>NC_060149.1:677581967-678196300 GCF_021461385.2 Schistocerca piceifrons
TACTACCTAAACAGAAAATTAGATGTGTAACACATGATGGTATTTGGTGGAGAGTACATCTGACATTTAACTGTCATCCTTGTTCCATTCGCGAGGAAATCATTGTTTAGGTAAACATTTCTATTAGCTTTAAAATATTTTGGTTGATATAGTGTTTTTGAGAGAATATATATATATATACGTACTCGGAACAGACCCCCTTGGGATGTGTTAACAGTGACGCAATAAGATTTCTGCTTTATTCCACAAAACGCTCACACCTCTCAGTGATACTGGGTGAGCATACAATCTCTGCAGGACACTTCCTGTGAATAGTTAAACTACACTCCTGGAAATTGAAATAAGAACACCGTGAATTCATTGTCCCAGGAAGGGGAAACTTTATTGACACATTCCTGGGGTCAGATACATCACATGATCACACTGACAGAACCACAGGCACATAGACACAGGCAACTGAGCATGCACAATGTCGGCACTAGTACAGTGTATATCCACCTTTCGCAGCAATGCAGGCTGCTATTCTCCCATGGAGACGATCGTAGAGATGCTGGATGTAGTCCTGTGGAACGGCTTGCCATGCCATTTCCACCTGGCGCCTCAGTTGGACCAGCGTTCGTGCTGGACGTGCAGACCGCGTGAGACGACGCTTCATCCAGTCCCAAACATGCTCAATGGGGGACAGATCCGGAGATCTTGGTGGCCAGGGTAGTTGACTTACACCTTCTAGAGCACGTTGGGTGGCACGGGATACATGCGGACGTGCATTGTCCTGTTGGAACAGCAAGTTCCCTTGCCGGTCTAGGAATGGTAGAACGATGGGTTCGATGACGGTTTGGATGTACCGTGCACTATTCAGTGTCCCCTCGACGATCACCAGTGGTGTACGGCCAGTGTAGGAGATCGCTCCCCACACCATGATGCCGGGTGTTGGCCCTGTGTGCCTCGGTCGTATGCAGTCCTGATTGTGGCGCTCACCTGCACGGCGCCAAACACGCATACGACCATCATTGGCACCAAGGCAGAAGCGACTCTCATCGCTGAAGACGACACGTCTCCATTCGTCCCTCCATTCACGCCTGTCGCGACACCACTGGAGGCGGGCTGCGCGATGTTGGGGCGTGAGCGGAAGACGGCCTAACGGTGTGCGGGACCGTAGCCCAGCTTCATGGAGACGGTTGCGAATGGTCCTCGCCGATACCCCAGGAGCAACAGTGTCCCTAATTTGCTGGGAAGTGGCGGTGCGGTCCCCTACGGCACTGCGTAGGATCCTACGGTCTTGGCGTGCATCCGTGCGTCGCTGCGGTCCGGTCCCAGGTCGACGGGCACGTGCACCTTCCGCCGACCACTGGCGACAACATCGATGTACTGTGGAGACCTCACGCCCCACGTGTTGAGCAATTCGGCGGTACGTCCACCCGGCCTCCCGCATGCCCACTATACGCCCTCGCTCAAAGTCCGTCAACTGCACATACGGTTCACGTCCACGCTGTCGCGGCATGCTACCAGTGTTAAAGACTGCGATGGAGCTCCGTATGCCACGGCAAACTGGCTGACACTGACGGCGGCGGTGCACAAATGCTGCGCAGCTAGCGCCATTCGACGGCCAACACCGCGGTTCCTGGTGTGTCCGCTGTGCCGTGCGTGTGATCATTGCTTGTACAGTCCTCTCGCAGTGTCCGGAGCAAGTATGGTGGGTCTGACACACCGGTGTCAATGTGTTCTTTTTTCCATTTCCAGGAGTGTATTTAACAATAGAAAGTGCACTCATCTACAGGAGCACATGGTTAAAAGTCTGATATTTGCCAATCATGCAGTAAAGCATGAACTAGACTACTGACTCTTCCTGCAGTTGGATGGTTCAGTAATTACAGCACATAAATATTACTGGGAAGGAGCAAGCCATTCTTCTTCTTCTCCTGGTTTCCAGTACCTCTGCAAGACCAGTAAGTTACTTAGTACAAGTCCTTTGTGGTGTTTCATCCACTCAGTCATGGTTACGACTGTGTTTAAGTAAGACTGTCGCTCTGTGCCTGCATCTACCACTCCTGGCTCATACATTTCTACTTTCATAAATGCACAACATGAGTTGTTAAGTTGAGCTATGGTTTCTTCTGATGGGTGAAGAGTTTTGTGTGCCATGTCTAGCAGACTGCTCTGCATTCTGTCGAAGAAACTGTAGACATATGGTTACCAGCTTAGTCAGCAGTCTAGACCATGCTGGACTCCATGACCGGCAAATATTAGATTTTAAAAATGTCCCCATGGAGATGAGTGCACTTTCTATTATTAAATAGTTTAACTATTCACAGAAAGTCTCCTGCAGTACTTATGTGATCGCCCAGTATCACTGAGAGTGATTGTGCATTCTGAGCAATAAAGTAGAAATCTGCATTGAAGCACCACATAGCTGAACCCACTCATCCAGGTATAATATTACGTTGGTCACTGTATTGAATACCACCACCAGATAGAACTCATGATCTGACATCATTCCCATGCTGACACGTTTACAGGTGCTGTTGTTTAAGGTGTTAAGTTGTTTGCATGTCAGACAGCTGCTGCTGTGATGAGCTTGCCATGCCTGTAAGGAAAAAGAAAGAAATAATTATTTGTTAAGTACATAGTTTTTCCACCTACATTCTTATTCATTTCAGCGCTAATGCTTACGAGACCAGGTGCACCATTTAACGGTAGCTGTTATACGAGGTGCGACAATAAAGTAATGAGACTGATTTTCTTTGCAAGATGTGGCAACCCTGAAGAGTTGCGTAAGCACAATTTATTTGACCTTGGTCTATAAGTTGCTTCTAGTCCAAGCGGCACATCGATGCAACTGCTGAGTCGTGAGTTGTGCTGTAATAAGTTAACACGTGTTTGTGTCTCTCGTCATGGAAATGGAACCTTATATATTGCGCAACAGTATGCCATTTCTTTTTGCGTTAAATTGGGTGAAATCGCGACGACAACTTACAGTAAGCTTCAGAAGGCTTTTGGAGAGGAGGTTGTGTCGAGAGCTTAAGTTTTTCGTAGGCATAAAATGTTTAATGAAGGCAGAATGAATGTTAAAGATGAAGACCGCAGTGGACGACCATGCATAATTGTGTGCTTCTTTGATTCCAAGGGAATTGTTCATAAAGAGTGGGTTCCTCCTGGACAAACAGTTAACCAATATTACTACAAAGAAATTTTAGAAAGACTTCGTAAAATAGTTCTTCGTATCCGTGCCAACATTGCTGATAATTGGATTCTGCATCACGATAATGCGCCTTCCCATACCGCTCTGTCAGTACAGCAATTTTTAACCTCAACACAAATTTCAGTACTACCACAGCCACGTTATTCACCAGATATCGCTCCATGCGACTTTTTTCTATTTCCAAGAGTCAAAACGGTGGTCAAGGAAGACCATTTTCAAACAACACAAGATGTCCAATAAGCTGTGACGAGGGTCTTGGAGGATATTACAGAAGATGAGCTCAAGAAATGTTACCATCAATGACAGAAGTGCTGGAAAAAGTGTGTGCAATTAGAAGGGAACTACTTTGAAGGAAACAATACTAAACTTGACTAAAACGGTAAGCAACATTTTTTTGACATCAGTCTCATTACTTTATTGTCGCACCTCGTATTTATAGGGTGAAGCGAAATTCGTGCACTCGCCAGCGGTAAAAAAATGTCTCTCACAAAAGTTCGTCTGGCGAGTACATCCGGCAGAAAAAGGACGTTAAAGTGTGGCAAACTGGCAACACTGTAACCACATGTATGGCAACTACCTTTGTCAGCACATATTAGTCGTGCTGGACAGCTAGTGCAGTAGAGAGACTTTTGAGTTAGCATGCAGCAGCTCGAGGGTTCAATCCCGGGTTGGGACTCATTTTTTTAATTGCTAATTTCATTCTGACATTTCGTACTGTAATATACGCCGTTTCTTAGGTCACATGTATCCTAAATTTACAAAATTGTGTAACGCTGAACATAACAAATACGTGGTTAGACAAATACAAAACAGACAGTTGAAACAAATGACCTGTCCTAGGGTAGAATAACTACACAAACAATTTCAGTTTCAGTAGTGCAATAACACAACATCTACTTGTCATTTATGCTACATGTAATATGAGCGCTCAGATGTCGCACATTAGCAACCACTAACGATAATAATGTCCATATTAATGACCGCAAGACCCTCACCATAGAATTCATTGTCCTTAGAACAATAGCAGCGCAAAGTGATCTCCCCGCACGTCCAAACATTGCACAACCCACCGGATCATACAGCTCTTGACCCTTGACTGTAAAGCTGCGTCCACAATAACAAGAGCAGCATGAACACACACTACCAATTCTTCCACCTTCGTTGGTGGAGTAGAGTACACGTTCTCCTTCAGGTGTCCCCACAGGAAGAAATCCAGGGGATTTAGGTCAGGTGAACCCAGTGGCCATACAACTGGACTTCCACGTCCAAGCCTTCTCCCTGGAGATGTTCTGTCCAAATATTGTTGCACATTAATTCCAAAGTGTGGAGGTGCGCCATCATGTTGGAACCATATCCTCTGCCGAATATGTAGTGGAACATCTTCCAGCGCATCAGGAAGATAATTTGAGAGGAATGTATGATACCTTCGTGCAGTCAACCAGTCAGGCAACATGTAGGGGCCCAATACTTGTTGCCCAATATTCCGGCCAAGGCCTTCATACCAAAGCAAACTTGAAATCCACGTCACGGGTGACATGCAGGTTAACCTCACACCTATGGTGGGTATTGTACATATTGAAGACACCCTCACGAGTGAATACTGCTTCATCTGACCATATTACAGCGTTCACAAAGTTTTCATTGGCTCCCTGCTGATTTTGGAACCATTCACAGAATTCCATCCGCTGATGGCGATCTGCAGGATGCAGGTATTGCGTGAAAGCATAACGATAGGGGTGCAGCCCATGCTCGTGCAGCACGTTAATGACCATGAGATGCGAGACACGCAGCTGTCTTGTTACGCTACGTGTACTTCGCTGAGGTTCTTGGTGTATGACTTCCAGAATAGCTTCCTCAGTAGCTGGGGTAGGGCGAGTCCGTGGTGGATGACCTCTGTCGCGCGATGGTGGAAGGACAGAACCTGACTCCCGAAGGCGCAGCTCCAGACGACGAAACTCATTTTTATCTGGATGGCGTCGACGAGGATATGTGGTAGCATGTTCACAAGAAGCAACACCAGCCCAGTTATCAGATGCACCAAGCACCAGCAGCATATCCACATACTAATCGCTTGTGTATGCCATACATCTGCCACACTGGTTTAGAGTTTTACAACGAGAAAATTCGATACGTGTACGTATGTACATTGGAGTCTGTCACGGGCGCGTTACTCCGCTCGCAACTAATATCTGTCTGGTGGACAGAGATTACAGTTTAAACACTCTGTCAGTCCTGCGCGCTGTTGCACCTAACGCGCATTACCCCTCTGACAGATATTGTTCTGCATGATTCATCCTGACACCGTAATTGTGAAATGTTCGGTTTTGAATAACACTGTTTTCCTAATGGTAACAGACGTGAAATTTCCACAGTCCCACTCATACGATAATAATAATAATAATGCATTGAGAAACGTACTACACAGCATGCAGCTACCAGACTCAATGTTCAAGGGCATAATTAGTGGGACCAAGGTGATAACACATACCAATTGTAACCGAGTTTGGACATTATTCGCAAAGCACGTTGCTAGTCCTAACTAAAAGTAATGGAACTGAACGAGCCAAGAATAATAATTGGTACTAATCTATGGGACCATTGAAGGAGGGTACTAAGAAAAAAGATTTCGCATCTAGTAGGTGAGTGGTGCGAATAAATTCATGCCCCCAGCGTGGAAAGGGTTTGTTTCAAAGCTGGTCAATATTCCATTTCAACGATTGTAGTATGTAAGTGCAAATTTTTCGCTGTTGACGATTAAGATGCCAGATACCGTACCACCTGGACTACATTTCCCAAATAAAAAACATATGTGTCAATCTAGGATCGAACAATCGACCTTCTGCACGCTAACCCAAAACTCTATCCACTGCACAAACTGTACAACAAGATTATATTTGCTGACAGAGGTAGTTGCCATACATGTGGTTACAGTGTTGCCAAATTGCCACTCGTTAACGTCCTTTTTCTGCCAGATGTACTAGCCAGACGAAATTTTGTGACAGACTTTTTTTATTGCTGGCTTGGCATTATGGTCATCAATTACACTTGCATAAATATAACTTAAGAGCACAAGTTCAAGGTTTGTTTATAGAAGGACATAGACAAAGTTGCTGGGTTGTTTACATAAGGAGAAAAATGGAACCTTAGTCTCTATATGCAGTTTGCTCCATTACCGCCTTTTCTTCAATGATGTAAACCTTGTAGAGATGTTGGAGGGACGAATTTCGAGATTTGGTATAAAAATATGATTTGAGAAAAAAGTGTTTAATTTCTTTTTTATATTTCGCCATTATCTTAGTTTATACTTACTGTGCTTTTTAGAATATAACTTCATACATGATATCTAAGAATTACTAAAAATTGAAACATGTGGCCTGTTTATTATTAGTTACAGTGCTTCTTGCCATATTATATGTCGACTATCTTTCTGCAGTAGAGCTTATTATACCAACAAATTAATGGCATTAAAGCACTTTTATCGTAGCTGACTTAATAGTCAAGCTTTACCCAGTATACATCAGAGAAAATTCGCATCTAACATAATCAGCTGGGGATAGGGACTTTAAAGTTTGCCTGGCTTTGACTGTTAAACTGAAAGTATCATCTTCAGTTAATTTAATTAGTAATCACACTGTGAATTTTCATGTTCTCATGTCATATTAAATGATCCATAAAATTACTGGAACTCAACCATAACCACACTCTGTTAGTTGCTACCGTTCAGCTAAAAACCATTTTCGGAAAAAAAAGGATGAAAGACAAAGTATTAAAGTCCCATCAACAAGGAGGTCATTAGAGACAGAGCACGTTTAGACTGTTTTGTTAAGGATGGGGAAGGAAATACATCATGCCCATTCAAAGGTACCATTCCAGCGTTTCCCTGGAGCAGTTTAGGGAAATCACAAAAAGCCGAAATTTGAAAGGCCAGAGAGATAATCCACCGAGTCCAGCAGTGAGCTAACTGCTGTGCTACCTCACTCGTTAGCCATATTCGAAGTATATTAGACAGTCTCTTTAGCTTAACGGATCTTGGTTGGCTACAGTTAATTTAAATTCGTACACTAATGCCCACTCTTGATGATATTCTATCATTTGTGGCCATAGTCAGTTTCCTTATGGTTACACTTAGTGCAATTATTCTGTTTGACGATGTGGTTGGGTCAACATTGAACCCTTAGGGGTTATCTTCTGTGGAGCCCCATGTTCCACAATGTATGCTCAAGCGTACTCTGAAACATTTGTGTCTGTACTAGCATCGTATTCTGTTATCAGATCTGCCAGAGATCGGCGTCAGTTTCGCTTTACAAAGTGGGCAAGCATCTGACCTTCTCATTCTGTGATGGGGTGTAGACGTTCAAAACCTTGTTGCCTACTCTAGATTTCACCATCCTTCAACCACATTCCATAGATGGCCACAACAGTAACTCACGAACAGCCGACTAGGTACACCGTTTCCATTATGCTCATTGCCAGGGGCCACGACTAACCATCTGCCCTCTATCAAAGTCACTAATGTCAATGGGTTTTCGCATTTACGGCCTGTATCATCGGTAGAACGATTCTCCATTCGCCTCTGCTCCGCTGAAATACAGGGAGTGGACAAAATTAGGAAAACACCAAAACTCAACATATTGCCACACTAACAACTATCATCTAGGGAAGCTGCTGGCATTTAAAGCAGCTTCCACGTCCTGTATGGTTTGAAAGGAATTCTTATACCATTATTCCTGCAAAATAGTGGCAAATTCAGGTAACGATGATGGAGATGGGTAACAGTTATGCACATATGTGTCCAATGAAGACTGCAAAAGGTCACGAATTTTGAGAGCTAGTGACAGTGGTGATCAGGGGAGATCTGACAATTGATCCTTGTGCACATGAAACTGGTCTTGTACAATGTGGGCTGTGTGAACAGGGGTCCTATTGTCTCGTAACACATCACCACTGGGAAACAAATATTGTACTATGGGATGGACTTGATCAGCTGAAATGGTCACATAATTGGTGGTAGTAGTGTGACCTTGCAGAATAACAATGGGGCTAACAGAATAGGACGATATGGTGGAGTAAACTGTTACCAAACCCTTGTCATGTTCGACTCTTGGGACTTAAAGCGTGAAACCACCCATTTGAACAAATGACTTTCTCCCATTGCCCACGAGTCAACAATATATGGCTCCAACACCATGTCTTCCTGAGTAGATAATATCTGGGGCTACTGCCCCTCATACTACCATATGTGGGACAGCCCAAAATATAATCTACTACTAAAAGGAAGTCCAATCGAATCCTATCAACACCCTCTTGCTTAAAATCTGTCAAATTATAAATTTAACTGAATATGAAAATGACTAAAAATCAGTTGACTAAAAATTTTCAATAAGACATAATACATACAAACATAATAAAAAGTTGAAAATTATACATTCTATAAATATAACATCGTTTTTTTATTTTTTTAAACTCTAATAAATTTTTTATTTTATAAATTAGTCCCCAAATCTAGAGCTCAACTATTCCTATACATAAGAAAATCACATTGCTATGCTTTCAAGTACCCAGTTTCAACCACTTTTGAAAATAATCATATTTTATGAATTTTTATGTCTTTTAATAACAATTTTCCATCTTCAATTCCAGCTGCTTTTTCACAAGTGTACAAATTTTTTAAACTTAAACCGAGTTTCAGAATGAAATATGCACTACCTACAAAAATGTTCTATAACAGAACTTATCGACAATAAAACAAAACCAGCCAATAAAACATTTGGGTTATCACTACGTACAGGAAATTTGAATAGTAATAATAATATTACTACAAATTTTGGAGATATTATCTACACAAAAGGAGAACATATTTAGATTGTGAAACACATATGAAAAATAGAAAATTTGTTGTAAAAAGAGAAGCTTGTGGAAGTTTCAACAGCTTCATAAGATCTTGATTGTCTAAATTTAACTTGGCTAGACATGGAGTTAAAGCAAAAAGTCCATGTTTATTACATTCCAATACACAAACAATTAAATCTATAAATCAAACTATTAACAGACATAAGAATTATAAAGTAAAACTATAAGAATCCTGTTGCTATTCCTTTAAGATAGAATTATCTGATGTTAAATTGGATACACTTCTCTGAGAGTTACCAGAGACTTTAGAAGAACTTAAGAAAGAGCATTACTATTTCTTAGATTTAGACATAAGATTTTGCAGATACTTTTAACAAGGAAGAAACATCTGAATATTCAATGAATAATTATAATTTTCTTATGCAATGAGTATATAAAAAAAGAATGTAATGTAATACTTAATAACAATAATTTTGTAGGAAAAGACTGTTTAACTTGGATAAGTTCTAATTCTATAGAAAACTGTACAGCATATATATTTGCCAAATAGCAAGTCCAGGATTTTATTAACAACTTGCTAATCATATTACACATTTTTAATTTCCCAGAAAAAAGATTGAAGGAAATTTTTTCTTCTAAATTACCTATAGAAAACGGAATTACATGATTAGAAGCAACAATTTATAATCATATTAAAGAAAAGAAAACTAAAATTTGAACCATTAACAGATCATTTAAAATTTATAAGAAATAATAGTAAATATTTGGAAGACACTCCTCTATATTCTTTTCCATTAGCTAAAATGTGCCAAAAATTAACAGATAAATTACAAAATAGTTCTTGTCTTATTTATAATAATATATTACAGTTTGGTTTTTGGGGCAATAAAAACATGAAAAAATTTACAGGAATACAAATAAAAATTGGAACAAATAATAAAGAATAAATATAAAAATAGTTAAATATGTTTTATGTGCATTTAGTTTTAACTATATGACAATTAAATGTGAAAAATTTTCCAAAGAAACAAATAACATAATTTCTGTAAAACAAACATGTTTTATAAAGTCTAGAGAAACATATACTTCTAAATCCATTAGCTTGTTTTCTACAATACCGAAAGATAAAAATCTTGAAGAGTTACACCTGATGAAAATAAATAGTATTATTCAATGCATGCCTAGAAAAAGAATAAATATTACTAACAAATTTTCTCCATATCCCATTAAGGAAATTAAACCATTTAATATGGTATGTATATAGTCTACTAAAAAACTAGAACAAGAACTAGAGTGTTTAAGTACACAACACAGAAAACTAGAATATTTGGATAATATACCATCTTTAAAGGAAGAACACAAAAGTATTCTGGAGAACAGACAAAAGTAAGACAAAAAGAAGAAGAAATAAATAAATATTTCATACAACAATGGATAGATTTTCACATGTGGACTTTATAAAATTTATGTTTTTTTGGAAAAGGATGTTGGCGTTTAGGGTGAAAATAATGGTAAAAACTTGTGTATATTGTCAAATATCCCAATAAAAATAAATTTACAGAAATTAAGGAAAATAAAAATATTCTTAAAAATGAAAGACGTATTTGTGTTCCATATGGTAGTCTTTAACAGAAATTAGAGATATTTCATTATCGCACGAAAGAACCATATTTCGAAATAAAAACAAATGGTTCTTCTATGTACTTTCAATGGACACACATTTCTCAGAATAATTAATTTAAATGCACTATCTATTTTCGAAAAAAATGATATATTATATAAAGAAGAATGTACAGAAACAATCGAAAATATGAAAAGGGAAGAAATAGTAGGAAATATAAAAATTAAAAAATGTAAATGACTAGAAAATTCACAAGAAATATTAGCTCTCATTATTGGCAATATTGCCACAGAAAATTATTGAGGAGAGTATATATGAATTTTTAAATTCGATAATATACAGGACTGTTTCTTTTACAATTATTTTCTCAAAGAAGAAATTCTTATAAAATAGATTTAAGTTACAAGAGTAAGCTGAAGCTAGATAAAATTAAAACAACACCAAATAAGAACAAGAAGAGGCTTGCATATAAAATGAATTTGCAATTGCGAATAAGGACTAGCAGCAGCTATAGAATGGAATGACAACAATGTAAAAGATTTGTACCAGACCAGGACTCGAACTCGGATTTCCCGCTTATCGCGATCACTCGCCTTACCATTTGGCTATTCGTTCATGACTCACAGATATTCCTCTACTGGAACATACAGAACAGATGTACGAGTCCAGGTCATAGACGCACTGCTGATTACATATGGCCATGAGATGTGCATGGATAGCCAAATGGTAAGGCGAGCACTCTGGATGAATGGGTAATTTGGGTTCGAGTACTGGTCCAGCACAAATTTTCATTGTTGTAATTCCATTCTACAGCTCATGCATGCATGTCCAATAGGAACTTCCGATCATAATCCGAATAACACAGGCACTGCAATATTGTATTGAAGGAAAGGCTTGTGTTTATTATCTAAGTATCCATATCTATTTGAACTGTTTCGAATTTTTCTGGATAAGTACATTACTCTCTTTACAATAATTTAACAATAGTTTCGGATATTATTTGTTAATCCAGACTAAATTTTCTATATATTCCCAAATATAACAATCTCCAAACATATACAAAAGACGAAATAAATTTCCATGCTCCACATAATAAATAAGGCAACATTATATTGTAATTAACTAAATAGTAACAGAAACCATTCCTTTTCTGTAATTTTGCTTGGTTATATAAAAATTTACATCATTTTCCAAAATGCAAGATCTTTAGGAATAATCAGTTATTTCCATTTATTTTAGTTAAAATTTTTGTCTGTAGCGAATTTTGTAACTATAAATGGAGGAAGACATTAATACCAGGATTATAGATCTATTTACAAGAATAAAACACATTACAAGGATATTAGAGAAAAATTATTTATTTCTCTTCTTTTTCTCTTATTTTTTGTCCTTCTCCAAAATACTTTTGTGTTCTTCCTTTAGCGATGACATGTTATCCAAATATTCAAGTTTTCCATGTTCTATACTTAAACTCCCTAGTCCTTGTTTTCGTTTTTTAGTAGGTTGTAGATACACCATATTAATTGGTTTAATTTCCTTAATGGGACATGGAGAAAGCTTGTTAGTAATATTTATTCTTTATCTAGGCACAAATGGAATAATATTATTTATTTTCATTAATTGTAAATCTTCAGGATTTATACCTTTTGGTATTGTATAAAACAAACTAATGGATCTAGAAGAATATGTTTCCCTAGATTTTATAAAACATGTTTGTGTTGCAGAAATTATGTTATTTGTTTCTTTCGAAAATTTCTATACAATTACTAGTCATATAGTCAAAATTAAATACACATATTTAATTATTTTTCTCTTTATTCTTTATTATGTGTTCCAATTTTTATTTGCGCTAATATAAATTTTTTTCATCTTTTTTTTGCCCCAATAACCAAATTGTAATATACTATTATAAATAAAACAAGAGCTATTTTGTAATTTGTCTGTTAATTTTTGACAAATTTAGCTAATGGAAAAGAATATAGAGGAGCTTCTTAAGAATATGTACTATTCTGTTTATTAACTCTAAGTGAACTGTTAATGGTTCAAATTTTTGTTATTTTTTAAAATTCGTTTAATATGATTATAGATCGTTGGTTCTAATCATTTAATTCCGTTTTGTATAGCTAAATTAGAAGAAAATGTTTCCTTCAGTCTTTTATCTGAACAATTGAAAAATGTATAATATGATTACCAAGTTGTTTGTCAACTCCTCGACTTGTTATTTGGCAAATAAATATGCTGTACAGTTTTCTCTAGAATTAGAATTTATCCAAGCTAAACAGTCTTTTCCTACAACATTATTGTTATTAAGTACTACATTACACTCTTTTTTATATCCTCTTTGTATTAGAAAGTTATAATTATTCGTTGGATATTCACATATTTCTCCCTTGTTAAAAATACCTGCAAAATCATATGTCTAAATCTAATAAATAGTAATGCTCTTTTTTAAGTTCTTCTAAAATTTCTAGTAACTCTCTGAAAAGTGTATCAGCTTCTCCTTTTACAGTAAGTTGTATATTTTTCATATGTGTTTCACATTCTATAAAATATGTTCTCCTTCTGTGTAGATAATATCTTCAAAATTTCTAATAAGATTATTATTATTATTTAAATTCTCTGAAAGTAGTGACAAAGCAAATCTTTCGTTGGTTGGTTTTGTTTTATTACCAATAAGTTCTGTTATAGAATATTGTTGAATTGTAGTGCATATTTCATTCTGAAACTGCATTTAGGTAAAAAAAAATTTTGTTGATTTGTGCAAAAGTAGCTGGAATTGTAGATGTAACATCGTTATTAAAAGACATAAAAATTCATAAAATATAATTGTTTTTAAAAGTAGTTGAAACTGGCTACTTCAAAGCATAGCAATATGATCTTTTTACCTATATGAAATCACGTGTTGCATTTACTGATTAAATTCCTAATAAGACATTAGTTCATAATACTTTTATGAAAAAGAGAATTCAACTTATGATGCTCAGCATAGAATATAGAATGTTATTTGAGAATTTTAAAAACTATATTAAAAATTTTATCTTTATACATACATAAGTTTTTCATATTAGCTGCATTGTGGTGCCACTTACTGCTAGGTATTCCATATCAGCGACCTCAGTTGCCATTAGAAATCGTGAGAGAGCAGAATAGGGCATTGCACGGAACTCACGGACTTCAAACGTGGTCAGGTGATTGGTTGTCACTTGTGTAATACGTCTGTATGCGGCATTTTCACACTCATAAACATCCCTAGGTCGATTGTTTCCGATGGGATAGTGAAGTGGAAACGTGAAGGGATGTGTACAGCACAGAAGTGTACAGGCCAACCTCGTCTGTTGACTGACAGAGACTGCCGACAGTTGAAGAGGGTCATAATGTGTAATAGGCAGACACCTATCCAGACCATCACACAGGAATTCCAAAGTGCATCAGGATCCGCTGCAAGTACTATAACAGGTAGGTGAGAGGTAAGAAAACTTGGATTTTCTGATTGAGCTCATAAGCCACACATCAACCTGGTAAATTCAAAACTACGCCTCACTTTGGGTAACAAGCGTAAATAATGGATAATTGAACACTGGAAAAACATTGTGTGGAGTGACAAATCACGGTACACAGTGTGGTAATCTGATGGCCGGGTGTGGGTATGGCGAATGCCTAGTGAACATCATCTGCCAGAGTGTGTAGTGCCAACAGTAAAATTCGGAGGGAGTGGTGTTATGATGTGATAGTGTTTTTCATCGTGGAGACTTGCACACCTTGTTGTTTTGTGTGGCAGGCCTACATTGATGTTTTAGGCACTTTCTTGCTTCCCACTGTTGAAGAGCAATTTGGGTTTGGCGATTACATCTTTCAACAATATCAAGCACTTGTTCATAATGCTCAGCATGTGGCGGTGTGGTTACATGACAATAAAATTCCTGTAGTGGATTGGCCTCACCAACTGACATCGATACTTCTTCTCAGTGCAGCACTCTGTAAAGAATGGGCTATCATTCCCCAAGAAACTTTCCAGCACCTGACTGAACATATGCCTGCAAGAGTGGAAGCTGTCATCAAGGCTAAGGGTGGGCCAACACCATTTTGAATTCCAGCATTACCAATGGAGGGCGCCACGAACTTGTAAGTCATTTTCAGCTAGGTGTCTGGATACTTTTGATCACATAGTTTATACACACAAACACACACACACATATTTTGTTATCAAGTGTGAAACTTTTAAACAAATTTATGTACATGAATGTAATTATGTAAAATTTTTAAAAATCATTTATTGGTAAAAAGTTTTTTTTGTAATGTTTTTGAATTTTCCAAATAATTACAGTATTCATAAAACTGATAATTCGCTATGTTAGTTACAGTCATACAAAAAGAACTGTCTAATTTTACAGTTTTTCCCATAATATATATATATATATATCTCTGTTTACTAATAACTATAATGAATGCAATCGTATTAAACATCATCTCCATAAATGCTTTTAATGTAATTTATATCATCATTATGTTATAAACTAGTCAAATGTTTCATAATTAAAAGTGGTTTCAATAATTTTTGCAAACTTACAATTAACTTGTATCTCTCTTAATTTATTACCAATAAATTCATGCCACACATTAGTCATATTTTATTTGTTCTAATTTATAAGCTAATTATATTCTAACAATGAAAAAATAACAAGTTTATTTTTATATATGTTGTGAATATTTGAAAACTAGATTCAGGTCTTTAATAAGATAAAAAATTTATTAGGTTTGAGTGAAAATGAAAATTAAATGATTTATTGGATTTAAAAAAATAAAAAAGGTATTTTTACATAGGGTGTCAATATCTGAATGCTAAATTTGTAGAGCTAATTTATAAGATAAACAATTGATTACACTTTTTAAGAATGAAATAAGTGTTTATATTTTTAGAGGCTACATTTTTAAAAATTCATTAGGCATATATTTTTAGAGTTCATATTTTTTAAATTTTTTCATGTGAGAGATTATTTTCTCGGTTGATAATTTATAATTAACCATTTGTCAACCATTTAAATATTGCATTAAATTTATAATTTAACTGTTTTAATGAGAAGGGGTTGACAGGATTCGGTTGGATGCCTTTATTTTTTTGTAGTAGATGGCATTTGGGAGTGGTCCACTTATGTTAACTTTGAGTGGTTTTGGAATTCCACTTTCTCTGCGTTTTCCTGCTTGTGGAACTCCCTTCATGTTGTTTTGGTGCTGACATGATTTGAGAGTTAACATTTAGTTCTGCAGTGAGTTTTGCAGCTGTCATCCTATTTTCCGTCACAATGCCTTTTAGTGACTGTCAGATACAATCACTCAACATGTACCTTCATCGTTGTGACTTACAGTTAGTGGATGCTGTTTTTCTACTTTCCCAGTATAGTGAATAAGTCTTTGATATGGTGCTCCTTGAAACACCCTAGACTATGGCTGCAGTGGTAACGGAAGCACCCACCATACGAGCGTTAACAATCTCCCCATGGTCGAATTTACTTAGCTCCAACATAACGTACTCACAACTACACAACTACTGGCAGTTGCAACGTATTGAGGACATAGCACAGGTGCCGTTTGTGGTCGAATACAACAGCACAAACTGCATGCTTGACTAACATCTGCAGTTATGTTCAAGCAGGAATTTCTTAGTGCTTTTCCGCATTTTTGCCTAATTCATGTACTTTCCTTATCACATCACATGTCCGCAATGCCTCCTGGCAGCATTCAGTCTCGCAATACGCAGTGGTCGTAATGTTTCGGCTCATCATTGTATTATCAGAGTTTTTGCCTCCAGCGTGTGCATCTGAAGTCGTGCAGTCATCGCACTTTTCCCAAAGCCCTGTTTCAAGTGTGTATCACGAGTACCTTGATTCGGGGAAAATAGCCGCTGTCAGAATCAAATGCTGCAGACAAGAGAAGTCACTGTGGATTATTGTGGAATGCAGCAGCAAATAAACATCCCATAGTGCAGGGAATTACACGTCAGTTCAGTGCAGAATAACGATGACCGGTGAGTAGCCATATCATTCAGAATCACCTGTTAGCTATAGTGTACCGAATGTATCACTTCACATAGGTACTTCTGTTCACAGGAAACAGAGAGTAGTAGGAATAAAGTTGTAAATCTACTTTAGGCTACTACAGACTACCATAAGTGAGTATAGACAACAACAGGTTTCCTTGTAGCCTTCATCAGTTAATATAGCAAACTTCTTACCTGTACATTAAGCATGTTGAATACCTGTCGGTGCTATCTCATTTTGATCGCTCTGTTTGCGTATGAGATCAGTGCCTTACTAGATTCCTGTGTAAACTGGAACTGATGAAATGTACAGAAAATGAGTGAGTATATGTAAAGGGCTAGGTAATGTAAGGAAAATTTTGGTTCTACATAGATATCCCGCTGGGTGTTGCTTAAAAACAAACAGTATATGTAGTAACATTGGAATGGTCATTTCTTAATTCAGGTTTTATTCGAAAATTCTTGATTTGTAACGTGAAAGAGAGGGATGTTGTAGTGGAAATACAGATTTATCATATCATCAAAAAAGGTAACATAAAAAAGGCCACAACAAAAACATATCAAACATCATTTCAGTACTTCAGTGAGCTTATTAAAACATGTTTCTCTTGCTCATAAACAACTTTTGTACTTATGAATAATAACAGGAAACTCTTGCCTTTGATTATGATGAACAACATCCCATTGAGAACAGAATACCAACAATAATTATAGAGAGTTTTTTACATCTGCGCAAGTAAACTGTACTTGCATAAAAAATAATTGCTTTGCACTTTTAGTGCAGAATTTACATTATCAACTAATTATCATTACGAATAAAATGCGATTTATGTTTTGTAAAATACATAAGAATAAGTTGAAAGTAGTGGGGCAAAGTTCGTTCTACACTGTTTTCCAATCTTGCCAAACTTATTCATGGTTGCAGAACCTACCCCAACCTGTGCCCCCTGGTTTGGAAGTGGCAGTGTCACATTGATAACATCACCATATTACATCATGGGTTCTTACCCCTCCTCCACCTCCTCTCCCCCACTTCCCCTCCCCATCCCATCTCACTTCCCATCTCGCACTTCGAAAATTGTGGTAAAATCTTAGTCTGTGATGAGCTGTTGATGTGGAAGGATATAGGGTGTTCTTTTCATTATTTTATCACTTTTGGCTTTTGGGACGTTATCCTGTTGGAAAACTTACTTATGTGTGCTCTCCTTCATGTACACAGCCGAACTAACCTAAATGACAGTACCACCACCACAGGGATCTCGAAATTGTGATGTCTTGTGTTTTTCACCTTCCCTCACCTGTCCTTCTCCACTTACCCTCCCCACACCCCCTCTCCCCACCCCCACTTGGAAACTGGCGGGAAAAATCGCTGTCCTGTGTTGTTGGTATGGAATGATGTAAGGTAGTTTACTTTCTTTATTCTGGGTGTTATCCCATTGTAAAATTTGCTTGATTTCATCATTCTCATACACAATAATAATAATAACAATAATTAATGATAATATAATCATTATTTATAAAAATTCAATTTGTGTATCGCTGGTGTGGAAGGATATAGTATACTCTCTTTATTTCATCATCTTTGGAATACTAGCACAGTCTAACTATGACATCACAATCCAAGGTGGCCAACCCAGAATACTGGCGCAGTCTAACTGCCTTCCTCCTATTGGTGGGAAATTCAAACATTGGCAGGAAATTAAAAATCAGTGGGAAAATTCAAATTTCTTCCTCTGGCTGTGAAGCATGGGAGTTGCAGAGAGATAGTTGCCTTTGATCAGGTGCTAGAGAGTAGCTCTAGCCAGTCTTCGAAATAACTCCTGGATATACAAAGGACACTTTCGCTATTAGTCTAGCAACAGAAGTTGCTCCACTCAGACTAGCCAAGGATGAGGTTGTGAGGAGGAGATAGTGAGGAGTACAGGTATGTGGTCACTTTCAGTCAGATCAAGAACTTCTGGAGTGAAGTGTCCAAGGATGTTGGGAGATGCTAGGATGACATCGGGGGTGGGAAGGAAGGGTAATAATAAAAGAACAGCAAACTATCACTGAAGTGCAGGGGACTAGCCTCTTGATGATCTACAAGAGAATAGCTGCTGGGAGGAAGATAGGGATGGGTAATAATATTAGGAAAGTGACCCATTTCCCCAATGCTACTCCTTGTTTTTCGTTATTGTTATTTCATTCTCCTGACCCTCTATGGGTGGGGCATAGGCTGTCAGTTCTGTGCACTTTGGCCAGGTGAATTAAAAAGTTTACAATGAGAAATACAAACAAAATTTGGGGTTATTTTCTATTTTAAATTAAAAACGAAAGATAGACAGTTAATAAGACGGAAATATATACATTTCAAAAACACATCACAGAAATGTGAAATTCTTCTGATAAAAACACCAAACGACTGCACTTCCATTTAAAATTGTAAGTACCTGCACTAGCATGCGAGATACTGCCAGAGGAGAGAGTATATTCTGTAGGGTTGAGGACTGTGGTTAGAAAGATAGTGGTCTGTCAGGTAGGGATAACTGTGGTGATTGGACATGGGAACTGAGATGGATAGTGGGAAATAGAGTTGGTTAGAAAGAGAGAGGGTGAGGAGTAGTGTGTCATGTGGGTGGGGCAGTGGTTGCAAGAAGAAAGAGATGGGAATTAATGGAGAGGGAAAGGAGAGAGGAGCCCTGATGTGGAATGGGATAAGTAGGGAAGAGTTAAAGTTGGTAGGATGGATAAATATCAGGGCAGATCTCATTTTCTAGGACAGGAAGTTGCGCTGGGATAGAATATGGAGTGTGTATGGGTGTAGGGACAGAGGGATGAGATTGTGAAGGTGTGGCAACATACCAGGGTTGGTGATCAGAGGGAAGACAATGGGTTAATTGGAATATAGTTTATGGACAGAGGTGTTCAATGTGGGTGAAAGGGGGTGGGATTTGATAAGATGGTAGAGGATCCAGGTGGGGGAAAGCGAGACAGAGAGCATAGCGTTCAAGGATTTGGAGGGACTTAAATAACTTTGGTGGGGCAGAGATCCAAGCAACATCTGTATAGCAGAGGATAGGTCAGATATGGACAATACTGGAGGGGTGTAATCCCCAAGTTGGGCCTGTTAGTAGTTTTAACAGTTTTAGTCTATTATGAGCTTTCTGTTCGATGATTATTAAGTGAGATTTCAACGTAAGTTGCCGGTCAAGGGTCAGTCCAAAATATTTTAGTGTGTTGGTTAGCTGGATAGGACAGTTGTAAATGGTAAGGTAGCAGTCATGGATGTGGGATGTGGAAGTGGTTCATCCTAAAATTATTGCCTGAGTTTTGTAAGGATTTATCTTGAGAAGCCATTCGTTAGTTACACCAGGAGGTCAGCTGATTGAGGTGCATTAGGAAGGATTGGGATTTCTTGAGTGTAGGGTAAAGGCCAAGGAAAGTGGTGTCATCGGCATATCAAAGGAGATGGACTGAATGGGTGGTTTGAGCATATCAGTGGTGTAGACGAAATAAAGGAGAGGAGGGAGGACAGAGCCTTGGGGCACTCCTGCAGTGGGATGGAAGGTATGGGAATTAGTATTTTTAATATTGAAAAAGAATGGGCGATTAGATAGGCAGGATGCAATAAGTCAGACATAGTCAATTGGAAGCTCATATGTCTGGAGCTTGAAAAACAGAGCAGAATGCCATATATATATGGTCATAAGCTTTTTCTAGGTCAAGAGAGACAAATATAGCAGATTTATGGCAGTTGAGATGATGGGATAGGAGATGGCTGAGGTGGAGGAGCTTCTCATTAGCGGAAAATTTGGGTTGATAGCTACAGTAGTTAACAGGAAGATGGTGGTGTTTCTTCATGTGTTGATGGAAGCATTAGAAGAGGATGGATTCGAAGACCTTGCTGAGGTAAGACAGATGGGGTAGTAATAGGAGACATCAGTAGGAGGTTTGAGGGGTTTGAGGAAAAATAGGATTCTCGATGTTTTCCTTTATTGAGGATAGTAACCTGTGGAGAGGATAGGGGTGTAAAGGGTTGCAACGTTGACGAGAAAGGAGAGGGGGCATTCTTTGAGGTGTCAGTATGTAATGCAGTCGTGACCAGGGGAGGTGTCACGTTTTTTGTGGAGTACATGTTTTATGTCCGTGAAATCTTCTCGGGTGATCAGCCGAGTAAAGGCGTCGTCTTCTCGCAACGTTTCGAAGGGTTTCGTACCCATCATCTTCAAGCGAAGTGTCGAGATGCTGTGTTGCGCAACACAGCATCTCGACACTTCGCTTGAAGATGATGGGTACGAAACCCTTCGAAACGTTGCGAGAAGACGACGCCTTTACTCGGCTGATCACCCGAGAAGATTTCACGAATGGAATACGCCGAGAAAGTGTCAAATCACATTTAACACACCTCTACGGGGAGGATATCCATCGCAGCTACCAGATGCTACAGAAACTACGACTCAAGACGGGCAAGCTGCTTAGCAGACTGGCCTTCTTACAACGGTGTCGAGATAAAGAAGTGTTGCAGACCGCGCAACACAGCATCTCGACACTTCGCTTGAAGATGATGGGTACGAAACCCTTCGAAACGTTGCGAGAAGACGACGCCTTTACTCGGCTGATCACCCGAGAAGATTTCACGAATGGAATACGCCGAGAAAGTCTCAAATCACATTTAATGTTTTATGTCGTTTGCTATATTTGGTGCAATTAATTCTGCTTTTTGTATGTTGTCTAAGTACTGGAAGCTGAGAGCCAGGGATGGGATAGACTTATTTGTAAGTCCATGATTGGTAGAAAAAAGTGAGTAATCAAAATTGGGTCCTCAGAGATGGAGAAGATGTCAGGATGCAAAATGGTTAGCTTTTCTCAGATTTCCAGGTAAGGAAATAGTTATTGTGGAGAAGTGGATAGTAAGGTATTGGGTTATTGCCGGTGAGTCAGTGGAATGCTTTCCACTTCTTGGAAGAGTTAATGTGAAGTGTAGCATTGCATTCAGTACACTTGTAGTGCACGTGCCAGCGTCTTTTTTTTTTTTTGCATTTAATAAAATCCTGAAATATCTCTGTATTTGCCAGTAGTGTGTGAATGTATTCCAGTCATGAGCCTGGAAGAAGGAATGGTACATATAGCAGGGTTATCAGAGGAGCAGTAGGGCTTTTGGGGATAGGGAGATACGGTCTTGGTAGGAATGTGGGTGGATATAGCGTCTTACAAGGTCTACTTTGGGAAGGATGTGGCATGAGGGATATCATCAGGTTGCTGGAAAGACAGGGAGTGGCTTCCAATCTGGGTTTCTATGGACTCCTGGTACGCATTCCACTTGGCATGGGAGTAGTCTTGCATAATTCTTGGTGGATATTGCGATGGTGCACACAAGGATGAGGTTGTGTGGAAGAGATGATGAGGAGTAAAGGTATGTGGTCACTTTCAATCAGATCAAGGACTTCTGGGGTGTGGTGTCCAAGCATGTTGAGAGATGCTAGGATGACATTGGGGGTGGTGATGCTTTTAGAGTGGGTCTGGTGTGGGATGGAAACAACGACAGCTTGCAGGAAGTCGATAAACTGATGCCACCACTGGAGTACTGTGGGGCATCTGCTACGGATGTTGAGGTCTGAGGCATTAAAATAGTTGGAAAAGATATGATATATGTGTGTGAAGATGTCATGGGGGCTGGGATGATTAGGTCAGATGTAGATAGTGGCACAGGTGGACAGACAGGTGGGTTCTCAAAAGGTACAGTAAGGTGATCATTGTAACAGAGATACTTTTCGCAGTGGTAGGACTGAGGACAGGATTTTGAAGGTTCGATTTTCTTGGCACTTCTGTGATCTCACGGTCAACCTTTATGATCGCTGTGGTGAGGGTGGGAGGACAGCGGGGAAGATGAGATTTTTTGGCCTTGGTAGTCGAGGTGAGAGGTGTTAAGGAGGCTTTGGGACCAAAGTTAATGCAATGAATTTTGGAGAGGAGGGCGGTATGGAAGCTGGGGTCTAGGGACTTTAGTAAGATGGAATCTTTTCTTGGGATGTTTTTTGGACGTGGAAAATTGGTAGGTTTTTTTTGATTCTGAGGGGAGGGATTTGGGTTTAAGGAACTTTGGGTTAGGGTTGGTGAAGAGGAAGATGTGGATGGTAGGGGAGGAAGTTGGAGAAGGAGGCGTTGTATCCATATGCTGAGTGTCATCAGGTTCAGTTTGTGGTTTTTTATGTATGGGATAGGGGTAGATGTCAATGGTTTGACTTTTGTCCATTTCTTAACAGCTGCTTGAGGGAAGGATGGTCGAGGGATGGGGGTGGCAAGATGTGTCGTTGTTGATGGTTATCTGGGAGTTGTGCAGGTCCTTCAGCATGGCTTATGTTGGTTGACGCAGTGAGACTCAGTGAGTCGATGCTTGTGACGTCATATGTTGCAACTCTTACTAGGTGACCGGTGCCATGTGTAGCAATGGTGGAGGTGGCTGGAGAGTTGTGGCTGAAAGCGGAGAGATAGAGGGAGCTGGAGACCGAGAGAGATGCATGTGTAACTAATGTAGTAGGTCAGGATACGATAGATAAGGGGGAATAGATGTAGGGGGGTGAGTTAGAGGACGTGCTTCATGTGGCCACAGTGGGAGCAGGAGATGGAGAGGAGTAGATGATTGACATAGTAGGATGGGCCATGATGATGGAGAATGATGAACCCGTTGGCTGCAGTGAGCGACCGCCGAAGTGGCGCTGGGAAGACAATGACAATCTGTGGTGAAGTTGTGAATCATGAAAATGTCTCTGATGTGACAGGGATGGAAGCATCTACATCAGGTGTGATATAGTGGCGGCGATCAACAGATGGGGGCGACAGTGATGACAAATGGGCGATGAAACGACGGTGACGCTGATGTAGGCCAAGACTGGCAGTGAAAATGCTGGCTGGCGATGATCGGTGACGATGGCGAGATGTCGATGGGAAGATGATGACTGACAACAAAAGTGATGACGGGTAGCAAGTGCTAGTGGTGAAGGTGATGACCTATAGCAAGGATTGGCAGTGAAAGCTATGACACATAGCAAAAACTGGCAGCGAAGGTAGTGATGAAGACGAATATGATTTGAAATTATTCCCTATTGGAATTTAAACCGCGAGAGCAAGAGTGGTACCAGCTCTCGAATGCCAGTGCTGCTCTTTTTTTCCTTTATTGCATTTCGATTATCACCCCCCCCCCCCCCCCCCCCCCCGAGGGCTGGCAGCAGTGTAATATGCTTCTCTACAGCCTACAGAAAAGTAAAAGAAACATAATGAGAAGACAAACAAACAAGAAAAAAGGCGATAAAATGGTGACATTATAAAAAAAACTGTAAAACGGTGGAAAGTTGTGGAATTAAAAATATAAAAACACTGCAGCGACGATACGGATGAAGACACACAACAAGTAGACAGGCACAATTAAAAAAGCAAGGCGACAGTCTGGTTTCTGTTCACACGAGATAATAAACACAACTAGTCACAGTATGGTGGCTGTTTGCAGCACTGACAGGGGATGCACAACACTGCTCGCTCACTTAAAACAGCACTATACAGGTGACACGGTGATGGTAAAAGGGGGGAGGAGAGGAAAAGAAAAAATGGGGAGCCGATGGTGGGAGGGGACATAGAAAATGGGGGACTGGGTGGATGCAAGAAGGAGTGGGAAAGGCAGTGGAGGGGAGAGCAAAAAGGACTCAGGGGAGAGAAGGGAGGCAGAGAGAGGGTAGGCGGGAAAAAAACAGGATGGTGGGGGGGGGGGGAAGAGGGAGCCTGGGGAAAGGACAGAGGAAGGGAAGGGGAGGTGAGGATCAGAGTTGATAGGAGGGATAAATGGAGGGAGAGAGGGCATCATCTGGGAAGGAGAGTCGATGGGAGCCACCTTGGAATAGGAGATGAAGGGTGTAGAGGTGATGTGTGGGGGGGACACAACAGTGAAGGTGCGGCAGAGGGTGGGGGTTGGAGAGAAAAGGAGCAACCAGGGGATGAGGGGGATCAAGGTGGCAGGTGGTGTAGAGGACATGGATAAGTTTGAGAAAATGATGCAGATGGGGGAAAGGAAACAGGTCATAGAGGATCCACATGGGGGACGGGAGGCGTATATGGAAGGCGAGGTAGAGTGCATGGTGTTTGAGGATCTGGAGGATTTAGGGGGGGGGGGGGCAGATATCCAGGTGGGACTGGCATAACAGAATGGGACGGATTAAGGATTTGTAGGTGTGGAGGATGGTAGAGGGGTTCACCCCCATGTCTGGCCAGAGAGGAATTTGAGGAGTTGGAGGCAGTTGTGGGCTTTGGATTGGACAGAGCGGAGATGAGGGATCCAGGTGACTTGACAGCCAATGGTGAGGTCAAGGTAGATGAGGGTGGGGGAGAGGCGGACAGGATGGGCGCAGATGGTAAGGGAGAAATCAGGGAGCCGGAAGGAGCGAGTGGTATGACCTACAATGATTGCCTGTGTCTTGGAAGGATTCATTTTCAGGAGCCACTGGTTACACCATGCGGCAAAAAGGTCAAGGTGATTCTGGAGAAGGCGTTCGGACTGTTGGAGGGTAGGAGCAAGGGCAAGGAATGCGATGTCATCGGCATAGTGCAGGAGGTGTACTGGAGGGGGGTAGGGGGGGTAGGGGCATAATTGCCGTGTACAGGAGGTAGAGGAGAGGGGAGAGGACAGAGTTCTGGGGCACACCCATGGAGGGATGGAAGGTGCGGGAATCGGTGTTATGGATGGTAACACAGGAGGGGCTGCGGGAGAGGAAGGAGGCAATCAGACGGACTTAGTTGATAGGAAGGGCGTAAGTCTGGAGTTTAAACAAGAGACCAGGATACCAGACACTATTATAGGCCTTTTCGAGGTCGAAGGAGACAAAAATGGCAGAGTGGCGGGAGTTAAGCTCGGGGGAGAGGAGATGAGTGAGGCGCACGAGTTGGTCATCGGAAGAGAAGGAAGGTCGAAAGCCACATTGGGTGTTGGGGAGGAGGTGGTGTCGGTGGAGGTGGTGATGGATGCGCCAGGGAAGGATGGATTCCAAGAGCTTGCTGAACACCGAGGTGAGACATATAGGGCGATAGGAAGAGGCATCAGATGGAGGCTTGTTGGGTTTGGAGAACATCAGGATATGGAAGGTTTTCCACAGGTCGGGGTAGAAGGCGTTTGCAAGGATTACGTTGTAGAGGGTGGCAAGGACTGCAAGGAAGGCAGGAGGGCAGTGTTTGAGGTGGCGGTAGGTAACGCGGTCATGGCCGGGAGCAGTGTTGCGTTTAGTGTGAGACTGATGCCTTGTGTAGCGATGGGAGTGTTTAGTTCAGATGGTGGTAGTGTTGCTCCTTTTTTTTTTTTTTTTTTTTTTACTTTATTGTCATTTTAAAGCCTGTACAACAGGCAGGCTGTCAGCAGCACACTACGCTGCTCTTCAGCCATAGAAGACACAAGCAGCAAAAACAGTGAGAAGACACAAGTTACAGAACGGTGGGCAATAAAACAGGAGACACATAGAGACAAACACGGAGCCGTTCACACTCGTCAATAATCCACACTGCTAACTGATGAGACGACGCACGAACACTGAAGATGACGATGGCACTGGTGAACGAGGGAGTGTGACGGTGAACACTGAACACTAAACACGACGGCACACACGAAACACAGATGGCGGTGATCTCCGGCGCGCGAATGTCCACGTAGCGTGTGCGAGTCCGGGGACCTGCCAAGAGGGGAACAGGGGTGAGGTGGGGGAGAGGGGAGAAAAAGGATGCCAACGGCTGAGGAGACGGGGGCAGGAGGAGAGGGACAGGGGAGGGGTGGCCCGGGGGAGGAGGGGGGAGAAAAGGAGGAGGGAGGGAAAAGGGAGAGAAGGGAGGGAGGGCGCCCAGAGGAGCAAACACAGGAGGAGGGCGGGAGGATCAAAGTTGGTAGGAGGGGTAGATGAAGGGGAGGAGGGCATCATCAGGGAGGGGGAGCTGGCGGAAGCCACCTTGGGAGAGGGTAAGGAGGGTGGAGAGATGGAGACCGGGTGGGACATGGGAATACAGGCGCGGCAGCGGGCGGGGGTGGGAGAGGATCGGGGAGACGAGCGGGTGAGGAGGATCGAGTTTGCGGGAGGTGTACAGGATCCGTATCCTTTCAAGGAAAAGGAGGAGATGGGGGAAGGGGATGAGATCGTACAGGATCTGTGTGGGGGAGGAGAGACGGATGCGATAGGCGAGGCGGAGAGCATGACGTTCAAGGATTTGGAGGGATTTATAAAAGGTATGGGGGGCGGAGATCCAATCCGGATGGGCATAACAAAGGATAGGGCGGATGAGGGACTTATAGGTGTGGAGGATGGTGGAGGGGTCCAGACCCCACGTACGGCCGGAGAGGAGCTTGAGGAGACTGAGTCGGGAGCGTGCCTTGGCTTGGATTGTCCGGAGGTGGGGAGTCCAGGTGAGGCGACGGTCGAGGGTAACGCCAAGGTACTTAAGGGTGGGAGTGAGGGTGATAGGACGGCCATAGATGGTGAGATAGAAATCAAGGAGGCGAAAGGAAGGGGTGGTTTTGCCTACAATGATCGCCTGGTAGTGTTGCTCTAAATCTCTGCCCCTATATACAGGTATACTATAGCAATAGCACTGGGGAATGAAACACACTTACATCAATTTACAAGTCGCAAATCGCATCCTAGCCAACAGAAACGTGTGAAATACGTTGTTCTATATTTTTTACGAGTGTAGTGCTCATTATATTAGTTGAACACATCATATCCAAGGAGAAAAACCTGGGCAGTCACATGTGGTCTGTTCCAGCGCCATCTTCCAAGTGTATTGAGTGGCTGAAGAGCCAACCAGCTATAACCTTTCTTTGTACCTGCCAGTTGTGACATGCAAACCCGTGACTTATCGTTGGCCGATCCCTCGTGACCGTTCCTGCCACTGGCCATGGGCTGGTGTCACTAACTCCTATCACACTGCGAGACAAGTAGGTGCAGCTTGGGCATCGAGTAAAAAATGGTTCAAATGGCTCTGAGCACTATGGGACTTAACATCTGAGGTCATCAGTCCCCTAGAACTTATAACTACTTAAACCTAACTAACCAAAGGACATCACGCACATCCATGCCCGAGGCAGGATTCGAACCTGCGACCATAGTGGTAGCGCGGTTCCAGACTGAAGCGCCTAGAACCGCTCGGCCACTGCGGCAGGCGGGTCTCGAGTACTAACTGCAGTTCCATCCCCCACATAGACTCCCCAGTTTAAAAAATCCACTTTATCCAATCCGAGACGGGGATGTTGTTGTCCATACACCTCCCTTTTATGCGCGTTATTTAAGAAGGCAGAAGAAATCAGAGTATACACGCGTTTCCACATCGCTAAAGTATCGCTCTTAGTGTGAAAATCCTGTACGACAGTATACAGTGAAGAGCCAAAGAAACAAGTACACCTATACACGTGTAGGGCCCCTGCGAGCACGCAGAAGTGCCACAACATGACGTGGAATGGACTCACTAATGTCTGGGCCCAGGCGCCTTGCTTCTAACGAAGTGATTGCTTTTCCTGACATCTTTTGCAATAACGACTGCGCGAATCGACGGTACCTCGTACGGAAAGAAAGAGCAGCTCGGCCGCGAGCATTTCCGACGACTTCTTGGGCTTTTATTTGTGATGGCATTCAGACAGTCAAGGGCGCTGCCGATTGTTGCATACGAATGCGAAATACCTGCCTCTAATGTTCTTACTGCAGTCATTTTGTGAGGCATATATGGAAGGCTGTAATATGTTTACCCACGAAACTTAGAAGAAGCAGTGCAAGAGCTCACCTCTCAACTTCCCTTTTGTCAGAGTATCGCTTACTCCCCATATTCTCACGAATCTTCCAGGCTTTGATGTATAACATTTGAATCCACCTGATTTTGACTAGTAATATATGTACCCTGCCAAGTTACAGATCCTTGATAACTGTCTCGAAATCTCATTACGCTCCGATGGCACTGTTACATAAGTTAGAAGGCTGCCCAATGCCCCACCCCACCCATCACTGACTAGGTAGAGTTAACGCAACGAGAAATATAGCACATCATATTTTTTTCGTAATTAAGGTATTTATACAGCCGTATTAATCTCTTTCCAGTGAACATTTTTATACTTCATAGATCCTCTTCGATCAATTGAGTCAAAGCCGCTAATTTTCTCATTGCAGTCACTTCACGAGACCTATGTGGGTGGGAGTTTGCTCACAACGATTAGAAGAAACGGTAAAGAACTCACCTCTCAGCCTTCCTTTGGCAGATTATCGCTTTCCCCAAATACTCGCACGAATCTTCCTGCCTCCGATATATAAGGATATATACCCGCAGCCGAATCACAGACTCCTGCCAATTCTCTCGAAATTTCATCGCGCTACGTCAGCACTGTTTCATTAGTTGGAACGCTGTCTAGCCCTCGACCCATCACTGATTATGCACAAAGCTATCACATCGAGAAAAAAAAGCACACTAACGATCAGGGAGAAATTCACCACCACGTGGATACTCTAGTCCAGATACCTTTTACGACTGGTACTGCTTCTAGTGATTTGTAGTCAATGATGTAATAGAACAGTAGGATGTCTCTTCGGCTATTTTAGATTCAATAGTTGCATTTATCTACATTCAGCTCCAACGCCCACCAATCCTCACTCCTCTGCAAGTCACTATAAGTTACCGGTGTCGCAACCGTGCTGTAGACAGAAACCTACATCTACATATGTAATCCGCAAACCACTTCGCAGTGTGTACTCTGCCATAGCAGTATGGTCTATTTCTTCGTTCCTTTTTCAGCCACATGCTTAATGATAGAGTAAAAATGAATGTCTGTATGCCATTGTATATGCCCTAATCTCCTCTATGATCGCACCTTTACTATACGAGGACTGCACGAAACTAACAAGGGGAGACCGCCAATTGCGAAATTCAGATTCGATTCATACTGCGCATAATAAATGCTCATGGCCAGAGGTGTAATGTGGCAAAGCACCAAGATGCACTTCTCAGCCGTTGTCGAGAAAATCGACAGTTAAAAGAAACCGTTCCAGTGAAATACTCTCTACGGTTACTAATACTCTGCAGCGTCGTGGGGCAGCGGTAAGCGGTCTGGTTCGTAATCCGAAGGTCGCCGGATCGAATCTCGCGCTATGCAACTTTTTTTTAGTATTTGTTTTTTATAAAATATATATATATATATATATATATATATATATATATATATATATATATATATATATATATATATAATTCCCGGCAATCAGTTGCAACAATTATGCATATAATAAGTTGTTGAAAGTCGTTTGTCGTGGAAAAACTGGCGACTTCGAACATCATTATGTTTTCCGCAAACAAAGTTGTATTTCACAAATGTTATTAATTGTCTTCATAATGTTAACCACGCATAGTTAACGGAAGACGTAGAAACGATATTCCGAAACGAATACGTATAGCGTAAGTCAAACGTTCGAATTAGAATAGAGACCCCACGAACACAAATTTGCTGTGGCGGGTATGAAATATAAACTCCGTTACTCGCTCGTTACACTTGAATGACAGATGTTGAATGGGCCGAAACGAGCCGCCGCATAACAGCGTAGTTGCCTGCTAACTTCGAAAGAAGGTAGATGCGGTCCCTAGCGCAACTTATAACATTGTCGAAAATCAGTGCGGACGGGAGGCTTTGGTACACCCTGTTAAAAAAAACGGGAAAATGGAGGCGGTACAATTGGAGAGCGATCCGCCTTCACCAACATGCATAAGCAATTCATTAATACTTTATATATATATATATATATATATATATATATATATATATATATTTGAATTACAAAAAACTAATAATAAAAAGAAATTGCATGGCGCGAGATTCGATCCGGCGACCTTCGGATTACGAACCCGAGCGCTTACCACTGCGCCACTACGCTGTAGAAAATTATTAATCGTCGAGAGTATTTCACCGCAACGGTTTCTTTTAACTGTCGATTTTCTCGACAACGGCTGAGAAGTGCATCTTGGTGCTTTGCCACATTACACCTCTGGCCATGAGCTTTTATTATGCGCAGTATGAATCGAATCTGAATTTCACAATTGGCGGCCTCCCCTTGTAAGTCATATGTCTGATTCATCGATATCGAATGAATGTACATAAATATGTCCCTGTACACGTTCTGATCTCCTTTATCGAAAGTTCATTGATTACTACTACAGGTATGTGGCGACATAATGGTACCAGAGACTTCGGTCACAGACAGTGTTTCATGAGAAACACGTCACTAGTTTTTCATATAGAGTATATGGCCATAATACAGTTCAAACAATATCACAGAGCTTCAAACACATCATCCATTTAATCATTTGCATTGGTGCAATAGCCTCGCATCTCCACGCACAGTTCAGAGCTACTGTAAGAGTAGTGGGAGCTTCATGACTTAATCACAGCGTTGCTTATTTTTATCCCCACAAGCTATTCGATAGTGAACTGACCATGATACTGTACTCCACCTAGAGCAGAGTCTATCCACATTGGTAATATATATATATATAGTGGTACTTATTTATTTAGAAGAAAAATCCAATACTTCTACGCTTATCCAACTATCATACATCGAGAACCAATTAACCAACAATTACAAGCCAGACCAAATCAATGTCAATGTTTCTTCCAGCAACAGCAGTCGTCTTAGTACCTCTTACAGCTGCATCCGAATTGTAGCACCACAGTCTCTAGGTGACATACTGACAGGATTCGTGGTTACTCCCCTTCTACACTGTCACTTCTTAGCGGGCGGATTACACACCACTTAAAAATCCACGCACATGTATAATCAGCCAAACATACTCTTCTGCTTAATCTCATCAACTTGTTAGTTCTTAGCACTTGGGTTGCTTCCCTTAAGATTCCAGTAAGAGAATCCAAACGGAACATAAGTGTTCTTCTTCAGATCACTCCAGATGCTTGCTGCTAGGTATTTTTCTGCTGTTAATGCTTCAAATGACAGTGCACTGTATTTCTACTCCTACTAATGTGCAATAGGTTTAGTTACATTTAGGTCAACTACCAACCCCACTGTACATCTTCCTGCCTGCTTGAAGACAACTATATGTTTGGGGAACATTCCTCACATAAAACAAATATGTCGCAAGCCATTGTATAGTGCATGATGGAGGGTACATTGCACCAAATTATTGATAACCCTTCTATCCCAATATTGTGCTCTGATCGAATAAAAAGAATTATTGTCTATATACCTCCACACATATCCTCACCCAGCCTTATGTTTCCAGGAGATGTAAGTCGCCTTTCCCAGAACTATTTTTTTCTCTATTACATATTCAAATGAAGTATGCCAACCTATATGATCCTAGCAACATCCACATGGCGCATTTGCTTCACAAGTCAGTCACATAACATGAACGTATGTGGGAGTCGTAAGTGGGCACTTTAGGTGCACTTAGGGGGTAAAATAATGTCCCTACCCTTTATGAACCAGATGGCGACACAAGGCACCAAAATAAAAAGAAATATATATAATTTAGCATGCAAGACTTAGCATTGTATATTCATGAATTAAAAAATTAAACTAGAAATTCTAGATCATGAAATTCATTATTGTTATTTTTAAGTTTCTTTCTTTGTATCGCAGCTTAATATTTTCTTCTTCATCAAAGTGAAAAATCCCAAGCAGAAATTAGTTTGATACTTGTTTAAAAAAACAATTTAAAATTTATCATCGAGCTCCATACAATTATTTTCACCATGTCTAGTACTGAAATATCCACATCCTGTAATGACATTATAATATAATCCATTTACTTCTAGTTCGCAAATTTTTTAAACAAATTAGAATTGCTAGCATTGTTGAGCTTCTTAAGTACAGCCTCCATTTATATTGATAAAGTTTTTATTAAGATGATATAATTATCTGTGATAAATGAACAAAAGTGATGGCAAAAACAATATTATTCAAGCGATTAGGTTGTTTAAGTTGCACATATTTTTTTAAACGAACAAAATTATTTAAATGAAAAGAAAAAATATTTGCATCTCTGAATTATTTAAAAAAATATTTGTCCCCAAAACACTGATACAAAAAACAGAAATGGAAAATATTTATTAATCTCATAAAGAACAGAAAAATGCTTAAAAGAATTAACAAAAAGTTAAGAATAACCAAAAGAAGCCTATATACCTAATATTAATATTTATATAATAATTATAAATTTGTTTGAAAAATATTAGACAAAGAAGAAATGGAGCGTTACACATATCTAATAAAGCCTGATATATTAACAATATTTGCTATGTTTTTTTACTTTCTGGTTTTGATATTTTTCATGGTTCTCGAAATTATGAATTAATAAAAAATAAATCTAGAGAAAAAATAGATTTAGAATATAATAAAAAACAATGAATAAATTTAATCTATTGTTATAATGAAATACGTGATATTGTTTTATTTTTACATTATAAGGTATCTAAAATTTATTTTAATAACCATAGGGCACTGTAGGCTATCATAATTTTCTGTAGCTACTCTTTTATCATACTGACATGAGAATTCTTTCTTAACCTGCTTTTTGATTGTTTTTTATATTTACATTTCTAGTTATCTGGTAGTTATCTAATTGTATCTTTTCTTTCACTTCACTGTCAATTAACCTTACCGTAGATTCATCATTGAGCTTTTGAATGTTCTTTTAGTTTAAAGTATATCCCTTTATCCTCATCACAATATTTTTATTATTTTTTCTCAAAATAGTAACTTTTAGGGCCCATTGAAGACCAATGTGTAATCCAAGTATTTCCTAACTTATCAGTCCATTCACCCAACATACCTCTTGTTTCTACAGTATTTTTAGCATCATCAACATATAATATACTAGCCATATCGAAATAAATAACAGATTCACCTAGCTTATAGAACATACCATACAGTGTAAGCCTTGCATTTGGTGTAGGGAATCCAGCAATAAAAATATTTGTGGCATAGTTATTTTCTACATAATAATCTGTGGACCATATTTTCATTAATAAAATGTATATCTATATTATATAATTGATTATCCATTAATATCACATAAAATTGTTGTAAATCTGTAACATGCTCAGTTTCACTCATATTTTCTCATTGTCCAAATTTTTCCCCTAATGAATTTAGACATATCTTAGCAACAGCTCAGTTTCCTGGATTTTCTTTTATCTTATCAGGATTTACTTCAACATCCACTTTTTGTTTAAGTGCTCTGCTGCTCAGCTCTTAGGTTTCAAAAGCATGTGGACTGGATTCTAATTTTATTTTCATAAAGTCTTTTGCATAATTTTTAAACAACATATTGCTTTTATTCATAAAATCCTATACTTCAAAAACATCTATATTTTTTCCACAGCTTTCCTTACTTCATCAGCTGTCCAAGTTCCAAAGAACTTCTTTCATCATCATTCTGATTACATTAATTTATTTTTTCTTCTGTACCTTTTTCCGTACAAAGGAAACGAGACTTTGTCATTTTTATTGATTTTTATGCTTATAGGTAAAACTGGTTGATAAAATCCTTTAGGTGTCAATATCTTACATTTTATAAATCTATATCATTTTTAGAATAATATCTTAGGGTATATATTTTTATTGGGTGTCATTCAGTATAATAATCATAATATTGTACAGGTGGATAGAGACAACACACATTGACATACTTTATTTTTTAGATCTTAATTTTATCATGTTTGTATGTCCACCATGAAAAGCTCCTCTTGGATTCAATGGTCCGACAAATTTTGGTAAATGTTTTAATTTCTTAACTTTTTTATACTCTGCTCAGTAATCCAATCACATTCCCACACCATCACCAAAATTAGCTAAACTATATCCAGAATTTCGTATCTTACTACTTTGTGCTAAAGTCTTTTGATGTAGGTCGTCCTTTGAGTTTTTATTTTTGTTGTTAATAGTTTCATTTTTAAAATACTTCTAACAACCATGACAAAATAAGCCATAGTATTGATAAACAGTATTTATTTGAAACTTCCTGGCAGATTAAAACTGTGTGCCCGACCGAGACTCGAACTCGGGACCTTTGCCTTTCACGGGCAAGTGCTCTACCATCTGAGCTACCGAAGCACGACTCACGCACGGTACTCACAGCTTTGCTTCTGCCAGTATTTCGTCTCCTACCTTCCAAACTTTACAGAAACTCTCCTGCGAACCTTGCAGAACTAGCACTCCCGAAAGAAAGGATATAGCGGAGACATGGCTTAGCCACAGCCTGGGGGATGTTTCCAGAATGAGATTTTCACTCTGCAGCGGAGTGTGCGCTGATATGAAACTTCCTGGCAGATTAAAACTGTGTGCCCGACCGAGACTCGAACTCGGGACCTTTGCCTTTCGCGAGCAAGTGCTCTACCATCTGAGCTACCGAAACACGACTCACGCACGGTACTCACAGCTTTACTTCTGCCAGTATCTCGTCTCCTACCTTCCAAACTTTACAGAAGCTCCCTGCGAACCTTGCAGAACTAGCACTCCCGAAAGAAAGGATATAGCGGAGACATGGCTTAGCCACAGCCTGGGGGATGTTTCCAGAATGAGATTTTCACGCTGCAGAGTGAAACTCTCATTCTGGAAACATCAAACATCCCCCAGGCTGTGGCTAAGCCATGTCTTCGCTATATCCTTTCTTTCGGGAGTGCTAGTTCTGCAAGGTTCGCAGGAGAGCTTCTGTAAAGTTTGGAAGGTAGGAGACGAGATACTGGCAGAAGTAAAGCTGTGAGAACCGTGCGTGAGTCGTTTTTCGGTAGCTCAGATGGTAGAGCACTTGCCTGCGAAAGGCAAAGGTCCCGAGTTCGAGTCTCGGTTGGGCACACAGGTTTAATCTGCCAGGAAGTTTCATATCAGCGCACACTCCGCTGCAGGGTGAAAATATCATTCTGAGTATTTGTTTCTTAATCAAAATCTGCTTTTGCTCCAGCTATGTCTACTTCACCACCATTAACAGCCTGTTGAATATTCTTATTGTTCAATTGGTTACCAAGCAATAGACTCTTTACTATAATTTACTTTTTGTTCTTTACTCAATACAGCAATTCTTCCATGAGGCAAATATTGAGATCTGCATATAGCCATAAAAACGTGGGCAAATATTTAGTAACAGAGTGGATCAATATTAGCTATCTCCAGGAACTGTTTTCTTAGTTCTAAACAACCTCTTCACAATATATCTATGTAGGAATTGCAGTATTTATTAATTTCTTTCCTCATATTGAGTACATAATTTTCTTTTAACTTTTTGACAATGTCATTTGATTAATGTTTCTGTATCTTTTCCTTTCATAGTGTCAACACGTCGATACAAGGAATTGACCCTATGTAATTTTCCTTGTGTATTGTACAAATATAGGAATTATGATTTCTTCAATTCTGTCAAATAAAGTGTTTTAGGAAGCTACCAAGTGGACATTGTTAAAAACTGCTGCTATCTATAATTTTTAGTTCTAAATGCTTTAACTCTAATAACATCAGTTTAGTTGCTGTGTAGATGAGTATGAATTGTATTTTGAACATAATATTTCAGAATGAATTGCAAACGATGACCTTAAGCATAATGCGCTATAAATGTATAATTGAGATGTTTATCAAATCTCATCCACGTTTTAGATTTATAAACAGTTAAACTGTTAACTATTATTAGATTCGAAATATGTATACCAGTTTCTTGTTGAGCTTCATGGTCAAACCACATGTACCCCTAACTAGAACTACAAGGAATTATTAGTGGTGTTCCCTTTCACAACATTAAACTGTTTACCTGCTACTATTTTTTTTACATTTCCACCATTGGTATTCTCCATTAATATATCAGCCACCTTTATTACAGTTTTAGTATCCTTTGAAAATATTCTTCACCAAAATGTTTTTCACAAACACCATCTTTTATGTTTTTTTACTGTAAATAACATTTATGATTTTTAATTTTTACTATTTGTTATAAGTTTCTACATATTTCAAAGCCACACTTAAGTACTTTAGATCTGAAACAAATCCATTTACTTCTTTGACATTTATAAACTGTCTCACAAACTTCTTAGTGATTGTTTTAACCATTTTTATTGTAACAATACCTACTGCATTTTTGCAATATACAGGGTGATTCAAAAAGAGTAGCCACAACTTTAGGAATTTAAAACTCTGCAACGACAAAAGGCAGAGCTAAGCACTATCAGTCAGCGAATTAAGGGAGCTATAAAGTTTGATTTAGTTGTACATTTGTTCGCTTGAGGCGCTGTTGACTAGGCGTCAGCGTCAGTTGATGCTACGATGGCGACCGCTCAACAGAAAGCTTTTTGTGTTATTGAGTACGGCAGAAGTGAATCGACGACAGTTGTTCAGCGTGCATTTCGAACGAAGTATGGTGTTAAACCTCCTGATAGGTGGTGTATTAAACGTTGGTATAAACAGTTTACAGAGAATGGGTGTTTGTGCAAAGGGAAAAGTTCTGGACGGCCGAGAACGAGTGATGAAAATGTAGCACGCATCCAGCAAGCATTTGTTCGCAGCCCAGGAAAATCGACTTCCAGAGCTAGCAGAGAGCTGCAAGTTCCACAATCAACTGTATGGAGAGTCCTACAAAAAAGGTTAGTTATGAAACCTTATCGTCTGAAATTGGTTCAAGCACTGTCTGCAGCTGATAAGATTAAAAGAATCGATTTCTGTGATTTTATCCTTGCTCAAATGGAAACAGATGAATCTTTCGTTTCAAAGATTGTGTTTAGTGATGAAGCAACTTTCCACACTAACGGGAAAGCCAACCGTCACAATGTCTGTATATGGGGCACTGAGAATCCGCGGGAAACAACTCAGTATGAACGTGACTCGCCTAAGGTGAACGTTTTCTGTGCCATTTCAGCCAATAAAGTTTTTGGTCCCTTTTTCTTCGAAGGTGCTACTGTAACTGGACTACAGCATCTGGAGATGTTAGAGAATTGGCTGTTCCCTCAGCTCGAACAAGAAGCACAACAATTCATATTTCAGCAGGATGGAGCGCCACCACATTGGCACTTATCTGTCCGTAACTACCTGAACGTCAACTACCCGAGGCGATGGATCGGCCGCCAGGCAGCCCGTGACAGAGCACTTCATCACTGGCCTCCGAGAAGCCCTGATCTTACCCCCTGCGATTTTTTCTTATGGGGGTATGTTAAGGATATGGTGTTTCGGCCACCTCTCCCAGCCACCATTGATGATCTGAAACGAGAAATAACAGCAGCTATCCAAACTGTTACGCCTGATATGCTACAGAGAGTGTGGGACGAGTTGGAGTATCGGGTTGATATTGCTCGTGTGTCTGGAGGGGGCCATATTGAACATCTCTGAACTTGTTTTTGAGTGAAAACAAAACATTTTTATATACTCTTTGTAATGATGTATAACAGAAGATTATATTATGTTTCTTTCATTAAATACACATTTTTAAAATTGTGGTATTCTTTTTGAATCACCCTGTATTGTATTCTTCTCTATTGCATAATATCCAGACTTTTATCTCTACTTTACAGGTATTCTCTTGTTCTACTTGTTGTATGGTCTATTACATATATTACATTAATATGATGATCCTAAGAATGCTGATATACTGTTAATTACATAAAAATAGTTATGATTTTTATACAGATACATCTTTATTGCTTTCCCCAGACCGCTATAGAAAACTGATTTTTAATTCTAAGCACATACATCATTTATTTGGATATCTAGTAATTGTTCAGCATTTTCAATATCATCTAGAGTAAATCCCTTCATTGTTCTCTTAAGTGGTTCCATAGGTTAACTCTTTTTGTATTTTGTATTTAACCCCTACATTAATTTTCTTAATGTCAACTATATTTAGTTCTCTACCCAAGATAGTATTTGTGTGATATTTTAATCCCACTATTATAGCTCTATGATAACATAGATTATCATTGTTGTTAATTCTTGTGATACACCTAGTCTTTTTGTCATCAGCTAAATTTCTTACTTTATTAGCTCTGCTGCCTCTAGGAATTGCTAACATCTAAATACTAAATGTGGTGTCTGGTGTATCAATAGATTCATCAGATGATAATATAACTCTGATTTTATTGCACAAAAGTTGAACAGATTGTTGAGTATAAACTGCATTGCTCGATCAATGGCAACTACCCCTCCCCAACTTCTCTGCCAGAGGAAGAAATTTCAATTTTCCCACTGATTTTTGAATTTTCCGCCAATTTTTTAATTTCCCGCCAATAGGGGAGGGGAGTCAGACTGCGCCAGTATCGTGGGTTGGCCATTTGAATTGTGACATCATAGCTAGACTGTGTCAGTATTCCAAAAATGATGAAATTATGAGAGTACCCTACATCCTTCCATGCAGCAATGTGCAAATTGGATTTTTATAAATAATAAATATATTATTCTAATTATTTATTGTTTTTTTAACCACTACCCTGTGTCATTCCACACCAACAGCTCTGGACAGGTTGTCCGGTTTTTCCCACCAATTTCTGAGTAAGGGTGGAAAGTGGAGGGGAGGGGGGAGGAGGTGAAGTTAGGTTGTGGGATGGATGGAGGAGCAGAGGCAAGGGAAGAGGTAAAAAAACTCATGATGTTACAGTTTTAAGTGCCCTTTAGTGGTGGTAGCATCAGCTATGTCAGTTTGCCTCTGCACATCGAGGAGAGTACACACAATAAAAATTTTTAACAGGATAACGCCCCAAAATCCCAAAAATGATTAAATAAAAAGTGAACACGCTAAATCCTTCCATAACAACACCACAACATAGGCCAAGCTTTTTTTGCCATTTTTCCAAATGGTGGAGGGATGGGGATAGGGGAGTGAAAGTGGGGGAAGGGGAAGGAGGAAAGCCCATGACATAATCCAGTTACATCAATAGTGCAATGTTACCACATTTATACCAGAGGGCAGGATGGGGAAGGGTCTGCTATCTTGAATAAATTTGGCAACAACGGTAAGCAGCATAGATTGAACTTTGTCCCACTACTGCTGAACAATGTGCGTTTCTAATTATGAGAAAAAAAACGGAAAACAAAGAGAATTTGTCAGCTCCTAATTTTTCTCTCACACATTCATTTATGTTTATTTCCCTTCCAGTGCTACCAATACTACTGGTAATACTACCATCTACTATTTCATTTATGTGATGTCCCAGAAGTACAAAACCCTGGTTTTGGTAGAGCGCAAATTTAAGTGTGGGCAAAGGAATAGAAGAGGCAAATCATAGTGCTGGCGAACAGGGCAGATTTCAGGAAGGCAGTGGAGATATTCTGGTGTGGAGTATGTCTACATGTGCTGAAATGTGTCCCCTTATACCTAACAAGGTGTCTACATCTACATATACTCTCGAGCACTTCTGTGCAGTGCTTGGCAGATGGTCCATTGGAATACCTTCAGATTGTTTCTCTACCGTTCCACTTTCAAATAGCACGTGGAAAAAATGAACATTTAAATCTTTTGGTGTGAGCTGTTATTTGTCTTATTTTATCACAGTTATCAGTCACATCTATGTAGGTGATCGCCAAGAAAATATTTTCGCATTTAGAGGAGAAAGCTGGTGATTGAAATATCATGGAAAAAATCTTGCTACAGCGAAAATCGCCTTGATCTTAAAGATAGCCACACCAGCTCGCTTACTATATCTGTGACACTGTCTCCCCAATTTCATGATAAAGCAAAACGAGCTGGCCTTCTTTGAACTTTTTAGATGCCCTCTGTCAATCCTTTTTGATATGGATCACCTACCTAGCAGCAATACTCCATAAGACGACGGACAAGCATAATATATGTGCAGACTAAGTTATACTCGGCGCGGTGGCTGATGGGAGGAGCTGTAGAGGGGTTATGTCTTTACGGTCGCTCTCACCACCCGCAACGCCAAGTGTCAACTTAGTTTGCATGTATAGTAGTGAGTCTCTGTTGTGGATCTCTTGCATCTTCTCAGTCTTCTGCCAATAAAACGCAATCTTTGGTTCACCTTCCCCACAACATTATCCATGCAATTCTTCTAATTCAAATTGTTCATAATTGAAGTTCCTAGGTGTTTAGTTGTATTGTCATCGTTGAAATTTTGGCGATTTATCGAGTAACCAAAATTTAATGGCTTCCTTTTGGTCATGATGTCAATTACCTCATACTTTTTATTGTTAGAGGCAGTTGCTATTTTTTGTACTATACAGACATCTTGTATAAATTATATTGCAATTGGTTTTGATTTTACTAGACGGTAAAAGACAGCATCATTTGCAAACAATTTAAGATGGCTGCTCGGCTTCTCTCCAAAAATATTTATGTAAGTTAAAAACAGCAGAGGGCCTGTGTAACTTCCTTAGGAAATGCTAGATATCATTTCTGCTTTTCTTGATGATTTTCCATTAGTTAGTACAAACTGTGACCTTTCTAACTGAAATTCACTAACCTATCCTCATAACTGAGACAGAACTCCATAGGCAAACAATTTGATTAGAAGCCACTAGTATGGAACAGTGTCAAAAGCCTTCTGGAAATCTAGAAATATGGAACCAATTTGAAATCCCAATCAACAGCACTCATTAATTTTACAAGAAAACTATTTTCTGAATCTGTGCTATGTGTTTATAGATGATTTTTTTGTTGTTGAAGTAATTCATAATGTTCGAAGTACATGTCCAAAATCCTACTTCAGTGATATTAGTTTGTAATTTTGCGAACTATTTGTATTTCCTTTCCTGGGTATTGTTGTGAACTCTACAACTTTCCAATCCTCAGGTGCGAATCTTTTGATGAACGAACGACTGTATATGATTGCTAAGTATGGAGCTATTACATCAGCATATTCTCTTAGGAACCTAACTGGTATGCAGTCTGGATAGAAAAAGTTGCCTTCATTAAAAGATTTAAGTTTCTTCGCTACACTGAAGCTATCTACTTCTAAGTTACTCATGTTGGCAGCTGTTCTTTATTCGAATTCTTGGTGAAGAAATTTCGGAAAACCTTGTTTAGTAACTCTGCTTTAGTGGCACTGTCGTCGATAACATTACCATTGCCATCGTACAATGAAGGTATTAATTGTGTCTCTCTGTTGGTGTACTTTACAAATGACCAGAACCCTTTGGATTTTCTGCCACATTTTGATACAGCTTATCACATGAAGACCACACACTAAATTCCGACCTTCTCTAAAACGTCACCAAAATTTGAATTTTTACATTCTTTTAAATGTGGAATGCTTATTTCGTTGCTTCTGCAACACAGTTATAACCTGTTTTGTGTATCATGGGACATCTGTTCCAATTTCCTATTAATATATTTGGTGTAAATCCTCAGCTGCCATCGGTGCTATTTCTTTCAATTTAAGCCACATGTGGTGTACACCTACATACGTAGTTAGTTTCTAAGGGAGGGAGACTGTTTCTTAGGAAGGAATCAAGCGATTTTTTTTTGTGATTCTTCAACTTCTCACAACTTAATTCATGAGGAAATAGTTCATAGGTGAACAGCTGGATGTCAGTATGCAACGGGCGCAATATTTCGGCAAGCGACCACGTCGCCATCATCCCTTGCGCCCTGACGAACTGATTACTTGGGAGCCGGTGAAGCGTTCCTATCTCTCCCCTCCCCCCCTCCCCCTTCCTCCTATCTAGCATTCTCTCTGACGTCTGCGCCCAGCGTCTCCTCTACCGCTCCTAACCATCGATACATTGCACCACCCTAGGATTGCGCGCAGGTACACGTACTGGCGGCACCTCTGCTCATCAGCTACCTGCCCCTAAAACCAGTTCGTTGTTGGATTTCTCCATCCTAATCTTAATCAAACTAAATGCAGGTTTTAATTGAAGACACAGTCCCAGAAGTTAGACATTGGCATCGGAACCTTAGTATGGAAGTAAACCATTCCATGTAATTCCAACAGGGAATGTTCAGTGATTGCCGACATGTTAGGGTGCTAGTATTAGGTTTGCTGCTGGAGTTCTCAGCAACGATCTTCAACAGCATACACTATTTGACTTATATGTCTTGCTACATTGGCTGGGTATCTCATAAACCCCGTATTTCCATAGTTCAAGGTCGTCTTTGACACTGTCAAGCAGTGGCCATATTGTATCTAGTTGGCGAAGACCGTCTTCACTTGGTATTTCCAGAGAATTCGTCCTATCTTTCCGGATAATGTGGCACAAAGAGGAATAAATGCAATGGCCGCATCCTCCTGCGGTTACTCTCTTGTTTCCGCTGGTTTACAGTTGGTGTATGACACAGGGCTCTCCTAATGTGCCACTGGTTGTAACCATTCTTCTGGAACACTGTCCACAGATGTTCAAGTTATTGGATGAGACCTTCATTGTCAAAGGGGGTTTGTGCCCCATCTACCAATATTTTGAGCATACCATTCCTCCAGGCTGGTGGTGGCAGGTGGAGGAATAGCAGAAAAGCCACCAGCATGTGCACCTGCCCACAAAACTAGGACAGAGCAGTGTGTCAGGAGGAGGAGTGGGAAGGAGGAAGCACTGGGCATGGATGACGAATAGAAAGATGGATCTGAGGTAGGGGGGAAGAGGTATAAGTATCGCTCCAGCGTCCAAGCACCTGGTGATGACACTGTGATCACTTGCCGATATGTTGTGCCCAATGGACACTGACATTCAGTCATTCCCCTGTGAACTAGTCCATCGTGAGGTATGCTGGGAGAAGCTGATGAACTACATCACATTCCTTTATGGGGAGGAGATGCATCACAGCATGAAAAGACTTGAAAAGCTGGGCCACTGGAGGAGCTGTTTGTTAAGCGCATTTGCATTGTTTATGAGATGCTGTGAAAAATGTGTGGTGTCAGAATTAGTCAAGGCAACGTATCATATCGACTCAGCACCAGCCAGAAGAATCAGGAAACATACCACGCCAGCCTAACCATTTGTAGGGGAAAGCATGCTCTTTACCTGTTGGTGTCTGGACCCAACTTACAAAGACCTTTTTCCATTACATCTGCAGTTGGCCATAAAGTTCTCGTTCTGGGCATAGAAATGGATTGATGTTATCACTTGGGCTGCAGCCATCTCTGCATAGAGGTACGCCACTGGACCTCAACCATCAAAATTCGAGCTTATGTCAGAGAGATAGACTTCTGATGCAACCTGCAAGGCTATCATCAATCTCACAGCCAAGCAGCTGGATGAGGACACTATTTCTGTTCTTATGAAAGGACTCAAGTTTGCACCCCCTCTTCAGTCTGCACCTACCATGAACATTAGCAGTGCAGTGGAATAGGCAGCTGCACGACTTCCACCCGAAGCAGCTGAAGATGTAGGAGGGAATGCTGAAAAGTAATGCCCTCGAATTTTTTATTCTGTTTTCAATATTTGTTGAGGCATTAAAAGTCACGCAAATTAGTTGGTCGATTTTCCCACTTCGCTGATGCAAGTTGCAATCCTCTGCCGCTAAATGCCTATGAACTGCAGCATGTAACATGACAGTGTATAACGTAGTATGTCAGTGTCTGGGAAAGAGCATCCTGTAATCAAGTTTATAACTGCAGGAAATGCGCCTCCAATTGAAATCTATAGAAGAATGAAAACTGTAGAGTGATGATTGCATCGACATCAGTAATGTACAATGTTGGGTTGTTCATGCGCATAATGAAGGAAACGATGGTGCTAACCTCAATGTGTGTGACAGGACTTAGAGTTTTCCAAAACTTGAAGAACACTTTAGAGGACTTCACTTTGATAGTTATTAAGTGGTGCAAGTAGAGGTGAGGTTGCGGCTCTGTCAACAAAGTCAAACATTCTGCAGTGACAGTCTCACCAAACATGTCCCTCATTGGGAGAAATATGTTCGTCGTCAGGGTGACTATGCAGAGAAATAAATATGCAGATATGAAGAAGAAAGATGTAGAATATTAATAAAGTCTGTTTTATTTAAAAACCTTCAAGAGTTTTCACACAAAAATTCAGAGGTATTACTTTTCAAGACACTATTGCACATCACAAAACCTGGCATGCTCTCACGTGAGAAAGACCTTTGAAACCAAATATCTCTAGCAGATAAAGGGCAGTCGTACCAGAACTAAGAGAAGATCCAGATGACAGAGGCATCATAACTGTGGTCCTATCTCACCATGATTACATTAAGAAAATGCAGGGCCTGCTAGAAGACAGTGCATACCAGAAGATCGACAGTAATTCTGCGAAGAGGTTGGAGAGGAAAGCCATGTTGAGAAGCTACGAGAAACAGCATCAACTCCTGGGATGCCCTTACATCCCTTTGTTAGCAGCATTGGTGTACTCGTTCGTTAATTACGTAAAGGATTTGCTTAGCCTTTGCATCAGGAGGTGTTCACATCACATTCGCAACGCCAAGGATTTTGTAGGATGCCTTAACAATTTTAAGCTTAATGATATGGAGATTCTTGTGAGCTTCAAAGTTGTCTGTCTTTTTAGCAGAATGCCTTTACATGAATATTTAGAACTTATTGGACAGAAATTTAACATAGAGACGACAAAACCTTTTTAGGCATGTTTTGATGTTGACATACTTTCTGTTTGATGGTATCTACTCTGGGCAGACGGAAGGAGTAGTGGTGAGGAGTCCACATTCATCAATTGTCGGCAACATTTATACGGAATATTTCGAGGAGGAAGCCATGGAATCAGTCCAGTGGAAATCTACCAGCTTCTTCTGCTATGCAGATAATAATTTCGTCATATGGCCGACTGGAAGAGAAGAACTGAATCACCTCCTCATACTCATCGCAATAAAATACACCAGACCATTAGTTTTACCACGAGTCAAAATGGATGGAGTGCTTCCCTTTCTGGATGTCCTGATAAAAAGAAGAGCAGACAGAACATTGAGTCACGGCTTGTACTGAAAGAAGACACACACCAATACGTACTGTAAAACTGGCGGAAACAGAAAAGGAACCTCAGGAGGATGCAGTTTTTGCATTTATTCCCTTTTGTGGCGCACTATCTGGAAAGATAGGACGAATTCTCTGGAAACACCAACTGAAGATGGTCTTCTGCCCCCGGCTAAAACAAGGCCACTGTTTGGTAGTGTCAAAGACGACCTTGCACTACGGAAATCCGACGTCTATTAGATTTCCTACCAATTTATTTAGATATATATAGGCCAGACAGTGTGTAATGTCGAAAATCGATGCCAAGAACACCAAAGGCACACCAGACTGCAGCAGCCTAATAAATCGATAGTCTCGAAACATTGCCTGTCGGAATTACACAGAATAGATTACGACCATACAAACATTCTGACTCGGACGCCAACCTTCGGACTGTGCCCGTGATAGATTTGAGTAAGGGAACCGCTGATCAGTCGTGATAGCGGCTGCGTCCGTAGTAAGGCATTGGAACCCGCAATTAGTCTGATTAAGAAGAGGAAAGTGGTATCCCACAACGAACTGATTTTGGCGGAAGGCCTGGGAATAGCAGAGGTGCTGCCAGCATACGTACCTGGGCGCGAACATGGGATGGAACAGTGTGTCGGCGGGAGGAGTGAAGTAGGAGATGCTGGGTGCGGACATCGAATAGAATGGCGGATTGGAGGGTGAGGGAGGAAGAGATAAAAGTGTCTTGCCGGCCACCAAGTGGTCTGTTCGTCAGAGGAAGTGATGATGGCAATGTGGTCGCTTCCCGAAATATTGTGCCTATTAGACACTGACATCTGGCCGTTCACTCACTAACTATTTCGTCGAATTTTACTTTTTGTGGATAGATGTTTTTGTGTTTATTTATGGTAGATTCGGATGTTAAAGTATTCAGTCTTGCCGCAACAACCATGTGGTCACTAATCCCCGTATCCATCATGAAGCCCCATATTTGCTCATGGTTATTTGTTGTATGTTATCGCAACCAGTTACACTTTGATTGGGCTCCTCAAGTAACTGCTGAAAATGATTTTCGGAAAACGCATTTAGTACAATTTTGGACGATGTTTTATGCCTACCACAGGCTTTAAACAAGCATTTTCGCCAAAATATTGAGGGTAGATTGAAGTCACCACCAACTATAATTGTATTCCTGATGAGACTCAAATTTTCCTTGAACCCTTCAGCAACTATAGTATCTGAGCTAAGGGTCAGTAGCCGGGACATAAACTTCTACCCATACTAACTCTCAGCAACCATTACGGTACTTCAAGATAAAATACTTCTAAGAGCAACAAACACGACAACACCAACTGAATTTAATCTATCCTTTCTGAACACCATAAAGTACAGGGAATATTTGTTTTTGGAAGTAATTATTTATTCGTCAATATCAAGATTATTTCCTTCCAAACTGTCCCTATTAGATACTATATACACATACCAGCGTTTTTTCCAACCCCCAAAACACTTCTGGAACTCGATTTGTGGGATAGCTTTTTGTCCTCTCAGCAATCCGTTTTTGACCGATTTGAAGTTTATTTTTGGCAACAGAAGAAAATCACAAGGAACCGTGTATGTTAATATGGAGGCTGAAGCGTCGTTACAGTGTTGGTTTTAGCCAAAAATTCACAAAGAGAGCTACGAAGTATGAGCAGGTGCATTATTCGGGTGCAAAAGGCCTGAACTGTTTCGCCACAGACCCGGCCGATTTTAATTTTTGGATTTCTTAACGTAAACGGCGTTGGACTTGTAAGAGGTACTGTACACCTTTTCGTACGTTCTACTTTGTGAAATGAACTCAACGTGCACTACACCGTTAAAATCGAAGAACACCGTAAGCGTAATCTCCGTATTCGAGCTCACTCGTCGAGCTCTCTTTGGTCTTTGGGATCCAGAATGTTTCCAGTAGAGCAATTGAGCCTTACGTACGATTTCATGCATTAAACCCATGTTTTATCCCTTTTATGGCAAATTTCATCTTTATTGACTTCATCTAGCGGCTAATGACTAACTTGCATTCATCAGTGTTTTTGTACGCAGTACAATAATTATGAAACAAATTTTGCTGTTACATGTTTCATAGTCAATACTGTACATCCAAAAAAGAGTACATGGCATCAGTCAATTGATATACCAACATCAACAGCGACTTCTCTGATTCTGATTCAGCGTTCGTCCGTGATCGGCACTTTAAGCCGCTCTTATAGCAAAATTTAATACAAAATCTGTGATAAATTTTTTAGACAAAATAAATACCGTAATCGGCGATACTACCAAATCACATGTTATCTTTCTGACAGCTTACAACAGACTAAATATCCGATATGGCTAACACTGTAGGTCTGTAGAGATACTTTTTAGACATGTTTACCAACACCACGATGAAATAATCCAGCGAAATGGACTAACACAACACGTGAAATTACAAAATGCCCATTACTTTTTAAATTCACGTCGTACCAACTTCTCTCGGGATTGAAGCATACGGAAATCACTCAAGAATAATATTCATTCGTTTGAGCGCTTACAGCACCCCAAAGACGACCTGTACCTTCGTCAAGACTGTCCACCGTTCACTGGCTCTTGAACAGTGTCAGAATTGTTGAGGAACTAGAGGGCCTTCGTTCCCCGAATACCAGCGGAGCGCACTCGTACAGACCAAGTTTGGGATGCCGGTAGCTAGCTCTGACTGTCTCTGTGAGCTTGGATGGCTGACGGATCAGAATAGCACACTACTTTCGGTGGCTCGAAGTTGGTGTCACCACGCCTCACCACCGTGCAACTCAAGAGCATGATTTCACTTCACTTCATCGCTGTCTACTCCTCATGTAGCAAAAGCATAGAACGAAGGGCAGACTCAAAATTAAACTCAGCGTATGTGAGTATTGTAAATGGTTCAAATGGCTCTGAGCACTATGCGACTTAACTTCTGAGGTCATCAGTCGCCTAGAACTTAGAACTAATTAAACCTAAATAACTTAAGGACATCACACACATCCATGCCCGAGGCAGGATTCGAACCTGCGACCATAGCGGTCGCTCGGTTCCAGACTGTAGCGCCTAGAACCGCACGGCCACTCCGGCCGCCAGTATTGTAAATGTTAGATACAAATTTCGAAAAAAAAATGGTTCAAATGGCTCTGAGCACTATGGGACTCAACTGCTGAGGTCATTTGTCCCCTAGAACGGACATCACAAACATCCATGCCCGAGGCAGGATTCGAACCTGCGACCGTAGCGGTCTTGCGGTTGCAGACTGCAGCGCCTTTAACCGCACGGCCACTTCGGCCGGCTACAAATTTCGTTTCGGTTTTTATATCACATCGCGATCTTTAGCGGATATCTATGGCCACCAAGTCATTTGTAAAACAAGTTTGCAATTTAAAAAAAACTTTTATTTATTTTTGTTTTACGCTATGTAACATACAATAATGAACAGAAACATTTTGACCACAGCCCATGGTGAGACCCAATGCCTCCTGGAGGTGTGGTCACGCGATGTAGTAAGTAAAGTAAATAAGCACACCAGAGACGAATGAGGAGTCATTCTAGCGACGATTTGGACAGTAGGTGAGAAAATCTACTGACATAAGTGTCTTTGACAATGGACACATTGATAAGTCCTGGTGCTTCAGAATGAGCCTCTTGGAAACAGAGAAACAGGTCTCCTGTCCATGTAATAGTATCATGAGCATCTGTGGAAAGAGGCTGAAAGATGGTGAAACGACTAGTAGAATACATTGTTTGGATATCCACATCTCATCACAGAATGTGAAAGTCAGGCATTTGCCAAATCTGTAAAATCGGTTAGGCCACAATTGGACGACAGAGTGCAATGCTGATTTAGGCACAAGTGTTGCAGAACACACCATTTTGTGCACATTGTTGACAATTGGGATCCACCGCAGACTGCCCCTACACGTTCCCATGTTGACGTAACAACTCTGTCAATTAAGATTGCAGTAAGCATAGTATCATCGAGATTGGACTGTGGACCAATTTATAAGTGTCACCTAAGCAGATGAATGACGTTTCTGGTTCATATCAGGTTAGGTCAATGGTCATGTCCAGATCCACTGTCATCTAGCTGAATGGATATTCGAAATACACACAGTGCTGCTGACACAGACCAGAGGAGCTGTATTATGCTATGGGGGACATGGGAAGTGTGGTAGTAACCCAAGGCATCATGAAAGCGGTGGATTATGTGAATTCTATTGCAGATCACCTGTTTCCCTTCATGCTTTATGTCTTTCCTGCGACAACAGTGGCATCTTCCATCTGGATAAATGTCCATTTCACAAGACCAGAAATGTGCTAAAATGGTTTGAGGATCATGAGAGTAAACTCAACGTTGCTGTCTTGGTGAGCAAAGTCCCTTGAAATGAACTTGATGGAACACTTTTGGGATTCTATCAGGAGCTACTTGCATACCCACAAACAACAGAGAATTTCCGACTTTTGCATGCATATCTCATACCTCTGGAAACCTAACAAGGATTTGGCGAATTCATTCCAAGCAGAATCATTTTTACATAGAGTTCGAAAACGTGGATAAACACGTTGTTAAGCAGGTGGTCATACTGTTTTTGAACATCAGTGTATCGTACACCTGTGGGAAAATGAAAAATATGAAAGAGTGAATAAGGTTGTTGCTTTGGTCTTACCTTCTAGATCTAAAGCTTAGATTCAGCTGGAACTTTTTTTCAGAAAAATATGAAAATGTGGTCACTGTGTGGAACACATTGAAACATTTATATTCATTTGTTACAGCTATGCAATTGCTGCAGGGACAGGTCACGTAGATCCAGGATTTCCGTACATCTCTTACAGCGGTAATGTGCCACCTGAAAGCTGCATCTTTGGCCAGCTCCTAAATATCTCTGCTTGCTTACGTAAGTGAAGCTACTTGCTATGCTGTACATATTACTCATTTGTTATCTCTCTCTTTCCCCATGCATAGAACATCCTGAATGGGGATGGTTTAAGGTTATTTTGGGCTCATAGCTGTCATGAAGTGCTGGGGCCATACTAATACATATTCATTTTGTTAAATTTTTTTTCCATATTATGTATGAAGATAACATCTACTAAAATTTATTGCTATGCTAGACTAGCCTAGGTTCCTTGATTTTTGAACCATTACATGACTAAAAAAACCAACATTATTCAAGAACCTTAACTATGGTACCCATGAGAGCTAACTCTTAAAATGGTAGCACTACCTGCTTAGAACACATGCTTGAAATTCATTTGTTGCAGAATCTTAGAACATATTCTGAGCTCAAACGTAATGAGGTGCCTTAAACAGAATGACCTCCTCCATACCAACCAGCAAAGATTTTGAAAACACCAATCATGTTGTGTGCTGGGTCCATTGATGTTCATGTTGTATATTAATGAACTTGTGGACAAGGCTAATTGTAATGGCAGACTTTTTCTGATGCTGCCATTATCTGCAATGAAGCACAGCCTGAAAAAGTTGCACAAATATGGTATTCAGTCAGATCTGGATAAGATTTCAGAGTGATGCAAAGATTGGCAAATTGCTTTAAATATTCAAAATGAAAAAGAGAATATCCTATGACTATAAAATCTGTGAGTCACCGTTGGAATTGATAAACTCATACAAATATCAGATTGTAACACGTTTTTTAGGGACATGAAATGGAATGATCACATAGCTCAGACATTGGTAAAGTGGAGAGCAAACTTTGGTTTATTGCAGTCAGTCCACAAAGGATATTGCTTACAAGTCACTCATGCAACCCATTCTAGATTATTTTTCAAGTGTGTGGGACCCACACCAAATAGGACTAAAAGGGGATATTGAATGTACACAGAGAAGGGCTGCATAAATGGTCACAGGTTATTTTTATCAGCAGAATCAGCTGAAATGTGTCACAGAGATATCAAAAGAAATGAACTGGCAGACTCTTGACGATAGCTGTAAACAATTCTGAGAAAGCCTACTTACAATTTTCAAGAAGCAGCTTTAAATGATGACTGTAGAAATATACTATGGTCCCTACATACAACTCCCATAGAGATCTTGAAACAAGATTAGATTAATTACAGCTTGCACAGAGGTATTTAAGCGATCATTCCTCTCATGCTTCATACATGAATGGAATGGGGAAAAAACCTAAAAACTGGTACAATGGTATGTCCTCTCTGCCATGCACTTCACAGTGGTTTGCAGAATATGGACGTAGATGTAAATATGAAGCTGGAACTGATCAAATGACCAGTGTTCTCTTACTCCTGATTTCATCATATGGAAAGAGGATGTTCAGGTACAATCACTTTGGGATTCGTTTTGCATAATAACAAAATCAAATTAATTCTATCAAGTAGCATGTTACAAGTTTTTATGAAACTGTAGCACAACAGTTTGATAGTGAATGAAGCCAAATTGTCAACAGTGTTCAGTCTTCTAGTAAGTACTTACATAAAGTTTGGTGCAACATGTCATTTTATTTGATATAACACTTCATTTTTCATGCACATATTTTCTGAAAATTTCATCATAAAGACAAATTGTGAAGGATGTAGAAAGACTCAATCAACTCAGTAAAATCAGCAACCAAGCAAGGTGCACAGTAGTTAATATACAGGACTCATATTCATGATGAATGGGGTCCAAGTAGCTATCTATCTACTCATATTTAAATATCTTGTGCTTTTTCTAGATATCCTTATCCACATGACTTGTGATTCCTTTCCAACCCTCTCCAATCTTCAGTGACATCGATGTTGACAAGATATTAAAGTAGTTTGATTTGATTGTGTTATTGGCATATGCACTAGCAAATGCTCTTTGATAACCTAAAATAAATTCATTTGTTTATTCTGCCTGAGGATTTCCATATCTGTTTAACTTCCACATCTGTATAAAATTATGTTGCAGTTTCGTATCATCTATGGTATTTACCAGACCAAGTGAAAGCCTTACAATAAAAGAGAGGCTTTGTTTTTTTGGCTTTGTCAAAGCTTAAGTCTGCAACTATTCTTTTGGAAGATTTATACTTTTCCTGTGACTCTGTCTTCTTATTTTCCTGGACTTGAACTCTCTTTCCCTCTACATGCTGGGTGCTCCTTAGCTCACAGCCAGATGCAGATCTGCTTTCAGCTTTTGAATGAGCTTAAATATGATTAACCACTTACACATTCCTCTAACTCAAAAAAGTGATGTACCACCTACATACTTGCAAATGACTGTGGGTTAGATTCAAGAGGAGCAAATAGTGACAGAGTAAGCCTAATGAAATGTAAGAAATAACTTTCCTGTGAAATAAAATCAAAATAATAACCCAAATAAAGACCATCTGGTAACTTACTATGATACTTGTTGTTTACTAACATTGTGAGTGTCAAAGTACAGTGAGGTGCCATGTTTAATTTTTTTCAAGGTTAAGATGATTTTATTCCTCTCAAGAGGACTAAATTGAACTAAATTCAGAGATATGCTGTGATGAAACTTAAGAGCAGGCAAATAGATAATGAGCAGTACATCAGAATTGCTTTTCAATCTAAGAATTGAACTGCCATTGCATCTTAGATTCATCAGGCAGCCAATGTCACAATCCTTGCAGCTCCTAAGCAAAAACATTGATGTTGGAATGAAACCTGTGAAAATGCTGTGCCTAAAAGAATAGACACATGGAAAAAAAATGGATATCATCTGAGGACCAAGCAGATTTTAATGCATTTTGTGATGCAAGGAATGTTGCAGTACAGTGGGTTTGATCATATGAGGAACAACAGGTGGAATTATTGATCAAAACTTCCGAGAAAGCAATGTCAGAGAGTTACATCAAACCTTCAAGTCTATTCTTAAAGGGCATCACGACCCTTAGCATGTGCTCTGGAGATGAACCTGAAAAGCTACATCTGAACAACATGGAAAATTACAACAGTTTTACTCAGTACTATTGTGACGAGCCAAAAGAGAAACTATCTGCCCTTGTGTTCCATATATATCTCAAGGATATCTTCAGATGCAAAGCAATCAGAAGAAGTTACTGCATTGTTGTGTTTCTTGACTTCAGAAAAGGAGATGACTCAGTTAACTGAGGGTCATTACTGAATATTCTGAAGAAGCTTGGGGTGGATAATATGTTCAGAAACATGATAAATCAGACTCTGACCAACAAAATATAAAAATTTAAATCCAAAAACATTATTTTAGACTCCTCTGAGGTAAAACTATGACTCAGACAAGGAGAAGAACTCTCTTCCTTTCTTTTTATTTCTGAACCATAAAGAATAAAATGAAGAAAAGTTTCAGTTATGCTGCAAATTCAAAAGAGCTTATGAGTCACAGATGACTTGGCCATTTCTACTAGCAACAGCAGTTTAGCAGTCAGGAAAGTACACTCTCTTAAGGATGTAGCAAAGAGAGTAAGACTACAAATCTCCTTTGAGAAGATAAAACACACATGATGAACATTAGCAATGGGCCAGAATGGATTATAACTAACAATGGAAAGACCGAAAGAGTCAAGAAGTTTAAGTACCTAGGTGAAGTACTCCAACAGAAAGGGCTAGAAAAAGAAGCAACTGGTATGATGATCTGGAAATCTCCTGAGGTTATCCAGAGTATGAAGAGGGTTTCCGCACCAATGCAATGCAGGTTGCAACTGGTCTCAGTTGTTCTCACTCAGGTTCATGAAAGGAGATAGCACAGACCATTCAGTTCTGTTGATTCCTGTCTCCTGAAGGAAGGAGTTCATGAGGTGGTCTTGGGGTGTTTCTGCATGATCACTGTGAAATATGAACCTATTGCCATAATGATGACTTTATGGAAGCACAACAGGCTGGGGGATCCTGACCAAATACTGCACAGTGTTGACTGATGCATTGGCCCCTGGCTACCTCCACATTTTTTGACAACAATCATTAGGCATCAGACAAACCCTCCACTCATTGGTGAAGAGAATCTGATGTCATTATGCAGTTTCCATTTCAGGCATTCGCTTGTCAATTTTCTTCATGCACCACAGTGCTGCGAAGTTTGTGCATTTTTCATAATGGATACCTAGAGGTCAAATTGTTCATTTGCAGTTGGTTGTGCATCGTGTTAGTTCACACAGCCATTTCCTTTTCCTTTCATTATGACTTTCTTTTTCAACTGCAGGGGCCCTCTAGTGATAAAGTTCCTATAGCATCGAACCACAGTCAATGCACAGTGCTGTGAAGACACCTTGCAGAAACTGTGGTATGCCATAAACTCAAAATGCCCAGGAATGTTATTAGATGGTCTCATCCTGTTGTACAATAATTTCTACCCCCACACTGCCAGTTGGGTGAAGGCTATGCTTCAGCCATTTGGTTAGAAAGCACAACATCATCCGTACAGCCTGTATCTTTCACCATGTCTCCAGCAACCTGAAGGAAGACATGCATGGATGTTGGTTTCATTCAGATGAGGAAGTGCAAAAGTGGGTGTGGTTGTGGACCCACCAGCAGCTGACTGTATTCTACAAAACAGGAACTGGTTATCTCATCTCCCAGTGGGATAAATGTTTTAATGCATGTAGTGAAATACAAATACAAATACAAATAGATTACTTTTGAATAGAAACATTCCATGGTCCAGTTGTGGTTGGAGTTCAGTTTTCATTTGTTTGCCCCTCATACATCTACATACACTGAAAGCCACCATATGGTGCATGGCAGAGGGTACACTGTACCACTACTGGTCATTTCTTTTCCTCCTCTACTGACAAACAGAGTGAGGGAAAAACAATTGCCTACATGCTTTTGTACAAGCCCTAATTTCTCTTTTCATATCTTCATGGTCCTTATGTGAAATGTACATTGGTGACAGCAGAATCATTCTGTAGTCAGCTTCAAATGCTGGCTCTTTAACATCTATGATCAGTAGCTGATGAACAGGAAATCTTCACTTGTATTTGAAACTTACAGTTCAATTTATCACTCTCATTGCCCCTTTGCATGGTAGGTCAACACATTAAAATCCACCCGTACTAATGCTATTGCAATACAAACTTGCTTCAGAAGCCAAAATGTAGCTCTTGCATACAAATCAATATTGTCATTTCTATAATGGCAGAACAAAATGTCAGCTGCAATTAGTAGCTCATAAAATGAATGTACATGCTGATAGTTTTAAGAATATGTGTGTAATCTGTATAGCCATCTACCGTAAGAAACAAAAGAAGCAAATCAGAAGCTAGATTTTCTTTCAACTGAAAATTCTTGCTCCTGAAATACTGTTTTAGTTTTGGAAGGAATTTCTGGAAATTTAGCTGTTGTACTTTGACTGTCTGTAATACCTTATTGTTTCTGAAAATTCAGCTATAGTATTTTGACAGTTTGTAATACTTTTTTACAATATGTTTCAGTGTACTTACACTCAAGTTTTAATCTTAGTGGAAATTAGTTTTCCCCTATAGTGTGTAACTATAAGTTACATGAAGATTGTTTAAATTCTGGTAATATGAGCTCAGATTTCCTGTGTCAGCATAAATCTTCATTGTTTAGGAATGTACATAATAAATGCACAAGCATGAAAACTTCTGTGATCAGTGATCATCACCATAAATTAAAACATTATTTATCATGTGCACAAGCATCATATGAACATGGCTCTGAGGGACAACCAAAACGAAATTCAGAATAATTCTCAATGCCATATCAGTTAATGTAAATGCATTGTTTGACTGTAACAATATTCATATCATTACCATTCTTTTGATCTACCATATAGTCTCTCTCAAAACCTCCCAGATTGCTAATACAAGTCATTTTCCATTTACATTAGCAAAATTTCTAGTTGTGTAGCTGCATACTCTAGACTCTTTGAACTACTGCCTGATGAGACAAAACTCATCCCAGATGCAAGGAACTGATAATCAGGGCACACCTCTTAATAAGCACATAGTCTTATATGTCACCTTATGGGTGTACATTCAAAGCCAAGATAAAACTACAGTCAGCAGCTGTTTGGCAACAAGCTATCCCTTTGTGAAGATGCTATTATACGATAAATGTAAATTCATGTATCATTACAGGCTGGACCATGAAAATGGCCAAATGGGTAAGTTCAGCTGCCTAATTAGAAAGGATCGTTTCCTTGGACCCCTAATCTTTGTACAGTGAAAGTACTGTGTCTTGTTTTAGTGTAGTAGTAGTACAATGATAGCACTGTGTACTGTGTTCGTGTTGCTAATGGTGAGGAGATAACAAAGAGAAGGCAAAACATGATACTGGTACATAGCTACTCTTCAGTGGACCACTGAGCCCCTGTCCTACAGTCACCATGAATATTGTCAATATACAGATTCCACAAGTCACTGGGGAAAATTTAAGATCCATCTTATGATATTGCCTACCAACTTTGTCCATTATGCCCTCAGAGTCTTAATGATCAAAGTCTTGTAGAACAGCTGTAAACTGATTTCTAGAAATTTTTGAAATGATTAAACTGCACAGATTTTCATGTAATGTAACTTATTTATACATTTATTAACTCTAAAAACACTGTAATGACCAGATTTGGTTCTACATAAAACATTTTTATGCAAGTAGACAACCACACTCTCATGATGATGCAGAGGCAAACACCATGAATGTCTGAAGCTACAATCCTTTTTAGACACAATATTTTCAGGAAACAGGCCTGTAAATTATATAAACAGTTCACACACTTGAGGTTTGAGACAGTCACAAAGATGATTTAACATGAAGTACATAAAGTAAAACACATTAATCAGTTCAAAAGAGATAACACAGCACTGCTTGATAATAGTACATCAAATAATCCATGTATGAATATTGGTCATATATACACAGTCCAATGTTTTTCATAGAAATGCTCAATGTGAACTTTGTGAATATTGAATAGCTGTGCAAGTGTCAACACAGTAAATCATTGACACTATAGAGATAGAACACAAATGCCAGAATAGCCTTTAAACTCTACTTAGAACTAATCACAGTTTCTCAAAACCTCAATAGGCATTAGGTGAGTACTACCAGGTTCCAGACACTTTGACCATAGACATTGCTCCTTTATTCACTTTGCCAGGACTTCCATGATAAAGCCATGCACAGATGTTAAGCATTTTCTTCCTGACTACATACTCTTTATGGGCTACATGAAATGTATTTTCAGTTGCAATTACAAAAAACTGTCAGCTGGATGAGGGAATGATGACACTGGAAATTTATGCCAGATGGGGACTCAAACCCAGATTTCCATCTAACTGCTTTGGCTATCCATCCACAACTCGCAGCCAGACCCAAACTTCCATATGTCATCATTTCTGCATCACTACCTGAACTCATACACAAATTATGGTTCTGCTGTGCAGGATACAACATTTTAATTGAACTTTGTGCCTGGTATTGGGGGATAAGAAGAATGATGAGATGTTCTTTCGAATGTGCATGCATGTTCAAAGAAATATTAAATCATTCTTCTTAAAAACACAGGCTCTGCAATACTGTATTTATGGGCTAGTTTTATGCAGGTGTTACTGTTGCTGTTTCTGAGCCCAGATTGAAAATTTTGGGTGGCTTCCACTATTCAATGACTGGCATATGAACATATTGTGATCATGGAAACTATGTAATCACTTTGCCTACTCAAGGAATATGGGTACCTTGTAAAACAAAAATAAAACTGTATCTGTCAATTCAAAACAGTTCTGATGTTAATGCTATAGCACATTAAAAGAAATACTGCAAAATATTAAAGACTGTAATACGGACATCAAAGCAAATACATTACAAAGAAAAAATAGTCATATCAGATAACAAAATAAAGACAATATGGGATATAGTGAAGGAGGAGATCGGTAGAACCAGATATGAAGAGGGACAAATAGCATTAAGAGTAAATGATACATTGGTGACAGATGTGTATAGTGTTGCAGAACTTTTTAACAAACATTTTATAACTGTTACTGAAAAGATGAGGTTGTCAGGTTCTGTAGATGCTGCTATGGAATACCTCAGACCAGACATTTCAAGTAACTTCCATAATATGAATTTGACCCTCACTACCCCAGCAGAAATAGTGTCCATCATAAAATCTTTAAAATCAAAAACATCTAGTGGGTATGATGAAATATCAACAAAGTCAATTAAAGAATGTGATTCTGAGTTAAGTAACATATTAAGCTATCTGTGTAACCAGTCATTTATCAGTGGAATATTTCCTGAATGGTTGAAATATGCTGAAGCTAAGCCACTGTTTAAGAAGGGAGATAAATAAATAGCATCATATTTGTGCCCAATTTCACTTTTGCCAGCATTCTCAAAAATTTTAGAAAAAGTAATGTACAATTGGCTTCATAACCATCTTATTTCAAATAACATACTGTCAAAGTTGCAGTTCGGATTTCTAAAGGGTTGTGATATTGAGAAGGCTATCTGCACTTACAGTGAAAATTTGCTTAATTCATTAGACAAAAAATTGCAGGCAACTGGTACATTTTGTGATCTGTCAAAGGCATTTGACTGTGTAAATCACAATATCCTTTTAAGTAAATTAGAATATTATGGTGTAACAGGAAATGCTGCAAAATGGTTCAAATCTTATATCTCTGGCAGGAAACAAAGGGTGTTATTAGGAAAGAGACATGTATTAAGCTATCAGGCATCATCCAACTGGGAACTGTGGGGTCCCACAAGGTTCCATTTTAGGGCCCTTACTTTTTCTTGTGTATATCAATGACCTTTCATCAGTAACATTACCAGATGCCAAGTTCGATTTGTTTGCCAGTGATACAAACATTGCAATAAATAGCAAATCAAGTGTAGTCTTAGAAAGATCAGCTAATAAAATATTTGTAGACATTAATCACTGGTTCCTAGCCAATTCTTTGTCACTAAACTTTGAAAAAACACACTACATGCAGTTCAGAACTTGTAAGGGGCGTCCCACAAGTATATGCCTAACATATGATGACAAGCAGATAGAAGAAGTGGACAGTGTTAAATTCTTGGAATTACAGCTTGATAATAAATTCAACTGGGAGGAGCACACCACAGAACTGCTGAAGCGTCTTAATAAATCTCTATTTGCAATGCGGATTGTGTCAGACATAGGGGATATAAAAATGAAAAGGCTGGCATACTATGCTTACTTTCATTCCATAATGTCATATGGGATTATTTTTTGGGGTAATTCATTAAGCCAAGCTAAAGTTTTCTGGGCACAAAGCGTGCAGTAAGAGTTATATGTGGTGTGAACTCAGGAACATCCTGCAGAAGCCTGTATAGGGAACTAGGGATACTAACAACTGCTTCCCAATATATTTACTCCTTAATGAAATTTGTCATTAAAAATATATTACTTTTTCAAACCAACAGCTCAATTCATAGAATCAATACTAGAAATAAGAATAACCTTCACAAGGATTTAAAGCCACTTACTCTTGTACAAAAAGATGTGCATTGTTCAGGAACACAAGTTTTCAATAACTTGCCAGCAGCCATAAAAATCTTAACAAACAATGAAATTCAGTTTTAAGAGCATCCTAAAGGATTTATTGGTGGCCAACTCCTTCTACTCCATTGATTAACTTCTCAGTAGAACCAACTGTTTCTTTTTTTTTTCCTCTCCGTGTGTGTGTGTGTGTGTGTGTGTGTGTGTGTGTGTGTGTGTGTGTGTGTGTGTGTGTGTGTGTAAGTACAATATAACTTCTGCACAATTTCAGTACAGTAATGTGTTCACTGTAAATAAGTGTGTGTGTGTGTGTGTGTGTGTGTGTGTGTGTGTGTGTGTGTGTACAATCTAACTTCTGCACCACATCAGTACAGTAATGTGTTCATTGTAAACATGTACTATAGTAGTTCTATTACATGTTTATTATCTTATAAAGAAAAAAAACTTTTTTATTTTAAATTCAGTGCATAATGTTTGTAAAATGATTCTTTCATATAGTGTTCATTGGGACCTGTGGAATGGTACATTAGCTTATTTGTTTGAGTTGTAAATATTTGTCATGTATTATTGTTTTTCTGACATGTTCTACATCCTGGAGGACTTCCTCACTAAGGATCAATTGGAATGAAAGTAAATCTAATCTAATCTAACCTAATCACCCCATATACCATTTTAGTTCCCAACTAGTGATGTAAACATACATGTAGTTACGTGAGTACTGTATGTAGAAATTAAAAGGGCAGCTCTTTACAACCAGAAAACATATCTTTAAGTTTTTCACTGTGAACTGGCTGCAGAATCCACTCCACACTCCCTTGAAATAAGGTAGTTTACAGCAGGAGAAGTGTAAAGCTATGTAGTGACATGATACTTGCTTCATACCACATATCACAGTTTGTGACACATGCCCAAGAGAGAAAAATTACTCCAGACATTCAAAAGAGTTTAATACATTAAATGATAACAGAATTACCTCAGGTTACCATCCATATGTGAGGGCTTGATAATTATAATACTCTACCAAACATGTCTATTCACCATTTATCCAATGAATGTCAAACTAATCTGATTTCCAAAATGATACCATATCTGAATCATACCACACTACTGGAAACATGTACAACTTTTACTTTGTTAGTTTTGCAGAAATCTCTTCAAATATGTGACCTATAGTTGACATTTAGATTGTTTCAGCTCTTGACTATTTCATATGCTATTATGGCACATACATAATATTGTGGGCCAGTAGAATACTTTCCTATGAGCCTAAAATACGTCTCCTTAATCACAATCATTTCACAGATGGATAAATATATTATATACAAGCCTATGACAAATATAGTACCAAAATGAAGACATAAGGCATAATTTGAGTAAATTTTACAGACCCAGTTATTGTTCATAAATTATATGAAAGTGTATATGTGCAAACAGTAAATGTCTAGTACTGTGAGCAATCCATCAAGATAAGCCAGTAACAAGAGTAATACCATAATATGGACTAGAGGTGTATGTATTTAATGTGTGCAAATGGCACAGTGGACATATTATTCTAGTAGAAATGTAATTGAGTGCTACATATTTCTATCACTGACAGTGCAAATATGTCTGCCTGTTATACAGAACTTTTTCATGTAAAAGTGGTACAAAAACTAGCATACTAATAAAGGTTACACAAACCCATCAAGAAATATTCCCTTGGCATACTATATGAATAAAGTACAAGGTATCAGAAAAATATTTAAACTAGGGGTGTTGTTATAAGCTGCTCATTATGGTGATAGACATTAACTGTAGTGTTTTATGAATTAATTTTATACATAGAGATGGAAGATGACAATTTCATTTCTTGTTCAGTGTTCAGTGATGAGACTATATTCCATTTAAGTGAAAAGTGAACCACCACACCATAAGAATCTGGGGAACACAACAACCAAGTACTGTTATATCTGTGAGTGACTGGATGTGAGTTCATCGTTATAACCCAGGACAGAAATGGACGAAGCTGCAAGGTGGAAGGGCAGTTGCAGAAGAGAACATGATACTGAGCAGTAGTTGAGCTCAGCATGGTTGACTGATGGTGTACAAGACACAGACTAGGACAAGCCCAAAGGAACCTATGCAACAATGAGGTGCAAAGCAAAATCTTCCACCACAATTATGTAAACAGGCCAAGAACAAAGAGAGACACAATCCAGGACATAGCCAGAGAGAAGAACAAGTGCCAAGCAAGGTTTTTATTGAACAGTCTATAGTACAGTGATGATAGTAACCAACAATATCAGATGTGAGTACAGAACTGACTGACTGTTTACTGGGCAGCCACATTTATACTGACCATGAGGAGCACTATTGGCCAGCATATTCACATGGTGAGAAGAGTAACATGCTCCCTATGAGAGCACAGCACTGCAGTAAAACTATGCCCTCTAATGACCATGTAGGTCCATTTCCCCTGACAGGTACTCAATTTTCGCGGAGCTCGATACCATGATACCAGATATACTATAGTCAAGTATGGGAGAGACACTTTAGGCTTCAAGTGTTTGTGACATTTGCTAAGGCAACAGTTACCGCCCATTCTTTTTTGCCAAAAAGAAATCAAATATCTTAATATTTTGAAGATCTGGATTTTTCCACAATTGTGAGAACATACCAAAATGTTCATGTTTCAATAGGATGGGGCGCTACCACACTGGCAATACTTAAAAGCATGTCACAACAATAAACTGTCTCAACAGTGGTTTGGCCATAAGGGTAATATCAATCTCGAATGTACCGTTGTCCTCCAAGGATGCCAGATTCCATGATATGTGATATTTTATTGTTGTGAGGGTTTCTGAAATATGCCGCTGCTTTTAACAGTATTGAGTGTTTTGCTATATACACAGCAACACCAGTGAATGCAGTAACCCTAGGCATGCTCATAAAAGTATGAGATGAATTTGATTATTGTATGACTCTCATGGGTCTGGTGGAGGGAACACAGAACATTTGTAAGAGATAAATGAAACCTAAATGTAATTGCGAAAAGTAATCCAGGGTTATGTTTGCATAGTGTAAACAATATTCACTTGAAAAAACAGATGGTTCTTATGAAAATAAAAACTTCGTCCTCCAATGCATAAGTTAAAATTCAACCCAAGATTCTATCTTCATTTATGTAGATGATATAGTCTTGTGAAATCAGATGAATCTTTTGAAACACCTTATGCAAATTTACTGTTTTGTTTCTTTGTAATGGACCAATAACAAGATGGTATATTGAATTGCTGAAACTGGAAGCCAGTACAAAATAAAATAACTTCTCAGTTTTCATGGTTGTTTGGCGAATTTCTTTGTTAAATAAATAAATAAGATACACCATAATAATGCATTTGCATTTGAAACAGAGAATCAATTTATTTTTCAGGCATTGTTCAAAAACCCCATCAATATTTTAATGCTTTTTTAATCATTATCTTTATTTCGAAGTGTTGGCTAAAGATATTATTTACTAAAATACACATATTATCTGGTATGGTGAAATCATGATATTGAAGGATTCAATTTGTCATTATTTTCATTTTTATAGGTATAAATAAACATTCTTTTCCTTTGGGTGATCTTTCATACCTTCAGGTTCCTTTAAATTCCCTATCAAACATGTAAATTAAATTCTTACTTAGGATATGTTCCTTTTATGTCAGTTAAACTGTTAAACTTCTGTTGCTGTGACAATGTAAGGACTCATAACAAATGAATCCAGAATGTTTGAAACACAAACATCACTGCAAAACATGCCAGACAGACACATGAGAAACATCTAACTCTTGACTGGTGTGACAAATAGGCTTTTGTGGATGGTTTCCAAAAATCTGTTAAATGCATCTACTCCATGCATGAGCTCAAGGGAAAACTTGTGGATTTCCCATTACATAAAAGTCAGAGTACTGAAACTATTGGTGCTACCATCAAATGCTATAAGCTGTAGGAGATGCAGTGTTGTACTCAATGAAAATCATGATGCACAGTTGTAATTTAATTACACCTGTTGAAACAGAGATCACAAGATGAATTTTCTTGCTATGTTATTGCCATTTCACACACTGAGCAATGAATGAGCAACCAAACCAGCTGCACATGGCAGGCCCCTACCAACAACCACATGAACCAGCAAATGATGCCAAGATAAATTTTTAATTTCAATGCATAAGTTAAAATTCATCTCAAGTTTCCATCTTCATTCATTCTGGTGAAATGGATGAATCTTTTTGAAACACTCTGTATTATAGCAATTTCAATGGACAAAAGTAATGTTTTTCTGAAGAACAGGCCCAAAATATGAGGGGTTGAGAGAAAAATGTATTATCAAACAAGTGGTTAAAAAATCAAGGTCTTATAGGAAAATGGGCTGCACATTTGTTGTGATACAGCAATGATGATAGGACAATAGGGAATTGATGATCAAGGTAATGACTGTTTGTCAATGCTCTAGCTAATGCAAGCAAGTATAAAAGCAGCTAGTGTAAGAAATATGGCATAATTTATTTATTTATTTAGCCATCTGTGGACATTTTAAAATGTATGGATGTTGTCAGTTTGTGTACATTCATATATTTATATTTATACAGTTTGTTGTTACCTGTAGTTAAACATTGTGACCTCTAAGTTATTTACAATCATTTTTGCTCCTTATCAAAACGTTACATATAGTTAAATGTTGGGAAACAAAAGTTATTTTGTAGTTTTTGTAGTAGTGCAAAAAAACTGGATCAATATTGTCCTTTTTAATGGAGTTTAGGTATTTACAAGTTTGAGCACATTTTCTAATTTCTTTAGTAATCCTTTTAATTGGTGGGTGTTCCAATAGGAATTAATGCTTTGGGAAATGTTTCTTCAAACTTTAATTTAAACTCATACATAAAATTGGAGAATTTTCTATTCACTTAATTTCTGTATATACTCCTTCCCAACTTTCATGTGTTAACTTTAAGGAAAACTCCTGCAAAGCTGATGGAGAGTAGACTCTTTTATATACATGCAGTTTTGATTCTTTTTTTTTACAGAAGCTTTTACTTTTATAATCTGACATAGATGGTCAGACAGTCCCAGATATTTAACAAGTACATCACAGTTTTCTCTGCCTACATCTGTAGCTACATGGTCAGTGGTAGATGATGAATGTGTGGTTATTCTTGTTGGACAGTTGACTAGTGATGACATGCCAAAACTATGTAGCATATTCATAAATGTTTTACTGGTGTCATCTGTTTTAGCTGTATTTATGTTAAAGTCCCCACACAAAAGGATATTATGTTACAGCATCAACGCTAGTTCTAGGCTTTGTACACTACTGGCCATTAAAATTGCTACACCACAAAGATGATGTGCTACAGACGTGAAATTTAACTGACAGGAAGAAGATGCTGTGATATGCAAATGATTAGCTTTACAGTGCATTCACACAAGGTTGGCACCAGTGGCGACACCTACATCGTGCTGACATGAGGAAAGTTTCCAACCGATTTCTCATACACAGACAGCAGTTGACCAGTGTTGCCTGGTGAAACATTGTTGTGATGCCTCGTGTAATGAGGAGAAATCCGTAAAATCACGTTTCTGACTTTGATAAAGGTCGGATTGTAGCCTATCATGATTGCGGTGTATCGTATTGCGACATTGCTGCTCGCGTTGGTCGAGATCCAATGACTGTTAGCAGAATATGGAATCGGTGGGTTCAGAACGGTAATATGGAATGCCGTGCTGGAGCCCAACGGCCTCGTATCACTAGCAGTCTAAATGACAGGCATCTTATCCGCATATCTATAACAGATCGTGCAGCCACGTCTCGATCCCTGAGTCAACAGATGGGGACGTTTGCAAGACAACAACCATTTGCACGAACAGTTCGACAACGTATGCAGCAGCATGGACTATCAGCTCGGAGACCACAGCTGTGGTTACCCTTGATGCTGCATCACATACAAGAGCGCCTGCGATGGTGTACTCAATGACAAACCTGGGTGCACGAATGGCAAAACGTCATTTTTTCGGATGAATCCAGGTTCTGTTTACTGCATGATGATGGTCGCATCTGTGTTTGGCGACATTGTGGTGAATGCACATTGGAAGCATGTATTCGTCATCGCCATACTAACGTATCACCTGGTGTGATGGTATGGGGTGCCATTGGTTACACGTCTCGGTCACCTCTTGTTCGCACTGATGGCACTTTGAACAGTGGACATTACATTTCAGATGTGTTACAACCTGTGGCTCTACCCTTCATTCGATCTCTGCAAAACCCTACATTTCAGCAGGATAATGCACAACCGCATGTTGCAGGTCATGTACGGGCCTTTCTGGATACAGAAAATGTTCAACTGCTGCCCTGGCCAGCACATTCTCCAGATCTCTCACCAATTGAAAATGTCTGGTCAATGGTGGCCGAGCAACTGGCTAGTCACAATATGCCATTCACTACCCTTGATGAACTGTGGTATCGTGTTGAAGCTGCATGGGCAGCTAATGCCCAGGCGTATCAAGGCCATTATTACGGCCAGACGTGGTTGTTCTGGGTACTGATTTCTCAGGATTTGTCCAATGAATACCCATTTAGCATCTGCATTTCATCTTAGCCTAGCAATTTTAATGGCCAGTAGTGTATAAATTTTGAAAAGAATATCTCTAAATTACCACTGGGAGAACGGTACACACATAATATAGTTAGTTTCTTGGACATAGTTACAGCAACTATCTCTGTTGCTGACACTTCAAAGTCTTTGTCTACACTTAGCACAATAATATCATTTCTGACTTTAAATTAAATACCGTTCTTAACATAAATACATGATCCTATAATGAAAGTGTGTGTTAATTTATCATTTCTGTTTGTATTAAGAGGAACTGAAAATTTATATATAAATGTATGTAACTTCACATTTTTGTCCATACATTATTAGTAATCATCAAACATCTTATTTTTAAGATTGTAGTAGTAGTTCTGGTTTATACATTTGTTTAAAGTAAAAAGCCCTATGTCACAATGAATATGATGCAAATCAAGAACAATGTGCTGAAAAAGGATTCCATTCTGTTACAGAACTTCTATGTGTCTATATTAGATATAGACAGGTGACAGAGACTGAGGCAGATAAAGATGAGCTGAACTTTGTTTCAGCAATAATTGGTAGTCTTGCATGTCTGGGACTAGACTTAGTGGCCAATTTCCAGGAAAGAAGTGTATTTGTTGTGCACTTGGTTGGTGCTGGTGTTTGTTTTTTTGGTGGAACAGTTTACTTTGTGATGCAGGTAAGACCTTTAACAACCACTCAGAATGTCAAAATTATTTAGACAAATTTTCTTCAAGAATTTTCAGCCTTTATGACTCTCCGCAGAACAAATATACACTGAGGAAAAAAAAAAAATCACAACACCAAGAAGGAGTTGTGAGATATAAATGAAAGTTGGTAGGTGCATTTCTACACCTGAAAGATGATATCTATTGAAATTTCATGCCAGTTGCGTAAGAATGATGCTAGTAGCACCTCTGTGAGGATGCAAATCACATGTGCTTTAAATACATGCTGTAACAGTTATGAGAGTTAGTTATCTATGAGATTGGATGTGGCGAATTGATGTTAGTCAAAAATGCCTTTAAGACCCCAGAGATGCCATTGTCAACACCTCACTGTGTTTAATCAAGGTTGCATAATAGGCCTACGAGAAGCTGAATGTTCCTTCTGCAATTTTGCAGAAGGACTTGGCAGAATGTAGCCACTGTATATGATTGATAGTAGTGGTGGTCACGAGAATATATGACCACAAGAAGGCTGGCTCTAGATGGCCATGTGGCACTATGTAGAGGGAAGAGCATCATGTCTGATGTATGGCTCTGGCACCTCGTACTGCATCTACAGCAGCAATGTGAGCAGCAGTTGACACCTCAATGCAATGAACTACTACAAATTGGTTGCTTCAAGGACAGCTCCAATCCAGATGCCCTACAGCATGCATTCCACTGACTCCAAACTAACACCATTTGCGACTTCAGTGGCGTCAACTGACAGCTCATTGGAGGACAGGTTGAAGGTCTGTTGTGTTTTCTGATGAAAGCTGTTTCTGCCTCAATGCCAGTGATGGCTGTGTGCTGGTTAGAAGGAGGCCGGTTGAGGGCCTTCACCCAACCTGTTTGTGTGCTAAACACACTGGACCTGCACCTGGACTTATGCTCTGGAGTGCAATTTTGATTGATAACAGGAGCATTCTTGTGCTTATCCCATGGACTCTGACTGCAAAATAGTATGTCAGTCTGGTGATTTGACCTGTTGTGCTGGCATTCATGAACAGCATTCCAAGGGGCGTTTTCCAACAAGATAATGCTCACCCACACACTGCTGTTGTGGCCCAACATGTTCTACGGAGTGTTGACATGTTGCCTTGGCCCACTCGTTCACTAGATTTGTCTCCAATCAAGAGCATATGGGATATCATTGGATGACAACTCCAGCATCATCCACAAAAAACATTAACCATTCTTGTATTGCCCAACCTAGTGCAACAGGCATGGAATTCCCTCCCACAAACTAACATATGGCAGCTGTATAACACAATGCATGCATGTTTGCATGCTTGCATTCAACACTCTGGTGGTTACACAGGTTATTAATGTATCAACATTTCACATTTGCAATGTCTCATGTTCACATTAACCTGTGATCTCACAATATCAATTTGTTAAATATGTTACTCTGTCAGATATATTCCTGAAATTTCATTACTCTACATTAATTATTTATTGATGCGATTTTTTTCCATCAGTGTATATATGAAAATATAGCATCAAATTTAGGTATATGTTTCTGCAATTCACATATTCACACATAGTTGTTGTTTCTGGGGTTGTAAGTAATAAGTCTTTACATTAAAAGGCTATTGTTTGCATTGAATCTAGCAACTCACCCCTGCTTTCCTGTGGTAGCACTAAGTATCTATGGCCACATGACCTGTTTACAGAGCAATAATAAATTGCATATATAAATCTTTCTTGTGTATCAGTCTTCTGTTGATCAAAACCATATCAAAATCCCTACAGCAGTTCCTGAGATTAGCCTTTACATACAAACAAAAAAATTGGGCGGGAAGATTCAAATTTAGTAATACATGTAGAACAAATGTTTTCTAAGCATTTTGGCACTCAGTTTTGTTTGAATGAGAAAGTTCCACTCCATACGTTCAGAAACACAAGAGAGTGATGTGGTTCTCTGAACAGGAATACAGTAGTTTTCATGAATATTGTACTGTAAAATATTAGCTGTGTAACTGGTACAAGATAACACAAAAAGAGGAACTTTTGAAATCAAGTGCAGAAAATACACCATCAGCTAAAGAATACCTTACCATTTAGTGTGCTCCCTATGCTCTCATTCATACAAGCTGCAGATCATACAAGTACTGGGAAAAATAATCATCAGTTGTGATTCTATTGGGGAATGAATACAAACATAAACAAATACAGTGATTGTGTGGTCACCTGTAGATATCAGGATAAACCGTTTCCTCCTGCAAGTTATATAGAATAGGTGACTGTCGTCACTGGGTAGATTTTAATGCTAGTTCATTTTAGGAACCCACTTTACACAGATGACATATGACAATATGGTGCATAGTTTCCTCTCAGGTAATATTATACCTTCCTTGTCTGAAAATGATCAGGTAATAATGACGCTCAGTTTGGATCAGTATGCTGGAAAGCTGTAATTTTTTGTTACCCTTACATTGGGCAATTTTCTGCAACTTCAAAGTGCCTGATATCAACAGGATTATGTAACATCAAATCCAGAAACACAAGGAAGTCAATTACAGTTGTGAAAAACTTTTTGCTTAAGAATGTCAAGTCAAAATTCAGTGTTGATTCCCTCATATCTGAGATCACTCAGTTGATTACTGTGTGAAATTGTTCCCTTATAAAGCTATCTAAAAATTGTGGTCATGATTTGGTGAATGACTCTGAGTGAATTAAAACAATGAACTTACGAGAACATTCATGGCATACCAGGTGATGTGTTGGAGTGAGCCAATGGGCACATTAATACATGTAAAGGAGAAAGCTATGTACACTATGGAATTTTCAGTAATTAATAATTTGAATTACTATCATTTGAAAGGCTAGTTTAGTTGTAATAGTCCATTTTCAATCAATAAAACACTTTCATTAGAATTATTCTGACTTTGATGGGTTTTCAAAAGTTTCCTTTGCTGTGTATTACAGTTGAACAAAATGTCCTCATAAATAATGAAATATTCCATTTTGTCTTCTTAAATCAAGCTGAGGTAAGTTTATTCATTTTTCAATACTTTCACTAAAAGTACTTTTAAAATATCTGTTGGGAACGTGTGCTTTATTGTAAACAGAAGACTTTTCCAAGTGATTATTCAGTTTGATGACAACTGAGGTTACAATTTGCTCTTGATTTCTTTATATCATGAAGAGATATAATCACTTGTATGGCAACTAGGCCAGTTCATGATTTATGCTATTCATATTTTCATTCACAATTTATGTTTCTATTGGGGGACCTTTCCTGTAATTTTGATATTTTAATTTGACTTCAGTTTTGATGATTCAGCTAATACAGGATAGTGCACTAGTTTTTGTTTTCTTGTTATCCTCCTCTAACATGATCCTCTGCATTGCCATTAGATAAAATTGTCTTGGCTGCACTATTCCTAATATGATTTAATATTGAGTCAGAGAGTTATGATCTTTCTCCTCATTTCCTTTGTCTCTCAAGGTAGACTCAGTTACTCAGTTTTTTAATATTATTTTTGATACAATGCTCACTTCAAATTACTACTGATATACATGTCTTTACTGCTTGTAGGTAGTTTATCACTCTATTAAAGTATCAGACACTAATATTAGAAATTAAATTTTAAAATATTTCTTCATTCTGTACTTTTCTTGTGCAGTTTGCAATATAGTGGTGTTTTTAATATTAAACTTTTATGAATGATTTCAGACAATAATAACACGACGCATGAAACAACAGAAACTATTTTATGTGCGTCTTTTATTGTCATTAATATGCTGTTGCTGCTGCTTCTCCACAGTAATACCAGGGGGCATTGCCATGTTTATATTTGATGGTATGATAACAGTTTCACAGGTGACATAAAAAACTATGTTTAAATTAAGTGATTTAACATTTATTTTTTTCTGTAATTTCAATCATCTCACATCCAATTTGTGGAGATGTGACTGTTTTCCTTCATTACCCTCTATAACCGTGTTTTCTTCTTGATGTTTCATGGATGTGGTTGTTGCAGTGTGCTCCTTCAGTTTAAACTTATCTCTCTTGTTACTTTCATGCCAACAAAACTATATTTTTGGACATGCAATTGGTGCATTCATACTGAGTAACTAAAATGCAATAATATCAGTGATACAAATTACATATGGTGAACCTGAAACACAGTGACATAAAAAATAAATTATTATAGCATATTAGGTGTGATGTTAGTTGTCGGTAGCCAGTGAATCACCACACTGTGTAGCTCTCTAGATAGGCAGAACTATCATATTAAGATGATATTTGTGCCATGATATTGCATAACAGCAGTCTATAATTACTTACAAACTTGTGGATTTTATTATACTGTCAGCAGTCATCTTGGTTTTGCAGTCACTAGTGTGATAAGACATTTACAATATATATCTCATTAACCAGATCCTGTTATTTCCAAGCTTGTTGAAGAGGAATGGAGTATCATGTTCACAGCACTGTGACAGCATTCAATGACACCACGTCCAGGGAGATTCTTCCTGTCAGATTCTAGTTCAAGGGTGGATATTAAAGAGAACTAGTAAGTTCATGAACTTGTAAGTGGAGCCATAAGCAAGTAATAATTCCATGTGAATCTGTGACTCACATTTTCTGACTGAATGAGTCAGAACCCGAGTGTTCTCTGCATCTTTAGCTTGTTGGAATGCTGAATGTTCTGGTACTCACAACTGGACACTAGAATGATACCACACTTTTTTCTTTGAGAATGTTATGGCAAAAGGAGACCATAGCAGTTTAGCACATTTCATAAAGTGATGTTAGCTGCTATAGTTTGAATTTGCTGTCAGTTATATGACTACCCATCTCCTTCAGTATGAGTTGAAGGCTGAAAGACAATTAGGCAATGTGCTACTGAGGTACATCAGCTCTTAATTTTTGAAAACATTGTTGGGAACAGCAGTGATCTGATTAAATAATTTGAAGTAATAATCAGTCTTGATTGCAAATTTTTATTAAAAATTGAAAATCACATGTCAGTGGTAGTTGGTTTTAACCACATCTAGATCATCATCAGACCATGTCTCTGGAATGCAAAAAATAATTTTTGTTTCAGGGTAACAGATACCAAAATTATAAAATCTGTGTACACAGTAAAATATGGATGCATGGTCATAGTAACATAAGGTGGTTCTTATAGCATTAGGTGGTGAGCAGAGATGGTGAGCAGAGCACTGCCAAGAGTCAGAAGACACCTCTGGCAACAATGACACTTGTAAGTGCTCTCCTCATTGTCTCTGTTCACCACATAATGATATAAGAAGCTTCTTATTTTATTATAATTGTGTGTCCATATTTTACTGTGTAGATGGATTTTGTAATTTTGGTACCTTTTACACTCCAAGGAAAATTATTTTTGCACTCCAGAGAAATGGTCTGATGATAATCTATATATGATTAGAACCCATTACCATTGACCTGCGATTTTTAATTTTTAATAAAAATCTGCAATCAAGACTGATTATTATTTCACATTATTGCAGTTCTGTTTTATTGTCTTTGGTGTCAGAATTACCTGTACCAAACTACAACAAAATTTTGTTTGCCCATGTCAGGATGAAACACTTAGTAAGTGCTCATACCATTCCTTACTCCAGAAGTCCATATTGTTGTTCACCTCCATCTCTAATGTCAATAGGTCATTAAACGCTGTTGTACCCTCTTTCATTATTCAGCTGAATCATCAATCACCTTTCTGAGTTATAGATGATTTGTGTGTGTAACTGCAAAAAGCATAATGACAAGAATCTCAAGACACTATAAGTAATCATTGATTTGACCTGTTGCAATACATTGTTTTTGTTAGGCAAAATGAGATGCTATTCCACTTTGGTTTTTGAATGTTAATCATTGCTTAGTTACATCTAAAAGCAAATAATTACTGCCTTATGTATGATTTAGTGTTGTATGAAGTCTGATAAAGATATGAGTACTGGTACTGAAAAAGAGTGTAGCAATTTTCTTGTGCAAAGGCACACTGTACAGTTTTCATTGTAGCTAATAAGTAAAATATGCAATTTTTTCCATGAACAAAATCTAATAATGTACTGTAAGGCACTCTGCAACATATCTGACAAACAGGTATCAGAGATTTTTTTTGGGTAGGGAGGAGGGGGGTGGGGGTTGCAAAAGTCTTTCCCTGCCATTTAATATTTCAGTTTAACATCACATTTTATATTTGTAAGGTTGATCAGTCATGTCCTGTTTTAGCAGGAAACAGAGGTTGAATATGGCACATTAGGCTGTGTGTTAACTTTTTATGTGTGCAACTGACTGGATACAGGTAAGGCAAAATGAAAATTCTGTCTTAGTTTCAATGACAATATGATGCTGGAGAGCACTCAGCTCAAAAATCTGTATCAAACACAGTCAGACAGTTAAGTAAGTGAGGTGACACAGTTCCCAAGACAACTTAATAATGATATTATATGGCTTGTGAAATGTTTCAAGCCTTTAGACAATAGGCCATTCCAGCAGCTTTCATGAGGGTACTGTAAATTCAACAGTGAGTGTAGTTGTTGATAATGAAAGGGGCAGGGAGCATGAAACTCAGTAAGAACATACAGCCTATTCCTATTGAATAGTGTAAGTATACCCACTGAGCTTAATTTCAAAATCCAGCAGACTGTTTTTAATGGTGTGAGATGCTTCACACTGGGACACTGATGAAAGGTTTTGAGATTTAACCCAGGGCATTAGCACAGTGGCTCATGGATGATAACTTTATTCTCTCTCTCTCTCTCTCTCTCTCTCTCTCTCTCTCTGTCTCTCTCTCCCTCCCTCCCTCTCTTTTCCAACCAAATATTGGTGGTGAAACTTTCTACCACCATTATCATTCTACATCTGGTTCAAGTATCACCAAAGGACTCATATTCGGGAGGACATCCTGATTTAGGTTTTCCATGATTTCCCTAAATTGCATGAGGCAAATATCAAGATGGTTCCTTTAAAAGGACATAGCTGATTTCCTTCCTGATCCTTCCATAATCTTAGCTTGTGTTCCATCTCTAATGACCTCACTGTTGATGGAATGTTAAACATTTATCTCCTCCTCCTTCAAGTATCACTCTACTACTCTGACATAGCAACTTCAGCTATGGAGCCAGTTTACTTTCAAGATAATAAAGGCAGCACCACCCATGGCAAGACAATCAGTGTTGGTTAACAATGGTTTCCAATCATTCCCCTGTGACTACACACATTAAACACTAAAGAACGTTCTCACAAAGAGCTAGAGAACTAATGTGGCACACATGATAAAACTCAGTCAACAGTAACATAACAGAATGAGTCACCCTTCACAGTGTTGCCAACAATGAGTCAGGTTTACAGATGGCAAATGTACTAAGAGACTAATGAACTGGACAGCCTAAATGAATGTGGCTATGTGATGGTGCGAGTCAAAATCCAAGATTTCCTGTTGGCCCTTTCTGTCACTATCTGAGGATAAATTATGAAGAACTGTTACATAGAATTTTTACATAACCAAATTTGACATTTGATACAGATGTAGCTCCCAAAGGTAACAACGACCCATTTGAGGCTGCTAACTTTATACAGATATGATGCAATAACTATGCAAATAAACTTCAACATTACATCTGGTCTTTCCAGTCCCTTGGTTTGAACATTATTTGGAATCTACTGTTAGTTTTAATGCACATAATCTAGAGCACGTTCCCTCCCTTTTGTTGCTGATGGAACTCATTCTTACATCATATGATTCACTGCACACAATTCCTTTGAGAACAATTCACAAAAGTGTACTTTCATTTTGCCAGAATTTCCAGTTTTATGATATGCTAGTGATGAACACTGCATATCAATGATCTTCATTCAAAGTTACACACCATTCTGATAACTATCTGCATACTAAAAGAAACAGGTTATTGCTTTGATTGATCTTACATTCATTTGTTAATTATATTTGCACCATTGTGTGACAAATCACACTGTGTTTATCTTGAGTAGTATAATTTTATATTCTATGTTGGTAACAAAGTTTTGTAATATTTTTATGCAAAACAGACAGCTGATAATTTCATGATTTCTATCAAAAGTTATATTTTGCTTGGTCATTGCCAGAAAATGATAGGTTGGAAACACATACTTCTCTTTTTTAGTTTAAATGTATAATCTATATCATATATGTATACCTGCATCATCCATTCTACTATATTTGGCACAGGATGAATTCACTGACAATATTTTTTGTATGTGCCAAGGGCAGACATTTTGAAACCTCCTGCCCTGTATCAGGACATGGAACAAGAAACTTGGCCCAGTACCTCTCTTTCACCTGCAAAATTGCACAGTTCTCCTTTGTAGCTTGCAGAACTTGCACTCAAAAGGGTATTGCAAAGAAATGGCTTAGCTGTGGACTAGAGGATGGTTTTCAGAATGAATACATCACTCAGTAGCAGAGCGTGCACACATGGCACATTCTGGAAACAGCACTTTCATTGTTCTAAAGATACACAATTTAAAAGCAAATCCTGCAGATTTTCTATCCTGTTATAGCTAATTGCATATTCCATGGGTTACTTGAACAGTATATTGTAATGAAATGGAATGAAGCAGTTTACAAATTATTAACATAATTTAAGATTTCAATGTTGCTTCAACTACCACTGATACTGCTATATTTTTTCTTAACTGTTTATTACTAGCATGTCTGACTGCTGTACACAGAACCCAGATTTAGCCCTTGGTATGATGCAGTCAGGGATTTTTCCTTGATTGCAGTGAGATACACTAAGCCTTCTGAGGTCAACTGAAGAACTTCTTGAATTAACAGTAACATTTTCACTCTCAAATAAGACATTAACAGCTGGGAGAGTAATTGCCTGATCACATAGCCCTCCAGCATTTCCATTGAATCGTAGCAGGCAAATGTGCTGTAACATAATAATCCCATGAAGTTTAGTTTAACTTATAGTGTGCTAAATAATGTGTGTTCTCACTTCTGCACAGAGGCAATAATAATTAAGCCATGCATCCAGCACACACAAACACACACACACACACACACACACACACACACACACACACACACACACACACACACACCACACACACTCTGCCCTTGGAAATCTTAGTGAAATAATATATGTACTCCTTCAAAGCCAACTGACAGAAACACAAGTACACATACATAGTTATGTTGTACTGGCTGGCTAAATTTTTCCTTTTCTTTAGCTCAATTGTGCAGGGTTGTATTGGGTGCAGTGGGTAAGAGGAACAAGGGGGAAGGGAGTGATGGAGGGAGAGGGGACTGGTGGTGGGAAAGGAGATGCAGCAAGAGAATGGGATAAGAGTGATGAACTGAAGTGAGAATCAGGAGGAGAGAGGTGGAGATGGGTGTGAGAGAGGGGCTAGGAGAGAATCGGGCCAGGAGACAGTTCGTGTCCATGTAATTTACAGGCACTGGTACTGGGGTTGGGAGTCCAGGTGGTATGAGTTGTGAAAGAGCCATTGCAGTTGAATATGTTGTGCTCAGAAGAAAGTTCTGCCACAGGGTAGGCAACTTTCCTCTTGGCCCCAGTTTGGTGGTAGCCATTAATTGGTCAGGTGACCAACTATATCTTCACCCAACTACTACTTCTTTGATGGAAAATTTATAAACAAAGCCACACTCATATTTCAACGTATTTATTGGTCATCTAGAGGGATCCTTTCTAGTCATCTAGGATCTTAACTTGTTGATGATATCTTCATGATGTGAATCCAGGTCTATGATATTATCCTCATTCCTTAACAGCCTTAATCTCTTCTCTGTTATCCATAACATTTCACCATCTTCAGCTCAGGATACCTTCTTGCATGAGACTGACCTCAATCTCTTCAACAGCTATGTGAGAGACTCTGTCAATACAAAGTGCACCAATTATCAACAGTACCTCCTATTTAACAGCTACCATTCCTTCCACATTAAACAAGCCCTTCTGATAAAATACAGGCATCAGTGAATACTGAAGCACATCCTCCACCAAGGCTTCAACTACCTTTCATTGCGCCCTGCATCCTGTTTTAAATTTTTCTCAGCTCTTCCAGAGTGACAGTCTGTTGCCTAGCCAGTCTGCGAAGTATCCTGGTTCACCCTTATGTCACATGTTTAAAAGACATCTTTGCAAAAGTGATGTATACCAAGAATAGTATACCATACCTTACAAGGGAACCGTTCAGTCTGACATGTTGAAACGAGCTCTGAAATTTTTTATACAGGAGCAATATATTGAAAGTAACACTGTGTCAAAATTTTTGCTGCCAAGACATGCCACAAGTATTTTTCAAAAAAAGTTATAAAATTGCCATATTTGTAGCTCACCAAGGGGCTGGAGCAACATACACTCCTCCCATAGCTGTAACAGACAGTGAACACTAAACATAGCAAGAGCTACCATAGCACATCAGTAGACAGATAGCACGGCACAACATGGCTATAATTTGTAAGACAAATTTCAGATTCTTTTGATAGTTTCTCTGATACAGTTGTTCACAGTTAGTATTCACTCAAATTTGCAACTCACTTAATATCCTTAATAATTAGCAGTTGTCTTTACTATATCACTGAGTGTTAACAATTATGATAAAAATGAATTAATTTTCTTCATGTTTTCTTTGCGTATGTTTGCTAATGGTGTAGGTCTTTGATCAGGTCCCAGAGTTTCACAGTAATGTGGAATACAGTTATTGTTTTCAACCTTGCAAATATAAAATGTGAAGAACATAGTATGCACTGGAACTAGCCTACTTTTCCTGTAGACCTAAATAAGTGTTATTTATTAGTTAATTTACTGGACATTCATTTGGAACATATCAACATTTAGTTAGAAATTGTGTAAATATTAGAAGAAACAGGAAATAACTGACAGTTCTGTGAATTGTGTTTCAAACATTGGCTATTGTTCTAGATAAAGCCCAAAAAATATGGTACCTTCCTAGCCCAAAGAAAACATTACAGAAATAGCTTTTGGTGACAAAAAAACAAAAACTGTAATTTTTTTCGATAAATGAAGGAGGGAGAAAACACTTAAAGTTAAGCAGTGTGTAAAGCCAGTTTCATTTCACAAAATCTGAACATCAATTTTATAAATGTAAGAAGCGTTTGCATGAAATATGCACAAAAATGAAATTTGCAAAAGTGTGAAAGAAAAACAATTCTAAAGATTTAGAACTGCTCTTGAGAGTGAAAGCATCATTACCGAGGGAGATCTATGAGGCCCTCTGAATTGCAAGTGAGGTGGACATTACTGATTTCCAGAAAAGGAAGTTGCAAAATTGCAATGTTTACTACAAGTAAACATGCAGGAATGTTGTCATTAATAAATAATACTATAGAGAAATTCATAGCTGATGTGAAGATGAAGCCTCTTGTTATTCCCCAAAATGCTGTGTATAAAGCCAATCAGTCAGGTTTCATGCAAGAACTGCATACAAACTGCACTTTATCATACTGAGCAAAAAAATATATAGCCTCTGTGCCTATGGTTAATGCTAAGACACATTTCATATAAAACAATGCCCGTGATAAGTAAGTATTAGTGGATTACTGTCTCAGCAGTTTTATATACACTGAAGTGCCAAAGAAACTGGTATAGGCAATACAGTCTCTTTGCCTTTGGAGAGTTCTAAGACACATTCATATAAAACAATGCCTGTGATAAGTAAGTATCAGTGGATTACTGTCTCAGCTGTTTTATATACACTGAAGTGTCAAAGAAACTGGTATAGGCATGCATATTCAAATACAGAGATATGTAAACAGGCAGAATATGGTGCTGTGGCAGCAGCGCCTATATAAGACAACAAGTGTCTGGCACAGTTGTCAGATTGGTTACTGCTGCTACAACGGCAGGTTATCAAGACCTAAGCAAGTTTGAACATGGTGTTATAGTTGGCAAATGAGCAATGGGACACAGCATCTCTGAGGTAGCAACGAAGTGGGGATTTTCCCATATGACCATTTCACGAGTTTACTATGAATATCAAGAATCCAGTCAAACACCAAATCTTTGACATCACTGCAGCCAGAAAAAGATCCTGCAGGAATGGGACTAACAGTGACTGAACAGAATCATTCAATGTGACAGAAGTGCAATCCTTTTGCAAATTTCTGCAGATTTCAATGCTGGGCCATCAACAAGTGTCAGCGTGTGAACCATTCAAAGAAACATCATCGATATGGGCTTTCAGAGACGAAGGCCCACTCGTGTACCCTTGATGACTGCACGACACAAAGCTTTACACCTCACTTGGGCCCGTCAACACTGACATTGGACTGTTGATGACTGGAAACATGTTGCCTGGTCAGACAAGTCTTGTTTCAAACTGTATCAAGTGGATGGATGTGCACGGGTATGGAGACAACCTCAAGAATCCATGGACCCTGCATGTCAGCAGGAGACTGTTCAAGCTAGTGGAGGCCCTGTAATGGTGTGGGGTGTGTGCAGTTGAAGTGATATGGGACCTCTAATATGTCTAGATACTCTGACAGGTGACATGCATGTAAGTACCCTGTCTGATCACCTGCATCTGTTCATATCCATTGTACATTCTGACAGACTTGGGCAATTCCAGTAGGAGATTGCAACACTACACACATCCAAAATGGTTCCAGGAACACCCTTCTGAGTTTAAACACCGCCAAACCCCCTAGACATGAACATCATTGAGCATATCTGGGATGCTTTGCAATGCCCTGTTCAGAAGAGATCGCCACTCCCACGTACTCTCGCAGATTTATGGACAGCCCTGTAGGATTCATGGTGTCAGTTCCCTCCAGCAATACTTCAGACATTAGTTGAGTCCAGGCCATGTTGTGGTGCGGCACTTCTGCATGCTGATGGGGGCCCCACATGATATTAGGCAGGTGTACCATTTTCTTTGGCTCTTCAGTGTATCTGTCTTCAGGAACCTCAAGGACCAAAAATTAAAAAAAAACGACTGTTCAGCTGCAAAAATATTGTAAAAGGTGTAGAAAAGTATGGAAGAATCAAAGAGAATAAGTTTCAGTATTACATCCAAAATATCTTCTTACCAGTTGCAAAAAATAATTCATTGTTTTTGTTGGGTTCTTGGCCTAAACATAATACACCACTGTCTTCAAGAGGACAATGAAAATACTTTTAATACACTTCAGATTTCACCTGGAACTAATAGTGTGTTTCAGCCCCTCGATAAAAATTTTCAACAGTGTAAAGCATTTTTCAGAAAATTATGACAATATAATTTCCTATACCTCTTTCTCATTCCAGCTTTATCAGTGGGACAGTATTATTAAACTTCAGTCATTTCTGCATTGTCAGTTTGCATCACCACATCTTATGAATTTAATGCATTAATTTTTGTTTCATCACATGTCCCTGGTGTAAGGAAAATGTTTGCTTTCATCACTCCACAGACACATTGCATTTTAGTTAACAGTGTATTTCTCTCAGTATGTTCTTCCTATCTGAAAAATTTCAGGTTAGGTTTTGACGTGTTGGACTAGACTATTCTCTTGTTTGGAGGCTATGCACATAGGCATAATAGGCACTTAACACTTATTTCAGTACCGCACCAGTCATTGAGTATTCTTAGTAAGTATGCACTTGCCTAACTTTTTGCTTTTTCCATCTCATATGTCAATCCACACACAATTCTAAAAATTTAATATAATTATTTTGCTGAATTTTGTTGTTTCCTAATGTAGCCATTGTGTTGGTTTTTGTTTTATTTCTTCTATGGTAGAAGGTCATCGAAACAGTTTTCTTATCATTAACAATTAGACAATTATCTTTAAATAATTTTTCTGCTACATCTGTTGTTCTATCAGTTTTCTGCTGCTATTCATAATCAGTCTTTCTTTTCATAAAGAAGCTTGCATCATCAGCAAATAATATCAAAAATTGTTATGATAGGTCATTAATAAAAACCAAGAACAATAATAGTCCCGATACATAACTCTGTGGCATAATTAACATTTTCATATTCAGGACACTTTACCTTTGTGATAAATTTCTATTCTTCTTTTCCTATCAGATAAATCTGACTTTAACAGCTCATAGGAAACTCCATGGACACGTCAAACATATAGTTTTAAAAGAACTAGATAATGATTTATGAGGTCAAAATCTTTTGGAAAGGTCCACAAACAATCCACAAATTATTGCATTATCCTCTACAGCTTTGTAAACAAGTTTTAGGAAACTGAAGAAAGCTATTTGCATTGATTTGTCTTTTCTGAAACCATACTACACATTTATAAGTTCTTCATTTTTGTTTAGGAGGTCTAACACTCTATTATACCATACATTATGTTTCAATTCTTTTTTAAGATAATATTGTTAGTGGTCTAAAATTTCTGATGTCAAACTTGCCACCATTTTTATAAACTGGTATTACTGTTTATGGCTTGAGTCCTCTTGGAAACACTTCAGGGGCAAAGGAGTCACCAGTTATGTCAACAAGTTGAGGGGCAATATTACCAGCACTACCAGTATATGCAATACTTTTGTCAGGGCTACCATCAAATCCACAGGTCATTTTAGTCTTTAGTTTAGTTCATATGTTTATATGTTTATTTATTAGCCATTTAGCATGTTTACAATGCGATTGGCTTTGTCAAAATACATTTTGCATATTTAGTGATAACCCTTTGTACTTATTTGAGTGTTACTGGATATAGGTGCATTGTACTTACACCTATTGGAATTTCTACCATTGTGTTTTGATTATATTTACTTGTGATCAGATTTTGAGCTATATTAGTATAATGACTATTAAATACATTGTCTATTAGAAGTGGATCATCAACAATTTCATTTTTGTGTTTTATGGTGAATTTATTACTTGCTTTATCATGCTGCCTGTATCATCTTTTTCGAAACCCATGCTGATTCCTACAGAGTAGATGTCTAGTCTCCAGAAAAGTCATTATACTCGAACATAATACATGTTCCAAAATTCTACAACTGATCGACGTTAGAGATATAGGTCTATAGTTCTGCACATCTTTTCGACGTCCCTTCTTGAAAACGGGGATGACTTGTGCCCTTTTCCAATCCTTTGGAACACTATGCTCTTCTAGACACATTCGGTACACTGCTGCAAGAAGGGGGGCAAGTTCCTTCGCATACTCAGTGTAAAATCGAACTGGTATCCCATCAGGTCCAGCGGCCTTTCCTCTTTTGAGTGATTTTAATTGTTTCTCTATCCCTCTGTCATCTATTTCAGTATCTACCATTTTGTCATCTGTGCGACAATCTAGAGAAGGAATTGCAGTGCAGTCTTCCTCTGTGAAACAGCTTTGGAAAAATACATTTAGTATTTTGGCCTTTAGTCTGTCATCCTCTGTTTCAGTACCATTTTGGTCACAGAGTGTCTGGACATTTTGTTTTGATCCACCTACCGCTTTGACATAAGATCAACATTTCTTAGGATTCTACCGGTACAGAACTGTCAGTGTCCTTGTTCCAGTTTACATTTTTCAATATGTGATTAAAGACCCTAATGCCTTCATCATTAATTAATCTCCTCTCTACATATTTGTCGGTATTGCATTTCTTGTGAGATTTCTTTAAAATCAATGTAATTGCTTGTTGATCAAAGAAACTTGTATCAATGGACTCAGCTCTATTGCCACATTTTGATTTATCAATGAATGTTTGGTCAACAGTAGTTTCACATTTGCTTCAACACCTCTTGGTACCTTCTACACATTCTTTATAAATATTTTAAAAAACCCCTAATGACATAGATAGTGCAAGACAAGTAAATTAATAGGAGACATGTGGGACTGCGAATGTTGGGAAATACCCCTAAGGTGTATAACAAATGGTGACCATGTAATGTCACACCCATAATACAGAGGGTGTTTTTGATCCCATGTGTAAATGGATGAGTGAATGATGCAGTGTTTGCATTGAAGCAAATGGAGCAAATTTCAAACACCTTTTGTAAATGTGAGCTGTTGTAAATATAGAAGTTAAAAAATTATTGTCCTTACTGTAACAAAGTTCTTATACTGTTTTTCTTTCCTGTTCTCTCTCTCTCTCTCTCTCTCTCTCTCTCTCTCTCACACACCTCTTTTCTTTTTCTTTTCTTCTTCTTTTTTATTAATATCAGTATGTTGTAAAGACAATGCAGTCATTTACTGGTAATGATGCAATTGAGAAGCTTATACTCATTTGATTGTGACACAGCATGGTAGGTTTTTGATGTACGGTACTTTGCAATAAACCAGCAGAGACCACGAGACTGGTAAGTAAATTAATAAATTAATACCTTAATGTAAACACATATTTGTCTCATGTAATGAAAAAAATACTGGCTGCTCAATGCATGACTCAGAACCTGAGCCTGACACACTGAAGTCAGACACATAACTGCAGAGCCACACGGATGTGAATACTTGACTTGGGTTGGGATGGTCAGGCATGGCTTAATCGCTGCTTGCGTGGCAAGATACGTCATCTGGTGGCCTCACATGTTCAACGTTTGTCATTCACTTTTGTGGTATTTCCCAACATTTGTGGTCTTACAGTAAATTATTTATCTGATCATCATCTATGTCACTTCAGAGGTTTTTAAATGTTAATAAGAATCACTATGTTTGTCCGCATTGTACATTCTTAGCTGATTGATCAGTTGCTATCCTTTTCTGCAGTTACCCATGAAATTAACATTGAAATGTCCAAACACAATTGTGTATTTTGACTAACTGTTTAGTCAGTTCAAAATTCCATGTAGCACAGCTGAATAACATATGTTCCTACAAAGTTTTTCTTTTCATAACCAGATGCAGTCCATATCCCATATAATCACTCCTCCTTAAAAACCAGTTAACATCTGCTATATTAGCATGACTTCACTGGGAAACACTTTCCATCATTAAATGTTCTATTATCCCAGTCTCCCCTATGAAGTCAGTGCACAGAATCACTTTTGTTTTAGTTGTTTTTGAAAGTAGCCTGTTCACAGTGTTCTGGAATTCTTTGAAACTCAATGTCATTGCTCCATCGAGAACGATCACCCAGTGAAGTTTATTAAAATTCTTTACCCTTTTTTTCTTTTTGCTAAAAAGATATTTCAGTTGTGATTTCAGTTTGATTATGGATGACACAAAATATCTTGGTGGCAGTCTGTGATTTAGTAAACTAGCCAGTGTCATCCATGACAATATGTTAATGATAACATCCTGTGTCTTGCATCTGTGCATTTTTCAGCATAAAACTTCCCTACTTTTACTTACTATGACCTATTTTAAGGGCGTTACTATTCTCAGTATTTCTTGTCTATTGAAGAGCACTTTTTTTGCTTTTGGGGTTTACATAGTTCATCGCAAATAGCATGTCATAGCAGTCTGTGTGTGCATTCTTTTCACAGGTTTTTTGGTTTTACTTGCTCTGTATTGTTTCTGTACACAACTTTTGTTCAGTTATCCAAAGAAGTCAAGCTTTCTTGAACGAATTTGATCATATATTGCTTTGACATCAGCTTAAATTGAGCATGCTGATCATAAGTTATAAATTAGGAAGACACTCATTTAGTTTTGATATTTCATGTGAATTCATAGACCTCTTTGCCCACACAGTCAGTGCTACAATAAGGCAATGTCCCCTTGTGAAGACCTGAACATGGCTTACAATTTCCATTTTTAACTTCTGAATGTATATTTTATAACAGAGAATACCTTATTTCATAGAGATAACACACTTTTCTGTCAGAAAAAAAACTGTTGCTGTAGTTATTGTACTATGCCAATGCTAGCATTTTTCTAGTTTAGGCTGCTAATTGTGTCCCATTAGAACAAACATGGATGTATATATAAAGCATGTAATTTTAAAACCACAAAATAATAATTGCAGTATAAAGAGCTGGAGTTTCATTAGTCTTAAGCTTGAGTCCAAAATGTGTATTTGTATCACAGTCTAATATTGTGTTTGAGTTGAAGAGAGATCAATGTCCTACAAGAGGAGATTAGTGATTTCAAGAACTGGAATATAGTTTAAATTATGCAGTTATCTGATCAGACACTGTATAGTAAGGATCTTATACAATACAATGTAGTGTATAACACTGAATTTATTAATCAATACGTAGAAAGTAATTTGTAATGTTCAATAACATAGCTGCTGCCATATTCATAGGTGCATAAATTCTCAATAATTTTGTATTTCCTATTCAGGAGAAGATCCAATGAAATGGAAACCCACTGATCGTGGATATGTAACGCACCTAGTAAGTGCTATATCTGAATGGGTTGTTTCTGTCAGCTTCTGCCTGTTTATTCTCACGTTTTATAGTGAGTTTAAGGAAATCTCTATCGAATCACCAGTATTCAGGTAATTTTCTTTGTATGTAATAAAACTGATGACTGTTCTGGTGATGGATTTTTAGTTGGCACTGCTTGGTTAATATTACACAGACATTCTCAATGTTTAAAATGTAGATTTTCAAAATGATAAGAAAAAAATAATAAAGCTTTGTAATTTAATAATGATGATAATGTGATTCTAGTCAGAATAACATGTGATATAGTAAATAAGATAAAAATGAAAGTAAATTTCATGAAAATAGCAGCAAAAAAGAAACAGTTACAGGGTGGGAGAGTATAAATGAAAGAAAAGCCATCAGCTGACGGCCAACACCTTCAGGTGGCAGCAATGGCAGGTGAGCCGCATTGACTACATACTGCACCCATGTGCTTGGTGAAGCCATGGAAGTGGCATGCAGAGATTGGCAAATTCCAACTGGCCCTGGCCAGCAGACCATGATGGGCAAACATATTTGTATGCAACTCCAATAACAATGTTGCATGTACATGGGTAGCACGCAGCAACATGGCGGGGCTTGTTCCACTGGTGCTGGAACTCTGCCTGTGCTGTGGCATGTATCAAGTGGCACAGTGGACTCTGTGAACTTTATACCAGCATGAAGCAATGTGCCAGTGCAGTGCACTGTGGACAGCCCCAGCTCACATGATGAAATAGTGATGAATACTTCTGACTAGCCACACAGTGTTGGATGTGGACCATGGATCTCCAGCAATTTTTTGGGCCAAATGGTATGTGATCCAAACTTCTGACACCAATATGTACATACCACAACTGGTGTGGAGGTGGTCTGTACCAAGCATCAGAATGAGTGCCGGAAGGGAGGCAGTTTGAAATGAAAGAGGGGAGTAAGGTAAACTTTTGACTTTATTCTGACAGTAAGGTGTATGTAAGTGCATGTCCAGGCTGGACTGGAGGAGTGTCCAACAGACTGAGTGATAGTTGAATTTGGGAATAGAAAGAGGAGAGAAATCTGTTTCATGACTGAACTAGCAGGTGACTGGTCAGAGAGAGGAGAGATGGAGGCAAATGGCAGAACGTACAAGGCCATCTGCTACACCTGAAAGCTACAAACCAAGATGAGTGCCTGTTCTGCCTTAAATCTGGAAACCAAGAGAGTGACTTCATTGTCCTCTTCTCCCCAGGACATGGCCATTAGGAACAACATGACGTCTCCTTCCTGCCTCCCTATTGGCAGATCGGTGGCATGAATAACTTAGTGCATTCACCAGAAGGCTGAAAGGTTAACCTGTCAGCTGCTTTTACCAGAGAGGACTGCTTCTGTCCTGAAGGGTCAAGCCTGTTGATCACACACTGCAAGAACTCATGCTGTGGACTTAAGCATGTAGGCTCGTTCAGCTACATGAATGAAAGAAAATTTTAAATTCTCAGTAAAGTATCAATGAATTACTTCAGTAACTCAAACTGGCTTGGCACTGTGTACAATATTTCTCCGTTCCATAAGGCTCATGTTAGTGGGGCAACCCTTGTGGGAGCTTAAATCTATGGGAGGGATCTGTTACAATTGTTTTTAGTTAGTGTAAGTGGGGGGGATTTATATGGAGTTAAATTTCTGAGATTTGTCAATGATGTAAATAACAATCAATACTAAATGTCTAATTTTATAATTGTTTCTAATCAATCAGATTGTTCAGGGGAAAAGTGATGTTGATTTTCATATCACAGAATCATTGGACTTCCAATCAGAAGTCATACAATAATTTGAAAGTATTAATCTTATCCTTTGAGAATATGTTACATTATAATACAATAATTGGATAAAACACAATGACACCATAAGTATTCCCAGTATTAAGAAACTTCATTAATAAAATTCCTTTTGTACTGCAAAAGCTATGTGCACTTGCGTGCATGATGTGTTATAGATACTGGTTATGCCAAGAGAAAAGCTCACTGACAATGGCAAGAAAAAAAGAGAGGAGTGCTAGTTGGACATGGTAAGAAGGGAAACATGATGCTTCAGCAATCTTGGCTGGGAAAGGCAAAATAGGGAATTGGTACAGCCAGAAAATGAAAGAGTAAAGAATATCATTGGTGACACAGCAAGAGGATAAGAATCAGACAGGGGAGAGCAAAATTAGCTGAGCCACTGAAGCCAATCGCCACTGATATAAAATCACAACACACATTGATGGAATAGATTATAGTGGCCTGGCCCCTCAGCTGTGTGAAGAAACTGTGCCATGAAACAAATGTTCAAACTCATCTCTGATTGCCACAAAAAACAACACAAAGTTAAAATAAGGTAATGTAAAAGAAATTAGGAGCTGCCAAAAGCATCAGTACACTGGAAAAGTTGTTCCAGATGAGGGTGTAAATGGCATTTGAATTACTGGTAAAAATGAAGTCTTAGAACCAGTGTACTGAAACAGCATGTTTTGTGATTCCCCTAAACAGGTAAAAGTACAATCATTAAAGTATGGACTCCTTTTAGCCCCACAGAAAGTAAATAAAACACCAACTACCTCAAAAGTTTCTTCACATGTTCATAAAACAAAACCAAACATGTGTCTATAATCAAAGATAAAGGACTGCAATGATTCTGTATAATAGCACTTGTTGCTGTTAATCAAGTCCCACAGAAAAAGTATCTCAACAAGGGAATGAAACTAAAATACAAGATAATTGCATTAATTCAATACCAGTCTAATTTCCTTCTGTGGCAAAACACATGGAAAATTACTGATTGCATAGTATTTGAAGAAATAAAATGCAAAATTATGTGGCTACAAACTTATTCTACTTCATTGCCACTGTAGATAAAGCCTGGTTTCAAACTATCATTTAATATACTAGATCATCAAAAGTTTAATATATCAGCACAGTGCATTAAATGACAGGTCTGAAATCTACTGACACAACATGTAAGTAATGCCACACCTACAGTATATGAAATTGTCTCCAAAGAGTGATTAACACAAAGCAGCTCTATATACCTATTCAACAGCAGCACTAGATAAAAGTAAATCATTGAACCATCTATATTTATCAATAACACACAGACTCTACAAATGGTAGATACAATGCCAATGTACACAACAAGAACTAAAAATAATTCTGGTATCTCTGAATGATGCACTATTGTGACAGAAGGAATTACAGTAACTCATATTTACCAGGTGTCTTTCCTATGGGTTGTCTCTTTCATTTTTTCTGTTGTTTTGGCAGATATTTACAGTTTTGTTTTGCAACTTGTAGCTGGAGTGAACTTAAATAATAACCAAGTGGGCAGCATGGTGGGAAAGGCACTAAGCATAGAGAAAATGCGATAGCAATATGGCAAGGCTGACAGGGTGGGATATTCTTTGTGGGACAGAGTGAGGTAGAGTGCTGTAAGGTGCCTACAATGAAGGGGAGGAGGGGAGGTTGTGCATCACACTCTTCTGAGTTTAAACACCACCAAACTCCCCAGACTTGAACATTATTGAGCATATCTGGGATGCCTTGCAACATCCTGTTTAGAAGAGATCTCCACTCCCCCATACTCTTGCAGATTTATGGACAGCCCTGTAGGATTCATGGTTTCAGTTCCCTCCAGCAATACTTCAGGCATTAGTAGAGTCCATGCCACATCATTTTGTGTCAGTTCTGCATGCTCATGGGGTCCCTACATGATATTAGGCAGTTTCTTCGGCTCTTCAGTGTATATTGCCGTACAGGATTTTCACACTAAGTGCGATACTTTAGTGCTGTATTAATACATGTATGCTCTAATTTCTTCTGTGTTCAAAAATAACATGCATAGAAGGGAGGTGTACGGAAAACAACATCCCCATCTCGGATTGGATAAAGTGGATTTTTTAAACTGGGGACTCTATGTGGGGGGTGAAATGGCAGTTTGTTCTTGATGCCCAAGCTGCACCTACTTGACTCGCAGTGTGGTAGGAGTTAGTGATGTCAGCCCATGGCCACCAGCAGGCACGATCACAAGGGGTCAGCCAACGAGAAGTCACAGCTTTGCATGTCGCGACTAGCAGGTACAAAGAAAGGTTGTGGCTGGATGGCATTTCAGGTACTCTGTATACTCAAAAGATGGTGCTGGACTAAACTGGATGTGACCGGTCAGTTTTTTTCTCATTGGAGATGATGTCTTCAAGTAAGATAATGAATGATGACTAACTGAAAACCTCAGCTGCTGACAGTTGTTGTTGATATACCTCAATGTGGACGGCTGAAAATGTGTGCCCCGACCAGGACTCGAACCCGGGATCTCCTGCTTACATGGAGACTCTATCCATCTGAGCCTCTGAGGACACAGATGAATAGCACGACTGCAGGAACTTATCCCTTGCACGCTTCCCGTGAGACTCACATTCCCAACTGTCCACAATTCTACATATGTATTATACCTTATAGACATTTGCCCAACCACTCATTACTCACGCACGCTTTGGCGATTCCCGTAAGAGTTTGGGCAACATCGAGGTATATCAACAACACCTGTCAGCAGCTGAGGTTTTCAGTTAGTCATCATTTACTCCAGGGAAAAGCTTCATGGTCATCAACAGTAACTGTTCTTTCGAGAACAAGTTACTGTCTTCGTATATAAGATAATGAACACTACATTTGTAAAAAATATAGTAGGTGTACCAGTTTCTTTGGCTCTTTAGTGTATGTGACATGTTTATCATCTGTCTGCTTGTTCTAACTAATTCTTTGACAAACATGGAAGGCTAATTTATTTTAATAATTTTTTAGTGGCAGAGAACTATATTACATGATACTTCATGATTTGCTGAACTTCCTGGTTTCTTCCAGATACAACACCAAATAATCTCCCAAACAAATTTTCACTTTTTCCTATGGCAGGATACATAACAATGTGACATGCCTAACATATCCTAGTACAGATTCAAATCTAATGCCATTTAGGCTTTATAGGTGAGCTGGAACACAGGTTTTTAGCATGTGATAAAACTGAAAAATGAAAACTGTAAAGGGAAAGGCAAGTGGTGGCATGTCAATCTACCAGCAACCCATGACCAGATTTCTTCAGTGGGTGAGATATGCAGAAATTATACTGACCAGGGTAATACCTGAACACCCCCTGTATTGGGGTACACCAGTACAGCATGGGAAACAGGAGTTGAAAAAGAACATCGAGGAGATCTGGAATATAAGGTACGATCACTGGCAATAACACCTCAGATATATAATGCCTGCTGTCCAAATTACAGGCTAAACATACTATAGATGATCATGTTGTCTTCCCAGTGGAACCTCAGATCATCACACCACAAACTCGACCTGTATGGCGATAACAACTGCAATCTGGCAACTTTTGTTCTACTCAGAAAGTTCCTCTATGAACATGTAGACCTTGACACTGTACACAAAAATGAAAATCTTCTGAAAAGATGATGTGCTGCCACTGCTGTATCCTGTTTTGCCATTATGCACACTACTGTAGGCAAGTCTCTCTCTATTGCTGTGTTAAGAAAAGTCTCAACAACAGTTGCTCTACTGAAAGTGTATGTGAATATTTCTCACGCTACAAACACAGCCATTTGTTTCTGTGTGCTAGTCACACAGGTTCACTGAGAACCTGCATGACATTGTGTATGGCAGCCCTGAATTCATCAGTTTCACATTCACATGGCAGTCATGTGATACTGACGAACATGAGAAGCAGTATCATGTAACAATGTGCCACAGTGTTGATAGGTCATGATTCTGCCATTTTTGAATTCTGACACATACTGATAGATGTTCATCCTCCTTACATGAGGTGTAATATGGTCTTCTCATGAATGGACAACATTCAAATGTGATTTCCAAATGAGATACCTGCTCTGTATTTTCTATACAATGAAACCTCACATAGGATCTTAATCATAGTGCAGAACACTCATTAAGAAAAACAATTTATCCCATATGAATTAATGTAAAATATAATAATGCATTTCATTCAGAAAAAGTACTAAACATTTTATCTTATTCATGCTATTTATTCAAAGAAAATTAAACATAAAGTATTGTGTACTTTATTATTCACAATATATACATAATTCTTTTTTACAAGGAAGCTGTCTATAATCTGCCAACGCTTCAACACTTGGCAAAAATGTGGCTCAGCACTATCATCAAACAAATTTGTAGCATGCCTAGCAACTACTCTATTGGGTTGGTGATTTTCAATGCATTATGCAACTGATTCCCATGCTTTCAGCATTTCTCTTATTGTGCCACAAGATTGTTGCTTTGCTGTTACAGCCTCCTCCTCCTCCTCCTCCTCCTCCTCTGAAGGACTCCTCTCCACAACTCCCTGCTGTGAAAAACACTGTAACTCCATAAACTCTTTGGCAATCATTTCTTGGCTGTGATCTTCCATAAGCTCATCGATATCATTGTTATCCACTTCTAGTCCCATACTCTTGGTAAAAGACACAATCTCGTTGACTGCAGGCTCCACAGGTACTGATGTAAATGCCTCAGGATCACATTTGACAATGCACTCTGACCAAAACTTGTTCCAAGCAGAAGTGAGAGTTCTCTTGGTAACCACTGTCCCCTCCTTTCTGATCATGGTTACACAGGCAACGATGTTGAAGTGATATTTCCAAAACTCTCTGAGAGTAAGACTTGCAGCTTCAGTCAACTCAAAACAATGCTCAAAGTGTCCTTTTGTGTAGAGCTTCTTAAAGTTAGAAATAATCTGCTGGTCCATAGGCTGGAGTAATGGAGTGGTGTTGAGAGGCAGAAACTGAATCTTGACGAATTGAAATTCTTCAAGGAGGTGGTCTTGTAGGCCTGGAGAATGGGCAGGACCATTGTCCATAACAAGCAAGACATGGGGAGGCAGATTCATCTCAAGCAAATATTTTTTCACTGAATGACATAACATTTCATTGATCCAATCACAAAAAAGATCACATGTGACCCAAGCCTTGTTGTTGGACCTCCACACCACATTTAACCTACTCTTCTGGACTTAACACTTCTTGAAGGCTTGTGGAGTTTTTGAATAGTAAACAAGCAGCGGCTTAATTTTAAAATCACTACTTGCATTGGCACAGAATAGCAGTGTGAGACAGTCTTTCATTGGATTGTGACAGGGCAATAGATTCTCCTTTGCTTTAGCATCTTTTTCCAGAATAGACTTCTCTCATCGCAATTAAAAACCTGTTGTGGCAGATAACCCTCAGAATCTATGAGCATCTTTAAGATGCTGATGAACTTCTCTACTGCCTTTGTGTTGTAGCTGGCTGTTTCGCTGTGCTTCACAATGCTGTGGATGCCGGTTCTTATCTTAAGCTCCTTGAAACACCCACAGCTTTCCTTAAACATTTTTTTGGCAGCTGATGATCCTGGCATCTTCTTAACAATGTCAGCAAAATCATTCATGCCTTCTCACAAATGGTGTTCTCGTTAATAGTTTAACTTGCAATTGCTTTCCATTTATCCATACAAGGAGCAACCTTTGAACATCATCCAGAATATGAAACCATTGTTTAGCTACTTTTGTCGTTCCCTTTGAGGCATCTATCTTCTTAATCCTGTCCTCGTTCTTGAGGATAGTGCAAATAGTGGATGAAGATCTATTGCATGTGAGTGCTACATCAGCAACAGTCACACCACATTCATGTTTCTCAATGATTTTATGTTTCTTTTCTAAGGTCATTTTCTTTCTTTTATGGTTGTCTTCTTACGACTTTATTTTTGGGGACATTTCTACGAAGGTTATTAAAATTTACACACAAAAAACTATGAGTGAACACAAGTTTAGAAAAATGTGTGAACACAAGCTGCACTAAGATGGTAGCAGAAAGAGCGCTCCCCAGACTGCAGTATGGCTCAAATGGCTCGGAGCACTATAGGACTCAACTGCTGTGGTCATAAGTCCCCTAGAACTTAGAACTACTTAAACCTAACTAACCTAAGGACATCACACACATCCATGCCCGAGGCAGGATTTGAACCTGCGACCGTAGCGGTCGTGCGGTTCCAGACTGTAGCGCCTTTAACCGCTCGGCCACTCCGGCCAGCAGACTGCAGTATGTACTAAAGACATTGTTCATGTGCTGCTGCTGACAATGATAGGTGTTTATATTGTTGAACATTTCCCTCGCCATGGACAAACGGCTGGTGACATCACACTAAATCATCATCACTCATTATGCAAAACATGGCTCATTAAGCAAGTCATTTTTTTGTAACTTGTTTTGCTTGTTATACAAATTGTGAACTGTGGGAATATGGGAGGTGCTCATTAAGCAAGGTTCCACTGTATGCAAAAGGCAATGTCCTGACTGACTGACTTACTCACTCACTCATCATTGCCAAACCCAAATTGCTGAGGATAGAAACTTGAAATTTGGAGAAGATGTGGATTTCATACTTTGGGCATAATTTAAGAATGGATTTTTTGAAATTCTAGCCCTAAGGGGATGGTGAAATAAGGGATGGCCCTTTTTTTTAATGAAGCTCTTAAGGAAACTTGGAAGCCAGACCTACAAAAACTGGTATTTCGTTTCTCAGTCATAAATAAAGAAATATGTGTTTCGGCATATTTTGGAAATTTAACCCTATGGGGGTGAAATATTGGGTGAAAGCTTTTTTTTGAAAATATATTATTATTAAGGAACTACTAAACTATTTTCAAAGCTACATCTGTGAACAGTGGTACTTGACATCTCAGTTAAGGTAGAAATAAAAAGAAACGTATTTTTATGTTTTTGGCCATTTAACCCCAAGGGGGTAAAATAGGGAATGAGAGTTTTTATGAAAATATTTTATTATGAAAGCATTTTTAAAGCTAAATCTATGAAAATTTTAGGCTGGCTTCTCAGTTAGAAATAAAAAAAAATTGTTTCACTGTTTTTGGAAAGTCAACCCCTATGAAGGTGAATTGGGGATGAAAGCTTTTATGGAAACACTTCATTGTGCAAGCATTTCTGAAGCTACACCTATGAAAATTTGTATTTGGTTTCTCTGTTAGAAATAAAACATATGCATGTCACTGTTTTTGGAAATTCAAATCTATGAAGGGGGGAGGGGGCTGAAATAGGGGGTGAAACATTTTGTGAAAATATTTCATTTCAAAAGCATTTTTAAAGCTAATTCTTTGAAAATTGGTATTTGGCTTCCTGGTTAGAGATGAAAAAATACGTGTTTCACTGTTTTTGGAAATTCAACCCCTGATGGCATGAAATAGGGTCAGATTGATTCCCCAGCCGAAGCCGCTGAGGATAGAAACTTCAAGTCTGGTGAAGGTTTGGATCTTATATTATATGCATTGTTTAAGAACTGATTGTCCAAAATACCTCCTAGGGGGTGAAAGGCTTTTTGAAAGTATGTAACTATTAAGGGAATTTGGAAGCTAAAACTACAAAAACTGGTATTTGGTTTCACAGCCAGAAAATAAAAAGCATGAGTTTCAGCATTTTTGGAAATTCAACAACTAAGAGGGTAAAACAGTGGGAAAGTTTTTTTGAAAATAATTAATTACTAAAGAACTACAAAAGGATTTTTAAGGCTACATCTATGACAATTCGTATTTGACTCCTCGGTTAGAAATAAAAAAGTAGGTGTTTCAGTATTTATGGATATTCAACCCCTAAGGAAGTGCAATGGGGATGAAAAATTTTGAGAACATATTTCATTACATTAAAAAAAATTAAAGCTAAATTTATGGAAATTGGTATTTCACTTCTCAGTTAGATATAAAGAAATATTTGTGAGGGAATGAAGCTTAGAAGCTTTTGCAATTTGTGAACAACATGAAAATTTGATTAAATAAAAACAAAAAAATCTCTGCAGGCCACACAGTCTATGTGAGTGAAGCAGTGGGTGCTAAGCTAGTCTTTCCTTATATACAGGATGTAGATGGTGTTATTATTAACTACTTTGTGTTGTTGTGCTAAATGCTAATCATTTGCACATCAAAGAATGTAATACACTTCATAACAATTTGAAGTTTGTTGTGTGCTGTCTTCATGGTGTTGCAATTTTAATGGCCAGTAGTGTAATTTCATTTCATCCTTTTAATCATAAACTGATCAGTGATCTGCTGTCTTTCAGGAAAAGCCCACCTGATGCCAGTATGACTGATATTCAATTATAATCAAATTTTGGGTGAGTTCTTTGATATTAAAAGGCCCACCAGATGACAGCACAGCTGATATTCAGTTATAAAATTTTGGATCATGTGTGACATGGAACAGTTAATACTCAAATCCACTGAAGCAAGTACATGGTTCAGTCTCAGACTTACAAAATGTAAGGTTCATGTATGGCAACATGATGCAGTCTGTTTTCTTCCTAAATGCTGTATATTTATGACATGCCTTCCAGTGTAACAAAACTATCAGAATAAAAACGTTGTTTTATTTTGTATTCTGAGTTTGAAGCGGAACTATTCATTTCATGTGAGGACTAAATTTTTGTTTTATTTTATATTTTGAGCAATTCATTCAGAATATTAACTGGTGAGAATAGAAAGCAAAAGGTTCTTTAATTTGTACTGTGAGATGGTATGAAAGAAAATGCTGCACCATTATATATATGATATGATATAATACTCTAAATCTTCACTGGAAAATGTGATAGAGAGAGCTCCAAAAGGAGGCCCTCACCAATAACTAACTACATAAACATAACTGTGATATAGATATGTATGGCAGATGTGACAGTGTGGGTGAGAATTTCTGCTTTTGAATATTATTTGGACACTGCAGGCAAGAATTCCTGCTTTTGTATAATATTTGGATTTTAATACCCACAGTGACCAACTTAAGTATTCACCAATCTGTTGTAGTTCCCCTTCTCCCAGTTCAAAGTAGCAGTTACACAACAATGAATTGTAACAACTGTATGATTAAATTTAATGTGACATATATCCATAGATTATTGCCATTAAAATGATATTGCTTAACATGTTGACTGCCATAAGTCTGCCAGTGGACAGGACACCATGTGTTCGCCACTGACCATGAGCTCCACTCCATTTAGTTAAGTACCCTGTATATCTTTGGATGAGATGTTTTACAGTACAACCACAGTCATATGCAGCTTATTGATGAAACATGTACTGTAGATCAACATGGCTTGTAGATGCAATGTGGGGTTGGTGAGATATAATCAGTCTAGTCTTTGTTGCAGTTGTGGCTTCTTACTGTTATACTTGCTGTAGATCTCTTGTCTCAGTATGCATTAATTCTCATTTCTTAATTGTGTTGTCACTAGTGTCCAAGTAATCAGATATAATATACTGTTCAACATTTTTAATTTAGTGTTTTATAGCTCTACCTTCAACAATGTTTTTATTACTGATTATTATGAAACTTCAATATCAGTTTACACCCATTGTAAAGTTGACGGCTAATTTATTTTTTACTATGAAGACTGAGATTTACTTTACTGTATAATAAAGCATAAGTGGTCTTAGCTCAAACGGATCCCTTACTGTCTACCAGTGAGGTGTCACAAAATTATAAATATCAAAAAATGATTGGTTTCATGATTAATTACTTAGGATGTTGTAAGAATCAGATTTTCATTTTGAAGAAGCTGTGACTGTGGGCATAACTGATAGCAATGGAAGTTATGATGACAATGAACATGTTTGTAATGATGATGGCAGTGGTAAGAAGTTTAGTTGCCATTTTGCAGATGTTAATAAAAATAGGTATGTAATGTATCCAACAACCGAAGATTATTAGAGCACAAATGCTTTGTTCAAGAACAACATTTTGCCCAAAATAAAGAGGAAATCTTGCTTTTAGTTACTCATTTATTGTATTCAGTTTGTAGAGGATGAGTAAATGTTGTGTCCAAAATTTTGGCAGAAAGAATTGTGCTGCAGCTTATGGATCATTTTTATAGAGGGCCAAAAAGTTGTTACACATTATTCAACACCAGTTCGTCTTGCAAAACAACTCCTTGAATAAGAGACAAATTTGGTGGGGACACTGAGAAAGAACAGAAGGCATCTATTACCAGTTATGAAACATACTATAAAAATGGTTAAGTAGTAGGTAAACTGTCATCTGAAAGCATTGTAGTTGCAAAATAGAAGAGAGGAAGAGGCATGGTCTTTCTTTCAACAAAACACTTGTTAGATACAGTTCCATCAGGCTAAGACCAGTCTGGAAATGAAAAATTAAAACCAGAAGTCATCATTGAACATAACAGAGGGTAGGCATTTCAGATCAAATAGCTAATTACTTCTCATACTTGCATAAAACAATTGATGATACCATAAAATTCTATTTGATTCCTCTTGAACACCTCAGTGGTGAATACATCAAAACTGAATCGGAAACTAACTGGAAACATAATAAAAATAAACCGAGCAAGGTGGTGCAGTCATTAGCACATTGGACTCACATTCAGGAGGACAACGGTTCAATCCCACATCCAGCCATCCTGATTTAGGTTTTCCATGATTTCCCTAAATCACTCCAGGCAAATTCCGGGATAGTTCCTTTGAAAGGTCATGGCCAACTTCCTTCCCCATCGTTACCTAATGTGATGAGACAGATGACCTCGCTGTCTGGTGTCCTCTCCCAAACAACCAAACCCAATAAAAATTAACAAATTCATGTATCAATTATACATTTACTTGGAATGTAAGCTGAGCAAGAATTTTTGCAAAGCTCTACAAGCCAACAAAGGTTACTGCAAGGTAATGGTCTGGTATAAGGAAATATAAAGTGCCACTGTCTGACAGTTACACAAGAAAAGGATAACAGAAATAGAAAAATGTGAAAGAAATTGGAGGAGTGTTTATTTGAACATTTATGGTAACTTACAGAGCATCTGAAGTTTTGAAACCAATGGGAAGGTAGTCATGCTCTGTGAAACCTGCAACAAATGGCTCTGTCTACCTTGTTATTCATAGATACACTAATTGTTATGTACCTTCATCTTCAATCCTGTGCACCTACCCAGTAATTTGTATACCGTACTGTATACATGGTTGAGTTTCCTTTGGTTTATAGTTTAGCTATTGATTACAACTAGTTTTTGATTATAATTCTCATTATGCTATAGCTAACCTGCAGCAGCCAGCAGCCTCATGGTGTGCTGAGTTCACATGTCACACATGTCTGCAGGCACACTTCAAGATTTTTTTAAAAAATATTGATCTATAAGGAACATGTTTTACATAAGGCTGGAATAAAATAACTTTTTTATATGATTTCCAAATTTTTGTGTCAATATGAACTGGCCTTGCCTGCATTGACCTGCCAGTGAAGCATCCATTACCATGTGTACATCAGCAAACATGTTAATGTGTACTCTTACAATCTTGTATGTTCTGAAAGGCTTGCATGCTTATGTTACATTAGCACATAGCACACCACTATAGCATCTCACACTACATATTTTAACATGACATAAGCAGCTGAAAGAAAGTGTAGCACCATCCTTATCACTTCCATTGTGATTCTTTTTCCCACTCCAGAAACCACTTTCACAAAACTCTCTCAACAAGGAAATTGCTATGTACAGCCACCTGCGTATCATGAGGTGACAAAGCTGCATCCTCAGTGCAATTCAATAGAGTGCTGTGTGGGTCCAGTAATGGCTTGTTTACACCATTCAAACCATTAACATACCTTGAAGGATGATTTTAAGCTTAAGGCTGTGTGCAAATTGTTACTTTACAGAAAAAAAGTTGACAGAATGGAAAGTTGCCTGCTGTATTGCTGTACACTAAAAGAACATTATTGGAACATTCAGTCACTATTCTAACACACAGAGCATGGAAGTTATGCCTCATATGATTACAATGCATTTCATTATCTACCATACTGCACAGGTCCTTGTTAATCAGTTGCACAATTTCCGCATGGGGGAAGGTTCATCAGTTAATCCATCATCACTGAATTCCTTCAAGGGGTCCTTCAATTAAGAATTCAAAATTTATAAAAGTTGTGCTACTACATTAATATCTTGTTTAGGAAAGGGTACAGTACTCAGTACCAGCAGCTTCGGTTATTAAAAGTTCTTTTTCACCAACTCACATACGTTAAATAACAAATAATTTCCTCAACTGCATGTCTGAATCAATTTTGGTTAGTCATGGTGACCAGAGACCCTTTCAGGGATGATATTATGTTTGGCTCAACTGTTCCTGAGCTACACTATGTCATCAAAAGTGTCTGGACACCTGGCTGAAAATGACTTACAAGTTGGTGGCACCCTCCATCAGTAATGCTGGAATTCAATACAGTGTTTGCCCACTCATAGCCTTGACAACAGCTTCCACTCTCGCAGGCATATGTTCAATCAGGTGCTGCAAGGTTTCTTGGGGAATGGCTGCCCATTCTTCACGCAGTGCTGCACTGAGGGGAGGTATCAGTGTCAGTCGGTGAGGCCTGGCACAAAGTCGGTGTTCCAAAACATCTCAAAGGTGTTCTATAGGATTCAGGTCAGGACTCTGTGCAGGCCAGTCCATTCCATGGATGATAGTGTCGTGTAACCACTCCTCCAAGGCCGTGCATTATGAACAGGTACTCAATAGTGTTGAAAGATGCAACCGACATCCCTAAATTGCTCTTCAACAGTGGGAAGCAAAAACATGCTTAAAACATCAATGTAGGCCTGTGCTGTGATAGTGCCATGCAAAAAAACGAGGGGTGCAAGCCCCCTTCATGGAAAATACAACCACACCAGAACACCACCGCCTCCTAATTTTACTGTTGGCACTACACACACTGGCAGATGATGTTCACCGGACATTCACCATACCCACAGTCTGCCATCAGATTGCCATGTTGTGTACTGTGATTTGTCACTGCCCACAACATTTTTTCCACTGTTCAATCATCCAATGGTTACACTCCTTACACCAAGCAAGGCATTGTTTGGCGTTTACCAGCGTGATGTGTGGCTTATGAGCAGCCACTTGAGCATGAAATCCAAGTTTCCTCACCTCCCACCAAACTATCATAGTACTTGCAGTGGATCCTGATGTAGTTTGGAATTACTGTGTGACAGTCTGGATAGATGTCTGCCTATTACACATTACGACCCTCTTCAACTGTCGGCGGTCTCTGTCAGTTGACAGATGAGGTTGGCCTGTACACTTTTGTGCTGTATGTGCACATTCGTGTTCCCACTTCATTATCACATCAGAAACAATGAACCTAAGAATGTTTAGGTGTGTGGAACTGTCGCATACAGATGTATGACACAAGTGACACCCAATCACCTGACCATGTTGGAATTCCGTGAGTTCCACAGAGTGGTCCATTCTGCTCTCTCACGATGTCTAATGACTACTGATGTCACTGATATGGAGTACCTAGCAGCAGGTGGCAGCACAATGCACCTAATATAGGGGTGTCTGGATACCTTTGATCACATAGTGTATGTCACTGGTGGAAAATTTTTTTGCATTACTTAAGCTGCAAAAACAGCAGGATATATTACTATGCAGTGTACTATATGAAGCACTCCAAATGACAAAAGAGGTCCTGTTATTCAGTTGTGAGTATAAGAATGACATAAATGCCTAAACTGGTCAGATTCAGTAATTTGCTGCACTAAATATGTGTATGAAAACTGTATGTGTGTGTGTGTGTGTGTGTGTGTGTGTGTGTGTGTGTGTGTGTTTGCAACTAATAAGAAATGACAGAGTGGGTTATAATTCAGCCACAGAGGAAATCAACATACTTACTTGTTCAACATGTTTTTGAGTGTGTTGGCTAATGTGGGATAAAGATGTGCTCAAGAAGCTCCAGTGTGAAACATTTCAAGAAAGAACTTGTGAACTGTGGAAAGCCTTATTCTCAAAATTTCAAGAATCCGCACTCAAAGACAAGTAAAAAACCTGCAGCCTCCTCCAGTCACAGAGCTAGATTTAGGTGTTGTAGGTAAAGAAGAGTGGAGTCTGGTATCTGCAAAAATAAGCTTGAAGCTGTCTTGATTCACTAACTTTAACTGTTGAGAGTCTCATGACTAAGGTAAAAACAGCAGCTGGATGGTTTTGAATGATTTATTTGCTTCAGTGCACAGTACAACATTTGTATCATAATTCTTGGATTTCTTGTCTTCAGTATAGACTGCAGATACTCTGTACTAAACTGGGTGTTTGAGGAGTTACAACATTCCATTGGGATACATATCTTCTATACATGTGCCATCTGGCCACATTTGCCACAAGTAGCATGACCTTCATATGTTAATGTGCATGGAAAAGTGCTTGGCATTTGGAGCATCTCAATGGATTCTGTACAAATTGGCAAATCATCAAGCAGATAATTCTAGTATAAATATCTTTAGGCAAGGCTGACAAGTATCAAAATGAAGTCAGCAATCTCTTCACAGTTGCTATTCATCTGTCTTATGTTCTTTGTCTCAGTAGCATTTCAGTTCTCTTTATTTTTGTAGCTCTGACAGCACCATTCATCTGCCACCCACAGCAGTATTTAAATTCTATTTAACTCTACAACAATGGCATGGTTACCAAGCCTTTCAAACCAAATATTTGGCTACTTGTAACAAAGTTGCAGGTGCCATTTTAAACTTTCTTAACTTATTTCAAATTTCATGTCATTTAGTCTGTACCTTATCCTCTGTAGAACATGGGAAGGGGGGGGGGAGGGGGGGTTAGGGTTGACATTATCAATGGTCACTGACTCCTTTTTACAATCTTGAGTATATCTTAACACAATTGCATCTTATTATTATTGTCTAACCCTTATTTCACTTGAGACTTTCTCAGGTGAATTATCCTCTTAGTTTTCCCATTAGGTAACATTATCCATCCACTTGAGTAACCTTGCAGCTGAGGTGTGTGTGTGTGCACATCCACACTTGCATGTGTGGGTTATTTTGTATCTAAGTCTCATTGTTTGACAGAAAAACTGAAATATCTGAATATATCTCCAGACAGTTCAATGTCATAAATATTTTCATATTTAGTAGAAAAATGAAGAAACTGCAGACCTTTTAGTATAAAGTCTGCTATAGCCTACATACTCTTTCATCATGGACCATTTTGTGAACAAAAGGAACTTGTAACAAACGATACTAAGGCAAGTCAGCTGAGCTCCAATGACCCAAGTACCACTCTTGTATTATGTCAAACATTAACAATTCAAAAACTTTTTGACTTTTCAAATCTGGCAACCTTCTATCCAAAAACATATTGTTCCCTATATTTTAACCACTTTTACTACCATAAGCTTAAGAAAGTCCAAAGTCATAATTTCTAAATATACAATTTTTTAGTATCAAAAACTATATTACCTCACTTTTGTGTTGTTTGTACTGTAGGTTCACAATAAAGTACTTAAATTCAATGCTTACCAAAAAAAGTTGTCAACTGCCACGCCTTTTTGTAAGGAATCGCTAACTTTCTTTCATTAACTGCCTATGATGTACTGTTCCCTACAGCTTTGCCTCAAGTGGTAGGAGTGTTTTATTGGAGCAAGGCATCAAATGATGATGAGATATGTTAAAAAGCACTGCAGTGAATTATTTGATTCAGTTGAGCCATCATGTCTGGTGTTGCTATGTGTCTGAAATGTTTCCTAATAGACACTTGTGCAGATAGTTTGTTTCTTGAAAGTCAGTGTGTTGAATTACTTTGCTCTGGCAATTCCATTTGAGCTTAATTTGATCCCATTTGCTAGTCATGCATAACAGGTTCTGCCCTGTTAGATGTAGTACACTACTGTGAACCTATCCTGTGACACATTAAGATTAAATTATTTTATTTACATTTTTGTGGTTGTTGGGTGTAACAGGTTCTACCCTGTAGGATGAAGTGAATTATTGTTAAACTGTTCTGAGGCACATTAAGAGATTTTTGTGTATTTGTTGCTACACCATGTAAAAGTTCTGCCTTGCTGGCAGTAGTAATTAATTTTATGACTGTTGAGTGGCACATTTAGAGCTAAGCCTTACAGCAAGAACATTTAGACATTTCTGAATTATGACAATTGTTGAGTAAATAACAGTTGTACAGAACTAACCACATATAGTAACTGCATGAATGTTGTTATTATTATATATTAATATTACTGCTCATGGTGGCTCAGCTGGATTAACAAAAAATTTTTGTCAGAAAAAACGGCAGCTATTGCTCAAGCCATTAAGGAAAACATTTTGCTACTGCTGATTCGTGTTATTGATTTATTGTTTAAAGATTTATCTTATGTACTCTGAAGGTAGTTTAAGAGATTCAAATTTTATTAACTGAACTTAAATTCTGTTGTCAGTAAGGTTAACTGCATGCATGGATTAATGTACACCTGTTTCTTAAAAAGCTCCTTTAGAGTGAAGCATAATTTACAAGTATTTGGTATATTTACTTGTTGTTAACTGAACTGATTAAGAGTTCAGTTGAGAAAGATTGTTGTACTACCTGATCTATTTTGGACTATTTATATATTTGTTTAATGTGTTAATATTGCTTAACATTATTAAGTGTGTATTTTAAGGATTTTCAAATGCTCAGTACAATGGAGTGTAAACCTGTTGTGAATAAATTTTGTCACTTGCAATTATTGTTCATGTCGAAACATCCAGCATGCTCTGCACTTTCACTTTGCGACTCGCCATCACAGCAGTGATACAACATCTTCTTAGTGTTGTTGCAATTCAGATGAAAACCTTTCCTACCGAATCCTACACAAGCACTCAAGGTGAAAGTGTAGAATCCTGATGATTTCAAGCCCTCCAACATTCCTTAGGTCCACATGTTAAAATATGATCAAAGAAGTCTCTAGAACACACACCTTTAATGGCTGGCATTTTCTGCACAACATAGAGGGAGCTACATGACTGGGAATGTGCAATGTAACTTGGCATAAGAATGCTCACAGCCAGCAGAGCAATTCACATCCCACATAAGGGTGTCACTAAAGTCTCATTACTCGAAGGTTTTACATGTTTTATGCAAAGTATAATGACATCAGATGTATCCACTGGATTTCTAAGTTGGATTCTGGAATATTGTGGGCAAAGCAGTATTGTTTATATACAAATTAGAAAACATATGAGATTTTCTGCCAGTTCTTGAAAAATGGAGATTGCTGTTGAGTTGCATATAAGTATACAGTACAGAATCAATTCTGTGTTACACAAGACAAGAACATTTCCAGTGGTATTAATATATTCAGGGTTTGCCACAGAAACTGTAGAATCCAGCCTTTAATGCATAACTGGGAAAGGTGTCCACGATCATAATCATTTGATGGGATGTGGGACTTCTATTTGATGGCAGGGTATGTTTTTGGTGAACTTACATGGCAGACACATAAGTAAAATTTTAAAGACTTGTGGAAGAATTCCCTACCAACATAAGGGGAATGTTCCAATAACATAGTGGGAATGATTGATCATATAAATGATTTATTTACAAGGCATAATACAATGACATGTTCATATTCGATCATGGCACGAAACACACTGAAGTCTTGGCTCCATCTGCAGATACCTGTATATCTCTCTTCACACACCAGCGATACATGTAACTATCAATATTTCCACAGAGCCTTCCACCTTCCTCCCCTCAAAGTCCAGAGCACTGAAGGGAAGATGGAAACAGCATCATTGTTTGACTGGACTGGCATGCACATGTGAGTGTGACAATTTGTGACATGGCTGGCTGTACTATGGAGGACAGCTGGACCATTTCTCAAAGTCATGACATGTGTGGTGTTGGTGAGCTGGTAGGTGGAGTAGGTGGTGCAGAAGGCACCTGGTGCACCCGTACCTGAAATTTGGTGGTTTATCTGGGGTGAAAGGAGTGGTGACAGTGGGGTCATCTCTGCAACGGAGTCCCCATCATCATGAGGTCAGGGTGTAAGCAGTGGTCACAAGAAGACCCCCACACAGATGATGGTGAGGTTGCCATGTGCTGAAAGGTGGGAAGATAGGGAGGTAGAGTCAATGTCACCAGAGAGGGTGTACGGCTGGTCATAGCGTCAGATGCTTGCAATGTTATGTGTCGGCATGTCTTCATTATGAGCTGTGAAGCTCAGATCATTATTGATAAGTCTGATGGTATCATATGACTTGAAGTCATGGAGATCAAGCTAAATGGTGATGGGGCATGGTGAGCTGTGTTTGGCCATCTGCACACTGGATAGTGGTTGGTATTTGTTGTAAGAACTCAAGCTGGTTTCAAGCAAGTTATAGATGCAGTCATTAGTTTGTCATTAATCAGAATATCAAAGACATGTGAGCCTCTTCTAAGGACTTTCAAGGGACCTTTGTACAGGGGCTGTAATGCCAGCCAGACCATGTCGTTTTGTAGCATGACATGTACACAATTTGAGGGTGCTTTATGTACTACTACCCTGGGCACTATTGGGGGAGCATTGAGGTGGCACAAGGATATGTCTAATAATGTTCTTCACTCACTGAACTATGCAGGTAGGTCCATTTGTCCGTGGCCTCGTGTGTGGAGGGTGGAATCAGCACAGAGGACTAGTGATTTGCTATGTAGTATCTCACCAAGGAGCACTGTAGTCCTCCTTGAAGGATTTTCAGGTGCCTAGTAGATGCCTAGGTAGAGCTTTGGTCCACAGTCTACTGCAGCACATAATGGTTGCTTTGACAGTCCAATTCCACTGCTTGACAAACCCATTACCCTGGGAGTAACAAGCTATGGTATGGTTATACAGGGTGAGGCAGTGAAACGGCACGATTTCGATAGTGGTTGTCGGGCGCGGAGGGGGGTTGCGAGAGTGGGGGAAGTGACCTTGGGCGTCTAGAGTGGTGGAAGTTTCAGTAGCCATGGAGCGTTGGTCGAGGGCGCAACGTGCATATGCCGTAAAGGCATATTACGAAAACGCGGATAGTGTGGTTGGTGCTCAACGCGCCTTTCGTTGTGAATTCAACCTGCCGCCACGGGCTCCCGTGCCATCAAGGAAAGCCATTCTCCTTTGGTTTAAAACCATTGAAGCTACTGCTAGCACAACAAAGAAAAGAGGCGGCAGCACAAAAACAATCCGGACACCCGAGAACATTAATCGTGTGCGCGAAGCGTTGGGACGAAGTCCGCGAAAATCCGCGAGACGGCACAGTGCAGAACTTGGTCTCAGCAATCGATCAGTAAGACGGATTTTGAAGAGTGACCTTCACTATCATCCATACAAAATTCAGGTAGTGCAAGCCCTTAAACCTAATGACTACAATAACCGTATACGCTTTTGCCAGTCAATGCTTAACGTTATTGAACGAAATGAAGAAAGAGTGCATAACTTATGGATGAGTGATGAAGCCCACTTTCATCTTAGTGGGTACATAAATAAGCAAAACTTCAGATATTGGTCCTCAGATAACCCGCACGAACTTCATGAAAAACCTCTCCATTCTGAAAAAGTAACAGTCTGGTGCGCAATGTCATCTCGTGGAATCGTGGGGCCCTAGTTTTTTGAAGATGAAGATGGCAACACAGTGACGGTAAACTCTGGACGTTATGCTGACATGTTGACCATTTTTGGTCTGCCTGGAATTGATCGACATGATCCAGATGCTGAAACACTCTTCCAGCAAGATGGTGCAACAAGCCATACTGCTAATGTCTCAATGGAATTGCTCAGACTTGCATTTCCACGACGTCTAATCAGCAGGAATGGCGATTTCCCCTGGCCTGCCCGTTCACCAGATCTGACAGCACCAGACTTTTTTCTTTGGGGCTACCTCAAGTGCAAAGTCTTCCAGGAAAATCCACCAAGAACAAATGAAGACCTGAAGGAGCGAATTCGACAGGCAATTAACAACATTCCAGTACAGATGCTACGAAACGTCATGGGACAATTTCATCTCAGGCTTAGACAATGTGTGCAAAACCAAGGACGACACCTCACTGACACCATATTTAAAAAATGATTGTTTTTAAGTTACATCTTTAATTTCCACTCTTGTACTTGAGATCCATGTTCAACTATTATGATTTTACTTGTAAATAAATCTTTGGTGGTTTTACAAAATCGTGCCGTTTCACTGCCTCACCCTGTATTTGATTTAGTAGAGGTTACACAGGACAATGAAAAGTGCTAATCCAAACTGACATCCTTGGTCTGCAGTAGTCGTCTGTGACATCAGTGATATAGAAGGTCTATGTGAGTTGGTGCTGCGGCAACATTTGTAAGGTGTGTGCGGTGGATTTGTGCACCTTGGTCTTTGAATTGCATGCAGTTGTAGTGTTGAGGTTTCGTTAAATGTCGATGTTATCTCCAGGTTATATAAAATCTAGTGTCCACCAAAAAATGCCTTTTTGAATTGAGGTCAAAGATGTACCGCCACCTTGAGAGGGCATGTGCTTGAGTCTTCTGTAGTGGATGTTGGTGACTTGATATCTCTGTGTGAGCCAGTACAGCTATGGAGGCCTGCATTTGAAGTTTGGGAACCCACAGGGAGAACATCAGTTGTGCGTGACACCATCAAACTGGACATGATACCATCAGGGCTGTGACCTTGAGACAACAGTGACCATCAGTGTAGTGTTGTACATTGCAAGAGTGGTGCCGTGCACAGCCTGTCAGTCAGTGTCAGGTTTTGAGACAGTGACATCACTGTTGGCCATCCTCTGTTCTGCTCAGGCCAGGCTGAAGTGGGGAGCAGGCAGCCAAGTGGTAAGATGACGCGAAGGCGCTGTGTCTTTGCAATCTGTATGATGTCTATGTTGTAGTACTGCAATCATTCTGTCTGCAAGAGCCAATCATTGTTCCTGGGCTTCAGCTTTGTGTTATACTATTGCCATTTGTATTTGCAGTCTAAGTTTAACAGTCCAAAGTGGCCACAGGGCAGCATCCAGCATGAGGTTACATCAAGTGTAGACTGAAGTCATTGCCAAAGCTGGGACAGTATTCTATCATTCAATTATTCATCATAGATAGCCTGTATTAACTGTTGCTCTGGTGTCTGGGAAAGCCATTATGGCAGTGCCAAACTGACTGCATTGTATTTGTTGTAAGAATCTGGTGCTAAGATGACATGGCTCATTAGATCTGCATGTTCTGCCAGATGATAAATACAGGTGACAAATTGGGTATCATAACCAAGAATGCTTAGTGAACTAAGTACACATTCCATGGTCGCAAATCATAAAATGGTTTGTTAAGTTTAGACTGGAGGCAGTTTAGACTGTGATGTAGATAATGGCTGTGATATAGTGCAGTTATGGTTGACCAAACCAGACTTGGTGATGAGAAAGTTTATTCAGATTGCAGGATTGCAAGAAATGCAGCACCTGGTACATCACACTATCTGGCTGTCTGCGTAGGTATTGGTGAAACTGATGGATGTCCAGTCATGTTATGTGGTGTGGGTGTCACGGTTGACTCAAAAAGCATATCACAGTCTGAAATAATTTGCACTTGCTGGATTTTGTACACACTGTTGCTGACTCGAGTAACAAGTTGTCTGTTGCCTGCCACTTCATTTCATTTTATTATCTTTCCATAAATAATTTACATGATGTAGGAATTGTCACAACAAAGTTATCATACAAGTACAAGTACTACAAACATAATAATGGAATATCACTTTCAAGGCATTTTCAAAAGTACAAATTTAGACATATAAATTAAAATTTTTGGCAATAAATTTACACACAATCAAAGTACTCATCTATGTCACAGAAAATTTTGCTTAAAAGGTAATTTTTAAGCTCAATCTTAAATTTTACTTCACCTATTATTTCCTTCATTTACACTGGCAGGGCATTGTAAAGTTTTATTCCAAAATAACTTACATAACTTTGTGTTGTCCTTACCCTTTCCACATACAAATTCTTACGACTTCTTGTATTATAATTGTGACAGTCCTCATTTGTATGTAGATTTTTCATATGTGCTCCTGTACACAGAATGCTTTTAAATACCTACAGTGATGGTATTGTGAGTATTTGTAGTTGATTGAAAAGGGGCCTACAATGAGTTCTTGGAGAATTATGTGTTATGATTCATATAGCTCTTTTCTGAAATTTGAAGATATCTATTAAGCTTGATTTAGTTTTACCCTAGAACACTATGCTGTAAGACATGATGGACTGAAAGTAAGCAAAATACACTAGTCTAGTACAGTCTGTGCTGCATACTCTAGATAATATCCTCAATGCAAAACATGCCGATTTGAGCCTGTGGGATAAATGCTCGAGGTGGTCTTTCCAGCTTAAGTTTTGACCAATGTGCATACCCAAACACTATGTGGATTGCACACTCTCCATCTCCGTATCAATTACTTTTAACTGGAGGTCCGTATTTTGAGTTGCTTTGCCATACTGTATATAATTTGTTTTACTTAGATTACATGTTAACTCATTAGCATTAAATAATTGTGTATATTGCAGGACTATGTCAGTTGTGGTGTTTAATGATTTTTTATCATCACTTATAATTATGCTCGTGTCATCTGTGAACAACATTATTTTGGTAGAAATATTTGGATTTTTTATGTCATTTATATAAATTGAGAATAATAAGGGATCAAGAACACTGCCCTGTGGGACAACTACTTCCAATTTCTTTGCATCTGAAACCCACTTGATTTTCTGATTTTTATGTTCTGCGATGATTTCTATCACCTGAGTTCTATCTTGAAGGTAACATTCAAACCATTGCCTTACAACTTCTCTTACGCCTATTGTCTCAATCTTTTTTAACAGAATTTGGTGATTTACTGTGTAGAAAGCTTTAGATAGATCTAAATTAATTCCCACTACACATTTTTACTGTCGAGATTCCTGACAATCTCTTCAGTATATGCATGGATAGCTGATTCTGTGATGTGGCCCGAGCGAAAGCCATGTTCATTGCAGTTCAGAAGTTTGTAAGCATCTAAGTAATTTATGAGTCTGGTTTTCATTAATTTTTCTAGAATTTTGGAAAATGATCGGAGAAGGGATATTGGTCTATAATTTTCTACCTTGTGTGGATCTCCTTTTTTAAACAGAGGTCTAACCTTAGAGATTTTCTGAGGAAACACACGTTCGCTGAAAGACAAATTGGCAATATGTACCAGGGGCTTTATAATATGTTGGGCAACTTTTTTTATTATTAACACAGGCACTTCATCCACACCTGCAGACATTTTTTATTTTAGACTCTTTATCACCATTAATATTTGATTTTCATTTGTGGGAGTTAACAACACACTACTGTCTACTTTTGGAGCTGTTAATTTCTCATTTTTAGAAAAGTTTTTACTTAATGACACAGGTACACTTAAAAAGTAATTATTTATGTAATTTGCCAGAGTTTCATCTTTTAATTCAATATTTTCACTATTTTAGAGCACTATTTCCTGATCCTTGGGGCCCTTACCTATTTCCCTTTTCACAGTTTCCCAAGTAGTTCTTGATTTATTACCTGATTTTCTTATTAATTTATTATTACTTAATAATTTTGCTTTTATAATCACTTTTTTTATATATTTTTTGTGGTTTGTTACATGTTCTTTAAACTTGGGGTCAGCACAACTTTTTAGTTTATAGTTAAGCATTTTCATGGTCCTGAAGGAAATTCTAATACCTGTTGTGATCCAAGAGTTAGCATGTAAATGCCCATATGAGTTTGTTTTCACGAGTTTTTTAGGAAAACATATTTCGAAATTCAACATAAACAAGGAAGAAAAAACATTATATGCAGAATTTGTGCTAGTTCGTAACAGTATTTCTGCCCATGATTGGTTAATCAGTGTATTTATGAAGTGACTGCAACTATTTGTGGAGAAGGTTCTTTTGTAGATTTGATATGAACTATTTTTGGTCACAGGGGCTATGGGAAATTTAAGGATGAGTGCACTGTGATCAGATATTCCTAGGTCAACATCTATATCTATGGCATCTATATTTGTGAATACATTATCTATGAGACTTTTTGAAGAGTTTGTTACTCTTGTAGTGTTAGTTATATGCGGATGCAAGTTGAAGCTCTGTAAAACATTCAGGAACTGATCTTTGGATGCACCTTCAGTCAATAAGTTGACATTAAAATCTCCACTTATTATTATTGTTGATTTTTTATCATGTAATACATTGAGCAATGCCTCTAACTCATTCCTAAAAATTTCAGGATCACCACATGGTGATCTGTACACTGATATTATTATTATCTAACTCTTTTGCATATTCAGCTATATTGCTGCAGCCTCAAAATGTTTTCTTCGCTCAAGGATTCAGTTACAGTGATTTTTTAATCTTTACTCCAGGTTTTACATAAATGCAAACACCACCATGTCTTGTTTCCTCCATGCAATAATGATTTACTAATTTGTATCGGGAAATGCAAATATTTTCTAGTTCATAACTCATGCATCAATGATCTTGAATACAAATACAATCTATACTAGCTTCACTGGCTGCAATCTCAAGTTCTAATATTTTATTTTTAATGCATTGTATATTAAGACTCATTATTTTTAAATTATTAAAATTAGCTTGAGATGAGTTTGTATTTATGCTTCCCAAAGTTACCGGCTTTTCCTTGTTGAGGCTGGGTACCAAAAATCCTTAAGAATTATGCGTTTCCTGCTCCTTGTATTTCTTACCCCTGGAGGTGCTACCATACTTGTTGTACCTGTTGTTTCAGTGGATGCTGGAGGTGTTTCAGAAGCTGATGTTTCTGTGGATGTAGGAGATAACTGCCAGTTTTGATGTTGAATCCATTTTTGTAGCTGATGTTCCAATTGTTACTGGAATTTTTGCTGAGACTGAAGTTCCATTTCAAACTGCAACCACGGTTGGCATTGATGTTACTGTGGATGTTGAAGCTGCGTATGAAGCTGATAACTGATGCTTTCATGGTGTTGATTTTTCTTCTGTTGATGACGTCTGATTGGCATTTTGTACCACTGGTCTTGCCTCTGTTCTTCTGATTGCTGGACTAGTCACAGATGCTGTGCTTATTTTTGAACCTGCTGGAGAGGGTGGTACATCTGCTGCTGATGATAATGGTTCAGCTGTTTTTGATGATTTTGACACCACTGATGAGTTGGCTGATTTGGCTGCTTTACTGGATGACACTTCAGATTGTTTTACTTCTTCTAACATCGAAGAATCTTCTATTGTTACCAATGATTGTGGGACATCAGCTCTTCCTATTTCCAATAATGTTGATACTGTAATAAGGTCGTTTTCAGACAGTGTGGTAGTAGTGATAGTACTTTTGACTCTTTAATAGCATTCGATGTTTCAGCACTCATGTCTTATTTCCTTTCATGTTTCATTGTCAAGGCATAGAGGGTGTAGTGCTGGCCCGTAACATTTCACCTACAGACATGGTATACTCGTGTTTTATTACAGGTCACTGGTCCACACAATGACTACAGTGTTGGTACACTTCACTCGCATTAACCCCAGATGCGATGTTCCATGGAGCTGGAGGAGCTGTATTCACTACAAAAGATGGCCACATTGTTAATGTGCAATAAGATGGTTATAAAAACTCCAATGATGAGTTTCCTGGCAAATGCAGGGTCACCACTGTGAAAGATTTCCGTACCAAAAAAACGTTGTGTGGAGCGACGAATCTTGGTACATAACATGGCGATCCAATGGCAGGGTGTGGGTATGGCAAATGCCCGGTGAGCGTCATCTGCCAGTGTGTGCGGTGCCAACAGTAAAATTTGGAGACAGTGGTGTTATGGTGTGGTCGTGTTTTTCATGGAGGGGTCTTGCACTCCTTGTTGTTTTGCATGGCACTATCACAGCACAGGCCTCCATTGATGTTTTAAGCACCTTCTTGCTTCCCACTGTTGAAGAGCAGTTCGGGGATGTCGATTGCATCTTTCAAAACTATTGAGCATCTGTCACAATGCATGACCTGTGGTGGAGTGGTTACATGGCAATAACATCCCTGTGATGGACTGGCCTGCACAGAGTCCTGTCCTGAATCCTGTAGAACACCTTTGGGATGCTTTGGAGCACCGACTTCATGCCAGGCCTTACCAACCAACATCGAGACCTCTCCTCAGTGCAGCACTCCATGAAGAAACCTTCCAGCACCTGATTGAACGTGTGCCTGCGGGAGTGGAAGCTGTTATCAAGGCTAAGATGGGGCAACACTATAATGAAGTCCACCATTACCGATGAAGGGCGCCATGAATTTGTAAGTCATTTTCAGTCAGGTGTTCAGATACTTTTGATCACATAGTGTATCTTTCAGATCTCTTGACTACATAGGTTTTACAAACATACTTATGGTTAGACCCACTGTCTTCAGTAATCTACCAACTTTTCGAAGTTTGTTAGCGGTTATACTTACGAAAAGTCAGCTATTATCGATGATGATAATAAGGCCCATACTCCGAGGAGCGTAGGGGACGATGCGGGAGACCTGTAACGCTGTACTAGGCAAGGTCCTAGTGGAGGTGGTTTGCCATTGTCTTCCTCCGACCGTAATTGGGATAAATGATGATAACGACACAACATCCAGTCATCTCGAGGCAGGAAAAATCCCTGACCCCGCCGGGAATCGAACCCGGGACCCCGTATGCGGAAAGCGAGAACGCTACCGAAGACCACGAGCTATTACCGATACATATCGGATATTATCGATACATATCGCATTAGCTAACGCAATGAAAGCGAGCTGCTTGATGCAGATAGACAAATGCAAGGCATCAGCGTTAGACGTCCAAACATAAACACTATACCGCACACTCTCACACACACTTAAGCATAAAGGTGACAGAACCTCATCATTTTCTGTCACTAACTTAGAATTGTTACGGCACTAAAACTGAACGACTTGATTTATATATAAGGTCTGACAGGGAAATACTTTATTTCACGTCATACCACGTGTATCTTCGTTTCTTGGACTCTGACGTCTAGAGGGGTTGCTGATCAATTTTCAGTTTTGCGTCAGAACCAAGAAATTTTACATTGACATTGGTTACAAACTTACTAGGATGAGAGAGAAACAAAGAAGTCGAGAGTCATAAGCAAAAGCTGTTTCTGATACCTGTGACAGTGGTGAAACAAATTGATTGGTAAAGTGATTTCGCACTTCATTGACTGGTGGTGCCAACTGTATGTGTTGTTGCTCAGATTGTAGCACACGCAACTTTCACAGGTGGTAGTGTGGGCCAAAACAACAAAAAATGTCTTGATAACATGGGCTCTAAAATGCATATCTGAAGAGCTATGAGCACTTGTTCATCTTCACTACTGTGAACAAGTACCCATACCTCTAAAGCTATGCATTTCAGATCCCATGTTTACTGGATATTTTTTCTTGTTTTGGTTCACACTATCACCTCTGAAAGTTGCCTACCCAACAATCTAAGCAACAACAGTAGCAGTATGTGTACTGCACTGCCAGAGGTATCAGAACGGATTTCACTTACAACCTTCGACTCGTTCGTTTCTCATACACGGTCACTTACCTCAAATTGATACATTTATCTTTCTCCATCACCCTAGAAAGGCTGTAACATCACTAAATCACCCAGTATATACGTGCATTTACAGGCGTCAGAGCCTATACATAACTTTGACGTTCTGTAGCGTCTTTGAATTACATTTCCAGACATGGGCTCCTATTGAAAATATTATGTAATCACTCCCCTCTGCAGGCCCTAGCAGTTTGTAACAGCAATTTCCGCACACCCTGTAGATTACAATAGGTTTCCAATTAGCTGTAGCAGTACTGTTTGGTCACAGTAGCTTGATGATTGCGCTAGTGCTGCCAGAAGCGGAGAAAATCGGCACCTCTTGAAAAGTATTCATTCGTCGTCCAGTGCCGCCAATGTCAAGTTGCCCCTGACGTCAAGTATTACGAAAGTCGTGTGTCCACCAACAAATAACTTGTGTAATTATTGCTGAGGGGTTTACATTAGAACAAAATCTTACACAAGTTTATTTGTTCATGTTACTGAGGCACGCTTATTTCAGCAATTTTCTGAGAGTACTTGTTTCAGAAGTGCAGCTGTTCTTAATACAGGGTGTTCAGAAAAGGACTCTCTGATTTCAAAATTAAATATCTCGAAAACAAAGATCGATAGAGGAATGCAGTAAACGGTATGTTTATTGTGAAAGCTGTAAGATGTTTATACAGCAGTTTGAAATAATAGTTACAAAAGCTGCTAACAGAAGGCGCTGTAATCGCCATACGTAATACCTAGTATAAATAGTGATCCGAAGCCCAGAGCGATCAGTTCCACTACTGAAACGTGAAAGGAGGTTAGCGTACCGAAGGAAGAGATTAAAACCATGTACTCCATTGAACAATGTGTTTTTCTGGTGCTAGAGTACCACAGGTTAGAAGAGAGTCCTACGGCAACAGGGCGAAGTTTTCAAGCACGATTTAATGTTCCAAAAGGACCCGATGCGAAAACCATTCGTACGCTCTTCGCAAAACTTCAACGAACAGGCAGCGTAACTGATGATCTAGTAGGGCATGTTGGCCGCAAGCAAACCGCAGTTACGCCTGAAAATATCGCCACAGTTTCTGGAATTATTCAGCGAAATCCAATGTCATCCGTCCGTAGAATTGCATCTGAGACTGGTTTGAAGCGTTCCAACACGCAGAAAATACTGAGAAAGAGCCTGCACATGTTTCCATTCAAAATTCAAACGCACCAGGCCATACCCGTACGAGCTGTGCAACAAAGGGTTGCCTTTGCTAATCAGATGCTCACAATGATTGATGGTGAAGGATTTGATGTTGGCTGCATCTGGTTTACAGATGAAGCATACTTCCACCTGAATGGATACGTGAATAAGCAGAACTGGCGATTTTGGGGTCCCGAAAAGCCATATTGGTGTAAAGCGAAACCCCTGTATTCTCCTAAAGTTACTGTGTGGACTGCAATATGCAGCAAAGGCATTATTGGCCCTTTTTTTTCATTCGAGAAACGGTCACTGGTGCACGTTGCAACTGGGGAACAATTTGTCGCCACACAGCAAGCGTTAGAGGATCGACCAGGTACTGAATGGTTTATGCAAGATGGAGACCGACCACATCGGACCGAACAAGTGTTTCGCTTTCTTGATGAATACTTCGGGAATTGAGTCATTGCTTTGGAATATCCCAAATTTACTGGTGCAGGCATGGATTGGCCTCCATATTCGCCGGACTTGACTCCCTGTGACTCTTTTTTGTGGGGCACAGTGAAAGACATGGTCTACCCGAAGCATCCCGCCACGCTGGACGAGCTTGAATCGGCAATCTCTGTGGCATGTGACTCCATTTCGGTTGAGACACTACGAAGTGTGATGGCGAATTTCATTCTTCGTTTGCGCCACCTTTGTAGTGCCAATGGTGAACTTTTTGAAAACATTGTGATGTGATTGTTTGCAAAGATTGTTTTCATACGATTATTTCACTTATGTATGCTTATATGAGCTGTACAGCGTACAGCGCCATCTGTTAGCAGCTTTTGTAACTATTATTTCAAACTGCTGTATAAACTTCTTACAGCTTTCACAATAAACATACCGTTTACTGCATTCCTCTACCGATCTTTGTTTTCGAGATATTTAATTTTGAAATCAGGGAGTCCTTTTCTGGACACCCTGTAAATACCAAAGAAGTCTTCACTGTTGTTGCATTATTATTAATGAATAAAAATCAAGACGAAACCTAAAAATAAAAAAAAAATTAAAAAATTTTTAGGAGTACATATTGATGTTACCATGAAATATTATTCAGTTAACTAAAATCAAAGGATTTCACTTAGATTAAAAACTTTGAAGAGGTCATATGGAAATTTCGAATATCTGTTGTCTATTGTATAATTAAATATCCGATAACAGGAAACAAAATTGCGACGCGGTATATCACCAAGACACTGTCTTTTAATTACTCTTCGATTTTTGCAAAGAGTGTTCACAACTTTTATGATAAATGTAATGCATTGATGTTTACGGTAACATTAAAAACTCAGCTATAATTTAAAGACGTCTCTACTACCATTCTGCTTTCCCTTCTGGTGAAACTAATTGGTTGGTAAACTCATTTCGGACTTCATTGACTGCTAGTGCCAATTATATGTATTTAAGGGTTCCAATGGTACATTCGTTTCAGCCTATCTGTCTTTGTGCAACTGTCATTGTCGACACCAACATTCTCGCATTGGTACTGAACACACACAAATTCTGTAAGTCTGAGAGAAACTTTCAAAAAATGACAAATTCGGCAAGTACTCGCAGCAAGATGCAAGAAAGTAATACGAATTTTCACCCTGCTGGGAGGTGTGTGCTGATTTGAAACTTCCTGATAATTTAAATCTGTGTGCCGGACCGGGACTCGAACATGGGAACCCGGCTTGACACGCAGATTTTGTTTATCAGGAAGTTTCATGCAAGAAACTGTTTTCATTAACTACCGAATTTCTTCAAGTTGACGAAACTACCAGATGTTAATGCAAAGGGGGGGGGGGGGGTTGTTTGCAGATATGGTGGATGGCGGTTCCTATACTCCTCCAATTCTGTAATTGTATGGATAATGCGCAATACCACAGCTTAACACGAAATCAGAGGTGGCACTTGTGGAAATATTGCCCGCTTAAGTGACACTTCCGCCACATCGGAAATCACTTAATTTGTTGACATGTTCATGCTCGCGAGTTTTACCTATAACTTACGCAGACCTATTATTTATCCATCGCAAATAAAGAAGAATGAAAGTAGATGAATGTACAACTTACGACACTATGAATCGAAAGTTAAAAATTGATTTAAAAAATCTGTTTGCACATTGCCGATTTTCTCCGCTTCTGGCAGCACTAGCGCAATCGTCAAGTTACTAGTGGCCAAACGGTGGTGATGCCAGCACTGCTGCAGGCAACCAATACCACCTTCATCTCTTCATTCATCTCATCTCGGCAGCCGTAATGCAGGGGCACGGCCGTTCTCGACAGCCACTCTGCCAGTCGTAGACTTATCGTGGAAAAAGTAAATCTGTAGCCACGGATTCTCAGCCAGCTGTACCACACCCTCATTTGATGGCGAGAGTACTATACTTTAACTAATACTGATTTTCGCTGATGGTATGCCGTGGTGTGATAGAAATTTGATATCGAAATAGACCAAATGTTAAACTCTAACCATCCTTCGTATAAATAGAATGCGATCTGTTGTTCAGACTAGCACTGCATTTTTAAGCGATTCCTCATAAAAACTGTAAGTGTTTTACACAGATCATACAACATTTTCAGCAGATTTCTTCCCACCACTCACACCTAGTGTGCAAGCTTACTAGCCATCAAGAATGTATTGGAGCAGCATGTAACAGTGTTTCCAGAGAAGCTCTGTCATATACTGGTGCAGGAAACACACAGTTATTTCCAGACTTTGAGTTTCCATAGTCTCCAACATCTACGCCACTAGGATCATATATTGCACCGATGAAAGTGGTGTCACTTTTTGCAACGTTAAATGTGCTATTATAGAATTGTCATCATACCAAGAGTTCAATGTAGCGGTAATTTATAAAAATCCACAATACGCTGACATGAAAGTAGTGCAGTAAGATTGCGATTGATGTCGGTTATATTGGAATTGAGTACAAACAATGTTCAGTCTCAAATTCTGACAGTATTAACCTACTTGATTACTAACACAATATGAGCAAGAACCACGTTAGAACAGTGAAAATATGCACCAGCCACAAGAATACCATGCAGTGCAGTCCCTTTCAGATGCATGTCAGCAAATCCATGAAGTGTATGATATCCTCATGTGTACTGATTTCATGGAACAGCCTGAGGAAGTATTACAGAGCTCACCTATCAGAACACTTCAGGAAGACTCTCTGCTATGAATTTCTAGCATGTTATTGACATGTGACAGTTCAGCACCATGAACCACACAGAAGCGGAATGCTATCCGGTCTACATTCCCATATACCACCACCCTGCAGATAGTAACTAGCATGACATGTCTAGCTCAGGAGCACATTCAATGAGCTATTTATAACTAACGTGTTTCCCCCCAGTTCTTTTTCAAGTCTTCAAACATATTATTCACTCCTCTGGCTTGTACCACATTAAACCACTTAACCAGATAGCATTATTTCTATGACATCACCCTATAGGTACTAATGCGTGGTTCCAAGTGTGGAATAAAAAATAGTGAACCAAGATAGCAATCCATGACATTTTCGATAATGTCAGATTTCTCGACTTCAGCCATAGGGTGGTGAGGTTTCTGCTTAACAGGTCATGTGTTCTCTACATGCAGTAGGTAACTACGTAGGTAAAAGGGACTGTGTGTAAGCACTGATGCTCAAATCGTAATAGGTACTGAAAGCTGGCTAAGGTCGGAGATAAGTTCAGCTACAATATTTACAAACGACCTAACAGTTTTTAGAAAGCATAGATTAAACACAGTTTTTGGCAGCATCATTGTTACTGTTAGAAGTAGTTTATCTTGTAGCACAATTGAAGCAGGTAGTTCCTGTAAATTAGAATATGTGGAGGTTATACTTGACAACCAGAACAAATTAATAACTGGTTCCTTTTACTGATCCCTGACTCAGATGATACAATAGCTGGACAGTTCAAAGAAAATTTGAGTCTCATTACTTTTAGGTGCCCCACTTATACAATTATAGTTGGTGGTGACTTCAAAAAATGTGTGTGAAATCTTATGGGACTTAACTGCTAAGGTCATCAGTCACTAAGCTTACACACTACTTAACCTAAATTATCCTAAGGAGAAACACACACACCCATGCCCGAGGGAGGACTCGAACCTCCGCCGGGACCAGCCGCACAGTCCATGACTGCAGCGCCTGAGACCGCTCGGCTAATCCCGCGCGGTAAGGTGGTGACTTCAATCTGCCCTCTACTTGTTGGCGAAAATACGCATTCAAAGCCTTTGGTAGGTATAAAACAACACCGTAAATTATACTAAATGCTTTCTCTGAAAAATATTAGTTCAGGAGCCCAATCCAGCTGTAAATGGTCGCGAAAATTAGCAACAAATAATCCTGAGAAAATAGGGAGCATCATGTCAGATACAGGGGTTAGTGACCAAGTGATAAATTCAGGATATATGTATATAAATAAGCAGATAAAAATTCGTTTGCCGCCTACCTAAGAGACAGCCTCCACTCCTTCCCAAATAAATATGAAAGTGTAGACGAGACGTGGCTTAAATTCAGAGAAACTATGTCTGAAGCAGTTGATTTATAGTATATAAATTAATAAAAGATGGTGCTGATACCCCATGGTACACAAAACAGGTCAGAACACTGTTGCTGAAGCAACGAAAAAAGCATGCCAAACTTAAAAGAGCACAAAATCTCCAAATTGGCGATGTTTTACTCAAGGCCAAAATTTAGCGCGGACTTCAATGTTAGATGCTTTTAATAGCTTCCACAATGAAACTTTGTCCCGAAATCTGACAGAAAATACGAAGAGACTCTGGTCATATACAAAGTACACTAGTGTCATGACACAATCAATACCTTCACTGCGTGATACCAAAGGTAATGCAACCAACGACAGTGAAGAGGGGACATGGTTATCACCGTTTAAAGTCATAAACGTGCAGTGAACTGGCTTTACTGCCGCGCCCACACACTATGCTCAAGAGAGAGGCTTGGTGACAGGAAATGACGAGAATAGTTTTTGTTAGCGACACATATTCATTTTCCCATACTTAGCAAGATGCTACAAATAATGTTCATCATTAATGTCTGTCCGAACAGGTGCGCTGCACTGATGAGCCGTGGTGCGACCGCGTGGACCACGCGAGACAACGGCCGCATCTCCAAAAGTTCCGTTTTCAAATGGTTCAAATGGCTCTGAGCACTATGCGACTTAACTTATGAGGTCATCAGTCGCCTAGAACTTAGAACTAATTAAACCTAACTAACCTAAGGACATGACACACATCCATGCCCGAGGCAGGATTCGAACCTGCGACCGTAGCGTTCCGTTTTCGGTGCCACCCGCGAAGCCCCGTAACTTTCGCGGACGGGAGAAAAAGCATGCCGTGAAATGAGCGAATGCGCAAGACTTCGCGTACGCGTTTGTGGGGAGTCGCGTTAACGCGACTCCCTTGGTCCACGGCGAGAAAGGTCTGAGACTGTCTCGTCGCGTTGACCAACTCGCACGGCGCGCCTCACGCCTGCTTTGTCCTGGGCGGACCGGTGCGCGACAAACCGTTGCCAAAATTTGGCGTAGGCCGGTTCCCACTAGAGCGCGGCAGCGCGTCGTGCGGCAACGGCAGCGGCAAGCGTTTTCCGCTTTGACGCGGCGGCTCGCGGAATTGGCGTTCTCATCTGGAAGCGGCAGTAGCCAATGACGCACAGCCACTGAGGTACGGGGTGGGACCCAGCGAAACGACCGGTGTGTTTGAATAACTATATCTTATACCTAAATGAAGGAAAGACACGAAGTTGGGTGAAGACATACAGATTTTTCATTTTCTGTACAATGTACTCTTTTACATATTTCATTATTCATGTTTTCTCATTTCAACATAAACAGATTTCATGACTACCGTTCATGATTGTTCACTATCTCCTAACACATTGAAACAATGTACGATAAAAGAGATTATTCAGATAGTTAAGCGTGACAAAAATTTAAAGTGTGATACGATAGCAGGTACAGGAAAACACTAAAAACACAAAGGCTTGTGGGAAGGGATGAAAGTGGAAGCCACCTGATAGAATTTCGCACAGAGCATAATGTAATCATCGCCAGCACCTTGCTTAAGAATCATGAAAGAATAATACATACTTGGAACAAAGTTTTCGAAACCAGATTTTAAATTATAAGACATTCCCTGGTGCAGACGCAAACCTACAATAATTTATTGGTTACGAGCTGCGGTTTACAACTAAAGAGACAGTAAACGGTAGCAAATTAAGGAAATGGAACTTGAATAAGTCAAGACCCACAGTTTTTCGATAATCTTAAAGTTACCGTAATGCAACGACTGACTGGAACAGAGAAAGGAATCCGCTAGAATACGAATGGATATCTTTGAGAGAAAAAGTGGTGAATGCAGCAGAGTATGTGAACGGGAAGAAGGTACAGTAGAAATCGTTAGATAAAACGTGATATATTAAATTTAACAAGAGGGAAAAATATAAAAATGTAGCAAATAAAGTAGGCCATGGGAAATAGAAATGTCTAAACATGACATTGACAGAAAGTCCAAAATTGCAACGCGATTTTGCATTTGGAAAACAGGGGAATGAAAATGAGAAAGAACAAAGAAAACTTTGCTCAAAGGAGAAGCAACTGTCAAGGACTCATATGGCAAGCCAGAACTAAGCAAATAAGAGAAGGCTAGAAAGTGGAAGAAATATGTAGAGAGGAGAGGGGGAGGGGTTGTACAAACTAACATAAGCACAATGTTAGATTCCTGTGAAATGTCTGAACACGCAAGGCAATACCGATCCTACCACTTAGTTAAGTAGACACACTGAAGAACTGCGAAACTGTCTTTATAGCATTTTCATGTTTAGAGAAAGATTTTGACAATCTTAATTAAAACATTCTTTGAAGCTCTAAAACATAGGGCCACAAGATTATCTACAACTTGTACAGAAACCAAACTGCATTTCTAAGACTTCAATGACTTGCAAGGGAAGCAGTAATTGAGAAGGCAGAAGTAGAGAGGATATAAAATGAAGACTGTGAATAGCAACAAAAGCGTTCTGAAAAAGAAAATTTGTTCACATCGAATATAAATTCTAATGATTGGGTACTATTTTACAAAGGTATTTGTGTGGAGTGCAGCCTTGTATGTAAGTGAAACGTGGGCTATGAACAGTTCTGTCAAGAAGACAATGGACGCTTTCAAAACGTGGTGATCAATAAGAATGCTGAAGATTAGATATGAGGATCGTGTAACTAAAGAAGAGGAACGGAATTAAATAGAGCAGGAAGAGGAAGAGGAAATTACGGCACAACTTTCACTACAAGAGGGGTAAGTTGACAGGACATATTATGAGGCGTCAAAGAGTGATGACAAAGGGGTTGGGTGATAGTATTCTGATAATAATCATCTGTTGAAATGCTATTCTGCTATTTTATCGATTAATGTAAGCAGTGAATTTACTATTCCATGCACTTCTCCACAAAACATTTAAACCAAAACTGAAATCAGCTGAACACCAAATCTTTCAACCACTGTCTGACAACTACTACATTCTCTTTCAACTTTCTATAACTATCACTGGCTAGCCACACACACATAAAGATATAAGGAGGACAGAAATAAACAAACATTAGTTTTCAGCATATAATTCTTTAGATTGGCAACATGCACATAAACAAACCAAACAGGAAGGGACATGAGGTGAACACACTGTAGTTATGACTTCAAATCAGTGTTTTCGGTAAAATGTCTACAGCTAGTGACAGAAGAAAAAAGAGCGAACATGAAAATGTGCTTATGTTCCATAATCTAAGTTTTAGTTCAACCTCCAGCATGTGACCAGGTGAGGGGAAACGCAGATGTCCGCCAAAAACTCGATTCACTGTAAGTAATCAGTTGTTGTTGTGGTCTTCAGTCCTGAGACTGGTTTGATGCAGCTCTCCATGCTACTCTATCCTGTGCAACCTCCTTCATCTCCCAGTACCTACTGCAGCCTAATTCCTTCTCAATCTGCTTAGTGTATTCATCTCTTGGTCTCCCTTTATGATTTTTACCCTCCACGCTGCCCTTCAATACTAAATTGGTGATCCCTCGATGTCTCAGAACATGTCCTACCAACCGATCCCTTCTTCTAGTCAAGTTGTCCCACAAACTTCTCAGCTCCCCAATTCTATTCAATATCTCCTCATTAGCTATGTGATCTACCCATCTAATCTTCAGCATCCTTCTGTAGCACCACATTTCGAAAGCTTCTATTCTCTTCTTGTCTAAACTATTTATCGTCCACATTTCACTTCCATACATGGCTACACTCCATAAAAATACTTTCAGAAACGACTTCCTGACATTTAAATCTATACTCGATGTTAACAAATTTTTCTTCTTCAGGAACGCTTTCCTTGCCATTGCCAGTCAACTTTTATATCCTCTCTACTTCGACCATCGTCAGTTATTTTGCTCCCCAAATAGCAAAACTCCTTTACTACCTTAAGTGTCTCATTTCCTAATCTAATTCCCTCAGCATCACCCGACTTAATTTGACTACATTCCATTATCCTCGATTTGCTTTTGTTGATGTTCATCTTATATCCTCCTTTCAAGACACTGTTCATTCCATTCAGAGTAATCAGTTATTCACGTAAAAAAAGATGTGAACTGTTTTATAATCTGCAAGTATCACATATCAAAACAAAACTGAATCATTCTAGATTCCACCGAAGATGCCTTAAAGTAAAAGGCGAAACGCGTCTTGAAGCAATGAAGTACACTGGATAAAGAAAAAAACGTTTGTTACTTCCAAAGGAAATAATCAATAGCTGTAGATAATTAGCAAATTACATCTTATGACATACCAGCAAATTAGTCTCGGTTTAACTTCTCATTACACATGCTATTAAATGCTGTTTAAAAAAATTCATCTATCCCTTCCGAAAAAACTGTAGTTTCTTTCATATCTTGGTAGTTAAACAGATTTTGGATATTTATCATGCGACGAAATACATGAGTTTTTACAAGTTATCGTTTGCAAAAAAAACACGTTTCGATTTCTTGAACCGTTTACGAAATTTGCAGTTGATACAACCACATGGATTACGACGAGCAGGACGAAAGTATCGGTCGCGTAGGGAGCGACCCGCTCGCGCTCACCGCACAGCCCATCCGCCGACATATCATTCAATATCTCGAGAACAGTGATAGCTATCGTTCTGCTCTCAGCTTTAAAAACAATTTCGATATGTTGACTAAATTTCATACGCAATAATGTATTACCTAAAATGAACTGTACGCAAAGTCCACGCAATGCGTTTTTACCTCTGCACACTCATTCAAATTTCGTGTAAAGGTTTACGTAAATGCGATACAGCAAGTAACCACGACGAATAACGAAAAGAAATTCGGTCCTTTATCGAGAGAAGATATCAGGCTGTAACATGCCCAAGAATCAAATTTTTCTACCGAATAGTTTCCTTGGAATCGGATGATAAGTATTTCATAGCTGCCGCCGCGTCCGCGCCAGCGGTTCGGCGAAAGTTCGTGTGGCCCGGGGTTCCGTACCTGACGTCACGCTCAGCGCGTTCTGTGATTGGCGGCGCGCACCTGGAGCGCGGCAGGCGGCAGCGGAAGCGGTTCGACATGGTCAAACCGCGACGCAGAGCCCATTTTTTTTACGGACCTTGGCAGAGCCCACCGCGCCTTGCCGCTGACGCCATTTCCATGGCAACCACGCCGCTGACGCGCGGTTTTGACGCGCGGCAGCCCTAGTGGGAACCGGCCTTAAGGCCGGTTCCCACTAGAGCGGGGCAGCGCGTCGTGCGGCAACGGCAGCGGGAAGCGTTTTCCGCTTTGACGCGGCGGCTCGCGGAATTGGCGTTCTCATCTGGAAGCGGCAGACGCTAGCGGTAGCCAATGACGAACAGCCACTGAGGTACGGGGTGGGACCCAGCGAAACGACCAGTGTGTTTGAATAACTATATCTTATACCTAAATGAAGGAAAGACACGAAGTTGGGTGAAGACATACAGATTTTTCATTTTCTGTACAATGTACTCTTTTACATATTTCATTATTCATGTTTTCTCATTTCAACATAAACAGATTTCATGACTACCGTTCATGATTGTTCACTATCTCCTAACACATTGAAACAATGTACGATAAAAGAGATTATTCAGATAGTTAAGCGTGACAAAAATTTAAAGTGTGATACGATAGCAGGTACAGGAAAACACTAAAAACACAAAGGCTTGTGGGAAGGGATGAAAGTGGAAGCCACCTGATAGAATTTCGCACAGAGCATAATGTAATCATCGCCAGCACCTTGCTTAAGAATCATGAAAGAATAATACATACTTGGAACAAAGTTTTCGAAACCAGATTTTAAATTATAAGATATTTCCTGGTGCAGACGCAAACCTACAATAATTTATTGGTTACGAGCTGTGGTTTACAACTAAAGAGACAGTAAACGGTAGCAAATTAAGGAAATGGAACTTGAATAAGTCAAGACCCACAGTTTTTCGATAATCTTAAAGTTACCGTAATGCAACGACTCACTGAAACAGAGAAAGGAATCCGCTAGAATACGAATGGATATCTTTGAGAGAAAAAGTGGTGAATGCAGCAGAGTATGTGAACGGGAAGAAGGTACAGTAGAAATCGTTAGATAAAACGTGATATATTAAATTTGACACGAGGGAAATGTATAAAAATGCGGCAAATAAAGTAGGCCATGGGAAATAGAAATGTCTAAACATGACGTTGACAGAAAGTCCAAAATTACAACGCGATTTTGCACTTGGAAAACAGGGGAATGAAAATGAGAAAGAACAAAGAAAACTTTGCTCAAAGGAGAAGCAACTGTCAAGGACTCATCTGGCAAGCCAGAACTAAGCAAATAAGAGAAGGCTAGAAAGTGGAAGGAATATGTAGAGAGGAGAGGGGGAGGGGTTGTACAAACTAACATAAGCAAAATGTTAGATTCCTGTGAAATGTCTGAACATGCAAGGCAATACTGATCCTACCACTTAGTTAAGTAAACACACTGAAGAACTGCGAAACTGTGTTTATAGCATTTGCATGTTTAGAGAAAGATTTTGACAATCTTAATTAAAACATTCTTTGAAGCTCTAAAACATAGGGCCACAAGATTATCTACAACTTGTACAGAAACCAAACTGCATTTCTAAGACTTCAATGACTTGCAAGGGAAGCAGTAATTGAGAAGGCAGAAGTAGAGAGGATATAAAATGAAGACTGTGAATAGCAACAAAAGCGTTCTGAAAAAGAAAATTTGTTCACATCGAATATAAATTCTAATGATTGGGTACTATTTTACAAAGGTATTTGTGTGGAGTGCAGCCTTGTATGTAAGTGAAACGTGGGCTATGAACAGTTCTGTCAAGAAGACAATGGACGCTTTCAAAACGTGGTGATCAATAAGAATGCTGAAGATTAGATATGAGGATCGTGTAACTAAAGAAGAGGAACGGAATTAAATAGAGCAGGAAGAGGAAGAGGAAATTACGGCACAACTTTCACTACAAGAGGGGTAAGTTGACAGGACATATTATGAGGCGTCAAAGAGTGATGACAAAGGGGTTGGGTGATAGTATTCTGATAATAATCATCTGTTGAAATGCTATTCTGCTATTTTATCGATTAATGTAAGCAGTGAATTTACTATTCCATGCACTTCTCCACAAAACATTTAAACCAAAACTGAAATCAGCTGAACACCAAATCTTTCAACCACTGTCTGACAACTACTACATTCTCTTTCAACTTTCTATAACTATCACTGGCTAGCCACACACACATAAAGATATAAGGAGGACAGAAATAAACAAACATTAGTTTTCAGCATATAATTCTTTAGATTGGCAACATGCACATAAACAAACCAAACAGGAAGGGACATGAGGTGAACACACTGTAGTTATGACTTCAAATCAGTGTTTTCGGTAAAATGTCTACAGCTAGTGACAGAAGAAAAAAGAGCGAACATGAAAATGTGCTTATGTTCCATAATCTAAGTTTTAGTTCAACCTCCAGCATGTGACCAGGTGAGGGGAAACGCAGATGTCCGCCAAAAACTCGATTCACTGTAAGTAATCAGTTGTTGTTGTGGTCTTCAGTCCTGAGACTGGTTTGATGCAGCTCTCCATGCTACTCTATCCTGTGCAACCTCCTTCATCTCCCAGTACCTACTGCAGCCTAATTCCTTCTCAATCTGCTTAGTGTATTCATCTCTTGGTCTCCCTTTATGATTTTTACCCTCCACGCTGCCCTTCAATACTAAATTGGTGATCCCTCGATGTCTCAGAACATGTCCTACCAACCGATCCCTTCTTCTAGTCAAGTTGTCCCACAAACTTCTCAGCTCCCCAATTCTATTCAATATCTCCTCATTAGCTATGTGATCTACCCATCTAATCTTCAGCATCCTTCTGTAGCACCACATTTCGAAAGCTTCTATTCTCTTCTTGTCTAAACTATTTATCGTCCACATTTCACTTCCATACATGGCTACACTCCATAAAAATACTTTCAGAAACGACTTCCTGACATTTAAATCTATACTCGATGTTAACAAATTTTTCTTCTTCAGGAACGCTTTCCTTGCCATTGCCAGTCAACTTTTATATCCTCTCTACTTCGACCATCGTCAGTTATTTTGCTCCCCAAATAGCAAAACTCCTTTACTACCTTAAGTGTCTCATTTCCTAATCTAATTCCCTCAGCATCACCCGACTTAATTTGACTACATTCCATTATCCTCGATTTGCTTTTGTTGATGTTCATCTTATATCCTCCTTTCAAGACACTGTTCATTCCATTCAGAGTAATCAGTTATTCACGTAAAAAAAGATGTGAACTGTTTTATAATCTGCAAGTATCACATATCAAAACAAAACTGAATCATTCTAGATTCCACCGAAGATGCCTTAAAGTAAAAGGCGAAACGCGTCTTGAAGCAATGAAGTACACTGGATAAAGAAAAAAACGTTTGTTACTTCCAAAGGAAATAATCAATAGCTGTAGATAATTAGCAAATTACATCTTATGACATACCAGCAAATTAGTCTCGGTTTAACTTCTCATTACACATGCTATTAAATGCTGTTTAAAAAAATTCATCTATCCCTTCCGAAAAAACTGTAGTTTCTTTCATATCTTGGTAGTTAAACAGATTTTGGATATTTATCATGCGACGAAATACATGAGTTTTTACAAGTTATCGTTTGCAAAAAAAACACGTTTCGATTTCTTGAACCGTTTACGAAATTTGCAGTTGATACAACCACATGGATTACGACGAGCAGGACGAAAGTATCGGTCGCGTAGGGAGCGACCCGCTCGCGCTCACCGCACAGCCCATCCGCCGACATATCATTCAATATCTCGAGAACAGTGATAGCTATCGTTCTGCTCTCAGCTTTAAAAACAATTTCGATATGTTGACTAAATTTCATACGCAATAATGTATTACCTAAAATGAACTGTACGCAAAGTCCACGCAATGCGTTTTTACCTCTGCACACTCATTCAAATTTCGTGTAAAGGTTTACGTAAATGCGATACAGCAAGTAACCACGACGAATAACGAAAAGAAATTCGGTCCTTTATCGGGAGAAGATATCAGGCTGTAACATGCCCAAGAATCAAATTTTTCTACCGAATAGTTTCCTTGGAATCGGATGATAAGTATTTCATAGCTGCCGCCGCGTCCGCGCCAGCGGTTCGGCGAAAGTTCGTGTGGCCCGGGGTTCCGTACCTGACGTCACGCTCAGCGCGTTCTGTGATTGGCGGCGCGCACCTGGAGCGCGGCAGGCGGCAGCGGAAGCGGTTCGACATGGTCAAACCGCGACGCAGAGCCCATTTTTTTTACGGACCTTGGCAGAGCCCACCGCGCCTTGCCGCTGACGCCATTTCCATGGCAACCACGCCGCTGACGCGCGGTTTTGACGCGCGGCAGCCCTAGTGGGAACCGGCCTTAAGGCCGGTTCCCACTAGAGCGGGGCAGCGCGTCGTGCGGCAACGGCAGCGGGAAGCGTTTTCCGCTTTGACGCGGCGGCTCGCGGAATTGGCGTTCTCATCTGGAAGCGGCAGACGCTAGCGGTAGCCAATGACGAACAGCCACTGAGGTACGGGGTGGGACCCAGCGAAACGACCAGTGTGTTTGAATAACTATATCTTATACCTAAATGAAGGAAAGACACGAAGTTGGGTGAAGACATACAGATTTTTCATTTTCTGTACAATGTACTCTTTTACATATTTCATTATTCATGTTTTCTCATTTCAACATAAACAGATTTCATGACTACCGTTCATGATTGTTCACTATCTCCTAACACATTGAAACAATGTACGATAAAAGAGATTATTCAGATAGTTAAGCGTGACAAAAATTTAAAGTGTGATACGATAGCAGGTACAGGAAAACACTAAAAACACAAAGGCTTGTGGGAAGGGATGAAAGTGGAAGCCACCTGATAGAATTTCGCACAGAGCATAATGTAATCATCGCCAGCACCTTGCTTAAGAATCATGAAAGAATAATACATACTTGGAACAAAGTTTTCGAAACCAGATTTTAAATTATAAGATATTTCCTGGTGCAGACGCAAACCTACAATAATTTATTGGTTACGAGCTGTGGTTTACAACTAAAGAGACAGTAAACGGTAGCAAATTAAGGAAATGGAACTTGAATAAGTCAAGACCCACAGTTTTTCGATAATCTTAAAGTTACCGTAATGCAACGACTCACTGAAACAGAGAAAGGAATCCGCTAGAATACGAATGGATATCTTTGAGAGAAAAAGTGGTGAATGCAGCAGAGTATGTGAACGGGAAGAAGGTACAGTAGAAATCGTTAGATAAAACGTGATATATTAAATTTGACACGAGGGAAATGTATAAAAATGCGGCAAATAAAGTAGGCCATGGGAAATAGAAATGTCTAAACATGACGTTGACAGAAAGTCCAAAATTACAACGCGATTTTGCACTTGGAAAACAGGGGAATGAAAATGAGAAAGAACAAAGAAAACTTTGCTCAAAGGAGAAGCAACTGTCAAGGACTCATCTGGCAAGCCAGAACTAAGCAAATAAGAGAAGGCTAGAAAGTGGAAGGAATATGTAGAGAGGAGAGGGGGAGGGGTTGTACAAACTAACATAAGCAAAATGTTAGATTCCTGTGAAATGTCTGAACATGCAAGGCAATACTGATCCTACCACTTAGTTAAGTAAACACACTGAAGAACTGCGAAACTGTGTTTATAGCATTTGCATGTTTAGAGAAAGATTTTGACAATCTTAATTAAAACATTCTTTGAAGCTCTAAAACATAGGGCCACAAGATTATCTACAACTTTTACAGAAACCAAACTGCATTTCTAAGACTTCAATGACTTGCAAGGGAAGCAGTAATTGAGAAGGCAGAAGTAGAGTGGATATAAAATGAAGACTGTGAATAGCAACAAAAGCGTTCTGAAAAAGAAAATTTGTTCACATCGAATATAAATTCTAATGATTGGGTACTATTTTACAAAGGTATTTGTGTGGAGTGCAGCCTTGTATGTAAGTGAAACGTGGGCTATGAACAGTTCTGTCAAGAAGACAATGGACGTTTTCAAAACGTAGTGATCAATAAGAATGCTGAAGATTAGATATGAGGATCGTGTAACTAAAGAAGAGGAACGGAATTAAATAGAGCAGGAAGAGGAAGAGGAAATTACGGCACAACTTTGACTACAAGAGGAGTAAGTTGACAGGACATATTATGAGGCGTCAAAGAGTGAGGACAAAGGGGTTGGGTGATAGTATTCCGATAATAATCATCTGTTGAAATGCTATTCTGCTATTTTATCGATTAATGTAAGCAGTGAATTTACTATTCCATGCACTTCTCCACAAACATTTAAACCAAAACTGAAATCAGCTGAACACCAAATCTTTCAACCACTGTCTGACAACTACTGCATTCTCTTTCAACTTTCTATAACTATCACTGGCTTGCCACACACACACATAAAGATATGAGGAGGACAGAAATAAACAAACATTAGTTTTCAGCATATAATTCTTTAGATTGGCAACATGCACATAAACAAACCAAACAGGAAGGGACATGAGGTGAACACACTGTAGTTATGACTTCAAATCAGTGTTTTCGGTAAAATGTGTACAGCTAGTGGCAGAAGAAAAAAGAGCGAACATGAAAATGTGCTTATGTTCCATAATCTAAGTTTTAGTTCAACCTCCAGCATGTGACCAGGTGAGGGGAAACGCAGATGTCCGCCAAAAACTCGATTCACTGTAAGTAATCAGTTATCCACGTAAAAAAAGATGTGAACTGTTTTATGATCTGCAAGTATCACATATCAAAACAAAACTGAATCCTTCTATATTCCATCGAAGATGCCTTAAAGTAAAAGGCGAAACGCGTCTTGAACCAATAAAGTACACTGGATAAAGAAAAAAACGTTTGTTACTTCCAAAGGAAATAATCAATAGCTGTAGATAATTAGCAAATTACATCTTATGACATACCAGCAAATTAGTCTCGGTTTAACTTCTCATTACACATGCTATTAAATGCTGTTTAAAAAAATTCATCTATCCCTTCCGAAAAAACTGTAGTTTCTTTCATATCTTGGTAGTTAAACAGATTTTGGATATTTATCATGCGACGAAATACATGAGTTTTTACAAGTTATCTTTTGCAAAAAAACACGTTTCGATTTCTTGAACCGTTTACGAAATTTGCAGTTGATACAACCGCATGGTTTACGACGAGCAGGACGAAAGTATCGGTCGCGTAGGGAGCGATCCGCGCACGGTCACCGCACAGCCCATCCGCCGACATATCATCCAATATCTCGAGAACGGTGATAGCTATCGTTCTGCTCCCAGCTTTAAAAACAATTTCGATATGTTGACTAAATTTCATACGCAATAATGTATTACCTAAAATGAACTGTACGCAAAGTCCACGCAATGCGTTTTTACCTCTGCACACTCATTCAAATTTCGTGTAAAGGTTTACGTAAATGCGATACAGCAAGTAACCACGACGAATAACGAAAAGAAATTCGGTCCTTTATCGAGAGAAGATATCAGGCTGTAACATGCCCAAGAATCAAATTTTTCTACCGAATAGTTTCCTTGGAATCGGATGATAAGTATTTCATAGCTGCCGCCGCGTCCGCGCCAGCGGTTCGGCGAAAGTTCGTGTGGCCCGGGGTCTGTACCTGACGTCACGCTCAGCGCGTTCTGTGATTGGCGGCGCGCACCTGGAGCGCGGCACGCGGCAGCGGAAGCGGTTCGACATGGTCAAACCGCGACGCAGAGCCCGCCGCGCCTTGCCGCTGACGCCATTTCCATGGCAACCACGCCGCTGACGCGCGGTTTTGACGCGCGGCAGCCCTAGTGGGAACCGGCCTTTAAGCCGTGCGCGCGGGCCGCGCGAGTGCCGGGCACCGTTTGCTGGTGTCGGCTATGCCGCAGTTCCGCCCTTCACGCGATTCTTCGGTGCGGCCGTCACAGCAACGCCACTATAACGGAGATATTAAATACAGTTTTCTGAAATCCCTTCACCAAACAAAACGAAATATATATTCCATAATTCGCATCGAGAACAACTGCTACATAAGTAACTTAGAAGTAACTATCCTCGGTCTAACGAAGGAGCGTAAGGACTTAATAAAGGCAAGTCTTCCGGTCGAGACAGCATTCCAGTAACGTTCCTTTCAGCGTATACTGATACAATACTTCCATACTTAGCAATCAAATACAACTGCTTGCTTGACGAAAGGTCAATACCAAAAGAGTGGAAAGTTGCAATGAAATGACAATAAAGAGAAAAAAATGAATACAATTGTGGGGTTGGTTGTTATCATAACTGTTGTCAATATCACACAGAATTTTTTGCTGACTTTTGCAGGCATAATACCTGAATTTTTTTTAAAAGTTTCCACCTCAAGAGAATGAATGTGCACATTTTGTTTTTTGAATTCCCATGTAGAACGTATACTTGTCGTTTTTTTTCCAACATGGTTGAAGTTTGTATCCCTTTCATCCTTCAATATGGCTTGAAGTACAAGTACGATTCCTACATTTTTCATGTTTCTTATCATTGTAATTCAGGTCATATGAGCTGTGGTGTTAGAGGTGGTGCAGCGCTATTACAACAGTATATTAGCGGTGGGAATCACTCCTATCCACCACTTTGTATTAGGCAATTGAATAAACGGTATGTGTGGCATCTCTTTGGCACTGTCACAGGCGGATGGTGGCCTGATTACCGGCTACCTGAATGGTGCTGAACTTTCTCTTTTATTTAATAAAGCTGCAGATCGTTAGAAGAAATTCCTTAACAAAATCTGAAGGAATCCTTTACGCATTAAGTCCTCTCACAAGCTCGATTCAGTAAACTGCTTTGTGAATAATAATCTTCTTCACTACACAAACGTCTCTGAAGAGCTGATATCGACCGTCAGCGATACGAATTTGAGTTTTGTTCATCACGTAGGACCCATATGTCAGTGGAATAATTATGAAGTTATTAACTGAATATACATACTTCCTCTGTGATAAATCTGTGTAATAGGAATTATGCACCCCTGTAGACATTTGCTGACATTGACGTTAGCAATTTCCATCCACTCTGGGAAGCTTCGGGCAACGGCCTTGCCACAGTGGATACACCGGTTCCTGTGAGATCACTGAAGTTAAGCGCTGTGGTGCACTCAGCCTCGTGATGCCACTTGAGGAGCTACTTGACCGAATAGTAGCGGCTTCGGTCAAGAATACCATCATAACGGCCGGGAGAGCGGTGTGCTGACGCCACGCCCCTCCTATCCGCATCCTCCTTTGAGGATGACACTGAGGTCGGATGGTCCCGGTAGGCCACTCGTGGCCTGAAGACGGAGTGCTGGGCAGCTTCAGAAATGCGCAGTTTTGTTGGTTTAAATCTACATCTACATCTACATCTACATCGATACTCCGCAAGCCACCCAACGGTGTGTGGCGGAGGGCACTTTACGTGCCACTGTCATTACCCCCCTTTCCTGTTCCAGTCGCGTATGGTTCGCGGGAAGAACGACTGTCTGAAAGCCTCCGTGCACGCTCTAATCTCTCTAATTTTACATTCGTGATCTCCTCGGGAGGTATAAGTAGGGGGAAGCAATATATTCGATACCTCATCCAGAAACGCACCCTCTCGAAACCTGGCGAGCAAGCTACACCGCGATGCAGAGCGCCTCTCTTGCAGAGTCTGCCACTTGAGTTTATTAAACATCTCCGTAACGCTATCATGGTTACCAAATAACCCTGTGACGAAACGCACAGCTCTTCTTTGGATCTTCTCTATCTCCTCCGTCAGACCGATCTGGTACGGATCCCACACTGATGAGCAATACTCAAGTATAGGTCGAACGAGTGTTTTGTAAGCCACCTCCTTTGTTGATGGACTACATTTTCTAAGCACTCTCCCAATGAATCTCAACCTGGTACCCGCCTTACCAACAATTAATTTTATATGATCATTCCACTTCAAATCGTTCCGCACGCATACTCCCAGATATTTTACAGAAGTAACTGCTACCAGTGTTTGTTCCGCTATCATATAATCATACAATAAAGGATCCTTCTTTCTACGTATTCGCAATACATTACATTTGTCTATGTTAAGGGTCAGTTGCCACTCCCTGCACCAAGTGCCTATCCGCTGCAGATCTTCCTGTATTTCGCTACAATTTTCTAATGCTGCAACTTCTCTGTATACTACAGCATCATCTGCGACAAGCCGCATGGAACTTCCGACACTATCTACTAGGTCATTTATATATATTGTGAAAAGCAATGGTCCCATAACATTCCCCTGTGGCACGCCAGAGGTTACTTTAACGTCTGTAGACGTCTCTCCATTGATAACAACATGCTGTGTTCTGTTTGCTAAAAACTCTTCAATTCAGCCACACAGCTGGTCTGATATTCCATAGGCTCTTACTTTGTTTATCAGGCGACAGTGCGGAACTGTATCGAACGCCTTCCGGAAGTCAAGAAAAATAGCATCTACCTGGGAGCCTGTATCTAATATTTTCTGGGTCTCATGAACAAATAAGGCGAGTTGGGTCTCACACGATCGCTGTTTCCGGAATCCATGTTGATTCCTACATAGTAGATTCTGGGTTTCCAGAAATGACATGATACGCGAGCAAAAAACATGTTCTAAAATTCTACAAGAGATCGACGTCAGAGATATAGGTCTATAGTTTTGCGCATCTGCTCGACGACCCTTCTTGAAGACTGGGACTATCTGTGCTCTTTTCCAATCATTTGGAACCCTCCGTTCCTCTAGAGACTTGCGGTACACGGCTGTTAGAAAGGGGGCAAGTTCTTTCGCGTACTCTGTGTAGAATCGAATTGGTATCCTGTCAGGTCCAGTGGACTTTCCTCTGTTGAGTGATTCCAGTTGCTTTTCTATTCCTGATTGGATAACTTAATTACCACTGCCGATCAGCGTTAAGTTCTCCAAGAATGCATACATGGACCTCAAAATATGCAGTTTACCTGTGTTGCTATAGAGCATGCACTTCCAGGTGTTCAAACAGTTTACTGCGTACATTTACTGTAAGAAATCAAACGACGGCAATAAAACACATTACACCACAATTACTCACTGTGGCTTGACGAAAATATACGAGCTCCTGAGGAGAAAGTTGCATGAATAATCACTTCTAAAACGGAAAGAAACAAGCTATAGAGCATCAAGTATAATATTAAACAGCGCAGTGAAGTATTCTGATTGGATCACAAACTATAAAGTTAATTTTGAGCCATACTCATGTCTTGGACATCAGTGTAATGCAATACTCATCATATAAAAATTAGTCGTCTGCCTCCGCTACTGTCAAAAGTAAAATACAATTCAGAGACAATTTGTGGAGCAACACTCAACAACAGCAACGCATTTTCTACCGTCCATTGCGATCAGTTGAAGCTGGAGCATTCGACAAAGGATATGGGAGCTTAGCGCTGCCGCCACAGCTGCTGCCAGGTGGCAGCAAAAGGGTTCCGGAGAGCTCTAACACATGCAGCATACAAAAGCTGCCAAGAAAGCTTTTGCAAAAGTGTTACTGAATGGAACAGTTATTACCAACATGTCAGAAAGTGAAATATATTGTAGCTGTGGAATCATTACAATCAGGACTTCAGCAGTCAGCCAAAAGGCACTATGAAGACATAGGCAACGTGTGTTATCGGTTGGGGCGTTGCATTCAGACAACGCTTCGTTTATCACTAGACCTTGGGTGTCGACGTAGCATAACACGAAATACAGAACATAAGACTTCCTCCAGCCTGCCGCCTACAGTGTTGTCAGTTGGAGATGGGAGCCACACTTGGTGTACTATCAGCGTGACTATGTTATTTGTTCCACGTCATTATAGGTGCAGACTTAGACTCTGTGGTGGCCAGCCACCGTCCAGGATTTATTTCAAAGAGTGTACATGTCATCTCATGTTTTATGTAAAGTCTAACAACACAGAGGCATCAAGGACTAACAGTGCTAGGAGGGATGAGACCTACAGCCACAAATCAGAGCACTTTTAAGGTGGCGACTAAGTCAGCTGTCGAAATACTGTGAGTGGAGTGAAATCGTTTGAACTGAAATTCGAAAAAATATGCATTGGCGCCTAGGAATTTGTCAATATCCATAGAGACAAAAAACATAATGAATAACAAGTGTTCAAAGTTTGTTCCTGTAACTATGAAAGGTTTTTGTGAACGTAATAGATCAATGGGTTGTGAGACTTCTATCTGATGGCAAGGTGTTCCTTTGACAAGTTTATATGGCAGACAAGTATGTAAAGAGTCGATCTGTTGGACTACCTTGCTTAAACAGTGGAAGCACTGGGATGGGGATGTGCTTTTGATTTCAATCGCTTAATTGCAGACTAAGGTTTTGCAGCAGTTGAATCACTTTGTATCCAACGTAAAACAATCGCTGATGCATTGCACATACTCATATTTCTTAGATCACTGTTAGCTTGGCAGAAGTTGTGTGAAAGTTTTGGATCCATAATTCTGCAAATAGTTCTACAAATAGCAAAAGAGCCCTTTTCATTGGTAAAAGTCTTGGTTTGCTACATATGAGACGAACTATCAGAATTCTTTCAGGTTTCCAATTAAACATAAATAACAGTGCAGTACACCCATTTGGAAGCATCACAGAAAATATGAATGAGTTAGTTCTCAGACATAGACATTTGACATTTCCATTGGATTTCCAAATCACTTCTCATGAGCACTGGTGTTAGTTGCTTTTGTCTGCTGGATACACCTCTATTAGAAATCCTGTTGAAACATCTGATAGCTATCAGAGTTTCAACAGGATTTCTAAATCATTTATGATTATTGCAACTGTGGCTCTTTCAATGGGGGCATTTGTGTGGCAAGTCTTTTGCTGACCAAGTTTGTGGATGGTCATGATAGTGACAGTCTGCTGTTATGAATTAACAGCACTTTGCATGTCGCTTAGGATTGTTGGCAGATCAAGAATGCGGCGAATCAGTCCCATAGCGAGTTCCTCCAGGTTTCGAAAGATATCTGGCATCACATGTTTAGACAAGTCCTGTAAACTATGGGTGCAGAGGTGGCGTCCAGTAGTATGTCAGACTCGTTCAGACCAGATGAATTTGATGGTTGAGGCATCATTGTAAGCACTCCTGAGAACACTATAACACTATTTGAGCCTTACACTGTAGAAAATTATAATGGTGTTAGTATGGGAAGCCTTTCCGGTCACAGAAGCGAGCATCAGAGATGAATGGTGAAATGGTCACACATGTAATGTTGAGCATATTATGCAAGTTTGCTGGGTTCTGGGACATTGAAGTATGTTCGCCTCTAGTTATACTATAAATATATCCAACAGTTATTGAACTTACAGATATTGAAGGTTGGTAGGACAACGAAATTATGCAGATTAATCTGAAATATTTCGATTAACTGTAGCAGGACTATGGTGGGAAACTGAATAATTCTTGGACCGACCAGTAGCAATTTAAACTACATTTATCGTACATTGTCTGATGGTGTTGAGGAATTAATCAACGCAGTGGATTCATGAAGTTAACTTATGCTATCATCATGGAGATTCCATGGCATTCCACCCCATACACTGACATGTTACAGCAAGATTGTAACAAACGGCCCATCTTGCAGCAAAATTGCAACAAAATTCCCTTGTTATAGCAAAAATTGTAACGAATTATCACTATTTGCTGAATACATGCAAGCTGTAGGGTTCCATGAGAGCTGTAGGGCAGACTACACACCCACTTCTGTGGGACTGACATACTAATTGTCCTGACATTGAGCTATTAATAGGTGCAATATCATAGCTGTCACAACTGTTCAGCGCTGTTAAAAATACTTCTTAGCTCGCACATGACCATATCCCACGATGTTTTGCATGAAGTCACAGTGGAAGGAAGTCACTTGCGCTAAGTACATGAGAATGTGCTGAAAATTAATGCCTCCTTTTTTATGTGAAAACTGTTTAAGCTTTTTAAATATAATTAACGTTATTAATATTCCACATTTTTATTCCTCATGTCGACATATTTATTTCTCAATCGCAATGAACACATTTCTCTCACAAAAGAGACTAGTTTGTTGTTACCATCAGTGTAGAATGCTTGATTTTGTTGATGAAAGCACAACTCCACCTTTGCTTGCACTGATTCGTCACTATCAAAGTGAAGTCCTCGAAGGTATTCTTTAAGTTTTGGAAATGAATGAAAATCTGATGGGGCCAAGTCGGCGCTGTACAGAGGATGATCACTGACAGTGAACCCAAAGTGTCAGATTGTTGCAGATGTCACAGCACTCATGTGTGGTCTGGCATTGTCATGTAGAAGGAGAGGCTGTTCCATGTGTGGACAAACTCCTTGAATCCAAAACTCGATTACAGCATGATATTTCTAATGCACCTCAGCATACCCTCATACAATCCAAGATGGTCACTTTTCAAATCCAAGATGTATGGTCTGAGGATAGTGGCACAACTTATATGGTTGTAAGACTTCTGATATCATCACCAATGATGTCGAAACGCCAACTATCTATCCAAGATGGCTGACTTGAGATTATAGGCACCGTGTGTAAAGCTGTCAGTCCAAAGCAGTTGTTCCAGTTTCTATGGTACTGCATTTGCCTACCCTCACCACTCATTCACAGCATATGTCCAGGTTTTCTAGCCAAAAGGTGAACTTTGTACTCATGCTTTTCCCACTACAGTGAAAGGTTGATCAGCATGAAGTGTCATCAGAGATGTGGCACCTCTAGGCGGAGAAAGCTGACTTCAACACTCAGTTGTAAGCATTAACCAATTTCTCTCTCTCTCGGTGCATATTACAATTCATTATGTATATTTATGTGTTCTTGTGGTTTCCATTTTCAGCCCTGGTTCTATGATATTTTGATATTTGCGAGCTGTCGCAAAAACTTGATAGTGGAACCCCCCACCGCTCTCGAGCATTTGAGATAGAATGCCAAAAATTTAAAAAACTCGGTTTTTCAAAAATATGTTCATTTTGTAGCGCACATCTTTTTCAAGAGTTTGATATACAAAACATAAATATTGGAGGAAGTGTAAGACATGTTACTGTGACTTAAGCATGCCAAAGTGCAGTGTTACGCCTCTTCCCACAGCATTCTTCTATCACATCTCACTGTTTTTTCGCTCTGTGCTATTCAAACGTATATATTTTGTAATGGACCCCATCAAACCTGTATTCATGACAATGGGAATTAAAATATCCTGAGGTGGCTATCCTGCTCCCAGTCGGCCGGTTTGACATCCCACCTCCCTTAAAAAACTCACAATTAATATTGGGTGTGATTATTTGTGACGAGGAGAATAAGAACCCTTCAGAAAATTTGCAGTCTTTATTGCCTATTAGCAAACAACTTCATCTTGTTGACATAAAATAAAATATAGTCAACTAGAGAAGGGCAAACTGAAACATATAACTGCTTCGAAACAAATGAAACAGTACAATGTAATGTTTCGATACGCTGTTTCGATACAGTGAAACAGTTTGTGTTTTGTAATCGAATAAACCTACACATTTTATCATCTTGAATGTCTACTGTATAAGTATGTCCATATAAACACAAGTGAGGTGCGAGAGAGCGAATGATATAGCAGAAAGTGTGAAAATTTCTCTTAGATGTCTTGGTAGTTTCATATTTCCTGCAGCAAATGCGCTGCTTTCGTGTCGTGTGACTTTCATACTTTTCAATTGGCTGAGAACAGAGTATGTATGTTTGACATAATAGATTTTGCCAAACTCGTTTCCCTGTATTCTAGCTGCTAATTTTGATAGGTTTTATGAGTGAAAGTCCGTATGTGCTCTTGAAAAGGCATGTCATGAGATGTAATTTATTGAGATAGCATTCTGGGAAGCGAGGCACTGAATTAACATTTATGAATGTGCCACTCGCACTTTTCTTATAGTTAAATTTTTCGTTGTTTGTCACACAGAGCAGGCCTGCAAAGTGACTGATGCACGCAGATCAAAAAATTACCATAACAGACTGGAGCATATAACGCAATGGTCAAGTATGGCAGTTTTTCATCAAACATTTACAAGTCAGTTGAATACAGCTCTTAATATGTACACTTGATAGAACTGGAAATCATGTTAAAATATTTTAAGGTAACTGAAATGCAGAGGTCGGTATGTTTCCTTGAAGTAGAAAATCCAGACTAAAATTTAAGACAATTCATACAGTGCAATGCCCTTGTGATACCTACATCATGGCAGATCTGTCTCTACACCACTTATAATTCTTGCTAAAGAAGTTTGTTTGATGTCAAGTCATATGGAGATCACTCAAGTACTCACAGCAAGCACATATATTTTCATTTTATTGTAAACTTCCCCAGGAAATCAGAGTTGAAGTTAAGTTGCTGTTGGAATGCAATTTTTATCACAGCATCCGGCAACAAAAACAATTGAACACATAAATTAATGTACTGGTGAACAAAAACGTGTCTTCTGTGTGCAACAAATTTGAGAAATATGTCCTTGTGAGGTAGCTACATGTAAGATTTAGTTGGTTGGTTGTTTTGGGGAAGGAGATCAGACAGCGAGGTCATCGGTCTCATCGGATTAGGGAAGGACGGGGAAGGAACTCGGCCGTGCCCTTTGAAAGGAACCATCCCGGCATTTGCCTGGAGCGATTTAGGGAAATCACGGAAAACCTAAATCAGGATGGCCGGACGCGGGATTGAACCGTCGTCCTCCCGAATGCGAGTCCAGTGTCTAACCACTGCGTCACCTCGCTCGGTAAGATTTAGTGGACTAAACAAAATACAGTCGGATACAAATTCAGTGCACATTGTCCAGAGAAGAACAAAATCAACTGAAATTTTACTGTTTCATTTCTGAGTAGATCTACTGTACCTATTCTAAGCTGTAGTTTAGAAATATCATTTTTGATACATTTTCGCTTGAAGGACGGGATCGGCTATCTGTTATTGTTTGCATCTGCTTTGAAAATATGCACTCAGATAGAACATAGGTGGCCATAATACAAAGACGTCGTTTCATTATTTCAAACAGTGGAGGAAACAACACATGGTTTTCTTTCCACCACAGTAATGGATACTGTGATCTGGCATCTTCATATACTCATCAAGCTCGACTATACTTGCAGCACGTGGATTATCTACACTTCGGATCAACTGTCCTACAGCTTGGTCAAAATCTTGCCAAATGTTGCCACTGCTAGAGTTGAATGTCCTCACCTCAAGTGGTTTGGCTGGTGGTGGACTGTCTGTCGAACACCTTGTGGGTTTCTGTCGTATTAAACAGCACTTGTTAATTATGACATCTTTTGCTTGCTTTAATTGATGCCCAGTTTTTGAAAATCCATGCTCCATGAAGCGAGGATCCAGTAACGTTGCTCCACAAGCAATTGCTTTATCTGCAAACTTTTGAATGAGGCGGCTACATATTCCATCACCAAGTTTAGCAATTACTGTATTTATGGCTTCATTTCTCAGTCTCATACATTGACTCTGTAAACCTTTGCTTAAAAAGACAACTTTTGACAAGGTTTCATTTCTTTTGCTGCTAATTTCTGTTGTGACATGCTCAAAATTCCACTACTGACTTCACTTATGTCTTTGTCTGTGTAATTGGTCCAAGGTTTACTTGCACAATCAAATTCAGTGTATGTGTAAATCAAGGTATATGCCACCATTTGCACATCATCACTGCCTTCACCATATTAGGTGTAGTATCTGTAGTGCAAGCTATAATTTTATTGGTAATACCCCAAGTTGAAGTCACATTTTGTAATTCACTGGAAATGTTTTCAGCTGTATGCTTGTTGTGGAATTTAAAACTAGATAACAAATATGACTTCAGATTGCAGTTTTCGTCAATGAAGTGAGCAGTCACTGAAATATAATTCTCATTTTCCACAGATGTCCATCAAGCAGTCGTAATGCAGATGGAAGATGCAGCTTGCGCTGCAGGTCTTACTCACATTAGCGTGTTGTCGAACACTTGAGAGAGTAAGCTTTTGGAGACGGTTTTTCTACTGGGAGGTACACAGTTTTCATTTAATAAACAAGTCGTTTTTCTAAACTCTACACTTTCAACTACATTAAACGGAAGATATTCTTTAACAACAAGTTTTAAAACCTGTTCGTCTATTATGGCTCGCTTGGATGAAGAAACTGGTCTTGTTGCAAATCCAGTGATCTTTGTTTGTCTACCACACATACCCACAACTGAACTGTCAGATTCCTGAACAGTTGCTGTGGAAGTTGAACTGACTTCGTCACTGCCCAGATTCATAAAAACTGGTTTCGAACGAGTTTCACTTAAATTAACTGTTGGATGCTTATGTCGCAAATTTTTGTTTAAGCAAGAGGTTGAACTACTTTTAATCGACAACACTGCTGAACACAAGTTACACTTAATTTCCTCAGGATTCACCTTCATAAAATAATCCCACACCGTGCTTCGTAACGCCACAGCTAAAGACAGAAGAACCACCACGAAAGGAACTGGAGGTGGGAGTAAACTGCAGAAAGAACGGATACGCCACGGTGATTCATACATTCCATTAGTATGGGTAATACACCCATCCTGCTAATTTCCATGCACGCAAAAGGAATCATTGTGGATAATAGGCACAGTGACTATAGACTCACAAATAACGCTAAGTAATTCGAATAAATAACAAAATATAACAGATAAAATTTTTGTCTTTCGAGGTGTTTCGAACCATTGCTATAAATTCACCGTGCTTCCCAGCCTTTCTGTTCACCATTACATTATCAGTGATACGTCAAATAGGTTGACTGCAATTACACCTCCATTAAATTTATGTATATGCCTAATAATTATCACTCTACGCCTTTTTTTATTCAAAAGTTGTAGGCTTACTTGCGTTTCTTAATATGATTACTGTTCATGAACAGAGAAGCGTATGTCATAAAAAATGGGAAATTCAACTGAATGATTTTCACACATTTATTATTTCGAATGTGAATAGTGTGCGTTATTTTATTGTTCGGTTGATGTTTATAAAGCAGATGTTACGCCATTTCGGAATAGGGCAGGCAGCTAGAAACGAAGCTTTATTTTTGGAAATCTTAAGCTTCATGCTATTGCTTGTCAAAAAGATTTCGACACTCTTGAAAGTGCTTCATGAAGTGGTATGTTAAACGTGTTTCAGTACCTGTGCCAAGCTCGAATCTCGTTCGACACAGATCGGAATGAAACATCACTGTTTCGATACAATTAGTCCGTTCCAAGCACAGGTGGACTGAAGCAGCCTTATTTTGAAACAACGATACAGTTTCCGTGTCTGGCTCGAGATCGAATCTGGTCCGGTTATCCGAGACAGGGGCGGAATGAAACACCACTGTTTCGAAACAGTGAACCATAGCCGTTCCGAAACACTGAAACAGTTCCACGTATCGATACACTGTATCGAAACATAGAAACAGTGGCCAAGTCTATAGCCAACATAAACCCAGTAAGGACAAGAGACAAGGGCTCTGAGCACTATGGGACTTAACTTCTGAGGTCATCAGTCCCCTAGAACTTAGAACTACTTAAACCTAACTAACCTAAGGACATCACACACATCCATGCCCGAGGCAGGATTCGAACCTGCGACCTAGCGGTCGCGCGGTTCCAGGCTGTAGCGCCTAGAACCGCTCGGACACTACGGCCGGCTCAAGAGACAAGAAAGACAGGGCAGATTTCTTCAATCCTTAGGTCCCAGCATTTTTCCTCTCTGATTTTGCTACAGCTTTACACGGCGAGCTTTCCTTTTTGCGAAAGAATCTATTACCTCATCAGCGATTGCCAAACGTTTTGCTACATGAAAAATCAAAATGTCTTTTTCTAATACGGTACTAAAAAAGCTGTTAAAACAGATACTACCCAAGACTGGTGTGGTTTCTCGATTTGATTACGTCTATTTTGTCTGTATCTGCTAGATAAAACGAAATTGGTCTTTTTAATATTGCAGCAATTGTAGCACACGCAATATAAGTGAGACTGTTTAGGCACGAATGGTCGGTCATTTTTATGTATCTTATTTACATAAATAACGCGACAGAACATAATTCACAAGTAGCGATATCAAATGCCTAATACAAGGCCTACTACAAGCAAATTGTTTTATGTTATGAAATAGTTTCACATTTCATTCTTACGCACCAGTTTCTCAAGCATGAGATCGACAAGCAGTAGGACGAAATTTTCATATAAATTTGGAATTGTCATATTCTTCCATATAATTTGTGTTATGTTCCCATTTCTTCTCCTTCCTCCTTTTAACAAACAATCCTGTCATCACTAATTCCGTAACTAATCCCGCCATTGTCAAAACTTATTCTTTGCTTAACTTCACTAACCCTGCCAGAATCATCAGTTTAGTTATCTCGCGTTTATTCACTGGTTAGGCGTTATTACGTGTTCGTAAAACGCGTTTTCGGCCCTATTACGAGAATAGAACTTAAAGCGCACGTTAATCAGGTACTTTGCAACTGGTAGTGTAGCGATCTGGCAAAAATTTTCTGTCAAATTTTCATTTTCTTGGATACACCGAGAAGATAATATTAATCTTTCTTACTTATTATTACTACAGTCGTTTATTTCCCCTCTGTTAGTTTGAATCTATGGATTTCGCTATTAATTCTAGCTATGTTGATCATTCGCACATCCAATCGACCACATAAATAGCGACTGGCATTCACCCATTCCGTTTATTCGGCTCAGCTCGTGTAGCTCTGTCCCCTTTTGACTGTAGGAAAGTTTTTATGTAGATGCAACAAGGATTACCCTAGCAGAGAAATCACGTACATTATGCACGCATTCAAAAAACAACTTATGATTCGTTCAGACATCAACTTAGCATATGTTCAGAAGTTCAAAAACATTTAGGGCACGTTTCAAAGTTATATGAATAATCCATAGACCAACGTGCGCTGGATGCTAGGCGCTTTGTGAAACAAAGTTTTTTTTTTCTTCAAGAATGTGAATTGGTGCCCCCTGAAATTTCCGCTGGGGGTAGATACACTGGTTTACTCCATCCCCCTACATTTAGGCCTATCCATTTTATTTCTCTTCTCAGCAAAACAGCTCCTTGATGTGTACAATGTAATGCTCATACCCTTAAACACAGCAGAAAGCAGCATGCAACACATTCCCTTAAGCAACTCCCAACACGTTGGAGTGGAAATCAACTCAGTACACAGAACTGTTTGCTGAGTTTGTGTTTGCACTACCTCTAACATTCTTAACATTCGCTGAGCACCAGAGAAGTCGTTTAAGAATGCTGAATTTAAACAATATTTATCAACTGACTTCCAATGGGTCGAAATGTGTAGTACCAGTTTAGTATCTCATATAGACTTCGAGCTTATTAGAAAAGTAAACAATGTCTAGCAGGGTTTACAATGCCATTCAGTGATAAGGATCGGGATCAACTGTGCAGCAAGCTGAAATATATCAGGGATTGCATGACAGCAGCTAATATAACTAAAATAAACATAAATGACACACAAACGGAGTTTATAGAAGGCATACCTAGTCATATTAGTGCTCTTGTTTGATTTGAATGCAACACAAGCTAAATTTAAAACACGTAAAAAACAGTTATTTGGAAAACATTGCAGAGTGGTGACTGGGTTAATGTAGAAAAAAATTATGGCAATGTTTTAACACTAGTGATACATTTTCTCAGTTAAGGAAGAAAAAAATATGTTATCAATTTATAAAAGCTGTACCAAAATATGTATGATATTAAATAATACATATATATTTTAAATTGCCTTTTGTTTTATGCCCTAATACATATTTCTCATTAGACTAAACAGTTCAGCTGTAGGACAGAGAGTCAGCGTCAAGAGAGATTTTGCAGCCGGTTCTTCCTATGCCATAGAGCATTAGCACATTTTTAGATGAGATGATCCTTACCACTTCAGCTGCTGCAATATCAGAGAGTAAAAGAAACTTAAAATTTTCATTTATTGTCACTATGTTAGGAGGAAATGGCAGTTCATACATTTTTCAGTTGTTGTTGAATTTAGCAGTTCATTATTATTGGCAGGGAGAAAATAACGAATGAAAATAAATGCAGTTCAGCATCTTATATGTCAAAATTGTTAATTCATATTGAGTTTGGTATGGCGAAAAGCTTTTCTGCAACCAGAACAGGATTCCTACACACAGCCCATGAGGAAAAGGAAGGTGAAAACAATGGAAATAGCAATGTGTCTGCATGGAAATAATAGCGCTTCTGTCTCTTCAAGAAAACAAATTTTCCCCAGTTGAATGTTGATAATAGCCCCTATAGTCATCTACATCTACATGACTACTCTGCAATTCACATTTAAGTGCTTGGCAGAGGGTTCATCGAACCACAATCATACTATCTCTCTACCATTCCACTCCCGAACAGCGCGCGGGAAAAACGAACACCTAAACCTTTCTGTTCGAGCTCTGATTTCTCTTATTTTATTTTGATGATCATTCCTACCTATGTATGTTGGGCTCAACAAAATATTTTCGCATTCGGAAGAGAAAGTTGGTGACTGAAATTTCGTAAATAGATCTCGCCGCGACGAAAACGTCTTTGCTTTAATGACTTCCATCCCAACTCGCGTATCATATCTGCCACACTCTCTCCCCTTTTACGTGATAATAGAAAACGAGCTGCCCTTTTTGGCACCCTTTCGATGTCCTCCGTCAATCCCACCTGGTAAGGATCCCACACCGCGCAGCAATATTCTAACAGAGGACGAACGAGTGTAGTGTAAGCTGTGTCTTTAGTGGACTTGTTGCATCTTCTAAGTGTCCTGCCAATGAAACGCAACCTTTGGCTCGCCTTCCCCACAATATTATCTATGTGTTCTTTCCAACTGAAGTTGTTCGTAATTAGTCACATGCTGCTCAAAGGATGATATACATTATGCTTCAGGATTAACTACTGCTAGAGTTTCCTGAAGATTTGGCGTAAGTTTAATGTTAGCTGCACCTCTTGATGTAGTGAGTGTGTCTTTGTTCTGACATATGGTATCAATGAAATCTTTACTCTTCACAGGAATCACAAACAAACACTAGGAAAACCACAGATCATGTTCAGCTCACGAATCGTTCCCACCCTTTTATGCCTCAACACAACCTAACACATGGTTTGATATCTGTTACAAGCATAAAAGTATGCAGCTACACTGAGTTCGTCAGGATGCTGCTTAATAGCTAATGACCAGCCATCTAAGGAGTCTTGCCTCATATATTCTATAATTAGGCTGAGATTACCAAATGTAGTTGGCGATGTTCACATATTGTGCACTGAACTGCACAAGTGCGCTTTAGTTCATGATACATATGCAGATGTATTTCCATTCTGTACAGGCTACAAGTAATACATGAAAACAGTTCAAGGTGTAACATTTGATGCTAGAGAGAGAGAGAGAGAGAGAGAGAGAGAGAGAGAGAGAGAGAGAGAGAGAGAGAGAGAGGAGACTTACCACATTTTAAACTTAATACACTCCTGGAAATTGAAATAAGAACACCGTGAATTCATTGTCCCAGGAAGGGGAAACTTTATTGACACATTCCTGGGGTCAGATACATCACATGATCACACTACAGAACCACAGGCACATAGACACAGGCAACAGAGCATGCACAATGTCGGCACTAGTACAGTGTATATCCACCTTTCGCAGCAATGCAGGCTGCTATTCTCCCATGGAGACGATCGTAGAGATGCTTGATATAGTCCTGTGGAACGGCTTGCCATGCCATTTCCACCTGGCGCCTCAGTTGGACCAGCGTTCGTGCTGGACGTGCAGACCGCGTGAGACGACGCTTCATCCAGTCCCAAACATGCTCAATGGGGGACAGATCCGGAGATCTTGCTGGCCAGGGTAGTTGACGTACACCTTCTAGAGCACGTTGGGTGCCACGGGATACATGCGGACGTGCATTGTCCTGTTGGAACAGCAAGTTCCCTTGCCGGTCTAGGAATGGTAGAACGATGGGTTCGATGACGGTTTGGATGTACCGTGCACTATTCAGTGTCCCCTCGACGATCACCAGTGGTGTACGGCCAGTGTAGGAGATTGCTCCCCACACCATGATGCCGGGTGTTGGCCCTGTGTGCCTCGGTCGTATGCAGTCCTGATTGTGGCGCTCACCTGCACGGCGCCAAACACGCATACGACCATCATTGGCACCAAGGCAGAAGCGACTCTCATCGCTGAAGACGACACGTCTCCATTCGTCCCTCCATTCACGCCTGTCGCGACACCACTGGAGGCGGGCTGCACGATGTTGTGGCGTGAGCGGAAGACGGCGTAACGGTGTGCGGGACCGTAGCCCAGCTTCATGGAGACGGTTGCGAATGGTCCTCGCCGATACCCCAGGAGCAACAGTGTCCCTAATTTGCTGGGAAGTGGCGGTGCGGTCCCCTACGGCACTGCGTAGGATCCTACGGTCTTGGCGTGCATCCGTGCGTCGCTGCGGTCCGGTCCCAGGTCGACGGGCACGTGCACCTTCCGCCGACCACTGGCGACAACATCGATGTGCTGTGGAGACCTCACGCCCCACGTGTTGAGCAATTCGGCGGTACGTCCACCCGGCCTCCCGCATGCCCACTATACGCCCTCGCTCAAAGTCCGTCAACTGCACATACGGTTCACGTCCACGCTGTCGCGGCATGCTACCAGTGTTAAAGACTGCGATGGAGCTCCGTATGCCACGGCAAACTGGCTGACACTGACGGCGGCGGTGCACAAATGCTGCGCAGCTAGCGCCATTCGACGGCCAACACCGCGGTTCCTGGTGTGTCCGCTGTGCCGTGCGTGTGATCATTGCTTGTACAGCCCTCTCGCAGCGTCCGGAGCAAGTATGGTGGGTCTGACACACCAGTGTCAATGTGTTCTTTTTTCCATTTCCAGGAGTGTAGTTCAACTGTTGCAGTCTCATGGAGAGTGAGAGACTTCGCATACTTCAGCTGTGTTTGGGTTTAACAGTTCATTATTACAAGAGATAAAATGTGTTTGTAATGTGTTTTCTCATAAATTAAAGCATATACAGATGAACCATCAGAGATATCTGTGAGATGGTTGGAGTCTGCTCGCTCAAGTGACATCGTTACACACTATGTGGACAGGATAGTACTGTTCCCTGTCAGTTTAGCATGATGAAATTCCTTAATCGGGTAGTACACCAGGACAATATGCAGACAGGATAACACAGCGCATTTCCCGGGTGGTATGCAGTGGTGTGGTACCTGAATATGATAGTAAGGTAATGTGCCACAGAATGGGCAGCCTCTCTTCCTTACCCAGACTTCTTGTATGGTTCAACTGAAAATACTTCAATTTTTAAGCAAACCCATTCCACTCGCTTTTCGTCTCTCCTAATAATTAATTGTTAACTTCAACAACAGCTGACATTGCAATAAATGAACTGTTTCATCTCAGGTGAGATGTGCTAATTCTGTTCCATACAGCAGCAACCTCTCTCTTTCTCTCTCTCTCTCATTCTCTCTCCCTCTCTCTCAGGTCAAATGTTCAAATGTTACACCTTGAACTGTTTTCATACTTTACTTGCAGCCTGTACAGAATAGAAAAATCTCCACATTCATCTTCTGCACCACTGAGCAGTTCAACAACATGATGTGTGAGACATCAAAAACTATATTCAGTTACCTCAGACTGAATATAGAATGTATGAGGCGAGACTAGCATCATTCAGTGGTTGGTCTTTAGCTATTAAACAGTGTTCCAGCAAACTGATTGCAGCTACATTCTTGTATGGCCATAACTGAGATTAAATCGTGTGTTTCCTTACGTTGTAGGCTTGAAGAGGTGGGGCCAAGTGCACGATCCATGGGCTGAAGATCCTCTATGGTTTACCAAGAGTTTGTTTGTGATTATTGTGAAGGGTAAAGATTTTATAGATACTATGTGTCAGAACACAGACATATTAACTACAGCAAGGGATGTAGCTCATATTAAACTTACTCCAGATCTTCAGGAAACTCTAAGAGCTGTTAGTCCTAAAACATGAAGTACATCATCACCTGAACAGCTACATCTGTATCTACATTTATACTCCGCAATCCACCCAACGGTGTGTGGCGGAGGGCACTTTACGTGCCACTGTCATTACCTCCCTTTTCTGTTCCAGTCGCGTACGGTTCGCGGGAAGAACGACTGTCTGAAAGCCTCCGTGCACGCTCGAATCTCTCTAATTTCACATTCGTGATCTCCTCGGGAGGTATAAGTAGGGGGAAGCAATATATTCGATACCTCATCCAGAAACGCACCCCCTCGAAACCTGGCGAGCAAGTTACACCGCGATGCAGAGCGCCTCTCTTGCAGAGTCTGCCACCCGAGTTTGCCAAACATCTCCGTAACGCTATCACGGTTACCAAATAACCGTGTACGAAACGCGCCGCTCTTCTTTGGATCTTCTCTATCTCCTCCGTCAACCCGATCTGGTACGGATCCCACACTGATGAGCAATACTCAAGTACAGGTCAAACGAGTGTTTTGTAAGTCACCTCCTTTGTTGATGGACTACATTTTCTAAGGACTCTCCCAATGAATCTCAACCTGGTATACGCCTGACCAACAATTAATTTTATGTGATCATTCCACTTCAAATCGTTCCGCACGCATACTCCCAGATATTTTACAGAAGTAACTGCTACCAGTGTTTGTTCCGCTATCATATAATCATACAATAAAGGATCCTTCGTTCTATGTATTCGCAATACATTACATTTATCTATGTTAAGGGTCAGTCGCCACTCCCTGCACCAAGTGCCTATCCGCTGCATTTCTTCCTGCATTTCGCTACAATTTTCTAGTGCTGCAACTTCTCTGTATACTACTGCATCATCCGCGAAAAGCCGCATGGAACTTCCGACACTATCTACTATGACGTTTATATAAATTGTGAAAAGCAATGGTCCCATAACACTCCCCTGTGGCACGCCAGAGGTTACCTTAACGTCTGTAGACGTCTCTCCATTGATAACAACATGCTGTGTTCTGTTTGCTAAAAACTCTTCAATCCAGCCACACAGCTGGTCTGATATTCCGTAGGCTCTTACTTTGTTTATCAGGCGACAGTGCGGAACTGTATCGAATGCCTTCCGGAAGTCAAGGAAAATAGCATCTACCTGGGAGCCCGTATCTAATATTTTCTGGGTCTCACGAACAAAAAAAGTGAGTTGGGTCTCACACGATCGCTGTTTCCGGAATCCATGTTGATTCCTACACAGTAGATTCTGGGTTTCCAAAAACGACATGATACGCGAGCAAAAAACATGTTCTAAAATTCTACAACAGATCGACGTCTGAGATATAGGTCTATAGTTTTGCGCATCTGCTCGACGACCCTTCTTGAAGACTGGGACTACCTGTGCTCTTTTCCAATCATTTGGAACCTTCCGTTCCTCTAGAGACTTGTGGTACACGGCTGTTAGAAGGGGGGCAAGTTCTTTCGCGTACTCTGTGTAGAATCGAATTGGTATCCCGTCAGGTCCAGTGGACTTTCCTCTGTTGAGTTGCTTTTATATTCCTTGGACACTTACTTCGATGTCAGCCATTTTTTCGTTTGTGCGAGGATTTAGAGAAGGAACTGCAGTGCGGTCTTCCTCTGTGAAACAGCTTTAGAAAAACGTGTTTAGTATTTCAGCTTTACGCGTGTCATCCTCTGTTTCAATGCTATCATCATCGCGGAGTGTCTGGATATGCTGTTTCGAGCCACTTACTGATTTAACGTAAGACCAGAACTTCCTAGGATTTTCTGTCACGTCGGTACATAGAATTTTACTTTCGAACTCACTGAACGCTTCACGCATAGCCCTCTTTACGCTAACTTTGACATCGTTTAGCTTCTGTTTGTCTGAGAGGTTTTGGCTGCGTTTAAACTCGGAGTGAAGCTCTCTTTGCTTTCGCAGTAGTTTCCTAACTTTGTTGTTGAACCACGGTGGGTTTTTCCCGTCCCTCACAGTTTTACTCGGCACGTACCTGTCTAAAACGCATTTTACGATTGTCTTGAACTTTTTCGATAAGCACTCAACATTTTCAGTGTCGGAACAGAAATTTTCGTTTTGATCTGTTAGGTAGTCTGAAATCTGCCTTCTATTACTCTTGCTAAACAGATAAACCTTCCTCCCTTTTTTTATATTCCTATTAACTTCCATATTCAGGGATGCTGCAACGGCCTTATGATCACTGATTCCCTGTTCTGCACTTACAGAGTCGAAAAGTTCGGGTCTGTTTATTATCAGTAGGTCCAAGATGTTATCTCCACGAGTCGGTTCTCTGTTTAATTGCTCGAGGTAATTTTCGGATAGTGCACTCAGCACAATGTCACTCGGTGCTCTGTCCCTACCACCCATCCTAAACATCCGAGTGTCCCAGTCTATATCTGGTAAATTGAAATCTCCACCTAAGACTATAACATGCTGAGAAAATTTATGTGAAATGTATTCCAAATTTTCTCTCAGTTGTTCTGCCACTAATGCTGCTGAGTCGGGAGGTCGGTAAAACTATTAACCTAGCTCGGTTGTTGAGTGTAACCTCCACCCATAATAATTCACATGAACTATCCACTTCTACTTCACTACAGGATAAACTACTACTAACAGCGACAAATACGCCACCACTGGTTGCATGCAATCTATCCTTTCTCAACACCATCTGTGCCGATGTAAAAATTTCGGCAGAATTTATCTCTGGCTTCAGCCAGCTTTCTGTACCTATAACGATTTCAGCTTCGGTGCTTTCTATCAGCGCTTGAAGTTCTGGTACTTTACCAATGCAACTTCGACAGTTTACAATTACAATACCAATTGCTGCTTGGTCCCCGCATGTCCTGACTTTGCCCTGCACTGTTTGAGGCTGTTGCCCTTTCTGTACTTACCCGAGGCCATCTAACCTAAAAAAACCGCTCAGTCCACGCCACACAACCCCTGCTACCCGTGTAGCCGCTTACTGCGTGTAGTGGACTCCTAACCTATCCACCCTATGGAGCAAGTCGAGGAATCTGCAGCCCAAACGGTCGCAGAACCGTCTCAGCCTCTGATGCAGACACTCCACTCGGCTCTGTACCAAAGGTCCGCAGTCAGTCCTGTCGACGATGCTGCAGATGGTGAGCTCTGCTTTCATCCCGCTAGCGAGACCGGCAGTCTTCACCAAATGAGATAGCCGCCGGAAGCCAGAGAGGATTTCCTCCGATCCATAGCGACACACATCATTGGTGCCAACATGAGCGACCACCTGCAGATGGGTGCACCCTGTACCCTTCATGGCATCCGGAAGGACCCTTTCCACATCTGGAATGACTCCCCCCGGTATGCACACTGAGTTCACATTGGTTTTTTTCCCCTCTCTTGCTGCCATATCCCTAAGGGGCTCCATTACGCGCCTGACGTTGGAGCTCCCAACTACCAGTAAGCCCACCCTCTGCAACCGCCCGGATCTTGCAGACTGAGGGGCAACCTCTGGAACAGGACAAGCAGCCATGTCCGGCCAAAGATCAGTATCAGCCTGAGACAGAACCTGAAACCTGTTCGTCAGACGAACTGGAGAGGCCTTCCGTTCAGCCCTGTGGAATGTCTTTCGCCCCCTGCCACACCTCAAGACGACGCCCCACTCTACCACAGGTGAGGGATCAGCCTCAATGTGGGCAGTATCCTGGCCTGCCACAGTCGTAGCCTGATTGGGGGATGCGTGGGACGAGCTGGCCGTCGCCGACAAACCCCCTTCCGGACCCCCACAGTGATGCCCATTGGCAACAGCCTCAAGCTGTGTGACCGAAGCCAAACTGCCTGAAGCTGGGAGCGAAGGGATGCCAACTCAGCCTGCATCTGAATGCCAACTCAGCCTGCATCCGAACACAGCAGGTGCAGTCCCTAACCATGCTAAAAACTGTTGTGCAAAGAACATCTGAACTAATCTACAGAGAGCACAAACAATTCGACACAAAATTTAAACGGTTATTAAAATACAAGATTGCCTAATAGATGCAGTAGTGCTGCTACTTGCACACTGCTGACACACTGCTCAGCGGCGGAAGGAGACTACACGATTTTACACTATTCAGGTACTAAAACGCGATGCTACACTCTCAAATACTGTAATACGCCCGAAATTTATGAATTAAACAATGCAAGTACCAAAAACACGCAAAGAAATTAAGAATTTAACTATGTAACAAATAAGTGAGCTAAGAGTATACGACTTGCTGCTGCAGCTGCTTATCCAACGGCGGCAGGGAGCACACTGGCTGTAACCAACCGACACTGGCCGTTCAAAACAAAAACAGAAGACAGACGACTACGCGATTTTACACTATTCGGGTCGTTCAAAACAAAAACAAAAGACAGACGACTACGCGATTTTACACTATTCGGGTACTAAAACGCGATGCTACACTCTCAAATACTATAATACGCCCGAAATTTATGAATTAAACAATGCAAGTACCAAAAAGACGCAAAGAAATTAATAATGAAACTACGTAACAAATAAGTGAGCTAAGAATATACGACTTGCTGCTGCAGCTGCTTATCCAACGGCGGCAGGGAGCACACTGGCTGTAACCAACCGACACTGGCCGTTCAAAACAAAAACAGAAGACAGACGACTACGCGATTTTACACTATTCGGGTCGTTCAAAACAAAAACAAAAGACAGACGACTACGCGATTTTACACAATTCGGGTACTAAAACGCGATGCTACACTCTCAAATACTATAATACGCCCGAAATTTATGAATTAAACAATGCAAGTACCAAAAAGACGCAAAGAAATTAATAATGAAACTACGTAACAAATAAGTGAGCTAAGAGTATACGACTTGCTGCTGCAGCTGCTTATCCAACGGCGGCAGGGAGCAGTATGTGACTATGAGAGTTACCAACAACATTTGCCTGTGCAAAACTTGTTTCCTTGAAGAGGTGGGAGTGCTACTCTTTCTATAACGGTGCCAAGGGTGGATGGCTCCTGCACCTTTGGTTGTAATGAGATTTCCAGGACAGATGGAGGCTGACTGTGGTTGTCTGCTGGAGAACGATGGTGTCTGCAGACGAAGATCTGAACAGGGTTAGAATAACTTCTTTATTGCAGCTTGTTTACAGTCATTGACTTGGAACTGCAAGTAATGATGATGGACCATGTGAATATTTTGGCATTTCCCAGTGCGTCTGTCTCCACTTGTGGATTCCATGCCCTGTTGCTGTTGCTGTTGCTGCTGCTGTGTCGCCGTATTCTCAGTTTCCCAAGTTGGATAAGATGTGGCTATCAGTGGTTACTGCAAGAAAGTCTGGCTGCACCACGCTCCGTTGCCCAGAGTATAATCTTCTTTTGATACCCTGGCAATGGTAGGAATAAACGCCTATGTCATACTCGGAGGATGGCAGCAGAGTGCGGGATTGCTATGGTACCCAGATGCTTAAGCAGCAGGCAGTGTTTCATGTCCCTGTAGTGATAGACATGTCTGCATCATTATCACAGCTCTGAGTACACAGGTTCAACATCACATAATTCCCCAATTGGTCTAATGCTGATGGACTGGTTGGGTAGCCTTAAATGCTGCTACTGCCCACTAACTTTGAGGTGATGGCAGCGTTTGTGTCTCATGCCAAATTATCTGGAATGGACGCAATGACTGGCTGTCATAAACAGTGGTAGGTAGGGGTTCATGGTGACTGGCCTGGTTTCGACATGCACTTGTCTGTGACATGGAAGAGGTGTTGGTCCACTCATGTGGCCTGGGTGACTCCAGTGTAGGCTCATTACATTCTTGCATCACATTTCTGGTTCCAAGACCCATTATAACTATTTCCTTTTGTGATTCCTCCACCCTATGGAAAAATCTGCCCTCGGATTTAGCTTAAAGACAGACACTGGTTCACTTACGGTTATTTACAGTTTACACTTTCACAAGCACTTAGCTGTATACAAAGGTCTTTCTTCATGGTTCACTTTGTCATTTGTCCAATTGGTTCTTGTTGGTGCCATATAGCGGATTTGAACCTGTAGGCTGAACGTTGGCATGGATAGCATTTGTGCTACTTTTCGCTTGAACTGCTATTATACGATTCCTGTCACTGCTAAAATCATTCAGGACTTTGTACCTGGTCTGAAATGTGCTCCACTGATGTATGATCATTTGGCGTCATTAACATTTGATATAATGAGTCAAACAGACTCAGGTCTAATGTGTGATTTAGGTAAGCTAGGTTTTCTGTGGGTAGGATTTCTAGGGGTAGACTGCGTATGTGAATCAATGAATGGGCTATATTCGGGGTGGTATTTCCTACTGTGGTGCTGGATAATTGGAAGATCAGTCCAGGTATAACATATTGGGACCACTGATTAATAATTCCTGACCTTGTAGTTCTATTCACTGTGTGTCTCTTTGTTGCTCTTACTCGTAACAAGTACAAACAATGACTGTTTGGCATAGAATACTCAGTGTGGACCTGCTCTTCTGAGAAATGTGTTTTGTCTGCAATAATTTCTTTTGAGCATTTTGTCACAGATTACTGGAGGTAAAACAAGGTAAACTCACATTAAGTCAGAATGTTATGTACCTTTTTTGCAGGGCAAATGGTTATTGGCCCTGGCCAGCAGAGTAGCAATTCCTGCACGGAGAGGGGCATGAAAGGCATGGGACTGTATATTTGAGATCACCATTAGTATTTCGAACACTTTCAAGAGTTTCCACACTACTGGGTATGCATGGAGGGTGGAACACTGAAATGTACAGGCCTTACTAGTTAACAGTATTTTAACATGAATGTTGAAGTAGATATCAACTTTTATGCTAGTAACTGTAGCTATATACTAATATAATGATAAAAATTCTTCCCCTATTCGTGTTAGTAGTTCTAACAGAACGAGTGATTTGGATTTTCCTTAATACTACTTGGAATTGATCTGATAGTAGCAGTGTGTGTGTTAAATGCACACGAATGGAGTAACTCAGTGCTCTCGATGTGTGCATCAGTAATACTTTAGGCAAGGCTGTGGAGTACGTTTGAAATCACTACCTGAATGTTATGTTATCCAGGCTAAAGCTGTAATTCGGTGTATCTGCCATTGCCTGAATGTGAGACATAAACATTGTGGCCAAGGGGCACAGCTGTCTGGTATTGCTTACTATGTCTTCTTACAGACTGGAGAGCTGAGTGCTGTGGTTACTAGTTATCATCTACATCTGTCTGTACTTGTTTTAATGCCTTGTTAATCTTATTTAGCATCCACGTCAGCTGTTCCAGACATTATTTTGAAGATTCGATTTCCAACGTCTAGCCAACTTCTTTTTTGTTGCAATTGTGCAACTTACTCCATATCTCTCTCCATCATTGTGTAAAAGCTTACAACTGCAGCTGATAATCCCGTCACTGAATCTTGTCTGTTCATTTATCATGTGTTGTAATTCGTCAGATGCGTCTTCTAACCTCCAGATTTCGTTCTGCAATGTATAAAATTATGGCTATGGCATCAGTACATTCATTAAAGCTTTCTAGTTCATCTTCACGATCTTCAGGAGATCCAGATCTTACCACTTAATCTGTTCGTTCAATATTTCGACAGATAACATGTGTAGGCACCCTATAACTTCTATAGACAAGAAGCATAATATGGATGTTACAGCTTATCGAAAATTTTCTTCAATGTAAACATATGACCAAGTTAACAACTACACAACTATCGAGAAAACGTAAATTTTGAAATAGACAAAATGCATATTGCATGGCAAACAAACCTCTGAGTGTCAACGTCATAGAAATACTCATGTTAATTTCAATAACAAACCAAAAGCCTTAAGTTACAAGTTGTACAATAGTATTGAATTATGAATTAAATTACCTTTTGGAACTTCATGTCTCATTCAAAACTTAGGAGACAGGGACATTGAAATGCTTCCTAGTTATGGTCAGTTGTATCCTAAATAAAAAAATAGCCAAATTTGAAAAATGAAAATTATGTCAGCCATTTCAATTCAAAGGCATAGTTTAATCATAAAACTGTTCACAGGAAAATTACTTTTATTATTTGTAAATCCAGATATGGAACATAAAACAGACATAACCTATTTGTAGAAAAACATAAAATTTTTAAACACCTGTTTGACAATCAGAGTGGAAAACATGCCCACATCAATTTAAGCATAACATTGTCAGCAAAACATAGGACATCATATCCTCATACATAATTATGAATATGACTGTAAGTGTTATTCTCAAACTGTACGTTTCATATTTTTGTAATGGAATTAACCTCTCTCTAAGAAGTGTGACAACTAAATCCAGAATAACAAACTCTAGCCTGAATATGGAGGTGTAATAACGTCTTTGACATATCGACACATATGACCACTTGGTTCTCAGGAATGCTAAGAAGCCGATATGTTTTAAGGATCGCTCTATAAACTATTGTTATCACTAATATGTGTGAATATTGTACCCAGCTGTGAAAGTTTGTCACAATTTGGAACTAAACCACGTCGAAAAAAAATGACACGATGGCCAAGACTGTTTATTTGAAGACAAATGTCAAACATAAATCTGCTACCAGAACCTATTTTTAGAAGCTTACGCAAGAAGAAGAAGCAGCAGTCTGGGGGATTATCCTCAAAACTTCAGCATCATACAGCTAAGTACTACTAACCCAGCTCCTTCTTCACTTTGTCCAAATTTAGATAGTCTAGGGTATAAGACAAGAACTAAAATTTAGTCATTTCAAAAAGGTATGAGGACACATAAATGATGCGACATTATAAGTGCCCAAATATTGCAATTTAACCTTAGAGTCCATTTGTAGACTGATGTTATCATAGCCAGTTGCCATGTAAACAAGACATCACTTATTAGAAGATGTACCTTGAGGCATGCTGCCACACTGCACAAGTGTAGTAGACTTATTATGATGAAGCTTCCCACGTTCTCTTTCTTTTCGTCAAAATCCTCATGCCTGGCACTGGAACTGCTTCTCCCCACTCTGGTTTAGAGCCATGTGCCCTAGAGGAAGAAAGAATCCTTTTGCCAATTTATTACTCTTGCTCATGCCTTAAGTGTGTAGTGTCAGGGTAGCTGCAGTACTCTCTTGCTTTCTTTCCCAACCTTTTCCTTCTTACTCCCTTCATTTAAGACTTACCAACAATGGAGGAACAGCCCTATGGTTCCCTTAAAACGAAAATCACGACTGACATAAACTATCATAGAACGAGTTGGAAGTTGCAATTTAATATTAACAGGCGACGGTAATTCAGTCACCTGATAGGGGCCCTGTTAATGTGTCACAATTTTTTAGCCTTTTGTTTTGGTACACATGGGTTGCTCATCATAACCCACTGGTCTACATGCTACTTAGGAAACATGGCTTTCTTATTATGGGTTCTGCCCTGTCATTTCAAAGTTTTGATGTTCATCTTTATCATCTATCACCAAACAATTTTTAACCTTTAAGAGAAATTTTTCATTGACGACATATCACTTCCTGTAGTGGGCTTGGAGGAAAGCGTCTTCTGGCCAAGAACCACTTCACATGGAGGTAGCCTGTGTTTTTGTGGATTGTCGAACTCTATGCTCCCCTGACATATGGAAGTAGAGCGACCCAGTAATTCTGATGCGAGTTAATGAAGTAGTTTAGCATTTTTAAAATCGTATGATGAACTCTATCCATTCAACCATTTCCTGTGGGTGTAAAGCACTGGTCATAAATGCAATAACCAACATAACTGTTTCATTAAATTGCACATAAAATTGTCCCTTGGTCAGTTGTTACTGTTTCAAGCATTACAAATTTTAGTATCCACTGTTCCACCATTGCATGTGCTACTATTCCTGCCTGCTGGTTTGGTATGGCTATCATACAAACTAAACGTGAAAAATGATCAGTTATTGTCAACTCATACAGTTTCCTGCTGATGTTGCTGCAAATGGCCCAAAGATAGCCATTTCAGTAATTTGACATGGCTAATTTGTCTCACGTAATGTTTGTAGCATAATCCTTTGGTGAATGAGCTCTGTTCTATGCATGCAAGGTTTACAGTTCTTGATGTAACATTCAGCATCCTGTCTACTTGTTACCCACCAGTAATGTTGAACTACTGTGTGTTCCATTGCCTTTCGACCAGCATGTCTGCCCACAATTCTCTTTTGTTAATTTCTCTGGTGCTACTACGCGTACTCTGCATCTCATCTTTCTGTACAACACTGTTTTTTCCATGCTGAATTGTGACTATCTGGAAAACCGCTGACAATCTGGGTCATTGCTCTCTTCCATTCAGCCTCATTCATGCCAGCACATTCCACAGAATGTATTTTGTGGCTGAGATTGTCTCTGTTTGCATGTGATTTCCCTGGACAATGTATCACTTTGAAATTGAATCCACAGGGACACAACACCCACCTATTTAATCTAACAGCTGGATATTTAAGTCCTAATAGCCATTTGAGTGCTGTATGATTTGTTATTACTTTAAAATGTCGTCCGTATAAATAACATTTGAAATAACTAATTCTGTATATTAATGCAAGCATTTCTTTCTCAACTGTCAAACAACTCTTTTCTGCTCTATTAAGCTGCCAGGGTGCATACGCGGTGGTGTTGTTCATCTGTCTCCTGACTTAAAATGCAAGCTAACACAAAATTGCTAGAGTTACATGACAGTATAATCTCTTCCTGGAAATCTGGAATGCCAGAAACTAGACTAGACATTAATAAAACTTTTAGAAAATCTGCTTCACAGTCAGATAACCAATGAAACGTTATTCGTTTTTTCAGTAACTAAGTGAAGGGTCTGACAAGTAACAGTGAATTTTGGAACGAAATTTCAATAAAAATTTGTGAGACCTGAAAAAGACTGTCACTACTTTACTGTGGTGGATCTCAGAAAATTTTTGGCATCATCAGTGGGGAGTGGATCCGTTTGTACGCCATTTTGGTCGATTATATAGCTCAAGTGACAGACTTCTTGCTAAATGAAATGGCATTTTACCAGACAAAGTCTTAACATTGCTGCATGTAAGAAACCAAAAACTTCATGTGAATGCAGTATACATTCGTAGATATATTTGGAGATCACAATAGATAAGATTAACAAGGCATTATAACAAGTACAGACAGATGTAGACAGTAACCAGGAAACATAGTACTCAGCTCTCCAGTCTGGAAGAAGACACAGTAAATAATACCAGACAGTTTATGTCTCACATTCAGGCAATGGCAGATACAACGAATTACAGCTTTGGTATGCTTAGAGTCCTGGATAATGTACTCACTAAGCTAGTAATTGCAAAAACACTTCACAGCCTAGCCAAAAGTATTACTGATGCACACATCGAGAACACTAAGCTGCTCTGTTCAGGGCATTTAACGCCAACACTGCTACTATCAGATCAGTTCCAGGAAGGATTAAGGAAAATCAAAACAAAAGTACTCACTCTATTAGAACTACTAACAGCAATATGGGAAGAGTTTTTATCATTATACTACTGTATGGCCACAGTTACTAGCATAGAAGTTGACTCCTACTTCAAAATTCATGTTAAAATACTGTTAACTTGTAAGGCTTGCAGAGATAAAAAGTTATAATGTCGTTAACAAGCAAATTTTATATTTGGCACAAATTTTATAATCGTCACTATTCAATAATCTATCACTTGATATGAGAATGAAAGATACAATTTTCATGTATCTAAATCAATCTGTTAAGGCTGTACCTGTTTTAGGTGAATTATTCTCGTTTTGGTGAATTGGTTTTAGAATCAAATGATTATGATTCCATAGAAAAAAATTATTTAATTTTCAATCCATATACATGAATCAATCCTTCACAACTATCACATATGGTGCACAAAAAGTATAAAATTATCTTATAGCACAATTAAAAATGGAAGACAAAGAACTGAAAGACTCTGTTCGATTTATAAAGCTAAAATGGGTAAATTCGGTAAACAATTTTCTCAGGCTGAGGTCTAAATATCTGTGAAGAACTTACTAATGAATTACATTAACCTATGAGAAATTTTTTTAAAAGTAGTGTCAATTCTCTAGGTATTGATGACTTATGGCAAGCAGATTTAACCCAAAGAGATTAAGGTAATTTAAAAGGAGCTTCAAAAATAAATAAAGGATATAAATATTTACTAAATGTTATTGATGTATTTTCAATATTTGCTTGGATGGTTCCAGTTCCAGTTAAATCACTATTCAACTTTTTCTGAATTAAAAGCATCTGTCGCTGAAAGATTTAATAGAACATTGAAAGAAAAAAATGTGTAAAAAATTTAATTTTAAAGGTAATTATAAATGGATTGAATTTTTAAAATTATAATTGACGAATACAATAACACACATCATTCAATGCTGAAGCTGGACAATGTGTATAAAGAAAATGAAAAAAAAAGTTAATAAAAACTGTTTATTTAACAAATTTGCCAGATACTAACAGTAAATATAAAATATACAATGATGGAAAATAAGTAAATTAATAGGAATCTTAAGAGAAAGGATACACAACTAATGGCTAAACAGAAATATCTGAAACTGAAAACGTCATTCATTCTAATCCAATCACATATAAATTAAGAGCTTTAGGTGGAGAAGAAGTGAAAGTAATTTTTATCAACAAGAACTGTTGAAAACAAGTTATCCAGTCTTCTATCTTGTTGAAAAGGTTTTGAGAAAGGATGGTCATAAAGTATATGTTAAATGGTTATGGTTCAATAAGTCACAAAACAGTTAAGTGGATAAAAATAAAACTGTCTTGAAAAATTCTTTCATATAAATGTAACTCATTATTGAAACTATAAACACATCCATTATTGAATATAATATTCATTCCACTAAATGTTTTATTAAAGATGGTAGAGTGTACTTTGAGATTAGAATATAAGTTAATAAAACAATTTAAGGTTGACATTTTTTGATAATTTGACATTTGAGTTATATTAATCAGATGGCTGTAATTAATATCATTTATTACGTGTATATAAAAATCGTTATGAATGTTACATAAAGTTTACATATGAAAAAAGAAGCTAGACTTTCACTTTAATTGATGAAGCCTAATTAATCAATAGTTTTTGTGTGTAATTACGCAAAATAGTAAAATAATTGTGACACCAGGCAATTTTCAATCTATCCGTCATTCTTTGATGTAAATATGTCGAACTATGATCACAATTCAGTCTCAACATTTCTCCACAATAAGGCTGACTCTCTACATTATTGTTTAATAGTTTCTGTAAATTTCTTCTTTGTATTCTAATGGCATAATATATACATTCACATTTGTCATTACACCACTTTTAAAGAACAAAATTTGGCCTCAGATTTTTCATCAATTGTTTGAGGAACAAAATGAGCTAAAAATGTATTTATTCCTTCATTTCTTTCGATATCATCTCTGAAGCAGTAATAACTGTCTCTCTTAAATTTTCTTTTCGTTTCTCCTCCAATTTGATGATTTCTTCATTATTTTTATTTATTTTTTGAAGCTGTTCTATGCAATAATTTTTGTATTCTATTTGGTTTCTGTAAGGACCTCTAATTTCTTTTCTAATCTTATATTTACCACATTCGTGAATAGATGGTGAAATGTCTTCATAAACAAAACCTTGGAAATTTTCTGACAAATGCATTTTGGAACTTAAACGAATAAATTTCAGGTTCATTGATGAATATTGTATAAGGAAGAATATTTTTAGATCGCACATTTTTGGTGATAATGAAATTTTCATAAATTTTACAACATTTTTGTTTCACAAGATCATTAATTGATTTCCTAGATATTTCATATCCTATAATATTAGTAACATCTTTTGCATAAAACTCAAGGATTATTTTAATCATCATATATCACAAGAACTTCTGTACTGTTATATAAAATTTTGTTATTTAAAATATCTAAAAATGATGGCATTTATTAGAAAAGATTTTAATACACATTTTTTAATATATTTGGAAAGTCCCTCGTGCAAACAAGAAAAAAAACAATAATTAGATAAAAAATACAAAAAGAACTTAGCCTCAAAAATGGACTGTGTTGAAGCACATGTAAAAAGATAACTTAAAACATACAAAAGAGCTTCTTAATAACTGGGATAAAAAAACTTTTAAGTGCAAAATTAAAAAATAAGTTAATAATGTTTTTAAATATATTTATAAATGTTGTTATAGTACGCAAAAAGAAGAAAGAAAGAGTTTAAATTGTGGCAATAAACTTTGTAAAGTGTGTGCCAACACTTCTCGCCAATAACATAAATATGTATTTTTTTTTAAAAACAATGGAAAATTTGTTTCTTGAATATATTTTAAAATATCTCAAGAATTTGCTTATCGTGAAAAATATTAAAAACTGGTCAGGGTGGGTCAGACACTAATTTTTCATTTTATAATATCCACATGGTAAATTTTTTTCATCTTCAGAACTTAAAACAATTTAATTGCATTCCACAGTATATAATTTGTGTTAACAAATCTAATGAAATTTATTTTTCTATACTATTTTATTTTTTCATTTAAACAATTTATATAATCATTAAAAGTAATTTTACTTTGTGCTACAGATTTTCTGAAACGTTTAGATTTTTTATATTGTTTTTCCCTTACTCTATAAGTGTACAGTTTAGATCTTAAACTAACATCCTCTAACAATTTTTCCGTAATTTTCGTCTTTATTTTTTTGTAAATTCTTTGGTTTACTTCTGCAGTTCCATAAATATTGCCTTTCCGATAATGACTTGTATAAAATTCGTTCATCATCGATTTCATATTGTCATAAAAATCTTCAGTTCTTATATTATAAATGAAAAATTGGTACGCATATAACATATATCGACATTTTCTATATATTTTGGTACCATAACATTACAATGAAAATGGTACAATTTAATTTTAGAAAAAGCTGAAATTCTCATTCTGACAAGCAGCTTTACGGAATTTAATTCTTGTATTTTTCATTTGTACAGCTACTAAATTTTCTGAAAATACTGTTGTGTGTTCATAATTTGGCTTTGAAACATATTTTGTATATTTTTCTACATCTATTACTGTTTTAATATTTTGCCTGTTTATAATATTTTCTATCATTTTATCGACAAAAGAGTTATTCATTAAGTGATAAAAGTCTTTTTGAAATAGTTAGCCCTTTTTTGTCATTTATGTATTGAAATCAATGTATTTTTCAACCAATCTGAGTTGTTAAAAGCTAAAATTTTATCAGAGTTCGTTAATTTTAATTCAAGCTTTAATTACTGTTTGAGATTTCTATATTGTAAAACGTATTTTTCTGCATTACTTAATGTTGTTAGTAATTTAATACTTCTGGCGCTAAAGGTAAATCTTTGTGTAAATCCATGATTTTAGATATTCAAAATCGACTCCAAAAATAAATTCGTATTTATAACCAACTGGTGTTTTGAGTATATTTTTTTATTTTAGTTTTCTGGATCTATCAACTTGAAATTTTTAAATGTTAAATAATTAAACATAGCAAAACTATATAAATTATGCTAAATAACTTGATTCTTTTTCTGGATCAAAATTTTTCATATATTTACTATTAGCTTTAGTGTATCTCTAAGTAACTTGAGAAATACCTCCTCAAATTCCTTTTTCAGTAAATAAGAACATATCATAAGCGTTTAATACTTCTACTTCAATTTTAGTAATTTTTACATGACATTCCAAGATAAACCTGGACCAGGAAAATAACAAACTGGGCCGAGTTTGTAAGATTTAAAACAAGTATCTCTAAAATCCCAGAAAATTTCCAGTAATATTAAAATGTCAGATGTATTATATAATTTCATATATTGTTCTAAATTTTTAATATTAACCTTTACAAACTAATTTTGCATGATTATCATCTTCATCAGCTATATTGAATATGTGCCAAATAAAAAAAAGATTTTGTTCCCTTTAATTTTTCTTCAGAATCCATATACTCGTATGGATGAAAACCTTTTTTTAATTATTAAATCACACTTTCCACATTCGAAATATATTGCTGTTTTTCTAAAATGTTCTTTTATAACATTACAAGACAATTTTTCTATACTCATTGCCATAAATTTAAAAGTATCCAAAAATCTTAAAGTTAATCCATCTCAAACTACTTTACTAAAGGACATATATTTTTGTTCATTATTTGGAATATCTTTTTTACTTATTGCCAATTCCTTAATTAACACATGAACATCATAATTTGCTAAATCATGAATATAAACTGGAATAAATGGTTTTTACAATTAAGAGTTCAACCTTCATGTGTGGTTCCTAGATATTTCCCCATTAAATGACAATGTTCCCTTACCTTTTTCTCCAGCAGTAAATTATTCTTCACAAATAAAACAAGTCTCTGAATTTTTAAAAGTTATTTCATCTCCTTCAGTCATTATTACTGGAGCATTTTGTTCATACAATGCTTTCATTTCTCTAGATTGTTTTGCATTTCTACAAATTTTTGCAGTGAAATGTTACCAACATATGTTATGGGTGATTTATAATCTCCATTAGAATATGTTATATAACAACTGAAAGAGAATGGCTAATGCTTTTGATATTTATTAATATAAGGTTCTCAGGATTTAGTTGACAAGTGCTAACATCTTTTAAAAATCATTCTAAGTCGGCATAAGGTAGCCATAATTAACTAGTATAATTCTTAAATTTAGTTTTTTTCTCCGTTTTTACAACATTTATTTTTACTTCATGTTCCTTACAATCGTTTTCATAATTGTCTTACCGAGCCATGTGATGCAGTGGCTAGCACACTGCAAAACAACTCCTTGAATAAGAGACAAATTTGGTGGGGACACTGAGAAAGAACAGAAGGCATCTATTACCAGTTATGAAACATACTATAAAAATGGTTAAGTAGTAGGTAAACTGTCATCTGAAAGCATTGTAGTTGCAAAATAGAAGAGAGGAAGAGACATGGTCTTTCTTTCAACAAAACACTTGTTAGATACAGTTCCATCAGGCAAAGACCAGTCTGGAAATGAAAAATTAAAACCAGAAGTCATCATTGAACATAACAAAGGGTAGACATTTCAGATCAAATAGCCAATTACTTCTCATACTTGCATAAAACAATTGATGGTACAATAAAATTGTATTTGATTCCTCCTGAACACCTCAGCAGTGAATTCATCAAAACTAAATAGGAAACTAACTGGAAACATAATAAAAATAAACCGAGAAAGGTGGTGCAGCTGTTAGCACATTGGACTCGCATTCAGGATGATGACGGTTCAATCCCACATCCAGCCATCCTGATTTCGGTTTTCCGTGATTTCCCTAAATCGCTCCATGCAAATGCCAGGATGTTTCCTTTGAAAGGGCGCAGCCGACGTCCTTCCCTAGTGTGATGAGAGTGATGACCTCGCTGTCTAGTCTCCTCCCCCAAACAACCCAACTGATAATTGTCTTACTGTTTTCATGAAGGAAAAAGATCCTTAAACATCTATCACAAGGATGAATTTTTTCTGTTTGTTTAGTCAATTGTGATCTAATTAATGACGATAAATCTTTTATCCAACAATACTGAGAATTATTTTCATCTATGATTAACATGCTTTTTCTTGTTTATTTGTTGTATGGTAAAGAGGTTATATAATAAATTTTCGTCATAAGCATAAACATTAATGAAAATATTTGATTTTTTCAAAGTTTGGAATATCTGTTAACTGCATGGGAAATTTCTTTTCAAAAATTTCATCTATTTCTAGCCCAATATTTTTATAATTATTAACCCTTTCCACAGGCTCTTTTGCTAAATAGAAAACTGATTTTATGCGTACAGAAAACATTTTCGAATCTCGTTTTTAACATTAACTACACCATTTTAATTTTTATATATTTTGGTAGATCGATATAAGGACCACCAAAAATCGGACTGTGTCTATTAACACACAATTCTAAATTTTTTATGGAGTCTGAAGGCCAACCACATTTTCTGCCTCGCATTTCCCTCATTTGTGTCACTACTTAATTTTTTGATCTGTGGTAATAATCTTTCAAATCCGTTGTTCTTTATAAACCTTCATTATTCGTTTTATAATATACGACTAATTTCTACTCGTCTCTTAAAACTACAATAAAACTTCATATTAACTTTAGTCGATCTCCTTTGTTTCAAAATATTCTTAAATTTAGCAATTACTATTACTTTAATTTGATTAAAAAATTCTTGCAGTTCTACAATGTTTTCACTATTATTAATTATATAAGTTATTATTCTAGATTGAAAAGATATTTTTTTTCCATTAATTTGTTCAAAAGTTTTTAAAAAAATCATTAACATCTAGAAAGTTATAACCTGAAATTTTTTCTTATAGTTTTTTTGTTTAAGTTCATAATGATTATCTACTTGAAGCTTTAGAAACGATTATCAGTCACTTCATTATCATTATTTTTTTCAATAGGATCGATTACTTGTTGTTCATTAAGTTCAGAATATTGCTTTAAACTTTTTGTTTTACAAATTTGATGAAGATCATCTTTAGTTTTGTGTCTCATTTCATTTTATTATATTTTTCAATAAATTCACTGAGATGTAGTCTACTTAACAAAATTCAAATAGCCTTCTTCTTTACAATAATTTTGTGAATTGTAATAATTTGAATAGCCATTTTCTCTACAATACATTCGTAAATATAGTGATCCATATAACAACTCTAAGTTGGAATACATTTTTTGTTTCATATTAATAACAAAGAAAATTTGATTTTTTTAAAATTGAAAAGCTTTATTTGAGAAAACTTACTTATAGGGGAAAAATTTAGTATCTATTTAAAAATTAAAATGTTTAAAGTTGAAATGTACCTGCAGACTCATCTTTCTCATTTCAAAAAACGAATTAAGGGTGAATGAATAAAATACATTTATATTGTTACATATTAAATTTTAACTGATTGGGTTTCATCAATTTTTGCAAAAGCATGTTCTGGCCCAGAATATACATATTAGAACTATTCATTTCTTCATTACAATGGACAGTTGTGTGTTTACACTGGGGTAAGATTTATTATTTTATTTGCTGGTCTCAACAGTTTCTGATGGTTGACTGCAAAGTACTGTGCAACAAAACCCTACCATATTGCGTCAAGTGAATGAATATATGCTTCCGAACTGCGTCGTTACCAGTAAATCACATATATTTTCTATACTAAATAATGCCTCTGAACAAGGAAAAAAAAGGGACAAAAGCAAAGGAACACAAAATACCAACAGCTTTAACTTGGTTACAGTGAGGACAATAATTTTGTAACTTCTAAGTTTACAAAAGATCACACGCACAAAAGGTGTTCGAAATTTGCAGTGTTTGTTTGACTGCAAGTATTGCATCGCTCAATTACCCCTTCATGCCTAAGTGCGACTTCTGCACATGTGAGTTGGTATGCCATCTGATGACGTCACATGTTCAACAGTTTTATGACATTTCCCAACATTTGCAATCCCCTGTGTCTTATATTAAATTACTTGTCTTGTCATCACCTACATCACTCCTGTGGTTTTTGAATGTTAATAATAATCAACTGGTAGATTTATAGGCTTACAAAAAAAGCAAATATTTGTGTGTGTACTCTACACTCTAGTAACTGTAATACACATACTTAAAGAAATAGGGGAGAAACATAGAATACGAATCAGCATTTAGCATTGCAACAATCAGGTAAAGTCCAAAGAAATAATAAAGAATAGAATGAGAAAATTGCCTTTCATTTTATATGTCTGAAAACAAAGCATATACAATTATAATACCAGTTCGTTTCAGAAGCTTAGTACAAGATAGGGTAGTAGTTATTATAGATATTATTACAGTAACCGTTGTCGTGCTTTTATTTTAATCGAGTTCTGAATAATGTCATTGAAACATTTCTTTCAATTGATTAAATGGAAAAATTGGCTAGTTTCATATGATGGGAATAAGAGACAATGGTTGAGTAGCATTCAATTATTCACTGAAGTCCCACTTAATTACACATTGAAGGATTTCTTGGGCTGTGCATCTAGCTGCACTATCCACATTTGTTTTGGATGCACATTGATGCCTTCTTCTTTTTTGCTGCACCTGCTACTTTCCAAACTTACTGTAAATTTCTACCAGAGTCCCCTGTGATACAGCCAGACTGTCATCTGAAGCTTCAACCGTAAATTTTGGCGATTTCCTTCATGACTGTGTATAACTGTGATACTTCTTGTATAAATCGGTGCGTGCATTCAAACAATGATCATCGCATTACTTCTTGAACCAAAATTCCAGTGTCATGAGCTAGTTCACCAAGCATTGTCTTATGTAGTGTCCCTCTTCCTTGTCATTCGACATTTGAGTGCATATCAATGGAATTTTTAGTGGCAAAAGTAACTGCAGTGTCTATAATTGTAGTTCCTTGTGTTAATAAAAACTCATTCGAGATTTTTAATTTGGCAAGTCCTTCATCCAAAGTCATTTTTGGAGACTGTTGACTCTGCTGGACTAAATTTACATCCTCTAGTATCACGTACAAAAAATTGATGTAGGTCAAAAAGGTAAACTGAAATATAGCTGGAAGGAGAAAACTTGTTGCAGTACTACTATTAATGTTTCCCTTTAATGGATCTTGCATTTCTTCCAAAGTGCTCACAATTGTTTCCCTGTCTTCTTTTATGAGTTTAACTGAATTATAAACAGCACTCCAGCGAGCTTCAGACAATCATTTCCTGTTTTTATTGTTCTTCCTAAAATAATTTCCCATCTATGTATAGAAAATGAGGAGAATGAGTATAACTTCTCTGCAGTTCCAAAACAAGAATGATTAGCACAGGGGCTGAACAGAGCTTTTGGACTGACTTCCTGAATTTCTTGAACAAGTTTTTCAGTAATACTTGCTAATGTAGGAGCAGAAATGCTCAACAAACTCCAAAGTGAGACACTACAAGAATGAACTTGTGCACTGCAGAAAGCCTTCTTAAAATTTCAAGAATCCACTCTCTGATGGACAAGTGCAAATACAGAATGAGGTGGTGCAGTGGCTAGCACACTGGACTCATATTCGGGAGGATGACAGTTCAGTTCCGCATCTGGTCATTCAGATTTAGTTTTTCTGTGATTACCGTAAATTGCTCCTGTCAAATGCCAGGATGGTTCCTTTGAAAATGACACAATCAATTTTTTTGCCCATTCTTGCATAATCCAGACTTGTGGTCCATCTCTAATCAACCTTGTTGTTTACAGGACATTCAACTCTTACCTTCCTTCAGTTTTCGTTCCAAGTGAAAAGGTAAATGTATGTGCTGTAGGAAAAATGAAGAATGCATGTAAGTATCTGCAGCAATAGGCTAGAACCTGTGTTGATTCACTAACTTTCACTGTTGAGTGTTTCACAAATGAGACAAATAATGCTTCACATGGCAGAAGCTGGATACTTCTGAAAGATTTCGCTGCTTCAATGCATGGCACAAGTTTTGTATAATAATTCTTGTGTCTTCTTTTCTTCAGCATAGAACAGATTCACTTTGTACTAAATTGATGTTTGCCTGAGAAGTCCAAACATTCCAGTGGGAGATGTATCTTCTACAGCTGATTCAGTTGCTACATGGTCACATTTCCGGAAGTAGCACGACCTCAACATATTAATGTGGTATGGCAAAATGTGTGGCATTTGGAGCATCACATTAGATTCTTTACAAATGGACAAAACAGATAAATCTGACCTTAATACGTTTGTGCAAGACAGACACATATAAAAATGAGGGCAGCAGTATTTTCACAGTTGCTATTCATGTGTCGTATGTTCTTTACTTCAGTAACATCTCTCTTCTCATTATTTTGGTATCCCTAATGTATCAAAATTCATCTGGTCCCCACAGCTGAGTTTAAATTTTATTTAATTTGGCAACAATGTCATAGTTAAGAAGCATTACATGTTTGGCTACTTAGAAAAAAAGTGACAGGTTCCATTTTGAAATATCTTAACTTGTTTCAGACTTCAGTCTGCTTGTCAACCAGTCTGATCCATTTTGTATATAGAATGGGGGCCAGGGGCACATTATGAAAGATCACTGGTTTCTTTTTAAATCCTTGAGCATGCCTGCACACAACTGCATCTCGTTACTATCGTCTAACCCTCATTTTAGTTTAACCATTCTCCGGTGAATTATCCTCTTGGTTTCCTCCTCAGATTGGTTGACATCCATTAGTGATACACATATGCAAATAGCATTTATGTTTGGAAGGTAGGAGACGAGGTACTGGCAGAAGTAAAGCTGTGAGTACCGGGCGTGAGTCGTGCTTCGGTAGCTCAGATGGTAGAGCACTTGCCCGCGAAAGGCAAAGGTCCCAAGTTTGAGTCTCGGTCGGGCACACAGTTTTAATCTGCCAGGAAGTTTCATATCAGCGCACACTCCGCTGCAGAGTGAAAATCTCATTCTGGAAGCATTTATGTAAGTTTCATCTCATTCATATGAGCTGCTGCTGCACCTCAGGAGGAGCCTCACACACCTACGTAAGTCTAACAAAACTGTTGTGTGGCTGATGGTTGCAATCGAATGTCTACCTTCGAGAGCCATTCAGCTTAATAATGACACTCAGCTACACATCAGTAACCTTTCAGTTGTTATTCTTAAACTGATTTCTAAATATTTTTCACTGAGAAATTTTTATGGCTGTATCCAAGAAGGCCCAAATCAATTCTACAGTCACAACTGCCATAGGAGATGACAGTCATCCATTACACTCATTTCTAAATGCTAACATTGAATTTTTACACGAAATTTCCGGTAACTCATTGGAAGGTGAGGTAAGTAAATATGTAGTAAGAAGTCTCACAGTTTAACAGAAAAACTGAGATCTCTAATCATTTCTCCAGATACTAAAGTGTGTTCACATTTAGTACAAAAATAAACTGCAGATTTTTTAGTATACATATTAGTATACATTCCACTATAACCCATGTACTCTTTTATCATGAGCCATTTTGGATAAAAGAAAATTTAACAAATGATCCTTAGACCAGTCAGCTGAGCTATAACGACCCAAGTACCACTCTTGTATTATATCAAACGCAAACAATTAAAAAGCTTGCAGACTTTTCAAATTTGGTAATCTTCTGTTCAAAAACATACTGTTCCCTATAGTTCCCCACTTTTACTCCCACAAGCTTCTCGAAGACCAAAGTCAAAATTTCCGTATATACAACTTTGTAGTATCAAACACAGTTTCAACCACATGACCTCACTTACGTGTTGTTTGAACTGAAGGTTCCCAATAAAATAAATTCAATGCTTACTCAAAAATTGTTAATTTCCACATTTTTTTCAAGGATTCAGTAAATTCCTTTCATTAACTGCCTAAAACTAACTGCCTATAATGAACTGTTCCCTAATGTTACATATATCTGTTACCATCCTTGTTAGGACAAGGATATTGTTTTGAAGCTTTCAAAGCTTGATGAAAATTTTTGTTATGCCTATGTCTTGTCAGTCTTGCTGTGAGTGTTTCTGTCTAACAAACAGAAAAGTGGTGCCTCCTTTTGCCTCATAAATGTGGTCTTACACTTTTCATAACTGTGTTTGTGGTTAGTACTTTTGTGATCTGTGGACAAAGATCCCATTTCAGGCAATAAAAACACTGCAATACTGGTTTTGTTTTCAAGAAAAAATTGAATTTATTTATTGAATATGCAGTAACTTTTCAAAACATGATTGTAATCTCACCTAGTCATTTCCCTGATTTTTGCTACATCACAGAAACTGAACAGACAAATACCTCTAAAAGAGTTACAATAACATCAGATGTTAAGTAATAGACAATGTCAATGTGCTATGTACAGTGAAATTTCACTCAGTAATCTACATAATAGATTTTGAAAAATTATTTGCCATACTTTATTTTAATGATATCTGATGGAAAAATAATCAACACAAATATCCCAGAAACAGCATTATTACTTGTGGCACCTGTTCGATCAAGAAGGTCCCTAATTAATTACTCTTGGTCTCTTTCTTTACTCTTCTGCTTCAGATCCTAGAGCCAGAGGAAGCCTGTAAAACTAAATACTCAAACACTTACAACCTTTGTTATTTAACTGGGTCCTTATATAGTATGAAAATTATTTTAGTGCAGCTTCAATGAAAGAATTCATTACCTATGTCAACTTTGAAAGCTGTTAAAGTGATATGAATAATTTTACATGATTAAAAATCATTGCTGTCTACTTTTGGAGATTCAATTAAGATGACATTGGATTACAACAGGAGTCCTATCAATTTTATTGGTTTACACATGTGTGAAATGAGACACACCAAAACCTGATCATAAGTCAAGTTGCTATATTCATCATCCTTGCAAGATATCATTCCAATCCACATATGTGATTACCAAACTATTTCGTATTTGTTTGTTTTTGCATTAGGACTACTATATTTGTCATCTTATTCACTGGGCCTGGAATGTGCAATGAGCACAGTAAGAACAAGATTTGATTCTTTAGTTTCCAGGGTGGAGCCCAGCTGCTTCCATTCTATTTTTGGTTCAACACTGTTCATTTAGAGTGAGCAGGGACATACAAGTTGTTACGGCTATGGTTAACGCTGTTTTCAAAAGCCTCCTGTTCCTGCATAAGATGAACCTGCCACTGTCTTTTCTACTGAAGGCATCCAAAAACTATGTGAATTTTATTAAAAAAAATGCAATCATTCTTTTCCAATTTTTTCATTAAAGCATTTTCATTCTTCATTTAATACTTGTTATTATACGAAAGCTCACAAAAAATTACAGGACACTTTTTAACATGTCACTATACAGTAACTGTGTGTGTGTGTGTGTGTGTGTGTGTGTACAACAACACAAAAATACAAAAATAAAAAAATCCTTAGAAGTACTTTACTCATATTTTAATGAGTATTTCTTACAGTTATTTCCTGGATAACACAGAGAAAGACCACAGGAAATTACCAAAAGCTGCTCAGACACAGTAAACACTAGTGCAGAAAATAACAACCACACCTTAATTCAAATGAGATGTTCATGATTTAAAAGCTACATCTATGAACATAGTACCATAACCTGATTTGATAAGCATTTGGTGCAGGAGATGCTTACCTGAACTGCTCAAATAATTCAGTGACACCAGATAGCACAAAACACAATTAGAAGTAAATCAAAGTAATGATAAAGTCCCATATTAGCTATTGTTTATGGACATACAAAATTAGTTTATTTGTGCAAATTGAAATGAACAATGGGCAGGGCCTCCAGTTGCTATGTTCCTGTACATTGCTAAATTATTTTGTGGCAACAGCAGTTAAGTTTCAGAGTAAGTCAACCATTGGAAACTTGCCTGTTTTCAATTCCAAAATAAAATAAAATAAAACACACACACACACACACACACACACACACACACACACACACAGACAGACAGACAGACAGAGAGAGAGAGAGAGAGAGAGAGAGAGAGAGAGAGAGAGCAGGAGGGGGGGGGGGGGGGGGGGGGGGAGGGAGATATGTAACACTCAAATTACGTGGGTACTTTACTATCTCCATGCCTAAACTGTTGGGCACCTCTCTTATTAAGGAGATACATGAATAAATTAATGTATGCCCAGCATTTGGAATTTTATAATTGTAGTCACACTTCTCTGAAATAAACAGCGAAAACTTCATATTATACTCAGCAGAGGTACCTGTGGTTCCCCACATACCATGTCACAATCATTATCAATCATACATTTCAAACTATGTTGTGTCCACAGCCTCCAAATAAGTATCAAATCTATTCAATAAAAAGACCTTTTGTTCACATTGCTTTCCATTGCATGTTTATCTAATGACCCATTTAACAGACTGACAGTCTTCACTGCCCATAATGAACAAAATTAAATGTATTTAACAAGACAGCTGTGCATGTACTGTGGAAAACTAATGATTAGGGAAAGTTACTCAAAATGAGCTTAAACTCTGGCAAAATAAATCATTGGATAATATATAACATATTAAACACTGAAATTAAATAACTCGATCTAAAATACAATACGTTTCTTATGCAACCAAGCATCCAACTTCTAAGGCCACAAGTAGACAAAATAAATGTGTAAGAACAGAAAGAGAGAGAGTAGCCAAATTGTTTACTAAAATCGAATCATGAGAATTAAGCCTTATCACAAATAGATATGAAATAAAAACAGTTAAACAAAGTGATCTCCTACACAAAGCAACATTTAATCATATGGAACACTTCAAGAAACAAACATATATGGATCTCCAAGACTAACAGTAACACTTTAAAAAAGAAAAGAGCTGGCAAATTATGTGAATGGAAGTGTGGGGGTGGGGGAAGGGTGGGGGCGGTGGCAGAAATCACTATAAACAACAGTGTAGCAGGATCAAAACCAGTATCTATTAAAGATGCAGACACTGTGGAACAGTAAAAAATGCCTAATACCAAAGTTATTGATCTTCCATTCCTATTCAGCTGCTCTTGCAAAATCATCTTTGGCAACACCTTCTTAGCATTCTGCAGGTAATGTTAGTCTCATCATAAAATAAAATGTTTAGTTATCTGAAAGCTGGTCTAGCATGATCCTAAAGGATGTCATATGGTGTAGCACTGCCTTCCGCTATAATGTAAACTGACTACATCAGTCAGTTATCAGTAGACTTGCAGTTTATTGTGGAAACTGGCAGAGAAATTCGGCACATTTTTTTCTGGTACTGCCATAAGTTAAATACTGAATGTCAAAATCTAGCAGATATTAGAAAAGGGGGGCGGGGGCAGAAAAGCTGAAGGTGCCTTCTGATGGAACTTGTAGACACAAATGAACCTTTAGAAATACCTTGTGAAAGGTGGTACCTCAATTCAACTTGCATAAATTCTACTGAAATTCTTCCGCATAGAACGTGCACAAATTCTACTGAAATTCTTCCACATAGAATGCAATAATGCATTAAATGGATCTAAAGCATAATTAATTATCATGTTTGTATATGAAAATAAATATAAGGGATGATCAAAAGGTTCCGTTTGAGGGCTTCGCTGCAGTCTACATGCAACGCAGCACAACCTTGATGAGAGTAAATAACCACTGACATGTAAGCAAGGGATTATTGTGGCATTTGTGGCTTTCCAGCATGTGTGTGGTAAATGCAGAAACATGAACTATGGCGACTTTATAACCAAATGCATCCAACTAGGACCAATGTGCTGTTATTCTGCTTGTGTCTGTATATGTGTGGATGGATATGTGTGTGTGTGCGAGTGTATACCCGTCCTTTTTTCCCCTAAGGTAAGTCTTTCCGCTCCCGGGATTGGAATGACTCCTTACCCTCTCCCTTAAAACCCACATCCTATCGTCTTTCCCTCTCGTTCCCTCTTTCCTGATGAGGCAACAGTTTGTTGCAAAAGCTTGAATTTTGTGTGTATGTTTGTGTTTGTTTGTGTCTATCGACGTGCCGGCGCTTTCGTTTGGTAAGTCACATCATCTTTGAGAAGTAGAGTGAACATCAGAAGGCACCTAAAGACTTTAGTAGTTAATGAGCTCATAAAAAATTTCAAAAATAAGGGGGGGGGGGGGGAGCTAGCTCATATGTGTGTCACATAAAAATTGATAGATTGATAGGTCACCACTGCGTTTACTAAGTTGTGGACAATGAGCAAAACATGAATTTTAATGGCTTGGGCTGCAGTGAGTATAACAAATCAAAGACCTAGCCTGTAAGGACAATTTTCTTTCCCTATTACTAAATGCATATGATTAGATTATTCTATTTCAGTTTTTACTTTAAAAACACAGTAAAGTTTGAAATAGACATTTTTATAACTGTTGAGTTATTCTAAAGACTGAAACATCAGCTGTAACTTAGTATTTTATTTCACTTACTGTCAGTTTCAATTATTTCCACAAAGTCCCAGGTTTGAGTCCCAGTCCAGCACACAGTTTTAATCTCTCAGGAAGTTTCAAATTTCCGCAATGGTTTCAAGTTTGATCTACTGTTGTACCAGGAGCCCGCACTTGCTTTTTAATGAAGTGATTTAACTCTTACTTTTTTTCACTAGCAAAAAAGTTTAAACAACTCCCATCTGCCATTTAAATCGATTTTACAATGATACTTCTTTAGACATCAGTTTTACTGAACTACTCAGGGTAAATGTTTCAGACAGTAGTATCTGTCACAACATTGGGGGTTCGTACTTCCTCCTGACACTCAAAGCTATTTGCTCAGTGGTATTCAGCATGTAAATATGAGATCTGAATGTTGTTACTTGAATCTGTGTTTTTCATACTAGTTAAAAAGTTTCTTGTTTGGAACAGATCAAAGTTCCAAGATGTTAAAAAATATATTATTTTCTATTAATTATCTGCCCTAACAGACTTCACCCAAATCTACTACACAGGTAATTTATGTAAATACTACATGACATTCTTCATTTTCAAAAAAGTATACCAAATGGTTTAAGAATATATGCAGTCTTGAAATATGAAAACATTTGTGCTTGACATTATAGCATGAAATTTGGTTCCTCTCACAAGGGTTGTCTTCAAATAATTGCAGAGATCCTCTCCCTTCCATGTCATGAAAAAGTCATCTGTTAACATCGAAGCTCATCCTTGAGCCTGAAGACAAATAAGATACATGGTTTTAGAAAAAGAGAGAGAGAGAGAGAGAGAGAGAGAGAGAGAGAGAGAGAGAGAGAGAGAGAGAGCTCATTTCCTCACTTGATACACCATAACAGAAAAAGTAAAAAATTAAAAAGGAGAGAGGAACTGGTAAAAAACTATTTAGTACATCAAAAATCTCAATTATCATATTACGTAAATGAAATATGATATCAAAGTAGCTCTACTTGGACAAATGAAGCAATATACTGCTTACAAACCATTTGCTTAAGCACCTTACTTACTTGAGAAGACTAGGATGTCCCTATGGGAACAGCTACCAATTAGTACCAGCACTTTTGGCTTTTGGCAGGTAAATGACACTGTCTATGACAGTAGGATAAGACCATTAAAAAATAATGAAAATTTAAAAGAAGACACAGAGGATGTCTCAACATGTAATAGTGTAAATGATAATGTTAGAAATGGGCTGCAAATGTCACTTTGAATCATACGTATGAACACAGTGTCCCCATAAACATGAGAAACCTGAGCTGGCAGACTGAATGCAGTTATACTTAAAATACTTCTTCAGTGACCTGTACATAAGATGCCTGGAAAGCTACATATTAAGGTAATAAACATTAAGACTGTGGGTACTGAAGTGCAAGAATCTGGAGTACCATTTGAGACTGCAAACTCCCCTTAAAACTTTAGCAATTTAAAGAATATATAAAAAGACAATCTTCAGTTTTGCATTTGAGTGCATTGTCATCACGTACAGTACACCACCAAGAACAACTGACAATCTGCTCCAGTTCTTATAGATAATAGAATATCCAACAGTTCCAGTTCATTAATCACTTCTCCATGTTATTCTTTGTACAAATGGTTAGTTAGCTGCATGAAAGGACTTTTTTCACATTATGAGCTTACACTGCACAGTGCACAAGCACAAAGTACACAAAACGGACCCCACACATGTAACTGTATGTATTTAATTATGTATATGAAGCATACATGCTTTCCGGAATACTCTATCTTCATAACATTATAGCCTTATCAGACTCTTCGGGGAGAAGTATGGTAGGCACTGATGATAAAAATAGCTTCTTTTCCTATTTTTACGGCCAACTAATCTTCTGCCTGACCTTTTTTGGCTTTGTTCCCTCTGGCACCGCGTCTGTGTTTCGCTCCTGCAAAGAAAATAGGAACTATTTAATTTACAATTAATTTTTCACTATGAAGCCAGTTGAAAACCTTCAATTGGTGTTCTGCAACAGAACAACTTAATTCTTCATATTTTTAGTGACTATCAGTGAATGTTTTGTCTATAACTAAGATGTGTTATCACATGTGAATTGAAGGTTGGGAGTTAATGTTAGCCACAGCAAAGCTACCATGTATAACTGAGATCTGAAACACACTACGTGACTGTATTGCAACTCAAAATCTCTTTCCTCCCTAAGCATTCTGAAACAATGGACATGTGAAGGATTTTGCAGCATGTCTCAATACAATATATAAATAAATCAAAAACACCTAGTTTGTGTTCCTTATCTAGTCATTTATTATTATTCTGGCAATAAATGGATTCCACTACAACATAAGTCAGAAATGGACAATTTCAATAATTTGTTAATAACATTCACATTAAACGACACAGATGATGTTCTCTGGTAGTGGATCCAACATGCTTTCCTCCACTGGTGCAACCTCATAAGTTGTCATGTTTATACTCTATAACTAAAAATTCTAAATTCTCATTGGATATTCACCAGTGGATAACAGAAAGTGGCCTCATGTTGTCTATAACCACTACCCACACACAATGTGAAGTAAAATGGCTAATCCTTTGTCATGCACCACATTCTCCTCACCAATATTTCACTGACTGCCACCTATTCTTCCATGTTGTCCATTCCTAGGCCACAAAAAGTTACACACCATAAGAATCTGAGAATTAATAAACATCAAAAATTCCGATTTCTTTCTCTACATATTCAACACACTGCCACAAATGCCATAGGCAGACAAACTTAAGTCTCTCATCAATCTATCAACTTTCAGATGTACTGAACTGCCAGCCTCAGTGGCATGCCATCATGTACAAAATGTTCTTGAGCCCATCACATTACATTGCAGGATATGCGCCTAATTGCCTTAGGTCATTATCATTTTCTACCACCTATATGTTAAAAAAAATTAACAATTAACTTTGATTACAAAATAATGAAAACATAAAAACCAGTTACTTTCAATTTATTTATAGTACATCCCTGGATTCTAAAGATTAAAAACCCCCAAGTGGCTCAAACATGTGACCTAACAGGAATTAATATGGTATTTCCTTGTAGATTAAAGTTTTCTTCCAGTAATTTCAACACTGCTATCTGAAATGGTTAATATGGACTACAACATTACCTGAGGAGCATACACATACACATCTCACATAACAACAATAATTTTTATACTGTTTGTGAAGGCAGTACACATGTTCACTGTCATCACCCCACACTACAAGTCAAGTCCAACTACACACCGCTGTTCCCACAGTCACTAAATATACAGTACAGTTCAGGAATATAATTACGTTCCATCACAGTCCAAATAGTTTGCTTGCACACACTCACTCGCACACCTGGTTTGCTGGCTAGGAAGGTTGGACGAAGGGGTGGCACACGTGCATGGTTGCTGAAGCTGGTGAAGAGCGGCACACACTGAAGGTGATGTGGAGACATGAAGTGGGAGGAGGTGACAGGTCGGAGATGGGGAAACTGTTGGGTGGAGGGTGTGGGAATAGTGGGTTACAAGAGACTGAGGGCAGGATGATTACAGGAGTGAAAGATTTGTTGCAAGGATAATTCTCGTCTATGTCACTCAGAGAAGCTGATTGTGCGGGAGGAGGATCCAGATGGCACAGACTGTGATGCAGCCATTGACATTGAACAGTTATGCTCAGCTGCATGTTGTGCCACTGGGTGGTCAACTTTGTTCTTGGCAACAGTTTGGTGGTGATCCTTCATCCTGGTGGTTTGGTAATTGGTAGTTTGGTTGATAAGGGGGAGGGGACCAAACAGCGAGGTCATCGATCCCATTACATTAGGAAAGGATGGGGAAGAAATTGAGCCATGCCCTTTCAAAGGAACAATCCCTGAAGCGATTTAGGGAAATCATGAAAAACCTAAATAAGGGCAACCCGACACAGGTTTCAACCATTGTCCACCCGAATGCGAGTCCAATGTGCTAACCACTGCACCACCTCGTTCGATGGTTTTGTAGTCATACCAACATAAAAAGCTGTACAGCGTTTGCAGCACAGTTAGTACAAGACATGGGTGCTTTCAAAGGCGGCCCGGTCTCTTCAGATGGCCAAACTGTTGCCAAAAACAAAGTTTACCACCAAATCACACAAAATGCAGCTGAGCATAACACGCTCAATTTCAATAGCCACGTGACAACCCGAGCCATCTGGATTCTCCTCTCCATCATCAGCTTCCCACAATTACACAGATGGGAGTTATCCTTGCAACACATCCTTCACTCCCATAATTGTCCTGGCTTGTATCTCCAGTAACCCACTTTCCCCACATCTCCCAGGCAGTAGTTTCCCCTTCCTCCAGTCTGTCACCCCATCCCAATTCACATCCCACATCACCTTCAGTGTGAACCATTCCCCCACTGGATCCAACAAGTATGCACAAATGCTTAGCCTGTGCGCCTGCCACCACCCCTCCCTCCACCCCTGGCAAACCAGCTCCCTCCCTCTCAGCCACTAGCCACGTACCCCTAACCCATCTACCTGCCTCCCACCTCTCTCTTCCTCTACCCACCCCACCCAACGCAACCCCCAATCCCAACCTAGTGAACCAGTCAAAATGCAGCACTTGCGTTGTTATACCAGCTGGTGCCATGTAAGGGCGTATGCATGTGCTCTTCCTCAAAAACGATTACTCTGAAAGCTAACAAGTTCTTCCTTTTTGCGTGCACCTGTCATGACTCAATGCTTCTGCTTTTCGTTGAGTGATCTCCTTTACTCCAAAGTATTTACAGATGATGAGTTGGCCAATATGCACTTCATGTATATGTTTACATAAAGCACAATGATTCTATGCTGAACAGTTCCTATAAAGATATGTTGCATCGAGGGGTGTTGCGTTAAACTGTGTTTTGTGTTGTCCATTTTGGTGCTGCATATGATAGGCTTTTTCACTGCTGAGAAGGTACTTTCGCAGAAACCAAGATGATTAGGATAACAAGCTGAACAAATTATAATTATTAGACCTCGGATTTTAGGTAAAAACCTATTTTCATTAAATAAAGGCAATAGAAGTTGCACATACACGAATTACGCCAATTTATGACCGAAAATGCTAGTTTTACAGCACCTAAAAATACCTAATTTCATGTTAGAACCTGACAGTCAAATAAAATTTGCATGACTAAAACTACTCTTCTGGTCTTCCCGGCTACTTAGAAAACAGTACTTGAATGATAACTGCTTTGTTTGCATGCGTGAACACCAATCGTGAGTCAGACGATGACAGAATAAGCCAGGCTGTTATAGCCCGCCCTGCTCTGCAGAGCATGGTTGTTTGCTGTGAATCATCAAATGGACCGGCAGGGCACGGAGGAGCCTTGTAAGCTGCCTCCAGTGCTTCTTGCCCTGTCAGAACAGCCTATTTAAAACACATGCACTGTCTTCATTCAGTCGGTGAGGGTGTTGCTTGGTTGTGGTGAAATATTTCACATTGACAGTGAATTTGTGGAAAGTCAAGCATGCCGAAAGTAGCCAATTCCAAATCATCTCTGATTCAGAGTGGTTACAATAATTTACTGCTTTTTCTACAGACAGAAGAGTTACTCATTGCACTGTGTACAGCAAAGACACAATTAAAACGTTAACCTTTTATCTGCTACGCCCACTCAAAGAACAGTGATGCCACTGTTTTTCCCAAGTTAACTTGGACCAGACACATGCGAATGAGAAAATATTGTTTCTAAACCCTAAATGGAGGTTAATTTTGCTAAGCAGATCTCTTATTTAAATACTTCCATAAACTATTTCTCATTTCTTTTAGTTTTTAGGTATGTCCTAACCAGAGGTCGCATTTAAGTCAGTATGTTGCAGGAATTAAACACCAGGCAAATTTAAAAAATAAATAAAACTTGAAACAAATGTTTGTAACTACTCCAAATGCAACAAACAGAAACAAATTTCATCTTGACCCGTGTCGAGCCATTGTTGCAGCAAATATACCATTCAATGCAGTTGAAAATAGCCAGTCCAAAAGTTTTGTAGAGAAATACTGTCACTGCAACATTCCATCAGAATCCACACTGAGAAAGAACTATTTAGACACTTTATACGAAAATACATTGAGCGGGATAAGGGAAGAGATTCATATATGTGGATCTCTGTTGATGAGACAACTGGCTGACAAGGTCGGTATGTGGCTAATTTGATTGTTGGAAAGTTAAATCCCGACACTCGCTCTGTACCTCATCTGGAATGCAGCAAGGAGCTAAAAAAGACTAACCAGGATACAATTGCTCACTCTGTTAATGAAGACCTCAAATTACATTTCCCCAACAGTCTAGATGAAAATAAAGTACTTGTAATCCATGCCATAATATGTAGCTGAGATGATACATAAATATTGATATGTAAATAAGCTAGTTTCAACCATCAAAAAGGTTTTTATTAAAGCACCTACAAGAATCCAGTTACTTTGAGAGGAACTTCCCAATGTACCACTTCCACCAGAACACATACTTAATCACTGGGGAACATGGCTAGAGTCCGGGAAATATTACCGCGAGCATTTGAAAGACATTAAGAACATGTTCTCAAATTGCGGGAGGAGGCAGTGAGCATTATTCAGCTAAAGATCTTCTAAAGAACTCTCCAATGACATTGCACACACAAAATCTCATTATGCATTTTTGGTCCCTATTATTAATGCTCTATAGAGTGTTCAGACAAACCTGTCTACACACAACTGCAAATGATAGAAGACGTGACAGAAAAATAAACTTGTTTCCAGGTTCTATGGGTATGAACTTTAGTGAAGAACTAAAGACAGTGCAAAAAAACAGAATTGACCCCCCCCCCCCCCTCTGGTGGTGGTGTGTTGGGGCTTATGGGCGCTCAACATCGAGGTCATCAGCGCCCTGACACACATTAAAAGGAACGAATGTGGGCAGACCTAATAAAACTGAAAAACACACTCAAAGAAAGCAGGAAAAGAAGGAAAATACTACATAAGAAAGTAAAACCGAAGGAAAGGGAAAACATAGCAACAAGAATGCCACACAAAATTGTCATTGGCTGGCCACTTACATAAAATATGGGCGAGCTTGTCACACAGTGAGCAAATTAAAATCCTCTCCCTAAAATCTTTGTAAAAACATTTGACATGGCACAGAACTTTAAAACTTTAACCACATTCGTCCAAGTGTTGCCTAAAAGAGAAGGCAGGTCTGCTGGCAAGTCAGCCGCGGCCCGCTGGTCAGAAAATAAAACACAATCCAATAAAACGTGGCGCACAGTGACCTGGACGCCGCAAGCACCACACATTGGAGGGTCCTCTCGCCGGAGCAGGAAGCCATGCGTCATAGGGCTGTGGCCTATTTGAAGCCGAGTGAGGAGAACCTCGTCCCGTCGATGGGGCTGAAAGGAAGTACACCACACACGCGTTGTGGGCTTCACTAGACGGAGCTTATTGTCAGTCACTTCCAGCCACTCATTCTCCCACCGACGCATGACTCGTGAGCTCAACAGCACGTTGCAATGAGTGAAGGGCACCGAGTGAATCGGAACAGACAAGAAATTTAGGAGAGGAAGAATGTCTCATCTGCTCCAGTGCCCACAAGATCGCAGACAATTCTGCATCAAAGACAGTAAAAGTCTGAGGCAGTCGGACCTTGAGGACATGATCGGGAAAAACAACTGAGCAACCAACGGAATCCCCTTGTTTCGACCCATCCATAAAAACAGCTACATAGTCATGGTGCTCAGATAAAATGGCAGAAAATGCCGCATTAAAAACGGTGGCAGGAGTGCAATCTCTCTTGTACTGCAATAAATCTAAAATCACTCCGGGCCTCTTCAGTAACCAGGGTGGCAGGCGGTTAAAACCCTGGGTTTGGGGTTGTACAGACTCCACACCAAGCGACTCTAGCACACGTTGCACATAGATCCCAAACGGCAACGTAGCCCGGGGGCGGTGGGAAAAAAGGCGGTCCAGAGGTGGATGGGCAACAAGATGGTGAGCAGGCGAGCTGGGAGCTGCAAGAAAGTGACAAGCCTGGCGCACCAGCAGGAGCTGCCGCCGGATGGTAAGTAGCGGTTCGCCAGCCTCAGCACAGAGGCTGGGTACGGGACTGGTCCAATAAGCACCCGTGGCCAGTCGAACCCCAGCATGGTGAACAGCGTCAAGGATCTGCAAATAAGACGGTCTTGCTGACCCATATACTGTGCACCCATAGTCCAGCCATGAACGCACAAAAGCTCGATAAAACTGAAGGAGACGCGCCCTGTCCGCTCCCCAAGACCTGTGGCTGAGGCACTTGAGGATGTTCAGTGCCTTCAGGGTTCTGGCTTTCAAGTCACGTAGGTGTGGCAGCCATGACAACCTGGAGTCAAAAACTAGGTCCAGAAACCGCACTGTGTCTCTAAAATGTAGGACAGTATCTCCCATATGCAAGGCAGGCAAAGAAAAAGACGACGAGAACAATTAAAATGAACACAAACACACTTATCGGCAGAAAACCAAAAACCCGTCTTTGCAGCCCACGCCTCTAACCGCCGCACTGTTAGCTGCAACTGACGGCTCACGGTTGCAACACTGGAGGAGGAACAGAAAACAGCAAAGTCGTCCACAAACAAGGAGCACTGTACTGGACTCCTCACTATAGACGTTATACTGTTGATGGCTATGGAAAAGAGGGTAACGCTTAAAACACTGCCCTGGGGGACACCGTTCTCTTGCTCAAAGCGATCAGACAGTGTGTTACCAACACGGGTCCGAAAAAACTGCTGAGACAGGAAAGCCCGAATGAAAATGGGGAGGCGGCCACAAAAGCCCCATTGATGCAGTTGTCCAAGAATACAGTGTCTCCAAGTAGTATCATATGCCTTACTGATATCAAAGAAGATACCAATACAGTGATGCTGACGGAGGAAAGCCTGCTGAATAGCTGCCTCTAGGAGGGTCAGGTTGTCGACCGTGGACCGAAATTTTCGGAATCCACACTGAAAGCGGCTAAGGAGCTTTCTAGTCTCTAACAGCCAGACCAGACGACGGTTAACCATCCGTTCCAGGGTCTTTCCGACACAGCTTGTCAAGGCGATACTACGATAACTACTGGGACATGTGCGGTCCTTTCCTGGTTTGAGAAGAGGTATGAGGAACACTCCTGTCTGCCATATGAGATTAAAACATTCAAGGAGGATTTCCTTTGACGCCGCTGGCAGATGTCTAAGCATGGAGTACCGGATGCGGTCGTAACCTGGTGCAGTGTCAGAAGTTGCAGTAAGTGCCGATTCAAGTTCCCACATGGAGAAAGGGGAGTTGTAGGCCTCAGAACTGTTCGACCGAAAGTCCAAGTTCGCTCTTTCGACAGTCGCACGGTAGCGACAAAACGCTGGATCCTGGGTTGCAGTGGCAGTACTTCATGCAAAATGCTCTGCCATTGTCTGAGCAATGGCTCTGGGTGTTGTTTGGAGGCATCCCTGGTTCAGGATTGCAGCTATTGGTAAACGGCTCCGTTTACCGGAAACCCTCCGGATGGCCTCCCATTCTTTTGTGGAACAAGTGGAATGGTTGATGTAGTCCAGGAACTCCTGCCATGACCTTTTCTTGTTCTCTTTAATGACACGGCGTGCCCTGGCTCTCGCGATTCGAAAGGCGGTACGATTGACAGCTGTTGGGCAGCATTTAAATCAGCGAAGAGCCGCACGCCTGTCCCGGATGGCTGAACGGCACTCTTCTGTCCACCAAGGCACAAGGTGCCGCTTAAGAGGGCCAGAAGACTGTGGTATGGACAGGTCAGCAGCATGATGGATCACAAGTGTGATGTGATCAACCCCTTCCTGTACGCTGTTGGGGCGTTCAAAGACAGCCAACCGAGTGAACAGTGGCCAGTTAGCCCTGCCAATCATCCACGATGGCAGCCTCTGCTCCAGCAATACACCACCCAGGAGATGAATGCGGATGGGGAAGTGATCGCTGGAATGAAGGTCGTCAATCACCTCCCAGTGAACAGAGTCGGTGAGGGTTGGAGAGCAGAAAGATAGGTCAATGGCTGAGAATGATCCAGTAGCAGTAGAGAAATGAGTCGTAGTACCTGTGTTGAGGATGCACAACACTTGAGATGTTAGGAGGCTCTCCAAAATTCGACCTCAAGTGCAAAGAGAAGTGGAGCCCCACAGGATATGATGGGCATTGAAGTCTCCCAGGAGGAGAAATGGGCGGGGGAGTTGGTCGATAAGATCTGTGAAAGTGTCTAAGGTCATTGTATCCAGAGGGGGTAAATAAAGGGAGCAAACGGTATGCCTCTGACGTGAATGAATTTCAACTGCAACTGCTTGCAGGTCAGTATCCAGGGGGAGAGCAGAGGAGTGGTGGTCATTATTGACAAACACGGCGACTCCGCCTTTGGCCCTTTCTCCAGTCAGGTCATCTTTGCGATATAATGTATAGCCCCCTAGTGCAGGAGCATCAGATGGTTTGAAATGTGTTTCCTGTAAACACAAGCACAGGGGGCGTTGCCGTGCTAGGAGGTTCAGTTCCTCCACATGTGCCCGGAATCCATTCATGTTCCACTGTATAATGGGAGCCATCTATCAGGGTGGGAGTACCTTCATTCTCACTTTCTGTTGGGGAGGAGAGCCCACAACAGGTGGAGGCTCAGTTTTGGGGCGAGATGATTGCTTCAGTCTGACATCAACCTCCATCGCCTCTGAAGAGGAGTCGAGAGAGACGTCAGAGAGAATGACATCGAGATCAGCAGACTGTATAACTTCAGTCTCCTTCAGCAGGTGAGTCTTTACCTTTGGCTTTTGCTTAGATTTTTTGGTCTGAGGTGGCACTGGAGCCAAAACCTCAGAAGCAGTAGGTGGTGTAGCAGTGCTGGGCAGTACACAAGACTGGACCCGGGAAGGGGCAGGAAGGTCTAAGATGTCAGCTACCACGGCCTGGTCAGAAGGCCGGGGAGGAGCAGCAGGCTTCACAGGAACTGCAGCAGCACACGTACATTGACAAACGCAAGTGCTAGTACTGACAGTAGCAACCTCCGTTTGTGTAGCGGCATCAGTTTTCAAGACTGGCTGTTTCAGAATGGAAGAAAAGGAGGCAGCGAACGTGGGTGGCTGCAGGGACTTGTATAGTTTCTTTGCCTCACCATACGGGATGCGTTTTGTGATTTTAAGTTCCTGGATATTCCGTTCCTGAAGGAAAACTCTGCATTCCCTACTCCACACAGGGTGATCCCCAGAGCAGTTAACACATTTGGGAGGAGAGGAGCAACCAACTCCCTCATGGGCGGCTTTACCACAATTCCCGCAAGTTGCTTCCCCTCTACAGCCGAGAGTAGTGTGTCCAAAGTGTTGGCATTTAAAACACCACATGGGGTTCGGGTAATAAGGCCGTACACTAAGACGTAGGAAACCTGCCTTCACATGCTCCGGCAATTTGGTGCTGTTAAATGTAAGGATAAATGAGTCAGTCTTTATGAGAGTACCATCCGCCCGTTTCATAACATGTTGCACGTCGACAATTCCTACCCGGGACCATTCACCCTTCAGTATGTCTTGGGGAATGTCAACAAGATCTCTGCAAGTCACAACACCCTTGCTGTAGTTCAAGGTGAAATTCAGTCTCTATCGCAAACTCCCCAAGAAATTGTGCCTTCGGAAGGTTCTGGACTTGTTGGAAGCTAGATGTTTCAACCAACAAGGTGCCATTTCGCAAGCGCTTCGCAGATTTTAATGTGCCAGCAATACCTTCTAAGACCTTCTGTATATAAAATGGTGAAACTTTATCGAAACCCCCATATTTTCTTTTAATTATAAGAAACACATTCTGCGAAGCAGCATGCGTTCTGTTACGACTACCTGAATCAGGAGGACTGGCTACACGAGCCCTCTTGTTAGATTGGGTGTTAGAACCTACCAGTGGCCCACCCTTTCCGCTGGGAGGAGCAGAAGAAAAGTTCGAGGGTTCCATCTCGGTCGCACGAGAAGCTAGGGAACTAGAAGTCCACCTAGACAGAGCCCCGTGTGCCTAGGTAAGCCTTATACAACTGAGGTGCAGCAGGTACCCCAGAGGTTGCCCGCTAACGACTGTTCCACCTCAACAGCCATGCATCTCATCAGCGCGCAGCACACCTTGAGATTGAGGGGTTGTTTATAGAGGTTTATCCCATCCTCACGGTCCGGGCGGTCAAGCCAAGATCCCCACTCCCTGAGACACACAACATTCCACCGCCGCGCGGCACGGTGGTCGTTGAAGTATGCCCAGGGCTTACGGTGACAGAGGACTGGTGGCGCTTACCAGTCCCCAGCTCAGGAACCCTGGGGTCGCCAAGCCCGTACCCAGCAAATGAATGCTGAGCCCCTGCCTCCCCCCCCCCCCCCTCCCCTCTGCACAGTGGCTGACATCTTATCAGGTAAATCAACTGAACATGACTGTGCGGTCCCATTGCGCCTAATACCATCATTTAAATATCGTCTGGTGACATCTGTTGACGTGAAATGCTCATTCTTGGCCTATGAGATGCTATTAACAGACAATAGATGCAGTTTCTAAATGGAAAATCTGGAGAAAGAGTTAGTTATTTACTTTGACTGTAAATATGGACATGGACAATAATAAAATGTGGATTTTTGTCAATATATTTATCTTTCTAGACAATAAAATGTCAGATTTTGGTCATCTATATTCTTATCTATATAACCTATTTTTTGTATGTGATAGAAACTATTTTAGGTACCTAATTTAAGATTTTTAGAACCAGAAGTCCAAGGTCTAATAATTATATTAATATACTGTAATGAGTCCCCAGTGATCACAAGTACTCAGAAAACTTCCCTGAACAACATTCAAAATTTTGTAAGTGGAATTCAGGCTCCCCATGTATATAATATTTAGGATAATTTTACACAATAAGGAGACCACATAATGAATGCTGTAAGTACTGAAAGACATTTCCTATGTTATTCATATGTCTGTAGACCAAAATTTTGTTTTCCTGACACCAGGAACATATCACGTTGGTGCCATTGAGATGCTCTTCAGTTCACAGCAAATACATTGTCACAAAGATAATACAAATACAACAACATGAAAGATAAAAATGAGTGTAAACATTAATTTGAACTTGCAGCACACTAGGCCTAATTTTGAAGTGACCACCTGTCAAAAGCCCGAAGAACCACCTTTTTCGGTGCGACATATGCAGGAAGAGTGTCAGTGAAGTTCTGGAAGGTTCCGATAGGGATCTGGAGCCATTCCGACGCCAGTGTCATGGTCAGCTGTGCTAGGTTTCTCAGTTGAAGACCTATGGCATGAACAGCCTGATCAAGAGGGTCCCATAGCTTCTCGATTGTGTTTAAATCTAGGGGGTTTGGTACTCTTCAAACCATGCACGTACACTGCGAGCTATGTGAGACACTGCATTGTCCTCCTGGTAGATACCATCATGCTGAAGAAAAACAAACTACATGTAGGGGTGGACATGGTCCCCAAAGATAGATGCATACTTGTGTTGATCCATTTTGCCTTCCAGTACAATGAGATCACCCAGGAAATGCAACAAGAACATTCTCCAAGCCATAACACTTACTCCTAGTTGCAGGGTGTTAGTTGCAGGGTGTCTGCCAAAGCCATAACACTTACTCCTAGTTGCAGGGTGTTAGTTGCAGGGTGTCTGCTTTCAGACATTTCACACTGTGCACACCAACAGCCATTTCTCCATTGAAGCATGAAATTGATTCATCTTAAATGGCCAGCTGTCGCTACTCAATGGACATCCAGCTGTGGTACTGGTGTGCTAATTCCAGCTTTCGTCACAGGTAAATGGCAGGCAACATGGGTGCAAGAACCAGGCACCTGCTGCGGAGGTCACATGCAGCAATCTTCACTGAACAGTCATTGAGGAGACCCTACTGCTAGCCACTTCGTTCATCTGGGTGATCACTTACTCAACAGTTGCATGCTTATTCATCCATACATATCTCCAAAGCCATTATTAACCCATCATCTTTGGCCTGTAGGGCATCACAGTTGTCTCAGTACTGGTTTTTGGTAGTACTATTTTGCCTTGAACGGTATACTTTAAGCACTGCGGCATACAAGCAGTTTACAAACTTGGTTGTTTTGGACATGCTTTCACCCTCAGTAGAAAAACCGATGATCATATCCTCTTGGATGTCAGATAAATAATTCCATTTCCACATTATGCGTCCTCCGACACACTTAATATACCCTCCAGAGCTAGAGCTGCCACCTGCCGTCCATGAGTGGTTATTGCATGTTGACACTGAACATAGGTGGTGGCCACATTGATGTCACTGGACTGTATATAATTTGTACTTATTAGTGTTCAATTTGCAGTGACCAGAAAATAAATTATTAACCACTTACATTGGACAAGAACTGACACAAAATGAAATATTATTCTGCAAACAGTATAACAGTTATACTACAACCCCTTACCCCGTTACAGGGGCTGTACTTCATCATTATTCTCAATATATTGATGAATTTTAATTCTTTACAGTTTCACTTCACACTTATAATGTCAGGCCGAGAAAACTGGGCATTATCTAAAGCGTTGCTGGCACATATGTGATTGATTTATCTTCAAGATTATTATGTGCTAAGAAAACAAACTTCAAGATTTGTTTTTCATATTTACTTTAGCTCTTTGATATTAAAATAATGATAACAAAAAGTATAATTATCCTTTAAAAATTGAGTTACTGAACAATTTCTTCCTCTTGAGCTACCAAAATTTCTTGTTCACTCAATAAACATAATTTATTTGTAGCAGAATTGCAGCATACTGTGAAACGTGATGAGGACATGCACAAAACTATGTCAACACGATCACATATTGTCTCAGCTATTCAAGACAGAAGCTGTTACGTTCGCTAATATTTCTTTGGAAATAATTCTAGAAATTGACAACAGAAGGCAGCACCTGTCAAGGGACAGGTAATGAGGTGTCCATACATTATTCTCATATGAAATGAGTCCAGTTTTTGATTGAAAGATGTCTTGTGCGTCAAGAAAGTCATGCCCCGAGCTACATTTGGATGCAGTATTTTGAATACAGCATTGTGGCCTGCGCGATGCTCGGGCTTGGTCGCTGATGTGTTACACATACATTTTTGCCATATTGCTTTCCTGTCCTACAATGGAATGGTTGATTGGTATGAGTTAAGGGCACCAAATTGTACAGTTATTAGGCCCACACAAATTTCTTGTTGGATTCGTGACTTGAAAAACATAAGAGCTTTCTTTTGAACGTGTTAAAAGAACAGTTACAGTCTTGCAATAAAATGTATCTCGATTAAAATCTCGAAGATGAAAGGGAAGAGCATACAACTGAAATTCAGATAAATGTGGCTGGCTGACCACTGGTATAAAAAATGGGAAAGAATCAACAACTCTGAATTATGATGAAACCTTTGGATATGCATTCTCTAGCATGTGCAGATATGTTATGCTGTAGGAATTTTTCATAGTGAGTACCGTATTTATTCGAATCTAAGCCGCACTTTTTTTCCACTTTTTGTAATCCAAAAAACCGCCTGCGGCTTAGAATCGAGTGCAAAGCAAGCGGAAGTTCTGAAAAATGTTGGTAGGTGCCGCCAAAACTAACTTCTGCCGTCGAATATATGTAGCGCTACACAGGCATGCTTTGTAGGCACAAAGATAAATACTGGCACCAAAACCTCTGCGTTAGTAAATAAATTAAAAAAAAGGTGGAAGACTAGATTTTTTTTCTCCGCCCCGAGTTTCGACCACTGCATATTCATACATTATCCAATGAAGTAAATACAAACTCCGTATTGTTCATGTTCGAATGTAGCAGAATTTCAATGTAGTACGAAAATCCGACTGGCAAGACTGTTTGGGATATTTGTCAATGTGGCAAACTCTACGTCCTGAATTTTTTCCTACCTGTGAGAAGAGATGGTTGCTAATAGGAACCTGATGAAATGTGAATCACATGCAGTATTCTCTTCACCATAAGAATAATACGAATATAAACATTTTGCCATGTATTCTTTCGTGTTTGCTGCTATCTCATTTAAATCCTGTATACCTAATAAACTACGAAACTAGAGTGAGACACCAGCAAACGCGGAAGAATATACATATCGTATCATGTTTATATTCGTATTCTTCTTGTGCCTAATAGTGATACAGTCAGAAATGAAGCACGGCAACTGACTAGATTTTTAAATCTAAGATGACTCTAATTTCTGTGCAGAATTTGATGTACTAAAGAAGCGGTCGCAAAGATTTTCAAATGGAGAAAAATTTTTGCCTATCTCTCGTTCAGAACATGTTCTATCATACGCAGTCTATTATTTGGTTCTTGTTGATCATTATCAAAGAAAGCAGCTGTGTAAGTATCAACAAATAGCAGACTATTGCCATTGCTTCGCTAATGAGATGATTCCTCTCTCTTTTTTTTTTCTTTTTAAATTTTAAGCAGTGGTAGCGCGCACAAAAGCAAGCCATGCCGCGAGCGGCGACAGGCCGTAAACACGACTATCAGAATGTGACGAACAATGCATGACGCAGTACAGTAATGCATTTTCAGCTTAGAGTGACGTAAACACCTACAACAAAGAAAACGGCACTTATCAGATCAAAGCAAAATAAGCAATCGATTCAAACCAGGCGAAGCACGTGAAAAAGGAAGAGTACCCGTATAAACACGGACGGAGCGCCTGGCGCATAGCAATGGCTACCCGGTAAAGATTAACTGCTAAGCTTACGACTCCAACCAAACTACTGTAGCGGTATCGTCATTCATTCGACCTAAATTGTGTCTCATGTTACAATGGACCAACTTTGTTTCGATTTGGAGGTGCGGCCTAAAACTTTTCTCTCCCCTTGAATTTCGAGTCTCAAATTTCAGGTGCGGCTAAGATTCGGGAAATTTTTTTTTCCTTTATTTCGTGTCTCATTTTTCAGGTGCGGCTTAGATTCGAGTAAATACGGTAGTTGTCACCAGATAGCTGGTTGCTACTCCCCAGCTTCTCTACTTAGGAGTATGGCTGGCCCAGTAACTAACCGGATACGTTTATAATGCACATTTTGGGGTATGAAGGTTGCACTGACACTAGATGCCATAGTTCTTGAATTATTCAAGAAAAACATACAAATTTGACTGTCAAATGTGTTTCTCTTGAATAACTTGAAAACAGTGGCCTCCTGTGGAAACGTATCCCAGTACAAAATTTAAGTACTTTAAATTTCATACAAAAAGATTCTGTTCCTTTTTCTGTAGGACTCCTAGATTGCACATAGCAAGTGCAAGAGTATGAAAATCTCATGCACAGTTTTTGAAGGCATTGTAGGTTGCATAAAACCCATTGATAGTGGCAATTCCACATCTAAAATAGCACTTTCAGAGAAAAGATCTCTGTAGGTGGGGGAGATGACCATAGAAGCATCAATCATGCAACTGAACCATGATGTAGTACCTCTTACTAATATGATGTGATTGGTGGATGTCTACGAATATCGCTATAAGATTACATTTCCACAGGAATGATCTTGACTAATTGCCTCTATGAACACTAAGATGTCAAAAGTAGACCAGTGTTTTTCCGAATCCACATTGGAGGGAACTAGTTACATTTCTTATTTACAAGGTCCACATAAAATACTTGTTAACCACGTAGCCTACGATGCATTTGTGATATAAACTCGCAAATGAGATGTGCGCCCATGTTGATACTAAATAAGAACATGAACACAACTATTATGGACACCACAATAATAGTAAAATAGCAACAGGTAGTTTCGTGACCACTCTTTTTAATGACACATTTCAAAAATATCAATATCAGATTCTGGAAAGAGATTTTTACAAAACCAATTACAAATTGTGAACACATTGTACAAGTGTGGTATAATCAGGTATTATATATACCAATTAAGGGACACGTGCCATACAATGTAATGAGTCAACTTAAGTGTACCATATTGAATAGGAACTGAACATCTCTGGCTGGAGAGCCACGCAAGAAAACTGAAGTTGTCACTAGGTAGCAACATCTCGTACACAACCAAAGCCAATGAATGCCAAAAAACTTATACAGAAAGGCACTTTTTTGTAATTACTACTGCTTTGTTCCACATAATTAATAACATAAAAATTAGTGTGCAATGTGAGACCTTGCACTATAGGTTCTGGTTATGAAGTATAATTTGTAGCAATATCTGTCTATTGTACGTATTGAAATTTTGCACAACTAAAATTGGCACAGCACCTACTTAGTGAATACAGTATGTAGTAAAATGTAAAAGGATAAAAACAATGTTTCAGGGGTAAACTCCTGTTTCTGTACAGTATACCATAATAAACAGTGGCTACAACCAATAAAAGTACATCAAGTACCACATTATAAAACTAGCCTAATGTTTACAGTGGGGCAAAGCAGTAGTAATTACAAAAAAAAAAAAAAAAAAAAAAAAAAAAAAAAGTGCCTTTCTGTACACATCTTTTGGTATTCATTGGCTTCACTTGAGTACGATATGTTGCCACCTTACAGCTACTTTAGTTTTCTTGGGTGGCTCTCCAGCCACGGATGTTCAGTTCCTCTTCAATTACGCACACTGAACTTCACTCAGTACACTGTAGTGTGTCTGTTCACTTAACTAGTATGTTTAATATCTGGCTATACCACATTTGTACAATGTGTTTGAAACTTGTAATTGGTTTTGTAAAAATCTCTTTTCAGAATCTGATGATGATATTTTTGAAACATGTCATTAACAGTAGTGGTCACAAAAATACCTGTGGCTATTTTACTATAATCATAACATTTGTAATAGCTATTCCCATACTCCTATCTAGTAGTCTACAACTTTTCCACAAAATTTCATGAGGGCTGTAACATGACAGTAACTTACATGCAGGCCATCCCTCCCCAGATTTAAGAGAGGAACAATGACAGCTTCTTTCCATGAGTCAGGGTATTGCCCCTCAGACCAGAACTTGTTACAAAAGGTAACTAAGATTTCTTTCCATACCTAGCATAGATGTCGTAACTAGTCCTAAAGAATCGCATATTATTCTGGTGTGATTTCATGGGAAGTAGTGAATGTAGAATAGAATTCAAGAAGAAGGGCAGGCTGCAATTTCAATTCTTTGTTAGAGTAAATATTAACTCGGAGCATCACCAGGTCTTACTTGTAGCACAAAAATCCAATCTCTGGCTCAGACAAGGTGATATTCTGTAGAAATATTGTGCCACTGTGTGTGTTGCCTCATGTGGTGTATTTGTTGAGCACCCCATTGTTTTAAAATGGTTGTCAGGTGAATTGCCCTATCTTTCGCTGAAATCCTGCTTACTGATTCCCACACTTCTGTGGAAGATGTTGGGGCAATTACTGTATTTTACGAACTATAAGATGCACTTTTTGCTTCAAGACATTGCCTCCAAAATTCAGGTGCATCTTATACTCAGAATCAATATAAAAACGTCCAAAATTCCCGGCCGTATTAAAAACGGCCATATATTCGATGCTGCAGGAAACCTGTCTCTATCTGGCAACAATGAATTCCACTGACAGTAGCAGTGCACTGATGCAACAAACATAAGTTGCGGGGATTCACAAGCTTACTAACACACTGCCTCCCTCCTGCCCACTGCATCACTACAGTCTACGGTGCCACTGATCTTGAATTGAAAGTGGTTTGTGTTGTTGGTAATAGTACAATATTTTCGTTAGTAGCTACCTTTGTAATGGGAAAAAATAAAAGGTATTCATACAATACAAGCAATACATTGAAAGTAATAGAATATGTATAACAACATGGAAACAGAGCAGCTGAGCAGCGTTTTGACCCTCCAAAACATAAAAAAAACCTCACGAGTGGTGATCTAGTAAAGCAGAACTGAAAAAAAAAGTGTGGAAGACTAAATGTGCAAATAGAGGAATAAATGGTAAATGACCAAAACTAGAAGATGATGTACTGAAATGGATTCAAGGACACCATCAAAATGCCACTGGAATTGATATATGCTCACAAGCTTGTGCTACAGCGGAACTTAACAGACTTAAAGCATGGAGTTGGTTGGAGGTACAGGTTTATGAAGCATCATGAACTTAAAAAGTGAACCAAAACCAAAATATATCAGAAAATGCCAAGAGAGTATGAAGAGAAATATTATCTTTTCAATGCTTTATTGTTTAAAATTGAAAGAAAACTGGTGTGGAACTATGCCAAATAGCAAATATGGATGAAACTCCTTGGACATTTGATGTACCGAGTAACAAAACATCAAAGGTGCTAAAACTGTAAATATAAAAAACAAGTAGACATGAAAAATGCACTACACTGCTGTCCTTTCATGTTATGCTGATAGTACTAAATTTAATCCAATGATCATTATCAAGGGCAAAACAATGCCAAAACCTTCTGCAATACCATCACATGGTGCCATTCATTTACATGACAATGGTTGGACGGACATGGCTTGTATAAAATTATGCATTAACAGAGTGTGAGAGAGAAGGAAAGTTGCTTGACTGAAGAAGAGTTCTCTTCATGTGCTAGATCACTTTAGTAGTCATTTGAAAAATTCTGTGAAAGAGAAACTGAGACAGGGAAATACAGAGCTTGCAGTTATTCTGTGAGGACTAATTGCAACCTCTTGACATCTCGAAAAATTAATCGTTTAAAGTATATATGAGAGAGCAGTTGAACAAATGTATGACTGATGAAACCTAACAAGAATTCACACCGAAAGGAGCTTTAAAACAGCCTACAATCACACAAGTGTGTCAACAGATAAAACAGTTGCAGTCAAGAGTGAGAAGACATTATTGGTAAACCTTTCAAGAAGTGCAGCATAAGTAACGCTCTCAACGGCAGTAAAAACAATCTTATATATACGAAGGCAACAACAATGGTGACAGAGAGGAAGAAGAAGAGGAAGAAGAAAGTTCAGATGAAGATCTTCAGGGATTTTAAAGGTCAGTTCGGCTATATAAACTAAGAATTTGTTTTAGTCTGGCTTTTCAATATTATAATAAAAATAGTCAAAATGTTATTTTAAAACATTGCTTGAAAATTAAGGTGTTTCTTACAGTCCATAGCATCTTAATAGTCCGTAAAATACTGGTTTTCATGACCTCTTATTGTGATTTCAACTGGCTCTCTCATTACCCTTCAGGCTTTAGCCTTTACAACCCAGGTCAAAAGAGTCTCTGTAGGTGGTCTGTTCCTGAATCTTCACAGCATCAGCATCTGTCCACTTCAGAGTGATACAGTTCCTTCCACAATGGTCCATCTTCTCTCTAAGGAAGTCTGAGGTGGTGGTTAGTGTTTAACGTCCCGTCGACAACGAGGTCATTAGAGACGGAGCGCAAGCTCGGGTTAGGGAAGAATTGGGAAGAAAATCGGCCGTGCCGTTTCAAAGGAACCATCTCGGCATTCGCCTGAAGCGATTTAGGGAAATCACAGAAAACCTAAATCAGGATGGCCGGAGACGGGATTGAACCGTCGTCCTCCCGAATGCGAGTCCAGTGTGCTAACCACTGCGCCACCTCGCTCGGTAAGGAAGTCTGAAGTGGATTCTAGAATATTACAGTCATTAAATGTTTCATTCAGTTCTGGAGACGGTCTTGTTGCTGAATAACATCCAATTAACTTAACAGAGTGCAGCTTGTTTTACAGAGGATCCACTTTCGAACAATGGAAATCCTAGGTTGGAATATAAATAATATTATGAAAAAGATAGATGGCTACTCACTGTAAAAATGACACACTGAGTTGCAGACAGGCACAACAAAAAGAGTGTAACACATTTGAGCTTTCAGCCAGGTTGGAATATAAACAATATTATGAAAAAGATAGATGGCTACCCACAGAAAGCAAAACAAACACACATCCACATAAGCAACCAGACCTCATGCACACAACCACTACCTCCAGCACACTACTACTACCTCCAGCAGCTCTGGGCAGAATGTAACTGTTGTAACAAATGGAAGTAACAATCCAGATTGGGGGCGGGAAAGTGGACGGGACAGCAGGATACGGGTGGAGAGGGAGAAGTGAGCATTGTCTGGTGGAGTGTGGAGGGACTATGGCAGGAGAAGGTTGCCAGGTGCAGTGTCATGAGGCTGTGGTGGAGGGAGGGGGGTGGGGAGCAGCAAAGGAGAGGAACAGAGAAGGGGAAAAGACTGGTGGGCATGTTGGCAAGGGAAGATTTCAGCAGAAGAGGATGTGTTGTAAGGATAACTCTCACCTGTGCAGTTCAGAAAAGCTGGTGGTGGAGGGGAGGATCCAGATGGCACGTGTTATGAAGCAGCCACTGAAATAAACCATGTTATTTTCAGCTGCATGTTGTAAGGATAACTCTCACCTGCGCAGTTCAGAAAAGCTGGTGGTGGAGGGGAGGATCCAGATGGCCCGTGTTATGAAGCAGCCACTGAAATAAACCATGTTATTTTCAGCTGCATGTTGGGCCACAAGGTGGTCCACTTTCCTCTTGGCCACAGTTTGGTAGTTGTTATTCAGCCTGGTGGACAGCTGGTTGGCAGTCATACCGATATAAGAAGATATGCAATGATTACAGCAGAGCTGGTATATGACATGGTTGCTTGCACAGGCGGCTCAGCCTCTATTAGGGTAGGATAAACCTGTGACAGGACTGGAACAGGAAATGCTCAGTGGGTGGGTTGGGCAGATATTGTATCTGGGTCTTCCACAGGGATATATTCCCTATGATAAGGGGTTAGGATTATGAGTGGCATTGGGATGGACTAGGATGTTGTAGAGGTCGGGTGGGTGACGGAACACCATTTTCGGAGGGGTGAGAAGGGTCTTGGGTAGGATATCCACCATTTCGGTGCATGATAGATAATGAAAGCACTGACAAAGACTGTGGTTCAGTTGTTCCACTCTGGGGTGGTATTGGGTGGCAAAGGGGACGTCATTCGTAGCTGGTTCTTGGGTGTGGTGGTAGGATTGGGGTATGTGGGGATATGGCACAGGAAATCAGTTTGTGGACTAGTTCTGGGGGAATTGTGTGTGTGTGTGTGTGTGTGTGTGTGTGTGTGTGTGTGTCACTATAACTTTCTGAGACACCCTGTAGTTGCTTCTTGTGACCTAGAGGGGTAGACAGAGTGGGGAATCACCTGCTCTATCTCCAGTTTCCAGACCTACGAAAGAGGAAGCGCATGAACACCATATGGCGACCTACCTCCCCTCACGTTTCTACTCCTCACAACCCCCCCCCCCCCCAAATCACCCTGTATCACCCCAGGAACACAATTTTCCCTTAATATGGCACCACTGCAACACACATTTAATTTTTAATCAACTTTAAAAACAAACAATTTTATATTGTTACAACACCATTTTTTAATAATCTGCAATTATTCCATCTGCAATGAGGAAGCTATTAGTCTCAGAGAAGAAACGAATAGGACCTTTTTTTCACGACATTGGTGTAGTCTAATTTGGTACTGGGAAACATTTGCGCTAGGAGCCACAGTTTTCGAATTATTCGAGAAAAATATAAAAAAAGTCATATTTAAATGTCCCAATGCTCACGCCTCACCCAATAGGATTTTTAGTATGTTGTTGAAGATACTCCTCTCCTAGCACTGCGCAAAAATTTGTGACTGTATAGCCCCCCCCCCCCCCCCCCTATTTTTTCCCCCTTTGTTAACTGGAGTAGTATGTAGAAGTTTCCACTAAGAGAAGGCTATTACAGAGGCATTTCACTGATATAAGTGTCCCAGCCAGCCCCTGTAAACCCTTCTTTGCTACTGGAAAGGGCAAGAACATATTAGCACATTGAAATTTTCTGGTTACTTGTTTCTACTCTTTGCTTAGAACACACGTTTGTGGGTTACCCCCCCCTCATTTTCTTTATTGGTTACTGGGCATTAACACTGCAAAATGAGCTCCCAAGAAGGCCAAGAGAGTAATCATTGATCATCAGGAGCCATCTGAGTCCCACAAAAAGTTAGAGATATTAAGTACAGCTACAAAGAGAACCATATACCTACTGGGGTGTGGCATGTGCCCCACGTTCTGCTCAGTAAAAGCTGTTCTTTGAGTGAGTTTCGGAAGTTCTTCAAAGACTGTAAAAAGTGCTGGCACTAGCATATTATTTCTGTGGGGGATTGCTATGAAGGGGACAAAGTTGATGTTGATAAATAAAGACTCTTTAAGAAAAACAAACACTCCTGTTACTTTTTGATCATAACTCATAGCTACAGACATGCATGAGCTTTAAATTCAAGGGGAGCACGGAGAGAAAGAATAAACCTTATGAAACTGAAAACGTTACTTTACTGAGAAATACGCAATGATGCCTACCGGCTGAGGATGACACCGTGGTCGGCCTGTACTGTTGTCCCTTCTGAGGCCTATTAGGACAGAGTTTAGAGATTTACAGGGTGTCTACGTGGACAAGGAAAAAAAAAAATCCCGGATTTTTCCCGGTTAAAAATACACTTTCTCCCTGGCGAAAACACACTTTTTCCGTGTTAAGTGACCGTATACTATTCCTTGGCCCTCATCAATCCTTTGAATGTTTATGGTTTTATATACCGACGTAGAATTTCCTGCCAATTTAGAAAACGAAACTCAGGGGGGAAAAAACACGTTTTGAAACACCTTTGATGTGCAGCAATGTGTACGCTGCATAGTTTCGTAATACGTAGGTATAAATTCGAATTCCACCAAATACCGCATGTTACTTTCCAAAGAATTGAAGTCAGGATTGTGATGCGCTTTTGTAAGCCACTCATCACTCATGTCATGTGATCTCGCCATCTGATGACAGCATAGGACACGTGATGTCGACAGTCATTAGCAAGATCACTCTTAAGTAGCGCAAAAACACAAATAAGAAAAGTTAATGGTTTAAATTAATACACACAGCATTCATATATAATATTGGTCTCCAAGATTAATAAGCTGGAAGAGAAGCTAAGCTTCCACATATGTTGATCTTTTCTGCACGTGATTCACTTTAAGATCAATCACACAAATTTGCCAGTAAAATTTTTAATAACGACGTAAATGTGTGATCTCCTGAGCTCAAAATTCTTCAAAATGGCCGTCCTCAAAGAGTTGATTTTTAAATGAGAGTCAAACGCTTTGTTATTTAAGAAATTCATCGTACATTCTCGCACATGGCTCATCTTGCGTAAAAGGAAATTTGCTTTTAGCGCATGTAACGCTTTTCAAACCACCGTTCGCAATATTTTGCTGCTACCTGTTAGAAATAGGTTCGTTTTAGCAGTTGCAAGAGAGCGCACAGATAACAGTTGTCACCACGCGATGATGCAGGAAGGCCCTATGTTCGTACGTGTAAAACATTAAAAGATCTTACATTATGTCATAAAATAAACAAGACATCAAAGGAAACTTCAAGAGAATTTTGTGAACCATACTAAAATGCATAATTCGGCTTAAAGTGCACATTCGTATGTCCAAATTCGGATGTATATTTTCTTGGAGTACCAGTAGTGTATTATCTCATGTTCGGTTCTTTATTATGGCATAATGCATACGTGCACTTGAAATCAGCGAACAGTTGAAACCAACCAACAGTGTGAAATTAAACAGTTCGTTTCAAATAAACTGACTACCTCAGCAGAAAAGATAAATAAAAGCCAAATCTCTTTAGCAAACCGACAAAGATAACTTCACCGTTCCGCAAGGCGATTAATGCTTGACTGTCAGAAAGGTGGAAATAAAATCTGAAACTAATAACATATTTTAGCCATCCGTAACTATGTGAACGTATTTTAATTCATTTGATATCTCCCGGTCACAAAAATCCGTTTTATCATTTAACGTGAGAGAAATAAACGAAGAGGAAAGAACAAAATCACTAGACGTAAACACAGGTCACGTGGAGGCGACCCACCTCCCCACCACAACTCGGACTGGCTCGAATGGCTCTGAGCACAAGTCGGACTGCTCTGTGCATCAGCCCCGGATCTACGATATTTCCGAACCGGGGCAATATTAAGTAGTGGCGCCCAGCCACACTTCCGTAACCAGAAGCGGGAGACGGTACTACTCATACGCAACTCTACTACGCATGCACAAGAGCCCGCCCGCAACTGCTCAAAGGAATCTAAAGTAAACAGTTGTCACGTCACGCTCATCGGAGGCAGTTTCTTGTTATGAAGTATTGCATAGTCTTCCAAAAGCATTTGACACAATTTGCTGTTGGCAGACGCTTGTATGAGCACTGTGTTTTGTTGATGTATACGGCCCATTTCCTTTGCAACTTAAGTTTATTTTATGTTTTTTTTTTTTTTTTGTTGCTGCAGTGTTATTCTGCAGTAGCGGGTTACAGTAACATTCTTTGTTAGAGTATTGGTTATTACCACTCAAAATCACAAAAATTTAACTGAAAACTAAAACAATGAAAAATTCCCGGAATTGTAAACAATTCCCGGGTTTTTCCCGGTTTTCTCCCGGATGAAAAAATTCCCGGGTTTTTCCCGGATCTTCCGGTTGTCCCGGGTCATATACACCTTGGATTTAGTACATTTGCAAAAAATAAATTGCTTCTGGGTTAATTCAATAATGTGTTACTCTGCCCCATGCACTGTAACATTATTGGATCCCTAATTGTGCAGTCAGCAAGGTCGTCAGACTTGTCCCACTCTTCAGCAACATCAATCCTGAGGTCAACCACTGTGTGAGAAGGCGTCCTACATCAATGCACTGCAACTTTCAACTGATATCAAATATGATCCTTTAGGTTCTTGTTAGCAGATACCACAGATCATTCCTTTCGCATGGCAAAATATTGATTTTAGGGCTTGACAGTGGGTTGAAGGATCCTGCCTCATTACTGCACTGCCCTCCCATTACCCTCGATAGTGATGAGAAGCATCCAGTCTCCATGTGCAATACAGGCTTGAAACAAGACTGACTCATCTTCCTGCTGAACCCACATGCCTTACACAAACATTGTTACCCGGACACCTCCACACTTTTCTACAACACTCAATCAACAGATGTGATAAATCCTGCACTCATAAATGAAGAGTACTAGACACTACTGATCCACGTTCTATTCAATGTGTTGTTTCTCTCACTTTCTTTGTGCACCATGGTGCTCAGGGGTTTGTAGTGTGGTTCATGTCAGATGCCTGGAAGCAAAATTGTTCATATGGAGATGGCTGCATACTGTCTGTATTGGCACAGCCCTACCAACTGCCTTCAAAAGGCAGTGCACAGATCTATTGTATTCTCCTCAAGGTACCTAGAAGCCATAATTTGGTGGTAGTTATCATTAGCTGATGTTGCTGGTTCCATGCAACCACTATTAGGCAGATCTTCAATGTTTTGCATCTCTCCATAGTGAGTGAATGTTCAAATGATGTCATAATGTTCTTTGCCAATTCAGCACGAAACTTCCTATGTTGATAATCTTTCTTGCTGTAAAGTCACAATGTGAACACAGCCTAAAATTGAAATGATCCTTCCAGGCTAGTTGGTTGACTAAACAGTATGTACAAGTGACATTAGAGACACAGCAAACACTACTGAACTGCACTAGAAATGCAGGCTTACTTTTACCTCCACAACACATGTGGCAGAATGCAGCAACTATCTGTGATCAAAAGAGTATTAAGACAGAGGTTTCTGGTTAAAAAACACAAACTATGCAAGTAATAAGAGTCAAACAATGGAAAATCCAGGATGTTAAGAATATTGTGACAGTCTTCTGACTGTGCCTATCTGCAACTCAGCATCTCCACTATATAGTGAGTAGCAACTTTTCGTAATACTGTTACAACTAATGAGAGTGTTACATAACTTTTTTCTTATACTCCAAAAGCAACTTTATGGTGTCAGGCAGGAGGTACCTCATGTACCACTATTATTTCCCTCTTCCCTGTTCAACTTGTGAATGGTGTGTAGGAAGAATGAACGCCAGCAAGCCTACAAATGAAGTGAAATTCCTCTAATTTTACAATCAGTGTCATTTTCAGAAATAATTCAATATGAAAGAATGGTGGACTCAATAAAATGGATCAGATGCTTAGACAACACAGCAGAAACACAAGGAAGGCAGATTTTGGTTTAATGTCTTTAGAGGAGCAAAACCTCATATTGGGGAATGATGGGGAAAGAAATCTGGTGTGCCCTTTTCAAAGGGCCATCCTGGCACTGCCTGAAGATATTAGGGGAAATTGTGGAAAAACTAGATCTGTATGATCAGACAGGAATCTGACATACCATCCTCCCAAATACAAGTTCATTGTCTTAACCTTTGTGGCACCTCATTTGGTGGTAGAAATATGTCCAAATTTTTTAATTACATGTTGTGATGCAAGAAAATACAAAAGTGCTTACGGTATCTTCACAACTGTGTTAGAAAAGTACGCTATTAAGAAAATATACTGTTCCAAGGCTTCAGAACATTATAGATTGTAGATGTATTAACTTACCTCTTCCATTTCAATAACAGGTCTCTTCAGTGTTATCTTTTTTGCTTTAGTAGGTTCTGAACAAACATCCTTCTTTGCATTTTGTTCTTCATTTTGGCTCTTCTCTACTTTTACATCAGCTTTCTTGTCAGTTGATTTACTTTTAATGATTATTTTGTCAAGGAAATTATCACCTCCATTACTTGCTTTACTGCTTCCAGATGTGGAGGTGCTGGTGTTCAACTTGATCTTTTTACTCTGAGTAAGATCTGGAGGTGGTTTTAAACGATCCTTTCCTGTATGGTCAGAGTGCTGTTTCTGACGATTTGAATATGGCATTGTTGATGATGACGACAATAATGACAAGGATGATGCTGATGATGATGATGGGCTATTGTTTGTAACAGATGTGCTGTATTGGGAAAGAAAATACATTGAAAACATCTGTACAGTACTTACAAAATACAGTTGTTAAGAGTATTTAAAATATTTCAGCATTAAGTAAATATGAGTCGGTTAGCTGCTTTTTCAAAATGCTTAATGAAACATGAGACTGCAAAAATCAACTTAATCTCAGACTAATCCAGTAACCAAGCCGTTCAGTATCCAAATCACGATCCCAGACCTCATACTTGTAAATGAGTGACATACAAGAAAGCAATGATTCTACTCAGTAACTTAACATGATACCAAGAAATTAGAAATCCTTAAATTGTGTCAAATGTACAGATAATGAGCTACACATCTCACAAACAAGCAAATATTTTTGCTTTATTTTAGGAATAGCATGAAGAACAAGCTATAACAATTTAAAAATGTTAAGCAAAGAGATAAAGTTGCCCGATACCTTTGCTTTGCCTTTTCCTGTTCTTGCTTTTCACGCATTTTTGTTAATTCCTTTCCTCTTCGAGAAAGTTTGTATTGCCTCTGTGGCAGAGGAACACACAGTCTATGAAAAACATCAAGAAGCTTACGCTTTGATATTCCGTAGTCCATCCGCACTCCCCTCTACAAAAGAACACACAAATGAACACAAATTTCAATTTTGTTGATGGTGATGCTTGAAATTACAGCTGCAAAGGACTTCCTCTCAAATACTACTACCCTTCATACTAAAATCAGGCACTCACCTACAGTGCATAGAAATATGTACTGGGCATGAAGGGGGTGATGACTGCAACAGGCGGGAGGAGAGGGATGATTGGAGAAAAAGTCAGATTTGAGGAAGTTTCATCAAGGAGAAGTATCTTATGCTAAAGGCAGTAAAAATTGTTAGATACATTTTAAATGAATTTTGAAACTAATTTTGGGACCCATGTTACGTAAATAAATTTTGTGTGATGTCAGTCTCACTCTGATTAACACAAAACCTAATTGTTTCTGTTTCAATTCATCCACTTAACACTACAAAACTGCTTATTAACTCTAGTAGTCATATGCACTCTGATTAACACAAAACCTAATTGTTTCTGTTTCAATTCATCCACTTAACACTACAAAACTGCTTATTAACTCTAGTAGTCGTATGTTGGCACACACCCAATAAGGTCTTTGCAGCTATTTGTACCACATTTAATTCTTTATCATCTTCAAGTACTTTCATCAACATTAATGGCAGGTATCAGGGCTATACAAATGTCAGGCGTTCAGCTGTACTCTCATGTTGAGACACATTTTCAGTAGCTCACTCACCTTTCTATAAGCACTTAGTTTTCTAACTATACTGCCAGCAATGAACCTCAAATGGTTTTTCTGAGACAGTATCATAGCAGTGTATGACATGCTGTTTCTGCTGTTCTTTCAATAAAACAGTGTGTTCGGTCATCAGTTTCTGAAAGAATGCTTCTGCCTCTGACATTAAAACTGTAATTTTTATCAAATTTTTCATTATGTAGTCCAATAAATCTGTAACTTGGTCTTTCTACAGTTCATTTTAGAAATGTATTCAATACAGAGTTGTGTGGGTTAGTCTCTAAATTTCTGGGGCTGTATTATAAAACTTTCAGTAGAAGTCTTAGTATCAACTGACTTAATAAATGGCACTGCAAGATTAAGAATTGGTAAATTATTGTACTTAAAATCCCATTTACTAGTAGCAAATGAGGTACATGACAAACTAGGCACGTGATACGGCACCAAACATAGATAAACTGAATGAATACTGTGAGAATAAATGCCAACAGCAGTATATGGAAAGTGGATGTGTAAAGAAATAAAACAGGTTTGTTATGCGATTCAACACCAGTTATAAACTTGTAGTTCTGGAGGAGTACATCAAAGTAATTCATAAAAATTCCCATCGAGACAAGACAAGTGGCACATATTCGAGAGTCCAGTTATATTATCAAGGATTCAAGAATTTTACAATGGTTATGCTGACACTACACACAAAAGAAAGAAAATAAAGAGATTCAATAATTTACACACTTGGTATGACACACTATATTAATCAATGTGAAACAGATCAGATCTGTCAGTTTTTATTTTGAGTGGAAAATACTAACAACATGAACCAAACATTACTGTATATCTTGCACTGACATGTTTATTTTTGTTTGACACTGTGCTGTGCAGCTGAACATACCTTCTCTTCTAATAACACATTCACTTGCATGTGTAATTGTATCCCACCTTTAGCTTCAACCGACAGCTTCAAATGCTAAACTGAATACAACAATGAAACAAGTCTAATGTAAAGTAGTTGTCTTGTATGTTTATGCCGTGTCCATTCCCGCCCCCTAGCTATGGGAAACATTTCAAGAATGCTAAGTCATATTCTTTCGAGACAAAATCAGTAGTATTACGACTATCATTAGATATGAGCAATGTGTCGCTGTGGTATGACACTGGGCTCGCATAAGGGAATGGTGATTCAGTTCTTTGTCTAGTCATCCAGATTTTTTCAGCAATTTTTCTAATCTGATTAAGGCTGACGCTGGGTTGGCTTCTTTGAAAAGTGGACGGGTGGTTTCCCTCCTATCCTTCACCAATCTGATCCTGAGCTCCATGTCTTATGACACCACCAACAGAATGTTGAACTCTAATTTTTCTTCCTTCTGTATCTGTAGAGTATTATTACTATGTTACTTAAAATCCGTCTTGATTGCAAATTTTTTTATTATTCATATGACCGGTTTCGGTTCATTCAGAACCATCTTCAGATCTGTAAAAATAATTATACTAATTTACTATTTCACGAAAGCAAATCTTTTTCATCCTATCTTATCAACATCAAATGTACCAGAACGTACCTGATATTTAAGTTACAAGAGTAACCCGTCCAATTCAGCAACTTTCACATGCTACGTCACATAAAATTGGTTGGCAGAGTGCACGTCATTTATATTAATTATAACACTATTACCGACAGGTGGCGTCTGGTACATTTGTTACATTCCATTTGCACATACTGTATTCAGTAGATCTTTTTTATATTAAAAATATTTAATTAAAATATGTAGATGTCAAAGCTAAAATCTGTACTTGTCAGGATTAAAAAACAGTAAAATTATCATTTTTATACGATCTAATAGGCATAGGGCGATTTATATATCTATGGTGCTGGTGTGAACTTGTTTTCTTCTACGGTCTGCTTCCGTGGTTCCCGCCACTTTGGTGTTGTGCCGCGGTCCGCTCAGTCGTCTGCTGTCCATCGCCGCGGGCAAGAGGGCTGCACAGGAGGGCCCCGTCAACGACGCCAGGCGTTGCACGCGTCTTCCGGCTTCTCCACCGCGCACCATCTCTCATCTCTCGGCCTGGATCTCCATACGCAACAGTTGTCATCTTAGTAGGTCGTCATAAATGCTAAAATAGGCGTTATGATTGAATTCGCTTTGTTCGTTGAGGATTAAATCCGGATCTTTATTTTTGTGGGTGTATAAGATGACAACTGTTGCGTATGGAGATCCAGGCCGAGAGATGAGAGATGGTGTGCGGTGGAGAAGCCGGAAGACGTGTGCAATGCCTGGCGTCGTTGACGGGGCCCTCCTGTGCGGCCCTCTTGCTCGCGGCGATGGACAGCAGACGACTGAGCAGACCGCGGCACAACACCAAAGTGGCGGGAACCACGGAAGCAGACCGTAGAAGAAAACAAGTTCACACCAGCACCATAGATATATAAATCGCCCTATGCCTATTAGATCGTATAAAAATGATAATTTTACTGTTTTTTAATCCTGACAAGTACAGATTTTAGCTTTGACATCTACATATTTTAATTAAATATTTTTAATATAAAAAAGATCTACTGAATACAGTATGTGCAAATGGAATGTAACACATGTACCAGACGCCACCTGTCGGTAATAGTGTTATAATTAATATAAATGGCGTGCACTCTGCCAACCAATTTTATGTGACGTAGCACGTGAAAGTTGCTGAATTGGACGGGTTACTCCTGTAACTTAAATATCAGGTACGTTCTGGTACATTTGATGTTGATAAGATAGGATGAAAAAGATTTGCTTTCGTGAAATAGTAAATTAGTATAATTATTTTTACAGATCTGAAGATGGTTCTGAATGAACCGAAACCGGTCATATGAATAATAAAAAAATTTGCAATCAAGACGGATATTAAGTAACATTATAAAATCACTGATTGCGGTTGTCCCATAAGACATTATGTCTGTTTTTGCAGAGTATTATTACAACTGATGCCCAGTAAACAAAGATTCACTGGGTGTCTAAGATTAACAGGCCCTGTATAAGATGATGTGTAAGTTGGCCATCCAGATGAGGGTAAAGGCTGCAGTTAATATCACCTGACTGTGATTTATTAGTAGCAGTCTAGTTGAAATAGCAAAAATGTATCATAAAACCATGTATTTTAATCTGCAACAGCCCTCCCATCATGAGCAACTAATTCTTTTAGAAAACAGTAACTTGCATTCACGATCTACAAAGACATATCCATCAGTTACACATTTCTTCAATCACTTATTAATATGAACAGCTAAAAGCTGGGGGACACGGAATGATGCACAGCCTACTTAGTGATGTACAATAAGGGTGCCATGTTATGAGTTAGCAACCTCTGTACTTATTTTATGACAGCAGTTTAGCCACTTTATTGAGTGTTTCTGAATGGAAGTAAATGACTGCTGGCTTAATTTCCTATTGCTGTTGACACATATTCAAACTTCCTGGCATATTAAAACTGTGTGCTGGACCAGACTCAAACTCGAGACTTTTGCTTTTCAGGAGCAAGTGCTATACCGACTGAGCTACCCAAGTATGAGTCAAAACACCTCCTCACAGCTTCAGTTCTGCCAGTACCTCATATCTCCTATCTTCCAAACTTCATGGGTGTGTGCCACAATCAAACCCTACCATCAGTTCTTATCAACTGAAATTGGGACTCATCTGACCAGGCCATGGTTTTCCAGTTGTCTGGGGTCCTACCAATATGGTCATGAGCCCGGAACATGGGCCCGGAAGAGGTGCTGCAGGTGATGATGTGTTGTATGCAAAGGCACTCCCAGTGGTTGTCTGCTACCATACCACATTAATGCCAAATTTCACTGCACTGTTCTAACGGGTACAATCGTCATACATCCAACATTGATTTCTGCATCTCTTTCACATGGTGTTACTTGTCTGTTGGTACTGACCACTCTATGCAGATACCACTGCTCTTGGTCATTAAGTGAAGGCCCTCGGCCAGTGTTGCCCATGGTGGAGGTAATGGTGAAATTTTGTATTCTTGGCACACTCCTGACATTGTGGATCTTGGAATATTGAATTGTATAACAATTTCCAAAACTGAATGTCCCATGCGTCCACATTCAAAGTCTTATAATTCCCATCTTGTGGTCATATTCACACCAAAAACCTTTCACATGAGTCACCTGAGTACAAATGACAGCTCCACCAATGCATTGCCCTTCTATACCTTGTGTACACAGTACTACTGCCATCTGTATATGTGCAAATCTCTATTCCATGACTTTCTTCACCTCAGTATTTGTTACATTAATAAGTGAGACTAATTCTGGGACATTCACATTCTGTAGTTAACTAATATTATGTTTAAATTTTCTTTTGTGACTTAAAAGGATGTACATTCCCCTCCATAAAAAGTACAAATGATGCACTCATGGCTCTATAATGTACAACTTATTGCTGAAACTTCCTGGCAGATTAAGACTGTGTGCCAGACCAAGACTCGAACTCGGGACCTTTGCCTTTTGCGGGCAAGTGCTCTACCATCTGAGCTACCCAAGCACGACTCACGACCCATCCTCACGGCTTTAATTCCACCGGTACATCATCTCCTACCTTCCAAACTTTGTTCTGGAAACTTATTGCTCATTGAACTAATAGATGGTACTTCGAAAATTCTGCATTTGCATGCCATGTGTCTGTGCTGCCCAAGTGTGTTAATATGTGTTCATATAAGCACCCATTCATGGACTTCATGTTACCAATAAAAGGAATTTTTATGGATGACCATCCGCCATGTCACCGGGCCACTATGGTTAGAGACTTGTTTGAAGACTATTCTGGAGAATTCGAGTGAATGATTTGTCCATTGACATCGCCTCACACAAATCCCATCAAACACTTATGGACATAAGCAACAGGTCAGTTTGTGCACATCATCACGCACTGGTAACACTTTCGCAATTATGGACAGCTATAGAGGCAGCATGCACAGAACTTCCAGCGACTTGTTGAGTCCATGCCACATCAAGTTGCTCCACTATGCTGGGCAAAATGAGCTCCAACACAATATTAGGTGATGTCCCATGACTTCAGCTCTGTGAATTTAGAATGGTTTGATTGGAAAATTAACTGAAACCTAAAATAAAGGGCAAAAAGTCTTAAAAGCTATGTATAGAATTAGAAAAAGTAGATTGAACACAATGGTGGCAGCATATTCATTGCCAAAAAAGCTCAGTAATTTCTAATGAGATAAACAGAGAACAATTACAAAACAACCTGACTGGAAATAAGCACCAAAATTGGGAGAGGGGGGAGGGGGGGGGGGAGGAAGCTCGCAATGACAACAAAGCACATTAATTTCAACAAAAAATTGTCTCAAAAACAACATGATTCCAAATTATGTGAAGACTGCCATCAAAACAAACACAACAACTGAAAAGAAAACATTGGAAAACACACGGAAACTCTGGGTGAAAAACGATCTGAAAGAAGTTTATATTGCAGAATTACAGTTGGCGATGTTGCTTCATAGACTAGAGTACGATACCATAACTGAAAAAGTCAGAAAGCACACCGAGTTCACCATACAGAAAACAAAAGCCACACAGAAGAATAAACTAGTTGACCTTATAAAACAAGTCACCTCTCAAACTGAACCAAAACAGCCAAAGGAAACACACATTCTACACACCTTTCCTCAACAACACCAATATAATATTCACTGCAGAAGAAGAGGCACTACTCAGCAGCAGTTTAAAACACAACATTACAGCTCCACTGGACCAAAAGAACCAAGCGAAGCTCATCACTAGTGTCCCACAGATTTCAACCATTGGCTTTAAGAAGCAAAATGACAGAATAGCAGCCTGCCACAAAATTAACAGAATTATTGAGAAGGAAATTGTAAAACCATTCCCAGCAAACAAGAAAATAGAAGAAGCCCTTACACATACTACTAAGACTAAATCAGACATGAATAATACAATAATTGTATCAGCTGACAAGGGTAATACAACTGTTGTAATGAACAGAGCTACATACATAGAAAAAACTTTAGACCTCTTCCAAACCAACAACATAACAGAAATACATAAAGATCCAACAGCTCGAATACAAAAAGAGATTAAACACATTTTAAACACCAATTTCCTACTCACCATCCAAGAGGCAAGAAACATTGTGACAATTAGTCCACAAGCACCTTGCCTTAGATCACAACCTAAGATACCCAAAAATGGGACCCCCATCAGGCCTACAGTGAACTGTGGAAACAGCCCAACATTAAACTCAACAATTTGCTCTTCAAAATTCTCAAAAAAAGCATATACATTCAATAATGAGAGAACACTTAAAAACACAGCAGAATTTACATAACATGTCAAAAATGTAGAAGTACCTGATGGAGCCACACTTGCTTCATTTGACATACAAAACCTTTTTTCCTCTGTGCCAATAGATGTCACACAACAAATAATCAATGCCTACCTACAAAAGCACAAAAAAATCTCTTCAGCTCACATTACTGAACTAATGGACTTGCTTGAATTCACACTTTCACACAACTACTTTAAATTTAACACTAAAATCTACAAACAAACAGATGGTCTGGCACTGGGCTCAAACATTTCTGGATTGTTAGCTGAAATATTTATAAGTGATTTAAGACAAAATCCTGAATTCCAGTCACCACCTCCTCAAAAATATCGTCTACTACCACAGATATGCAGATGATACCATCATTTTAATCAAAGGCACAAAACATGACATCAATGAGTTGAACCAATTATTCAACAACTCCCATGAAAACATAAAATTCACAATTGAACACCAAGCAGATGACAGTATAAATTTTTAGACCTTACCATTAGAATAAAGAATAACAGACATCAGTTTGAAATTTATTGGAAGCCTACCACAACACATACTACAATCCACAACTCTCTTGTCACCCCACAGCCCACAAAATTGCCAGTTTCCTGTCATGAGCAATAGAGCTATCCAACTACCACTCTCTGAAGACAAATGTGAACTAGAAATTGAAATCACAAAACAAACAGCCATGGCAAATGGTTATAACACCCCCATAGTAGACACCCTAAAACACTCAATAGTGGCAAAGCAATCAAGTCACAAGTAACAAAAAGAAATCTTCATCTTCCATACTAGCCCCTTTTTAGGTAACATTTCATATCAGATTGCCAATGTCTTCAAATGAAAAGGCATAAGCATATCCTTTACCACAGACAACAAGATTGGACAGAAGTTACCCCACTTCATCACACAGGTGTGTACAAAATTGAATCTTTGGACCTTGACTGCTTCTACATAGGCCAGACAGGCAGATCATTTGAGATTAGATTCAAAGAACACATGGCAGCACTAAAAAATACAAAATACCACACATCAGCAACAGCCACCCATCTGCATGAAACAAAACACGAAGTTAACAACACAAGTATGACTGACCTCATTTACAAATATATCATCACAACAGCTTGTATCCCCTGTTAGCTTGAAATTATATGTACATCAACTGCTGGCACAAACTGTACATCCATCAGCATATTTTAATGCATTAACCAATGTATTACCCCAACCTATAGGCAGTTATTACATGTAACAGTTGTAATCTTAAGACCACCTGCTTTGTAAAGTTTGCTCTCATACTATCACTCCTTCCACCATCTCCCTCCCTCTCACTTTCTCTTTCTCTTCCACTCCTTCTGCCTCCAGCCTAACTGTGATTTCCCAACCAAAATTGTTATTTGCGTATAATTTTACCACTGTAGCCAACATAATTACTGTACTTAAAGTTTGTAACATGCCACCTGATTGTGCGAACGAGTATAAAGTTTAAGCTATATTAACTTGTCATAATTGGATTTACATACCAACTGAAATATTTATTCCAATGCATGCATTTGACACCTCAAAATAAACATCTCCAAAATCCTTTAAAAAATTTCTTCTGTAACAATGTTGTTACAACGTATATTCTTTGTAATTTGGGATAATGTTTTCTCTTGTGCTAGATGATCCTTAAACCCAATAGTTTCCAGACGCCATATTTGTTTACAAAATATGACACTACACATGTGATGCATTACAGTAGTGAAAGGAACCTGTGACCACTATAGGTACTCTATTTTACTTATTTTATTTTTACTGTTAGATACAAGTTTAGTTTTTGTCAAAAGAAACCCAAAACCATGTTCTAAAATAGTGTTTTGTTTCTCCACTAGACAGGGCCACAAGTTCCTTCAAAAAATTGTAATCCCCTCCCCACACACACACACACCATACTAACAAATGTAAATCCACCTGATGATGGAGGTTTAAACCTTTGAAATGCGCCGTGGAAGTAAATAAACAGTGACTGGTAACAGTAAACTTGTAGTTTCATTTAAACTTGGATAAATTATTGAAATGGTGGAATGTTTAAGAGAAAGCATGGAAAGTATCATTTGTAAATTCTCATTTTATGCCACAGTAAGGAACAGAATTTAAATTTTCCCACTACAGAATGAGGATGCATGGGTTTAGAGGGACAAAGATATATGTAGTACTGTACAAAATTTCTTCCCACTACCATGGGCAGTTGGTGTGCCAAATTACTTTTGAGGGGACATGTTAGATCTTATGACAAAAATTAAGCCAAAAAATTGATATTCAGCTAATGTACAAATGGGATTCAGTGACCACAAACTACATATACATCTACATGACTACTCTGGAATTCACACTTAAGTGTCTGGAAGATGGTTCTTTGAATCACCTTCAGACTATCTACTGTTCCACTCTTGAAATGCGCATGGGAAAAATGAACACCTCAATCTTTCCATGCAAGCTTGGATTTCTTTGATTTTATTATGATTATCATTACTCCCCATGTAGGATGGGTGCAACAAAATATTTTCATACTCAGAGCAGAAAGCTGTAGTTTGAAATTTTGTGAAAAGATCTCACAATAACAAAAAGCTCGTTTTAATGATTGCTGTTCCAACTCTGTTGCCACATCTGTGACACTCTCTCCCCTATTTCATGAAAATACAAAACGAGTTGCCTATCTCTGAACTTTTTTGATGTTTTATGTCAAACCTATCCAGTATAGATCCAATACCACATGGAAATACTCCAGAAGAGGACAGACAAGCATAGTGTAAGCAGTGTCTTGGGTAAATCTGTTGCATCTTCTAAGAGTTCTGCCAATAAATCTCAGTCTTTGGTTCGCCTTTTTGCAATTTTTTCTATGGGATCATTCCAATTTAAGTTGTTTGAAACTGTAATACGTTAGTTTTTAGTTGAATTGACAGCCTTTAGATTTGTGTGATTTATTGTGTAAATGAAATTAAATAGATTTCTTTTGGTAGTCATCCAGATTTGACCTCATGCTTTTCATTATTTAGAGACAACTGCCTCTTTTCGCATCATATGGGTATCTTGCCTAAATCATTTTGCAATTGGTTTTGATATTTTGATGACTTTACTAGATGGTCAATGACAGCATCATCTGCAAGCAATCTAAGAGGGCTGCTCAGATTGTCTTCTAAATAGTTTATATTGATAAGGAATGGCAAACAGCCTAAAATACTTCCTTGGGGAATTTCAGACTGTTTTATTATTTTATTCACTGACTTTCTATCAATTACTACAAACTGAACAATGTTTTCTGGATCTGTGTTGACTATTTTTCAATAACCCGTTTTCTTCACAGTAATTCATAAGGTTTGAACACAGTATATGTTACAAAATTCTACTTCAAAATGGTGTCAGCGATATGAGTATTATTTAACAAATTACTTCTACTTCCTTTCTTGGATACTGCTGTGACCCGTACTATTCCCCAGTCCTCAGATACGAATCTTTCACCGAGCAAGCAGTTGTAAGTGACTGCTAAGTATGGAGCTCTTATATCAGTACACTATGAAATGAACATAATTGGTATACCATCTTTAGCAGAAGATCTGCCTTTATTAACTGATTTAAAGTGCTTTGCTACACTGAAGATATCTACTTCTAAGCTACTCATTCTGGAATATTCACTTCGTCATCTTTGGTGAAGGAATTTCGGAAAGCTCCGCTTTGGTTGAACTGCTATCAGCAACACTACCACCACTATTACACAGCGAAGGTATTGATTGTGTCTTGCCACTGGTGTCGTAACACACAGCCAAACTCTCTTTGGATTCTTTGTCAGATTTGAAGACAGAATTTCACTGTGGAAACTATTAAAAGCAGCATGCAATGAAGTCAGCCTTATATTTCGAAATTCCAATCTTGGAGATTACAAACTAAATATACAAAAACCTTCCCGCAATTAAATAAATATTTCTGTTTCCTTAGCACATCAGATTTGATTGTATAACCAAGAGGAAATCACTGAAAGGTTGAGTTTACAAATAAATCTTATGCAGTAAGAAAACCAAGAAACCTTTATCTAAGAACATCACAATGAAAAATTACATTCTCATATTAACTTTCTATCTTTGTTAATGTAACAAATGACATTACTTTGATATAGTGTAATGGAAGACATTTTGTGCTACAACATTTTCTGAGACCAAAGAACTCCTCTGTAGGAATCAACACAGATTCTGCAAGCAGGAGTTGTGTGAAACATGCCTTGCTCTGTACGATAATGAAATCCATATGACTGTATCTGGTGAAACCAAGGTTCCAGCAGAAAGTCCGAATTTTAGTAAAGACTTTGCTACAGCTCTGCAGTGTCACCTACTAAGCAAAGCAACTGCTTACAAATCTCAGACTGGGTATGGACTGAATTGAAGACATCCTGGAAACGGAACTTGGCAGACCGTTCTTAACTGTGATAAACTGTTAAAAATGAAATTAGTATCCAGTGTAGCTCAAGGAGGTGTGCTTGGCAGATAAAATCACTATCTCACACACTGTTCACAGACACTGCATTTAACTATTGGGAGATCAAGTTATTATAAAGTGCAAGACAACTTGCAGATGACTTTGCTGAGACTGGCGATTGACCTTCAACAAAAATGAACATAATCTAATGGTGTATGTAGATGAACTGACTCTGAAGGATCAGCAATGTTTATGCCAATTGCACACGACACTGTCATTGCACCATTCCAAAGTCAGTCGAGTACAGAAACTCCAGACCAGTCACCCGTGCCCACTTCACTCCCTCCATGATCTCCATCACTCCCTGCAAATCTAAATGTGCATAACATGCAAACAAAAGTTGCTGCAAATGACCACAACCTCGATGTAACTAATGGTATTCAACCACATCATTTAAAAGTCAGTGCATGCAGAGAACCAGGGGGAGAAGACACGATGAATATTGGAAAACTGCCATCAATGCCTCAGCGAGACAGGGAATCAATACCTGCACCACAACCATCAGTATACAAGTAGCAAAAAGTCAGTGACTCAAGGATACTACTCAGTCAGATGAACAAATGTCAATTTAACTGAGAAAGATAAGTACTTTCAATTACTGCTGTTACCAGCTCGGCTACCTGTAAAATTTTAAACAAAACAGTATAAATTTTACGATGGAACTATAAATCTTTGTGTTTCTAGTATAAAAAGTCTACCAAGTATCCACCTCCTACAACCACAGACACAACATATTTAAACATCATTTGACTGCAAAACCAGTAACCAGTCACAACCACAAATTATCTAGGACCATCTGACCAGAGCAATTTATGGTGGAATGTCCACACAAATCAACCTGTGAGAATGCAGAAATCATGGAGCTATCCCATGAAAGAATCCTGGCGAAGTATAATTCATCCATTAAGGTGACTGATCACAAAAACCACGTCCAAGTAAAGCATTAGTCCTTGGCTTGGGATCCTTACCAAGTTGGATTAATGCTGCAGGAGGATCAACAGGGAGAGGGGGGGGGGGGGGGGCAGAGAGAGAGAGAGAGAGAGAGAGAGAGAGAGAGAGAGAGAGAGAGAGAGAGAAGATTAAAAAAACTTGTGGTTCTTAGTTAGTCCAAGTGTTCCACAGAAACATTTGGCAAATTCCACTGGAAAATGCTACAAGAACAGTGTTGTGCATGTAGATGAGTGTTACTTCCAATATTTTGAGAGCCCATATTCCAAAAATAGTCACAAAACATACACCTCAAGTCATGACTACAACAGTCAATTTAGAGGCATTCACACTTACACAAATATTTACAACCAGTACAGTATTTGCAGACTGCAAATATTGGTGTAGATGCAGTACAGATTGAAGTGTGCAACCAAACAGCCCAAAGTTGGGAGTCCATGGTCTACATGGGATATTGTGCTGCCTCTTCCTTTTTGAGAAACACAGGAAGTGCCAGACTATTAAAAATCATGAAGCTTATGTACAACATATCATCGTTCCAGAAACAATACCGCATAATTGACATTTTGTCAATTTACCAGTTTTTGGTCAACTGGTACCCTTGACTTTGAGCACAACTGCTGTAACTGCAAAGATGACAAGCTTTCAGTTCTTTACAAAGAAAATTATGCTGAAGCAATACTGCATAAGTCAGATATGGAAAAAAAAGTAATCCCATTTAACTGCAAATAATAACATACAGCATAAATGGATCACAGAGGTTATGACAACAATACTGCATAAATGCCGAAACATGCACAGCCACAGGATTTTATTACTGTTCATTATCTCTCCATGTTAAAAAGTAGTCATGGCTTCAGTTCATGAAAATGGACAACTTACAAAACGAGAAATAAAAACAATCTTTCTACAGACAGATAAATTGTTGCACAGCTGTGGTGAGTGCCTTCATCATGTAGTGAAACCAAGGTAAAACCATGTCCAGAAGTCGTGGGGTTGGGCGGCCACCCCTCATTACAAATGTTGGACGTCATAGGCTGGGCAGACTGCTAAAACAGGACAGACGGAAAACTCTGGCAGAACTAACATCAGACTTATGCTGGACAGAGTACAAGTGAGTCTGCACATGCAGTGATGAATCCCAATACTTTCTTCATCATGTCAATGGGAAAGTGTGATCCATTGTCTTCCAGGGTAACAGCTCCTTGACACTTGTACTGCGGGAGGCAGACAACCAGGCGGTAGCTGCATGCTCTGCGGAACATTCACATACGCATCCATGGGTCCAGTCGAGCTCACACAAGGCATCACGATGGCCAAGGAGTATCATACATTTGTTGCAGATCACATACACCACTTCGTGACATCATGTTTCCCGATGGCAGTGGCATTTTTAGTGAGGTAATGTGCCATGTCCCAAGGCCAGGAGTGTGATGAGAGTGGTTCGAGGAACATAGTCACAAATTCCAATTGATGTGCTGATGGGGCTGTTCTTGCAACTCGCCAGATCTGAACCCAATCAAACACATCTGGGATGCAATAGAACTTGGTGTCAGAGCTCATCGTCCTCTCCCCGGAATTTACGAGAATTAGGTAACGTGTGTGCGCGCAGATGTGGTGCAAACTCCTTCTACTGACCTACCAAGGCCTCACTGCTTCCATGCCACAATGTGTCACTGCTGTAACCCATGCCAAAGGTAGGTAGGTTGACTGGTTTAGAGGTGGGGGGGGGGGGGGGGGTGGGGGGGGGGGCCAAACTGCTGGGTCATCGGTACCTTGTTCCCAGTAAAATAATTAGACAAGGGAAAGAAGAAAAGAAAGGAGACGTACAGCACAATAACAGGAGAAAGGAAGAACCAGAAGAACGCCAGAAGGACAACTGACACTACTATGGAGAGAGAAAAAAAAAAAAAAAAAACACAGAGAGAAGCAAGAAACAGGTGGAAGGGGTAAAAACAAGAGGGCACATGACTGTGGCTGGCCGACCACGAGAATAGAAAGGAAAAGCCAGTCACTCTGCGACACATTAAAACATTCAACCTAAAAGCATTAGAGTGGAGAACACAAAGGAACAACGCACATGCGCCAAAACTTGTATACAATGATAAAACCCACCGTCATCTATAAAATGTAAAACTAAATTAGTCAATGAGGTGTTGTCAGCTAAAATTAATGGCAATAAGTTTGGTAACTGAGGAGTCCATCGCAGAGCAGTCAAAAAAGGACAGCTCACCAAGATATGGGCCACTGTCGGCTGCGTGCCGCACTGACAGTGAGGTGGGTCATCACAGTGCAGAAGGTAGCTGTGTGACACCCAAGTATGGCCAATGCGCAGCCGACAGAGAACCACTGAATCCCGGCGAGAGGCCCGTGTGGAGGTCTTCCACACATTCGTAGTCTCCTTAATGGCACGCAGTTTGTTGTGTGTACTGAGGTTATGCCATTCCATCTCCCAAAGACGCAAAACCTTGCGGCGTACTACTGAATGCAGGTCAGTTGCAGAGAAGCCGATCTCCATAAGCTGTTTCGCCAGCCTGTCAGCAAGTTCATTGCCTGAGATTCCGATGTGACCTGGGGTCCAGACAAATGCCACTGAATGACTGGACTGTTCCAGGGCATATATGGACTCCTGGATGGTCACTACCAAAGGATGACGAGGGTAGCACTGGTCAAATAGCTTGCAGGCTGCTCAAGGAGTCAGTACACAGGAGAAATGACTCGCCTGCGCATGAGCAGATGTGCTCAAGAGCACGAGATATGGCTGCGAGCAGTGAAAACACTGCAGCCATGTGGTATGGAGTGCTGTTTTATATGTCCTCTATGAACATAGGCAAAGCCAACATGACCATCAGCCATCGAGCCATTGGTGTAAACCCCTTCATGGTCTCGGTACATGTCGAGAATCGAGAGGAAGTGACAGCAGAGACTCGCAGGGTTAAATGAGTGCTTAGGGCCACGTGAAAGGTCCAGGCGAAACCACAGCCTAGGTGTACACCACGGAGGTGTTTGTGAATGAACCTCAAGTATAGGTGGTAAAGGCAAAAACTCCAATTCGGAAAGAAGGGATCGCACACGAACTGCAATTGCAAGCCCTGACCTGGGCCGCTGATGCGGTAGATGAACCGCCGTGGGCGGAAAAAGGAGATGGTAACTTGGATGTGCAGGAGAACTATGAACGTGTGCAACGTAACTGGAGAGCAATTGTGCATTCCTAACCTACAATGGAGGGAGTCTGGCCTCCACCAGGACGCTGGTCACCGGACTTGTCCTAAAAGCTTCTGTCGCTAGGCGAACGCTGCAGTGGTGCACTGGGTCGAGTAAACGCAATGCTGAGGGTGCCATCAAACCATAAACCAGACTCCCATAGTCAAGGTAGGATTGAACAAGGGCTCTGTAGAGCTGCAGCAGCGTAGAGCGATCTGCACACCAGTTGGTGTTGCTCAGGCAGCGGAGGACATTGAGGTGCTGCCATCAATTCCACTTAAGCAGATGGAGGTGAAGAAGCCAAGTCAATCGGGCGTCGAAAATCGATATGTCTCCACTACAGTGAGTGGATCATCATTAAAGTAAAGTTCTGGTTCAGGATGAACAGTACAACGCTGGCAGAAGTGCATAACACACGACTTTGCGGTCGAAAACTGGAAACCGTGGGCTACAACCCATGACTGTGCCTTGTGGATGGCTCCCTGTAGGCGCCGCTCAGTAACACCAGTACTGGTGGAGCAGTACGAAATGTAAAAGTCGTCTGCATACAGAGGCTGTGAGACGGACGGCCCTACAGCTGCTGCTAGACTATTAATGGCCACTAAAAATAGAGATAAACTCAATACGGAGCCCTGCGGGAAGCCATTCTCCTGGATATGGGGTGAACTATGGGAGGCACCAACTTGGACATGGAAAGTATAAAAGTGACAGGAAATTTTGGATAAAAATCGGAAGCAGGCCTCGGAGACCCCACACGTATAATGTGGCAAGAATATGATGTCGCCAGGCGGTGCAATACACTTTTCATAAATCGAAAAAGATGCCAACCAGGTGCTGGCATCTGGAAAAGGCTGTTCAGATGGCAGACTCGAGGGACACAAGATTATCAGTGGTAGAGCGACCCTGGTGGAAGCCGCCCTGACATGGAGCCAGTAGGCCACATGACTCCAGGATCCAACCCAACTGCCGACACACCGTATGTTCCAGCAGCTTAAAAAGAACGTTGGTGAGGCTGATGGGCCGATAGCTATCCACATCAAGCAGGTTTTTACCGGGTTTAAGCACTGGAATGAGGGTGCTGTCTCACCATTGTGATGGAAAGACGCCATCGCACCAGATGCAGTTGAAGATGATGAGGAAATGTCGCTTGTAGTCAGACGAGAGATGTTTAATCATCTGACCATGGATCCGATCTGGCCCAGGAGCCGTGTCAGAACAATGTGCATGGGTACTGAGGAGCTCCCACTCTGTAAATGGGGCGTTATAGGGTTCACTGTGGCGCATAGCAAACGAGAGAACTTTCCCTTCCACCCGCCGTTTGAGGGTGTGAAAGGCTGGGGGGTAGTTCTCCGATGCAGAAGCTCAAGCAAAGTGCTCAGCAATCGCATTTGCATTGGTAGACAACACGCCACTGATGTTAATGCCAGGGACACCTTTTGGGGTCTGGTACCCAAAAAGACGTCTGATCTTTGTCCAGTCTTGGGAAGGTGACGTATGGCATCTGATGGTCAAGACATATCTCTCCTAACACTCCTGGTTCTGTCTTTTGATAAGCTGGAAACGCGGGCATGGAGCCGCTTAAAGGCTATGAGGTGCTCCAGGGAAGAGTGCTGCTTATGATGCTGTAGAGCTTGCCGACACTCCTTAATTGTCTCAGCGACTTCTGGCGACCACCAAGGGACTGCCTTTCACCGGGGGCATCCTACAGAGCGAGGGATCGCATTTTCCGCCGCATTAACGATTGTTGTAATCACCTGCTCAGCCATCGCATCAATGTTAGCATGTCAGGGAGAGTCAACGGTGACCTCAGAGGTCAAAGTTCCCCAGTCTGCCTTGTTTAAAGCTCATCTGAGCAAGCATTTGTGGGCGTGACACCGGGGCAGTGACAGGAAGATGGGGAAGTGGTCACTACCACACAGGTCGTCATGTGCTCTCCAGTGGATAGATGGGAGAAGTCATGGGCTGCAAATGGATAAATCAATGGCTGAGTAGCTACCAGAGCCATTCTGAAATGTATGGCAGCCCCAGTATTTACAAGGCAGAGGTCGAACTGAGACAGTAAAGTTTCGACAACTCTGCCTTGGCCAGTAAGCACAGTGTCACCCCACAAGGGGTTATGAATGTTAAAATCTTCCAAAAGCAGGAAAGGTTCAGGGAGTTGATCAATCAGTGCAGCTAATACATTCAGGGGTACTGCACCATCTGGAGGAAGATATATATTGCAGACAGTTATTTCATGTGTCGTCGTCATTCTGCCAGCTGCAGCTCCAACAGGGGTTTGAAGGGGCACAGTTGCACTACAGATTGAGTTTAGGACATAAACGCAAACTCCACCTAACACTAGATTATAGTCACTATGGTTCCTGTAATATCCTTATTAGCCACGGAGGGCAGGGGTCCACATTGCCGGGAACCAGGTTTCCTGGAGGGCAATGCAGAGAGCAGGTGTAAAGCTTAACAGTTGCCATAGCTCAGCCAGGTGGTGGGAAAACCACCGCAATTCCACTGGAGGACGATACCGTGAGACTGGGAAGGCATGAAAACACTCAATGAGGCAGTCTACACCTCAGGGTCACCTGCTGCCACCAGATGAGTACCTGTGTGATTGACATCCCTTGTGTCTGAAAGCCCAGCGAGATTTAGGTCCTTAGCGGATGCCAGAATCTCCACCTCATCGCTGAAACATAGAACTTGTAGGTAATGGTGGTGTGGGTGCCATTGCAATTTCCTTGGTCTTAGGGATCTTCTTCTTTTTGGACTTTTCTTGCTGCTCCTTGGGTTTCTCTCGCTGAGAGGGCTTCACTGAGGAGGATTGTGAAGCCCAACGATCAGCTTCTTTTGGGCACTTCAGTCACTGGTGGGCGTCATCTTTCGCACTCGCAGAAACCTGGAAGGGAGTGACCCATGGGATCCCTTCCTGGCAAGAGGAGCCGAAGAAGACTTACGCTTCTCCAGCTGGGAAGTGGGGACTGGTGTCCCTGATGGTGGTGGTGGTGGTGGTGGTGGTGGTGGTGGGGGGGGGGGGGGCAGTGCTCCCGAGGCAAGTGGTGCAGGAGCAACGGGGAGGGGGCGGGGGGAATTGCCCCTCACCAAGAGGGGAGGTGTAGCCTTCTGGCCGAAATGCGAAAAACTGATGGCGCTACAACTGTTCTTGTAGTGGCGGCATATGAGGTGGTCATAGCCACAGGATGTAGGTGTGCTCATATTTTCTCTTAGCCTCAGTGTAGGTCAGTCAGTCCAGAGTCTTGTATTCCATGATTTTCCTCTCTTTCTGTAAAATTCTGCAGCCTAGCGAGCAAGGTGAATAATGCTGTCCGCAGTTGACACAGATGGGAGGTGGGGCACACAGAGTATTGGGATGTGATGGATGTCCACAATCTCGACATGTGACGCTGGAAATACAGCGGTGAAGGCATATGGCTGAACTTCCAGCACTTATGGCACCGCATCAGGGGAGAGATATGTGGCTTGACATCACAGCAGTAGACCATCACCTTGACCTTCTCGGGTAAGGTGTCACCTTCGAAGGCCAACATGAAGGCACCAGTGGCAACCTGATTATCCCTCGGACCCCGATGGACGCGCTGCACGAAATGAACACCTCGCCACTCTAAATTGGCATGCAGCTCATCGTCAGACTGCAAAAGAATGTCCTGTGGAATATAATATCCTCGACCATATTTAAGCTCTTATGTGGAGTGATGGTAACAGAAACGTCCCTCTACTTGTTACATGCAAGTAAAGCCCATGACTGTGCAGGGGAAGCTGTTTTTTATCAAGACTGACCCTGAGCGCATTTTGGACAAGCCCTCCACCTCCCAAACTTGTCCTCTAAATGCTCTACAAAAAACTGTGGCTTCACTGAAACAAAGATTCCCATGGTGTGGCCAGGGATGGGAATGATTTAGGGTCGTACTTCCTTGCATTGTACTGAGACTTAGAATGCTTAGAGGACTGCTGGTGTTTTATTACCAACAAGTGATGGCGTGGCATGCTTCATCGCGTCATTCTCACTGATGCCACCCACTCTGACCAGGGGCCCTCCCCACGGGCGCCACCCAGCCACAGCAAAGGCCACCTGGCAGGATGACCATTGCCAGGATTCCCGATGCCCAGGGTGACAGGCATCTACTCCTTGGTATACATGGGGAGTTAACAGTGCAGGCATCAACAGAGTGATCTCTGCGTTATCAGGGGGCTTATAACCAACAGGGTACATGGTGGCCCCCACCACAATGGACTGGCTAGTGTGCTGGATATCAGGTGCAAACAAGTCCATGGTCATCATCGGTGCAGAAAGCGACACGGCATAGTGCATGGTGCATGGTGGAAAACGCACACAGGAAGGTGTCCTCCCCCAAGAGATGGAGAATGAGTGGGACTGTAATGCAACGATGAGAAAGCAGGCTACAGATCTCAAGGCACGAGGGCCATGGGTGCACTATGTAAGGCGCCCTTCCCCAATTGGCTTGCTCTTTGGAAAAATTTTGAAGAATGGAAGTCAAACCCTAAAGAGGAACATCACATAAAGGCCAAAACATGTGAGACTCCTTTTTGTCGCCTCTTATGACAAGCAGGAATACCTCCGTCCTATTCTTACCCCAGGACCCGCAGAGGGCATGATAAAAGGTGGACGTACCAGCTATTAGGTAGGTGGTCATAAAGTTTTGGCTGATCAGTGTACATAAACTTCATATTCATCTTCATCTTCAATCTTCTCTAAATAGCTACTAAATGTTTTTCATCAAGAGATTTCACTGGTTGTACCCAAGAAGGCCCGAAATAATTCTGCAGTCATAGTTGCCACTAGAGATGACAGTAACTTATGCTGGAACAAAATTGGAAAGTGGTGGCAGTAAGGACACTGTAAGTGAATACCAAGCACTTTATGGCCATGTCACACCTGCACAAACCTCCAATGGCAACAAAATTCTGAGAATACATGGACAGACATAAACTGGATACAAAGAAGTCAAAAAGACAAAATTACTAGTTACTTTCCAACAGGACCAAGAAAATAAGGACCAATGTGTTCTTCAAACGTGTCATAAATCTTTGCAAAGAAAGTGTCATGAATTTTCTGCTGAAGATAGGCAGGCAGTATCTGTTACTTTCTGAAAGCAGGGGAAGATTTATGTAACCTGTCCTGTGGGCATTATTTAAACCAAAGGTCGTGAGATCACTGATGAACCAAGGAGAAAATGTAAAGGCTTTTACCACTCTGAGGTATGAGATGGGAAAACAAAGTATACAAAACGATGTTTCTCAATCCTGTCAAGATCAAAGAATACACACACTTTTTGGATGTATAATTCCTCAAAAGGGATGAGCCACGATTCAGAAATGTCATGTTCTAAAAGAACAAATGAAGAAAAATATGTGAAATAGTTCCTGAAAGTATTTCTGGAAAACTTTCCAAAATTGCCATAGCATTAGTGCAGAAAATTCTCCTGTAGACCTTATCTTAAGCCTGTTATACAATCCAAACTACAGGTTTACAGACTCTCCAAAGAAAAGTGCAACCAACAGACTGTTCCTCTTCTAAAAATTAAACTTGATTTTCAAAGAGATTAACTTCAACTTATTTCTCAAAAGAGAGAGCAGTGCAAATTGTGCTGCAGTTAGAGACCAGAGAGCTAGAGCGAAGACATTCGTAAGCAGCAAACAGAATGGAAGAGTAGGAAAGGCTGCAAGAAAGATGTACGCAATAAATCTGCCCAGTGGAAGCTCTTCACGGTGTGCACCGTGGACTCTAGCCATGAAATTAGGTACATATCTATAAACAAGTGCACTTAATTATGAAACATAACTGGCTGTTCATAATTTTACAATGTACAGTCCTATAACAGCCATGATGCTATGGGCTTCTCATTCAGTAGGACTCATGGTGAATTGGTTGCAACAAGTTTTGCTCATTTATCTGGACAACCTATCCATAGCAATTAAGGAAAATCTGGTCAAAGTTATTTTGTATTCTGACAGCTGCATGCATCAGAACAGAAATGTGATAGAAAACACTCAACTAAGATTGGCAACTGGTACGCTGGTACCAATTAGCCAGAGAAACGTCATACTTGGATGGAATGGAACTCAATGCACAGTTCCATTGCGTGCAGCTTTAAAGAACATGAAACTACACCTATAGACAATATGCATTGTGATCTAAAGAGGCAAGAAAAAACTAAAATCTTCTGTAATCTATTACCTTGATTACTAATTTTACAGGCAAAGAAGAATTTGTGACTATGATACAAAATTTACAACTTCACAAACTGCAAGACATCACCTAATTGTTATGGACCTGAGAACAATGCAGTATCTCCTACAAATGATCTTCGGAGGTAAGTGACTTAGCAGTGACTGTGCAGGCTCATCTCTTGTTGCTGCTGAAGGAACTTGTTAGGACATGTGATTCCAGATTACTGTCTTGAACAAAAAGTAATTTGCGTGAAAGTTTTTTCTTGGAAGAAGAAAAAAACAGCTATGAAGGTACAGTATCAGGACTGTAAGTGTGTGTGTGTGTGTGTGTGTGTGTGTGTGTGTGTGTGTGTGTGTATGTTTCTGTGTAGTTATTCATAAAAGTAATAAGTCATGAAGTATACTTAGAGAAATGATTACAATGAAAATATCATGTCCTTCACCAATGCTGAGAATACATTGTACATGACATAATTAAGTTGTACAATGCATCTTTGTTTAAAAATTTTTGTATGATCCAAAACTGAATTTTAGTGCTACAAATATGCCTCTATGTATGTTTCACACTTCCCAGGCAGTTTCCTGTCCCTCTTGCAAATTTTGTGTTTTGCTACTTGCAAAAGTAGAGCTCTTCAATGGTGATATGGCACTTAGAGACCTGGCTAATACTGTTAGGTAGTCCTTCATATTCTCGAAACTAGTTGCAGCTGTATAAATGCTGATCTTGCCGACAAATGCATATGATTACATGCCTTCATGAAACTGAACGATCGATGGTGAGTTGTGCATATGAGACTGTAATTGTAGTCCAAACACATTCTAATGGCAATAGATAGTTCTCTTTATTATCAAATAATGCCGTAAGTGCCTCACAGACAGCAGTTCTCTCTGGACATGGAATACATGTTTTTCAGTGCACATTAGTAGATATGGTTACTTTCACTGACTATATAACCTGAATGGCTACATATCTGGCTTATACATTCATGATGAAAAAGACACCTGTTTAAAGGGAACAATTTATGAGAGAACAGTGCAGTCTATTCTGGAATACTGCCACAGCATTAATAATCATTATCAGCAGGCATCACAACTGACGTCAAGGAATTCATAGATATATTGCTAGCATTGTGACAACCATTATAAATCCATACAAACCTGGAACACATGCTCATAACAGCTGATTTTTTTTTTTTTTTAATGGTTATATTTCTGCAAAACCCTGTTAAGTAAATTTTGACAACCACTAATAACCTTGCTGTCTGTATAGAGTATCTCATACAGGGAACCAAACAGGGACAAAGGTTTTTACCCATACATACAATCAGTCATTTTTTTCTTTGCTTTGTGTATTAATGGAATAGAAAAGAAAGTAGGAAGCACTAGGGGATTGCTGATCACTAGATAACGATGAATTTGGCAGCAAGTGGTAATATACTAATCTCTGGCCTAAAAAGGTGGCCTGTAATGCAAACTGAAAATATATTTTTTTTAAATGTTCCACACCCTGTTCGTTATGGGCTACAAAAAAGGGCATAGGAGGAGAACTGCATAATGTTCAACACTGTATGAGTCTGCAAATCTCAAGTTTTCAGTCAGCTCATACATTTACCCAAATTTTTCTGGTCCTGGAAAGATTGACACATCCTTCGTTGCTTTTTTAATAGAAAGACAGTCTTCTATAATCTTAACAACTGTATTGGTTTGGCAAATTTGCCAAAGGACTTGAAAGGTGCTGAGGAATGCAGGACAGATACAAACCTTACTTTTTGATAGTCGCGTCACATATGGCTCAGCACCTACAAGGTTGTATGAAGCTCTGCACTATATACGGTAAATTCATTTCAAATTTAGATCCTGAAAATCATCCGAATGGCCAAAACAGTTCCCCACTTTGATTCATCAATATATACAATGTTTAGATTGTGGTGGTGACATTCATACAGGCCTACAAAGCAGGTCCCAAGATCCTTATTTTCTGAAATTTGCCAACTCTGAAACTATAAAGAAACCAATTTTTCTGGTTTTACTTGCAGTGACATGCTGATCTGTAGCTTGCCTGAAGTTTAAAAGTGACAGTTTGGATGCAAGTTCGCGACACAGTACATAACGTTTCAGTTAACCCGGATTTACAACATCTACATGGTTTTTGGGAACATTAGCACAATAGTCAAAGCTGTTGTTTGGTGTAGAGTGGTGTTTACATTGATCTCGTTTGAAAGAAGACCATGACAACATAAATGGGCATATAGACATGTTGACTGATTAAACATTTTCACAATTTGTAGTCACATATCTGGTTTCAGCAGGGCTCTGTTTTACTGCAACAGTCATCTGCCACAAGTGGAAGTGCAGAGTCCTCTCCATTATTATCCACAAAAAGACTTACTTAACTACCATTGTTTTGTGTACTACCATTTTCAATAGGCTACTGCGTATTTGTCCTTAATGCTAATACTGAGTGAGGTTGGGTTGGGTTGTTTGGGGAAGGAGACCAGACAGCGAGGTCATCGGTCTCATCGGATTGAGGAAGGAACTCGGCCGTGCCCTTTCAAAGGAACCATCCCGGCATTTGCCTGGAGCAATTTAGGGAAATCACGGAAAACCTAAATCAGGATGCCCGGACGCGGGATTGAACCGTCGTCCTCCCAAACGCGAGTGCAGTGTCTAACCACTGCGCCACCACTGAGTGAGGTAAAATGAGGTTTAATAATGCTATGAATTAAGAGATTCTGCATCTAAATATACTAGAAATCACTACAAACACCTTCACTAAAGGAAGTAACAGAGATTTAACCTTAATGGCAGCACATGAAGCATGGTGGATAACTTCAACACTTTCAAATTTACCCTCAGCCAATGTACACAATTGGCAATAATGCAATTTGTTTTTGAAAAAAGATTCATACAATTTCAGAAGAGAATTCCTTCCACACAAAGGAAGAAACTTTGAGTAAATTTTAACTTATGCATTGGACTACTGTGTATTTATCTACAAAAGAACCATCCGATTTTACAAGGGTATTTCATTTACATGCATGAACATAGAACCTTGGGCTTCTCTTTACAGTTGCATTTAGTATCAAAGTTTTCATTTAGTTTTCTCAAATGTTCAATGCATTGTCCACCAGACATACAAAAAACATCCAGGTAATAATCAAACCCATCCCATAAGTCTGTGGGCTTGCCTGGAGTTACTTCTGGAGCTATGTGGCATCACAGTTCACACAGAGTCTTTTACTTACTTACTTACTCTCTCTCTCTCTCTCTCTCTCTCTCTCTTTCTCTCTCTCACACACACACACACACACACACACACACACACACACACACACACACACACAGTTAAATAAGGTGACCTCTGAGGCCAAAGTGTAATGCAAGATCCCCACCCCTCTTGCGGACTGATCTAGCACTGTGGCAGATGATTGCAAATAAATGTTCTTAGAAGAAGATCCCAATGCACTGGTATCCTGTCCTGTTGAAAAATGACATTTTCAGCATGTTCTTGCATTTGTGGATTAAGCCAGATTGACATCTGACCTAGGTACACAGTTTCTGTAATAGTCTTTATTGCAAAAAAGAACAACCCATAAACCCTTTTTTGGGAAATAGCAGAAAACACATGAAGCTTTGATGAATAAATGAGAAACGAAACTGGAATCTTTCATCTCCATGCCCACAATGAATTAACAAAATTCTATACACTGTTGTTTATCACCATCATTAAGGCCTGTAGCAGCTGTATGACTTTAAACACAAATGTCATCATAAAATACACCAGACAGACACATGAGGGTTGGATAACTATGGACTGACATGCTGAGTAGACTACTGTGGACTATGCACAAAAATCTGTCCAATACACCAACTTAACAACCATCTACATCTACATCTGCATCTACACAATACTCCGCAAGCCACCTGACGGTGTGTGGCGGAGAGTACCCTGAGTACCTCTATCGGTTCTCCCTTCTATTCCAGTCTCGTATTGTTCGTGGAAAGAAGGATTGTCGGTATGCTTCTGTGTGGGCGCTAATCTCTCTGATTTTATCCTCATGGTCTCTTCGCGAGATATACGTAGGAGGGAGCAATATACTGCTTGACTCTTTGGTGAAGGTATGTTCTCGAAACTTTAACAAAAGCCCATACCGAGCTAGTAAGCGTCTCTCCTGCAGAGTCTTCAACTGGAGTTTAGCTATCATCTCCGTAACGCTTTTGCGATTACTAAATGATCCTGTAACGAAGCGCGCTGCTCTCCGTTGGATCTTCTCTATCTCTTCTATCAACCCTATCTGGTACGGATCCCACACTGCTGAGCAGTATTCAAGCAGTGGGCGAACAAGCGTACTGTAACCTACTTCCTTTGTTTTCGGATTGCATTTCCTTAGGATTCTTCCAATGAATCTCAGTCTGGCATCTGCTTTACCGACGATCAACTTTATATGATCATTCCATTTTAAATCACTCCTAATGCGTACTCCCAGATAATTTATGGAATTAACTGCTTCCAGTTGCTGACCTGCTATTTTGTAGATAAATGATAAGGGATCTATCATTCTATGTATTCGCAGCACATTACACTTGTCTACATTGAGATTGAATTGCCAATCCCTGCACCATGCGTCAATTCGCTGCAGATCCTCCTGCATTTCAGTACAATTTTCCATTGTTACAACCTCTCGATACACCACAGCATAATCTGCAAAAAGCCTCAGTGAACTTCCGATGTCATCCACAAGGTCATTTATGTATATTGTGAATAGCAACGGTCCTATGACACTCCCCTGCGGCACACCTGAAATCACTCTTACTTCAGATGACTTCTCTCCATTGAGAATGACATGCTGCGTTCTGTTATCTAGGAACTCTTCAATCCAATCACACAATTGGTCTGATAGTGCATATGCTCTTACTTTGTTCATTAAACGACTGTGGGGAACTATATCGAACGCCTTGCGGAAGTCAAGAAACACGGCATCTACCTGTGAACCCGTGTCTATGGCCCTCTGAGTCTTGTGGACGAATAGCGCGAGCTGGGTTTCACACGACTGTATTTTTCGAAACCCATGCTGATTCCTACAAAGTAGATTTCTAGTCTCCAGAAAAGTCATTATATTCTAACATAACATGCGTTCCAAAATTCTACAACTGATCAACGTTAGAGATATAGGTCTATAGCTCTGCACATCTGTTCGAAGTCCCTTCTTGAAAACGGGGATGACTTGTGCCCTTTTCCAATCCTTTGGAACGCTACGCTCTTCTAGAGACCTACGGTACACCCCTGCAAGAAGGGGGGCAAGTTCCTTCGCGTACTCTGTGTAAAATCGAACTGGTATCCCATCAGGTCCAGCGGCCTTTCCACTTTTGAGCGATTTTAATTGTTTCTCTATCCCTCTGTCGTCTATTTCGATATCTGCCATTTTGTCATCTGCACGACAATATAGAGAAGGAACTACAGTGCAGTCTTCCTCTGTGAAACAGCTTTCAAAAAAGACATTTAGTATTTCGGCCTTTTGTCTGTCATCCTCTGTTTCAGTACCATTTTGGTCACAGAGTGTCTGGACATTTTGTTTTGTTCCACCTACTGCTTTGACATAAGACCAAAATTTCTTAGGATTTTCTGCCAAGTCAGTACATAGAACTTTACTTTCGAACTCATTGAATGCCTCTCGCATAGCCCTCCTCACACTTCGCGTAATTTTTGTTCATCTGCAAGGCTTTGGCTATGTTTATGTTTGCTGTGAAGTTCCCTTTGCTTCCGCAGCAGTTTTCTAACTCTGTTGTTGTACCACGGTGGCTCTTTTCCACCTCTTACAATCTTGCTTGGCACATCTAACGCATATTGTACGATGGTTCTGAACTTTGTCCACTGATCCTCAACACTATCTGTACTTGAGACAAAACTTTTGTGTTGAGCCATCAGGTACTCTGTAATCTGCTTTTTGTCACTTTTGCTAAACAGAAAAATCTTCCTACCTTTTTTAATATTTCTATTTATGGCTGAAATCATTGATGCCATAATCGCTTTATGATCGCTGATTCCCTGTTCTGCGTTAACTGTTTCAAATAGTCAGGGGCTGTTTGTCACCAGAAGGTTTAATATGTTATCGTCACGAGTCGGTTCTCTGTTTAACTGCTTAAGGTAGTTTTCAGATAAAGCACTTAAGAAAATTTCACTGGATTCTTTGTCCCTGCCACCCGTTATGAACGTTCGAGTCTCCCAGTCTATATCCAGCAAATTAAAATCTCCACCCAGAACTATAACATGGTAGGGAAATCTACTCGAAATATTTTCTAAATTATCCTTCAGGTGCTCGACCACAACAGCTGCTGAGCCAGGGGGCCTATAGAGACATCCAATTACCATGTCTGAGCCTGCTTTAAGCCTTCCATTCAGCTCCAAACCAGAGGACGGCGATCGGTTCTGGGAACAATACTACAAATAGTTAACTCTGATTCCACCCCGCGAGGGGCGGCTTTCCGCCTTCACCAATTCCGCCAACCGCCTGTATTACTGAGGATGACCTCTGAACCCAGACTGCAGGAGTCATTGGTGCCGACATGAGCAACAATTTGCAGTCGGGTGCACCCAGTGCTCTCTATCGCCGCCAGCAGGGCCCCCTCCACATCTCGGATGAGACCCCTCGGCAAGCAGACAGAGTGAACACTGGCCTTCTTCCCCGACCTTTCCGCTATTTTCCTAAGGGGCTCCATCACCCGCCTAACGTTGGAGCTCCCAATAACTAATAAATCCCTCCCCCCATGTGCCTGCTCGGACCTTGCTGAAAGAGCAGCCGCATGTCCACTCACAGGCAGAGCGGGGCGATGACACACGGCCAGCCTCCACATTTACCCTCCGCCTCGTGCGCCGTGAACACTGCTGAACCCGCCACTCCCCCTGGGGAGAGGGTAGCCCAACCGCGCCCCGTACCCGCGAAGATTTCTCAACAGCAGTGACAGTGGGTGAAGCATGTAACACCTGGGGTGTACCATGCGACGCACCAGACTCCCCACTGCCGCTACACTCCGAGGCAGCAACCTGAAGACGGCTGACCGCGGCCATCAACATGCTCAGCTGTTTGCGAACAGTGGCCAGCTCCTCCTGCGTCCGTACACAGCAGTCACACACAGGGCTCATGTGTGGATTTCTCAGATACTTGGATTTCCAATGTCCTGAAACTGCTGTTCTGTACATCTCCTCTTCCTCCTCTCCACCCCAGTGTGCCCGTTCATGCATACACTCCCCGAAACGCATTTTGATACCACCATGAACAATACATCAAACATGCAGAGCAATGTAGATGTCAAGCATTATCAATTTTCCTCACTTCCACCACTACTGAACAGTAAGTTAATATTGCACTATCATCCAGTTTTGAATTATGTTTAAAACTTCAAGTTTCTAGCTCACTGGGATGTTAGTTTAAAATCAATTGCAAAATCTGTATCGAACGAAGAGACAAGAAAGTGAGTTAATAAAAACATGATAAAAAGCAAAGAACTCTAAAGCATAAGTGAAGAAAGTCTAAGAAAGATGTCTGGCCATTACAAAGGCAGCAGCAAAACAAAAAACTGGTGGAAAGGGGGGGGAGAGGGGGGGGGAGAGGGGGGGAGAGAGAGGGGGAGGGAAAGAGGGGGGAGGGAGGGAGGGAGGGAGGGAGTGAGGGAGGGAGGGAGTGAGGGAGTGAGGGAGGGAGGGAGGGAGGGAGAGAGAGAGAGAGAGAAAGGGGGGGAGAGAGAGGGAGAGAGGGGGAGGGAAAGAGGGGGGGGAGGGAGAGGGAGGGAGGGAGAGAGAGAGACGAGAGAGAGAGAGAGAGAGAGAGAGAGAGAGAGAGAGAGAGAGAGAGAGAGAGAGAGAGGGAAAGAGGGGGGGAGGGAGAGGGGGGGAGGGAGAGAGAGAGGGAGAGAGAGAGAGAGAGAGAGAGAGAGAGAGAGAGAGAGAGAGAGAGAGAGAGAGAGAGAGACTGGGAAAAAATCATTATTAACTGGAACTCCCGAATCAAACTGAGTTCAAGGGACTGCAGAAGAAAACCAAATTGATCAGGAAACCTTTGAAATATTACAAAAAAGTAAAAAATTGGTTAAAAATGAATGAACTCTCAGCAAATACATAAAGAACTAAATGCACAGCTGAAAAAAAAAAGAAAAAAGCACCCAAGCATGACTTCATTCAAGAGGGTACATGGGGGAAGTGTTGAAGGAACAATTAATGCTGAAATGGCTCATGAAACAATTATGTCAAGGACAGTACTTGCATAGCAGAAGCATAGAGGCCCAAAATGTAAGGATATTTCATTTTATTTCTATCACGGAATACTTTCCAAGCTACCAGGTTGAGAGCACATTATGATGCACAAAGAAACTCATAAAACAAACCTATTACACTCACACTTCAATGATAAATGAGAATGATTTTTATAATTGACAAGACCACAGAAAAAAATGGGATGAGTCACATTTTGTACTTTTATTAGGAGAGGAATTTTAAGCTTTCAAGCTTCAAGCAAAAAGCTTAAACTCCATTTCAGCATAGCCAACATAATTATGATGCCAAATAGGAAGTACATTAGAAAAAAATAAAAATTTAAATAATATGATGAAGACAAAACGAGCTGAGGAAGTATATCATTGATGCAGACAGGACTTGATAAGTCCATCACTTTTTGGTAAGCTTTTGTCCCTTCTTTGTGTTGTTTAGCTTTGGAAGTTTCTTTTTTTTAGTCTTGGATTTGGTTCGTTATGTGGTAGATTGGAATACACATTTCTTGTCTTGAGCAGAAAACTGTTTAAGTTTCTGAAGAGCTGCATATTTTTCATAAGATATTGGCACGAGCTCTGAAAATATACTCCTACAAGAATCTTGATTTACCATATAAAAAGTTTATATTACAAAACACTACTGTTTACTCAATGGGGCCATAAGAATTCATCACATTGCTGCATTGATACTCAGGCCTGACATCTACTTGAAGACCATCAGCATGTTTCAAATCTACTGGTGTAGAGTCACAATGATAAATAATCCTGTTTTGGAACATCTGATCTTCCTTCATGACCAGAACTTCCCTGAGAGATTATGTGGTGAAAGAATACGATAGTTTGTAACACACTTTTAAAAAGTTCATCTAATCTCATACCATTTCTTGTTGATCAGGAATGAGTCTGTATGGCCTTCAATTCACTCTTGCAGTTTCAAAAGCATTAACCCAGTCTTCTGGTAACTCTGGGATAGTTTTCTTCTTTACGAAACCAAAGTTTTTATCACATTCCAAGTAACAGTGTCTGCTCATTGGACATACTATTTTGACACTATCTAATCTTGTAATGGTATGAAAGACATAGTGAAGGTATAACAGCATTCCATAGTTCTTATTCTGTCCAAAAGCAATGAATCACAGAGCATTACAAAAAACCTCACTTTTGGATAAAGGATTTCACTCGCATAATTGTGCAAAAAGCTAATAAATTCATTTGCTCCTTTATGTCCTACATCTTCAGTGTAAGTGTAAAGTATTGCTTCACTGTTGGACATTTGATGAATGTTGAAACTGTAAAATGATTAGTGCTTGGAGATTTCCCAAGGCTACATTTTTTTGATAGTTCTTGCATACTGCTTCATTTTCCACTACCTTTTTACTTTCTTGCCTCGCTTTTTGCTTTCTTGAATAAAATGTAACAGTTCTTTGCTTGTGAACCTGATCTTCCATACTAAGTACTTCAATTTTATTTGTAGTTTCTAACTTTTCTTTCAAAGTTATTATGTGGAAGTTTTGCACCAAACCAATGGCAATGGCAATGGAAAGAACACACAAAGTCAATCCTCCCATGGAAAGAATGGGGCAAGTCCAAGATTTGCTACTGAGGTTTACATTACACCTGTTAGGTCAGTTTGATTGTGACTGGAGATATGTTCGGTTGAGTTTCTTAGTCTGTGTTATTTTGTTACAGCAGTAGCGTTTAGTGTGAAGTGTGATAGTAATGTAGTCCTCTTAGGATCTTTAAAATGTGTGGATCATCATGAGATGAATGTGAGAAGCCATTTGTTAGTCACTCAGCTAAAAAGAGAAAAAGTTATGGCAGAATGCGTAACATTTGTAGGTACCTCAGGGCAATGTCACACACTGAGAAGGTATTAGTATATGGGTACCCAAATGCTTAGCTGAATTTGCTGTTAAATATTTTCTTGTATGTCCCTTATACAATAGGAAGTTCAGAGTATTTTTCTTTATATAACTCAAGGCATTTTTTTATTGATTGTTCTTCTGGAAGGTAAATTCAACAGTATTTTCCTTGTCATAGTAGCTACTTCCTCCCTTAGAAGCAGCTACTTGGTTTACAATGGCTACCTCTTTTTCTTCGGATAGTTTCCATGGCCAGTTAGCATGCATGTCTTTTTTTGTCTTTGGGAGATATTCCACTATTCTTCATACACTACTGTGTAGTCTGTAACCTGTGCTTTATTATTTTATGTGAGGCAAGGAAGGTCTTTTGGCAAACATGAATCTCTCATAGTACCGTTTTGTTTGATTCTTATAATGTATAGGAAAGAGCAATCTCTGGTATTGAAATTGTCATGCCTACACCTTCTATGAGCAATTAATGTCACATACTAAGCTGATTAAATAAGAAGATTGATCACTCTAGTTACCAAACAAATTAAAATTCTTGACCAGCTGTTTTATTTCATGGTGTTTGATTTGTTTTAAACATCCATTGTTTGGGCATTTGCAGTCACTGCCTAATTCATGAGACATTGCCCTGAGGTACCTACAAATCTTACGCATTCTGCCATAACTTTTTCTCTTTTTAGCTGAGTGACTAACAAATGGCTTCTCACATTTTAAAGATCCTAAGAGGACTACATTACTATCACACTTCACACTAAACACTACTGCTGTAACAAAATAACAGAGAGTAAGAAACTCAACCGAACATATCTCCAGTTACAATCAAACTGACCTAACAGGTGTAATGTAACTTCTGTAGAAGGTGTAATGTAAACCTCAGTAGCAAATCTTGGACTTGCCCCATTCTTTCCGTGGGAGGATTGACTTAGTGTGTTCTTTCCATTGCCACTAACAGTGAAACCCTTTGTATCTCAGTGATTTGCCAAGTTATTTGAAAGTCATTTTAACTGTGTTGCAGTACCAACAGCTGGCCATCAGAATGTGACAACATGATTTTTAAATTACATGGACTTATCGCATTTCTTCCATGGGGGTATTCCACTGTGTGTGTGAGCTTTATACAAATAAAATTAAATGTCTGAGCTGGAAGAGATCACTTAGTTTTAACTGATAATTGTTATTCCTATTACAGCACAGCTTTATTGAGAATAAGTTCTGTAGCAGCTAGATGGTGACAGATCCTGTGGTCACTATGAAGCTTACACAAATATGCTCAGCTGTAACAAGGTCAATTCACAGCAAACAGCAAAAAAAAAAAAAAAAAAAAATCACAATCACAAATCAACTTAATAAACATTCTTCCATCAATTTCACAGTGCTCAAGTGTGACCTCTATGATTAGTAAGACTGACTAATCAGTAGTTTCATAGGTTATTAAATTTAAGAAGTGACATTGTTTCCTATCTACTTTCTGTGACTAAACTTTTGACACACTCATTCACGAACATGGAATTCACAGTAAATGAAATATGTACGTCACGATTCCTATGAAGCTAAGCACATCTAATTTTGAATACACCACAATAAAAAAAGATCAGCATCCACATTCACATGACTTGTATCTTTTGTGAGCATTCTATGGTGTCGTCATTAAGAGTTTTCTGCTTGTCTAGTAAGTCACCCCCCATTTTAGGATGTGACTGTGGCAATTACAGGTAGTAAAATTTGACTTTTAAGAAATGCAGAGCATAGAAGCCCAAAGTCAAGGGACGGAAGGTCATGGCACAAGTACCTATAAGAGGACAATAATCTGTTTTGTTATTTGCCTTCAAATCACTACACTACAACAGTGCCTTTACAATGAGTGTGGAAAAGTAAACTGCGGTATAAATAACCAGACCAAAAACTAAGCTCTGTTTTACTCACAAATGCATATCAATATGTACACTATGAAATGACCAGCAGTAACATTATTTTAACAAATATCAATCAAAACCACAACTTTTAGTGTTGTGAAGTCAATACTAACATACTGAGCTCTGTTCCAGCATAATTACACTTTTAATACCACTGTTTTAAGCCTAAAGTTTGACAAACTTCTATCTTAGTTAACACATCTTATGGAAAGCCAGGTGAAATTGGCATCCCAGGATAATCAGCATTCTTCATTGCTTAATCTGAAGTTAACTGTGAAAATATCAGACCCTCCAGTCCACGAAAATATAGAACAGATGTGATGCTATTACAACCCACTTGTACCAGTATAATCAGGCACCTTTAAAATTTCTTCATTTTCTTATTTCTGTTATTACCTAAACATAAACTCTTTGCCATCATACTGATATAGGATGAACATCAACGAAAGCAAAACACAGATAATAGAGTGTTTCCAAATTAAATTAGGAAATGCTGAGGGAATTAGATTAGGAAATGCGACACATTTGGGCAGTAAAACAACTGATGATGGCCAAAGTACAGAGGATATAAAATGTAGATTGACAATGGCAAAAAAAGTGTTTCTAGAGAAATTTGGATAAAAGATAGGAATTGGAACTCACCCCCCCCCCCTTTACATTTTTCAATATGGTGTGCACATAAACATTAGGCTTCACTACCAGTGAATTTGTTATCAACAACATATTTTCTGATATCACACTCATTGGTTTCGCCAACTCACAACCAAGTTGTCAGCTTCTCACCTAACCTAGACCTCGGGCTGCATTACAGATCGCTCTGTCACCACAAACAACCTAGGTCTCCAGGGGTTCCAATGCATAACTTTAACTGAAATTTGTTAACATCGAATATACCTAGATTTAAGGGTTAGGAAGTCTTTTCTGAAAGTATCTGTATGGAGTGTAGCCACATTTGGACATGGACAATAAACAGTTTAGACAACGAAAGAACAGAAGCTCTTCAAATGTTCCGATACAGAAGAATGCCAAAGATTAGATGAGTAGATCACATAACTAATGAGGAGTTACTGAAGAGAACTGGGTAGAAAAGAAATTTATGGCATAACGTGGTTAAAAGAAGGGATCAGTTGATATGACACATTCTGTGACGTGTGTGTGTGTGTGTGTGTGTGTGTGTGTGTGTGTGTGTGTGTGTGTAGGGTCGGGGGGGGGGGGGGGGGGGGGAGTCATAGAGGGAGACGAAGAGATGAAAACTGTAAGCAGATTCAGAAGGATTTAAGCTGCAGTGGCATGGAGAGCTGCATCTAATCAGTATTTGGACTGAAGACTACAACATCCACAATCTCAGTATGAAATTTTCGGGTAGTCCCAAATTTTCAGTATCTTAAATCTCATATTCATATATGTGAAGACTACAAACATAAAATGGCAAGGTACAATACTAGGAGATTCACGTTTAAAAGCAAGAATCTAATATATAGTAATTAGTTAATAGGTAAATCACTTAACACACCAAGAGAAGTCACAGATGCACATACAATGTCAGTGAGCTAGTTTACTCCATGGGGGCCAATTGATGCCATTCAACAAACGATATGATCTGTTGGAATGAGTTGCAAACCACCGGTCACTTCCATAGAATTTTACATAACTATCTTGACCCTGACTTGAAACTAATTATTACTCGACGTGCAACAGTGTACTACAAACGGCTCGCATCTACATGTTCTCTCAACCCCTCCGACACTGCCGAACAGTAGCAGTTTATAAAATGACAGTGTGCTGCTCAACTACGTAAGAGAGTCAAAACTGCATTCCACTCACAATACCTCACTATTCGTGGTGCTTTATTTACCACTATCTCCTCACTTTGTTTACAAAATCTAAGTATTATTTATCGACATATATGTACTTACATCCTTAAGTATCCGATAGAGCTCATCTTCGTCCAGTAACTCTGGATGTAATAATATATGCTCATCCATCACTGCCGATCGTCAATGTACGTAAACATGCTTCGTTTAGTGTTTACAATTACTTTTCGAGCTCAAACAAAGTTACTACAGGCTTAAACCACACAATCCAAAGTTCTTCGACTACCAAGATGTAGTCATTCAATTCATGCAGAAACTGCACAGCAGGCCTAAAAACCTCAACATTTTGCAAAGTAAAATGTATAAAGAAGGAAATCGGACGACATTTTTTTCCAACTAATATAATTTTATGCTTATCTGTCCACATGGGCAGTGAGACGGCCGGTCAGCAGTACGACACACATTCTTCGTAAAACATTTTAACACAATTAAAAGAATGTGTTACATCTTAACATTTTGATTAAACCACTGTTTACATAAACAATAAAGATGATTACAGGTATAGGGTTACATAAGTTTTACAATATCAAAATGAAATTATAAGTTCCTGAACGATTCAAAACTTGCTGTTATATTTTGGAGGTTTGTAGATCAGCTGTGGGGCGGGTTATTTGTATTTTTATACAAATGACACGAAAATTTTTGTGTATTTTATGTAGAGGAGATTTTATGGTTTTATGTCCTGTACAAGTCGCGAGATGGCCTTTAGCAATGAGAAAAAGAAGGGAGGAACTCTGATGTGTAAAGAATTTCGTAGAACGGGTAGCTGTCAGGGACTAATTTATAGTTTGATTGTGAGAGCTAGTTAAAATTTCACTAACAAGGGGAGGCCGCCAATTGTGAAATTCAGATTCGATTCATACTGCGCATAATAAAAGCTCATGGCCACAGGTGTAATGTGGCATAGCACCAAGATGCACTTCTCAGCCGTTGTTGAGAAAATCGAAAGTTAAAAGATACCGTTGTGGTGAAATGCTCTCTACGATTAATAATTTTCTCCAGCGTCGTGGCGCAGCGGTAAGCGCTCGGGATCGTAATCCACAGATCGCCGGATCGAATCTCGCGCCATGCAATTTTTTTATAATGCTTATGCATGTTGGTGAAGGCGGATCGCTCTCCAATTGTATCGCCTCCATTTTTCCGTTTGTTTAACAGGGTGTAGCAAAGCTCTCCCGTCCGCACTGATTTTCGACGATGTTATAAGTTGCGCTAGGGACCGCATCTACCTTCTTTCGAAGTTAGCAGGCAACTACGCTAGTTACGCGGCGGCTCGTTTCGGCCCATTCAACGTCTGTTCTTAAAGTGTAACGAGCGAGTAACGGAGTTTATATTTCATACCTGCCACAGCAAATTTGTGTTCGTGGGGTCTCTATTCTAATTCGAACGTTTGACTTACGCTATACGTATTCGTTTCGGAATATCGTTTCTACGTCTTCCGTTAAATATACGTGGTTAACATTATGAAGACAATTAATAACATTTGTGAAATACAACTTTGTTTGCGGAAAACATAATGATGTTCGAAGTCGCCAAATTTTCCACGACAAACGACTTTCAACAACTTATTATATGCATAACTGTTGCAACTGATTGCCGGGAATTATATATTTGAATTACAAAAAAAAAAAAAAAATACTAAAAAAAAAAGGTTGCATGGCGCGAGATTCGATCCGGCGACCTTCGGATTACAAACCCGAGCGCTTACCGCTGCACCACGACGCTGTAGAAAGTTATTAATTGTAGAGAGTATTTCACCGCAATGGTTTCTTTTAACTGTCAATTTTCTCGACAACGGCTGAGAAGTGCATCTTGGTGCTTTGCCACATTACACCTCTGGCCATGAGCTTTTATTATGCGGGCGGCCTCCCCTTGTAAGAGACTTCGCAGAGAGAATGCATGCGTAGGCCCTGGTATTGGAAGAATGTGTTGGGACATCCCCGACAGAGAACGATGATTCGAGATTGCAGGGAAAACAAGCTGATTGGCATTAAATTTATAAGAATGTGTCTAATCCAGTGTTTGTGGGTGAAAAGGGTAACTGGTAAGCTAGTAATTAATTTGAATGAACTATGGTGTGCAAATGAAATGTGTGACATATGAGAATTATGAAGGATTTCTAGCATTTTGAGTGTGCAATAAATCCGAGCGATGTTGTTGATATCACTGATCAAAAAATGGAAATGACATATTTATTGTACCGGTGGTGAAAATTTATAGTTACCGAACTTACGGAACAACTCAGCCTGCTAGATGAACTAGGGGGGAAACAGGTGCAACTTGAGTCACCAAACTGCATTAGCTCAGGTTGAGGGGATTTAAAGTCAACCCGAGTTTGCTTGGTAATAACTCTAAATCAGTTCAATCCGGTGTGCGGCGGCCGCCCCTGTTGTTGGTTTCGCGCAAGGTTGGCGTTTGCCGCCGTCGCGCCCTCTGAACCCGAGTTGAATTGAGTTCAGTCTATTCCTACAGAACGGGACGCAATTTACAGTGATCTTTAAAAGTGCAGTAGCTTATTACGATTTATTTTGTTTGATAGGAACTCGTGAAGAGTTTGATACACGTCATTTACAAGTGGATCTGTACGGTACAGAAAATTAGCCTCATAGCAACCTTTTTTTGTTGATCTCATTTTGTTCCTTGTTGTTCGTTCTATAAGTTCGGGGTGGACTTCCCATGACGCTTGTTCAAGTTTATTGTCGATCCATTAGCTCAGTTTTGTTTTAATTACAAAGGGCGGCTAACCCTCACCGAACACGCTGAGCTACCGTGCCGGCTCAACTCGAAAATATAAATGTGTTGAAATTTTGAGTACAAAGTGACCATTCAAGCTGGAGCCGTCGTATCCGGCAACTTTAAGATGTCCGATCGTTGTCAAAAACAGAAAATTCCTGGTGTCTCATGAGTGTATTTTCGAATTGCAGTCTATAGCACGGCAACTATGACGAGGCATATGGCTCTCTTAAGATTGTCCTATCACCGTCCACATCTTAGAGTGAATTCAAAGTGTCTCATGAGTATATTTTCAAACTTAAGCCTGTAATGTGATGTCCATTAATGGTCCATTCTCCTCAGCCAGCCTATAATATAAGCGATTTTTACGATTTTTTTTTTTTAAGAACTAATGAATCTTTTTGCACTTTAATTAATTGATGCTTGGACGACATTTTCTAATTTTTTTTTTTTAAATCCTTTCATCACTAAGCCCCCTCCCCCCATCCAAAGAGTTAAATTTGCTCTGTCCAAAATGAGGTGTGTCTATGATTGATGTCTTGCAATCTGCAAATCTTATCTAGAAGTTTTATATATTACTGAGTATATAGCCTGTAAGAAAAAAATTCCAATAGGTGGAACATATTGCTTTTATATCAGATGTTTGGCCTCAGATGACAAGAAGTCTTTCCAGTTTGATGTTTCACAAGTGTGTTTTCAAAGTTTCGAATCAAAAGGCCCAATATTGCGGTCTGAAGCACAGCATAAAGTCATAATTGTGAACAGACATTTGGCTACCTTGAAATCGCCTGACACCCATCAAAATATAGATACTTTGTTTCGGATTTTCACAAGTGTGTCTTCAAAATTTCAAGCCAAAGGACCAAAAATTGCTCCCTGTGTGGTACCCATCATGGCCGTTTTTATATATAGTGTTCCATTTATCTTGAACACCCTAAATAACTGTTTGTCCGGTTGCAAATTACAAAATGTTTCAAGCAAATGTTCTGTCTCCATCAGGGGGACATCAATCAGCATGATTGCCTTCATTGTAGCTTTTTTTTTTTTTTTTTACAAAGATATGGACAGTGGTATGAGATTTTTAAATGACACCCTGTATTTTTTATTTAGTAATTAATTTCCTCTCTTTAAGACCTATTCACAGTGTGCCATTCACTGAAACACAATGTTATTAATTACATAACACAACATTTACTTTGAACCTGGGATCACAAACTCATCCACTTGCTGGAGTTGTCAGAAAACAAATAAAAACCAAGTAAAAACATACCACTAAATTGACTTTGAGTGCCCTGTACCATTGACCCGGAGTAGAACATTCAAAGGTGCTCAAAGTGGTGACCCTGGACACTGATACACTGGTGCACTTGTTGAATGAAAGAATTATTTACTGCTTCCAATGTTTCCTGCTGAAGAGAATTACAAGCAAGCACGATACGTTCCTACATGTCCTCTGGAGTTTTTGGACTGTCGTGATAGACAATGTCTTTAATGCATCCCCAAAGAAAAAAATCCAGAGGATTTAAATCAAGAGACCTAGCAGGCCAAGTAACTGTTCCTCCTCGACCAATCCATCTGGAAGGATACCTTCAGTTCAGAACATGATGTGCATGCAAGACATTATGTGCTGGACATCCATTGTGTTGATACCACATAAGCATTCTGGTTCTTAGAGGCACTTCATCCAGAAGAGGAAGAAGAATTCATTGCAGGAGGTTGGCATACGCTGTGCCGTTTAGACTACCGTTGGTTAAATAAAGGCCAATAATTGTAGTACCAAGCATCCCACACCAGCCGTTAATTCCCCATTGACACTGATGATCCACCTGTCCAAGCCATCGTGGGTTGTCACTGGACCAATAATGCATGTTCCTTGTATTTACCTGTCATTTGTTTGAGAAGGAACATTCATTGGAAAATAGAACATTGGAGGAGGAGTTGGGGTTGGTGAGGATTTGCTGCTGTGCCCAGTGACAGAACTGTACAAAATTCTGGAAGTCATTCCCATGCAATTCTTGATGTAGGTGTACATGGTAAGGATGGAACCGGTGATGTGTAAGAATACAATGTACACTGGTTTTAGGAATGCCAATCTCGTGTTCAAGCTGTCTTGTGCTCACATGTGGATTCATAGCAACGGACGCGAGAACAGTAACTTCAGCAGCTTCATCTTTGCGAGTGCTACAATGATTGCGTTGTCGTGAGTTGTAACTTCCCTTTTTCTGAAGCGTCGCAACAACAAGAGAAAACATCTGTCGGGAAGGTGAGGTCTTGTCAGGATATCGCTCTCTGTACTGTTCCGCTGCTTGTGCAGCACCTCGATTACCTTCGACAACAACAATAAAAGAAACGTTATGTCGATGCAGTTCATAGGAAGGACAGCATTTACTGTATGCCTACTCAACACAACAGTACTTAAAAGGACTATACTACTGTACTAAATGTACCCATACATAAGAAAACAGTATTGCAATTACTGTTCTGCTAATTTACATACCCTATAGATAAGTAGCATTTCTATCTTCTCTTTGTTGGTGTACATTCTACTCGCACAACTCTTCAACTGATGATGGTTGACAGAATGAAGGGCGTGCATCCTACTTACGTTTACATTTGTCATCTGTCAACGTCAGCACGTGGATGTGTTCCATTACCCCGAGTACCTGCACTAAGCGCTAGGAGCATCAACGTCAATGTTATGTTATGTAATTGATAGCATAATTAATAACACAGTACACTGTGATACATTTTTGAATTGGTCTTTAGGAGAGGAAATGAATTACTGAATAAAAAATACAAGGTGCCATTTAAAAAAGTCATACCGCTGTTCATATCTTTGTAAAAAACAAAGCTACAATGAAGGCGATCATGCTGATTGATGTCCCCCTGACGGCCAAAGAAAATTTGCTTGAAACATTTTGTAATTTGTATCTGGACAAAAAATTAAAGAGACATTCATAAATATCATTTGAATACTTCTCCATCATGTCATAGTAGTAATAGAAGGCAAGTCCTGATTGTGGGACATTGCATTGGGCATGAAACAAACACTAATAGTCATTAAAATTTGAACTAAACATATTTTATAAAAACTATTTTGAACAACAAGCATTTGATGTCTGTGACGTGGTTCCACACTGTTGCTTAGAAAAGGCAAATGTCCATTACTACCTATATGTTGAAATATGTAATCTAGGCGGACATTTCCTTATACATGAAGTCATAATTTAATTTTATGTTCCATGGCAACTTGAACAATATGCCTAGTGAAGTGGCACATTTGTAAGACTATCACAAGGACGGCAGTTCCCATTCCCATCCGCTCTTATAGATTTATGTTTTCTCTTGGTTTCCCTAAATCTCTTTAGGAAAATGCCGGCATAGTTCCTTTCAAAATGAATGACTGATCTAACTTTTCTCATAAAGGCCGATTTATACCAGACATCAATGGATCATCATGCCACATCAGACTGTATTCACACTAGACGTCATGTCAAGCTTGACCAAATGGTGAAAGTGGTGTTATAAGATACCATACATGATGGATACCTCCTAATATCATGTTGGACCTCCTTTTGCCTGGCTTAATACATCAACTCAATGTGGAAGTACACTGCAGAAATATTGAGCCATGCTGCCTCTATAGCCGTCTATGCAAAATTTTGTGCACAATCTGGCCTCTCAATTATGTCCCATAAATGTTCAATGGGATACATGTTGGGTGATCTGGGTGGTTAAATCATTGGCTCCAACTGTCCTGTCAACTGCTCGTGGTCTAGTGGCTAGCATTGTTACCTCTGGATCACAGGGTACCGGGTTCAATTCCAGGCTGGGTTGGGGATTTTCTCTGCCCAGGGACTGGGTGTTGGTGTTGTCCTCATCTTTTCATCATCATCCTCATCATTCGTGTCTGGCTTGATTTTACTGTGGACAAAATTGGACTGTGAAGAAATTGGGACTTTGTAAGGATGCTGATGACCACGCAGTTGAGCACCCCACAAACCAATCATCATTATGATCATCAAACTGTCCAGAATGTTCTTAAAACCAATTGCAAACAACTGTGGCCCAGTGACAGAGAGCATTGCCTTCCTTAAAAATTTCATCATTGTTTGCAAACAGTTCATGAATAGCTGCAAATGGTATCAAAGTATCCAAACATAACCATTTACTGTCAATGATTATTCAGTTGGACCAGAGAGGCTAGTCCATTCCATGTAAACACATCCGACATCGTTACGGAGCCATTACCAGCTTGTACAGTGGCATGTTGACAACTAGGGTCCATGGTTTCATGGGGTCTGCACCCTACTCAGACCCTATCATCAGCCCTTACCAGCTGAAATTGGGACTCATCTGACCAGGACATGGTTTTACAGTGCCTAGGAGAGGTGCTGCCAGCGATGTTGCGCTGTTTGCAAGGGCACTTATGTTGGTCGTCTGCTGCCATAGCCCATTAACACCAAAATTCACTGCATTGTCCTAATGAATATGTTCTTCGTTCATCCCACATTGGTTTCTGCCATTATTTCACACAGTGTTGCTTGTCTGTTAGCACTGAGCACTACGCAAACGCCTCTATTCTCAGTTGTCAAGTGAAGGCTGTTAGCCACGGCGTTTTCCATGTTGAGAGGTACTCCTGGAACACTCTTGACACTGTGGATGTCCGAATATTCAATTCCCTGATGAGCTTCAAAATGGAATGTCTCAACTACCACTTTGCATTCCAAGACTGTTAATTCCCGCCATGCGACCATAATCACGTCAGAAATCTTATCAAATGAATCACCTGAGCACAAATGACAGTTCTACCAATGCACTGTCCTTTTATACTTTGTGTATGTGATACTGCCACCGTCTGTATATGTGCACATTGCAATCCCATGGTTTTTGTCGCCTCAGTGTATATTCATACAAATACTTTCACTTACCATTTATTTTCTGTTGCTCTTTTGCAGAGCATAAGGCTTTGATGAAACTCTACCAGTGCACTCGATTTCTGACAAGGATCTTCAACTCTGTAAATGTTTTCCCCTCTTTCTTGGCTGCTTCCTACATTGTCCTCCTTCATGATGTCTTTGGCCTTCCTCATTTCCTTTTACCCTGTGGGTTCCAGAATTCTCATCTGTCTACAGTGTCTGGGCTTTTTCAGAGTGTGTGTCCAGTCGATTTCCACTGTCGTCTTTTGATTTAGATTGTGATAGATTCTTCTCTAGTTCTGTTGCAAAAGTCTTCGTTGGGTATGACATCTGGCTAGAATATTTTAAGAATTTTTCTCGAACATCTACTGGGGAAGACCTGCAAACTCTTGGTGATTGTAGAGTTAAACTTCTAAGTTTCACATCCGTATAGCAGCACTGCTTTCATGTTTGCTCTCAATATTCATAGTTTATTTGATATGGAACTCTCTCTTGCCCTCCATAATGAATACAGCTGGATGAACGCCCCATTAGTCTTTTGGATTCTAGCTCCGACATCATGAGCTGCTCCTATGTCTTCAGTAACTAAGCTCCCAGTGTGGGTGAACTTGTTTACCTTTTCAACATCCTTGTTGTTCATTCTCAGCTTTCTGATATTTCTTTTATTGATTCTCATAATCTTTGTCTTCATGGCATTCACTTTCAGCTCAACAATACTGGCTTCATGTTCAAGGTCCCGCAGCTTTCTTTCCCTCTCAGATGGTTCTAAGAGAGGGGGCAGATGTCATTGTCAAACTCAAGATCTTCCAACTGCTCAATCAGTCCCCAATGTATTACTTTCTTCTACTTCTCCATCACTTTTATCACTTCATCCAGCACCAGTAAAAAGATAGTTCGAGATGAAACATATCCTTGGCAAATTTCAGAATTAACTAGAAAGGTCTCCATAGCTTTATCCTCATGGACAACTCGACATTTGTAGTTATTGTAAATCTCCTAATAATATCTTCTCTGGTATCACATACTTTTTCAAAGATTTCCACATAGGCCTATCACTTTTTTAATGCAGGCTAAGGCCTTTTCAAAGTATACAAAAATGTTTTGAAGACTAGTGATTAATTCATTTGATTGTTCCACAATGACTCTAAGCATGTTAAGAATGGTCACTTCTACAACCACACTGGCTTGGTCCTTTCTTATCCGCAGTTCAATTTGCACATTGTGTACAGTGGGGGCCGATACTGAATGGATTTAGTAGTATAAAATTGGATTTTTATTTTTCACTTGATGTCAGTCAGTACCTTCTGCCTGGTGGCTGGTTGCAGCAGATCAGTCACGTTGCAAAACCGGACAGAACCACTTTGAAACTCACATGTTGAACCATCAATGGGTTCCCACTGCTTTCCCTTCCTTGCCAATTCTGATACGTTAACACTTGATTCTCTGAAGGATTATCTGTGCCAACACTTTGCTTGTGCTCATAAGCAAGGTGATTCTCCTCCAGTTATGGCAGTTGGTGATGTCTCTTGTTTTGGGTAATTTGATGAGGAGTTCTGTCCACTCCTGTGACATGCTCTCCAAGTTCCAGCTCTTTATCAAAAGAGGGTTGAGAAGGTCAGTGGCTGTGTCTGGGTTGGTGGTCAGAAGTCCTGGTGCAATGTTATATGCCTCTGGGGCTTTTCCATTCTTTAGCTGCTTGATTGTTGCCAAGATCTCTTCCTTTGAAGGTGGCTCCAGACTAGCCATATTTTCTACCATTTCAAGATTACCTTCATCTTCAGGTTCCATTTCTTGTTCAGACACTCTGTAATCATCTCTATTCAGCACCTCCATAAAATGCTCTCAGCATCTTGAAAGTTGTGCATCTTAGCTGGTTAGGAGATAACCTTGTTCATTATTCACAGGGATCTCCCTTTCTGGTGAGGGTTCTTGTGACATCATAGAGCTCCTTCATGTGAGCACCTGCTGCCATCACTGCCTTCTCAGCCAATTCTGAGACCCACTTCTTGCGATTATCCATAACACTCTTTTCACCTCCATGTCTTTAGCTATATATTCCTCCTGTAGTTTAATCTTCTGGAGCCATGTCTTGCAACTGTCCAGTTTTGGTTTTACTCCTCTCAGTAGTCTGATACAATTTCAGGTTGTTTGTGACACCTCTTCCTTTCTCCTTGGGTTCTTGAAGCCAACAATCTTTTCAACTGTACCTCTAAAGACTATTTTCACCTTCTACCAGTGTTCATCAATGTCCTCATCTTCATTCACACAAATGCCGTCAATCCAACCTCTCAGCTCTAGTTTGAACTCTTGGCTGGTACTTTCATTTTCCAACTTTCTAACTTTCCAACATCAAATATCTTCTTTTGAGTGTGGAAACATTTTCTTGTAGTGGCTATATTGATGCGGTCATGTGCAGTCATAAGATGTTGGTCACTGCCTATGTCTGTTCGTCTTTGGTTTCGCCATGAGGGATTTTCTCTACTTTGTGCTAAAAACAAGGTGGTCAGTTTGATTCTGACTGTGAAGAATTGGAGACATCCCCGATATTTTATGACATTCTTTATGAGGGAAAACTGTGTCTTCAATAATTAGATAATTATTGGCACATAAATCCACAAAAAGTTCTTGATTATTATTCATATTGCCCACTCCATGTCATCTCATCACTTGCTCTAATGCAAGATTGTCTGCACCAACCTTTGCATTAAAATCACCTATTTTAATCAAAATATCTTTCCTGCTGGTGCTCTGGACTGTTTTCTGGTGTTCTGTATAGAAGTTGGCTTGAAATTCGTCACTAGCTTCTTCAGCCGGTGAATAACATTGCACTAAAGAGATGTTTCTCACTCTTCCCTTGAATCTTTCCGAGAGAATTCTTGAAGACTTGAGCCTCCAGTTTATCAAGCAGTTCTTCATTCTTTTCTAAAACTTTGTGTGAACAAAATATCTGAATGATATTGTTGATGGTATGGGTGGGGTCAGATAATGAGACAAACATATTTATTGTACCAGTACTGAAAACCTACAGTTACCTATGTAACAACTCATGCTGCTAAATAAACTTGGGGAACTGGTGCAACTAAATGCGTTTAGCACCCAGCTACATCACTTGTCAAAAGTGTAGAATACTTACGATAGAATTTCATAAATAACATTTGAACACTCCCCCCATCATGCCATAGTAGCTATAGAAGCCAAATCAAATTTGAAGCTCTTGCCTGTGGGAAATTGAATTTGGCATGAAACACATTGACTAATATTCACTAAAAACTGCACTAACTAGACTTTTTGAAACTATTTTGAACTGTAATGTCATTGACACCAACTGTCGCTTAGTTCCTTTCAAAATGACAAGACTCATCTGAATTTTCTCATAAAGGCTGATTTACGCTAGATGTTAACGGATCATATAAGGGTATACTCACACTAGATATCACATCAATTTGCTGAAGTCCAGCACTGATTGGTGAAAGTGATGTTATGAAATACCATCCATGATGGTCAGAGTATGGTATCAGAACTGAGGAACTAACAGTGATAAAGTTTATTAATAGCCAAAGCAAACTTTATAATGTATGTTCTTGGTCAGTTTTGTGTGGTAAAGTGCTGACAAGGAAACCTCCCCATCGCACCCCCCCTCAGATTTAGTTATAAGTCGGCACAGTGGATAGGCCTTGAAAAACTGAACACAGATCTATCAAGAAAACAGGAAGAAGTTTCGTGGAACTATGAAAAAAATAAGCAAAATATACAAACTGAGTAGTCCATGCGGAATGAGAGGTCCTTGGTTCAAGTCTACCCTCGAGCGAAAACTTTAATTTTTTATTTTCAGACAATTATCAAAGTTCAGGCACTCACACATAATCAACTTCACTCTCCAAAATTCCAGGACATGTTCAGATTTGCTTGGACATATGCAGGATTTGCCGGTCTACACACGGAAAAATTTTAAAACGTTAAAAACGTGTTTTGATAGAGCACAGGGAAAACTGTGCAACTGTGAAACTGTTGCATTCATTTGTTGCAGTTTATGTGACAGACTCTTATGTTTTCATCACTTTTTTGGGAGTGATTATCACATCCACAAGAAAACCTAAATCGGGCAAGGTAGAAGAATCTTTTTACCCGTTCGCCAAGTGTACAAGTTAGGTGGGTCGACAACATATTCCTGTCATGTGACGCACATGCCGTCACCAGTGTCGTATAAAATATATCAGACGTGTTTTCCTGTGGAGGAATTGGTTGACCTATGACCTTGCGATCAAATGTGTTCTGTTCCCATTGGAGAGGCACGTCCTTTCATCTACTAATCACACGGTTTTGTGGTGCGGTCGCAAAACACAAGACACTAAACTTATTACAGTGAACAGAGGCTACAATGAATGAATGGACAGATCATAACTTTGCGAAAATAAACTTTTCACTCGAGGGAAGACTTGAACCGAGGACCTCTTGCTCCGCAGTTGCTCACGCTAACCACGGGACCGCAGAGCTCCTGAACTCACTCTCGCCTTGATGTTACCTATCTTGTACATGGACTACTGAGTTTGTATATTTTGCTTATTTTTTTCATAGTTCCACACAACTTCTTCCTGTTTTCTTGATTGATCTGTGTTCAGTTTTTCAAGGCCTATCCACTGTGACAACTTCTAACTAAATCTGAGGGGGGTGCGATGGGGAGGTTCCCTTGTGAGAAGTGAACCAACATTTGGAAACATCAACATTCATTTGCTAGCGCAAATATATACGTACAATTACATCAAATAATATTTATAAGGGAATAAATAGCCCCTGTTCACCTCCTCCATTACATGTTTTTTCTTATACAACTAATAACTTAATAAACTGACTTTTTGCATCATGGATGATCTCTCATAAAATCACTTTCACCATTCGGTATGGGGCTAAGCAAATTGACATGATGGTGACATGACGTGATTGCCAGTGTGAATTGGTCTTAAGGGTAACTCCATCATGAACGGTAAGCTAAACCCTAACCTTCTTTCTTTCTTTCTTTACATACAGCAACAATGTACTGTATCATAATGGTGTGTAATGAATCAGCTTACAGGCTGTTAAATTAATTTGTATTTAAGTATGGCCCCATACTGACTATATTTTAGTTCCATGCTGACGAGTTCTCATCAAAAATGAACATTTCATTTAATAGGAGAGTGAGGTATATAATTCTTTTGCACTGTACAAGCTACAAGTTCCCAAATAAATATTCCTCTATGAAATGCAAAGAGTTACTGAGAAGGAACATAATCTTGTAGTTAGGCTTACTGCAGTCATACCTCTCCATGACATCACTGTTATGTGTACATGCCTTGTTTCGACTGTTAGGGTGTGTCTGTCAACTTTTGTGGTCATGTAGAGTTCTGAGAAGTAAGAACTGATTGAACATCTCCCACTGAAGAAAAGGTTTCAGTTGGCAAGAAATAGCAGGAAGGGAAAATCACTTACTCTTTGATTAAAAATGTGCTTAAGTGCTTATGACGAGAAAAAAAAATTGCTCAGGCTACTTTTTGCAACCTTCACAAGGCCTTCAACTGTGCACGGCATGATTTGTTTCTCAACAAATTAGTTTATTATGGAATAATTAACAACAAAGTTGGTAACATATGACAATAACTGCTGACCTGTTTCACTACTGACATCATTCTCCAAAATTTTTGATGTGATTATGTATTCTAGAGTAGTATTTCACCTTAGCAACAGTATTGTCATTAGCAAATCACAGTTTGGGTTTAGGAAGGGTTGCTATACTGAGGATGCCATTCACATGTTCAGTCACCAGGTTTTACAAGCACTAAATAATAAAATAGCGCTGGTTGGTATTTTCTGCACCCTTTCTAAGGCATTTGACTGTGTGAATCACAGCATTCTCGTAGATAAATTGACATTTTATGAGACTGGTGGTATAGACAATCAAAGGATAATGTCAGATCTAACCAAAAGAATGCAGAAAGTTGTACTTAGCAATGCAGACAATATAGTCCAGGAACAGAATTCTGATGGAGAAATCGTGTGGGGTTCCCCAAGTTTCAGTCTTAGGTCCACTTTTTTTGCAGATGACACCAGTATTATAATCAATCCAAGTATATGTACAGAAACAGTAAACAAAGTTCTTAAAATTATCATTGGTTTTCTGTGAATGGTCTCACACTCAATTTTAAAAAGATACAACATATTCAGTTCTGCACATCTAGTGGTACTACACCAACGATAAGTGTAACACATGGTGAGGAAATAATAAATAGAGTGGAAATTTTAAAATTCTTAGGGGTCTATATTAATAAGAATTGAAACAGGAAAAAAATTGGAACTCCTAAAACAATTTAGTTCAGTCACATTTGCACTTAGAATCATTGTACACCTCAGGGAGAGAAAAATCTGTAAATTGACATATTTTGCATATTTTCATGTAGTAATGTCATATAGAATAACGTTCTGGGGTAATCACCTTTAGGAAAGAAAGTCTTCATTGCACAACATGCTGTAAGAATAATATGTGGTGCTAGCCCAAAATCATCTTATAGACATCTGTTTAAGGTGTTGGGCATTCTGACTACTGCTTCACAGTACATTTATTCTCTCATTAAGATTGTTGTTAATAATCCACTACAATTCAAAAGAAACAAAGAGGTACATAATTACAATATAAGAAGGAAAAAATAACTTTCATTATTCCACATTAAGGTTGTCTTTAACTCAAAAAGGGGTGCACAATGCTACAACAAAAATTCTTGATCACTGACTGTCTGACAGACAGCAAAGTAAAATTTTATAATAAACTAAGAAAGTTTCTCTTTCGCAACTCCTTCTATTCTGTAGAAGAATTTCTACCATTGTAATATGTAAAAGATGGTGGGTATGAATTACTAATTCACATCTGTATATCTTTTTCTTTTCATAAAAAAACCCTTAGAAATGTTCAGAATGTAACTGTACATACAAATTAATTTGCGATGCAAAATGAAATTGGAATTTTGTGGTAAGATCTTATGGGACCAAACTGTTGAGGTCATCAGTCCCTAAGCTTACACACTGTTTAATCTAACATAAACTAACTTACACTAAGGACAACACGCACACCCATGCCCCAGGGAGGACTTGAACCTCCGATGGGGGCAGCTGCACGGACTGTGACAAGACGCCTCAGACTGCACAGCAACCCCATGTGGTGTGCAAAGTAATCCATGGAATATGTAACTATCTAACTCTCTTAATAAATGTTCGTATGGAAAAGGAATGATTATAGAAAGCTGTAATTAAGTGTGGCGTGCCATAAGGTTGAGTTGTGAGACCTTTGTTATTTATTATGATGCTAAATGACTTGCCGTTTTTATATAAATACTCACTCCATTCTCTACGTTGATGATACCAATTTTTTCAGTGTCACTCCAGATTTTGATAACCTTCGAATTGTGACTGAAGACAGCCTTTCACAAGTATCAGTCTGGTTTTGAGCAAATAGATTTTTGCTCAATAAGAGTAAGACTCAACAAACTGTATTAAGTTTAAGAGTTTTGCCTGTAGAAAACTGCTTAGGTAGTGTTAAGTTTTCAATATTGTTATTGATAGTAAATTGTCTTGGGATCCATACATTAAATACATTAGTGCAAGGTTGTCTAGAGTAGTGTGCTTGTCAAGAAATTTAAAAAATCATTTACCTCTGTCTCGTGTAAAATCGGTATATTTTGCTTTTTTTTCACAGTATTATATACTGTGGGTGTTTATTCTGAAGCAATAGCACACACATTCAAGACATTTTTGGTACTTCAATAGAAAGTTATTAGGAACATTACAAACTCAGAAAAAAAACTTGCCTACTGCAGAAGATTGCTTGTTGACCTAAAAATATTAACTGTTCTCTTGTATTCAAAGAATAACTTCTCAGAATACCAGCTTAGACAGGATACTACAAATAATAGGCATATTGATACACCTTACTATCGACTATTTAAGTCATTGAACACCTATGAAGTGGTGGATATGAAAATGTTCAACAGACTGCCCCTAGACTAGGTAGAAGTTCCATTCAACATATGAAGTCACAGGTTGCACAGTTCTTTATCTTTTTTACTCAGTCAATGAATTTTACAAATGTGAACACATAACAGGGTAGTTGTAATTGCTTGGAGAGTGTACCATAATTTCTTTAACATTGTTAGTGTAAGAGGTCTTTTTGAAATTGTTTTAGCTTAAATATTATACTTTACTGAAAATTTATGACTTATTTCAGATTTAGAGTTTATGAACTATTCTTTTTTGTGCATGTACTGTGTATTTATACGTATGCGTAACTTGACATTGTGTGTTGCTGTAATAGTTGAACAACAATGAGATTTTTTTTAATTTGTTGTTGTTGTGGTCTTCAGTCCTGAGACTGGTTTCATGCAGCTCTCCATGCTACTCTATCCTGTGCAAGCTTCTTCATCTCCCAGTACATACTACAGCCTACATCCTTCTGAGCTCCCTCCAGTATAAATTGGTGATCCCTTGATGCCTCAGAACATGTCCTGCCAACCGATCCCTTCTTCTGGTCAAGTTGTGCCACAAACTCCTCTTCTCCCCAATTCTATTCAATACCTCCTCATTAGTTATGTGATCTACCCATCTAATCTTCACCATTCTTCTGTAGCACCACATTTCGGAAGCTCCTATTCTCTTCTTGTCTAAACTATTTATCGTCCATGTTTCACTTCCATACATGGCTACACTCCATACAAAGCTCCTATTCTCTTCTTGTCTAAACTATTTATCATCCATGTTTCACTTCCATACATGGCTACACTCCATACAAATACTTTCAGAAACAACTTCCTGACACTTAAATCAATACTTTATGTTAACAAATTTCTCTTCTTCAGAAACGCTTTCCTTGCCATTGCCAGTCTACATTTTATATACTCTCTACTTTGACCATCATCAGTTATTTTGCTCCCCAAATAGCAAAACTCCTTTACTACTTTAAGTGTCTCATTTCCTAATCTAATTCCCTCAGCATCACCCGACTTTATTCGACTACACTCCATTATCCTTGTTTTGCTTTTTTTTATGTTCATCTTATACCCTCCTTTCAAGGCACTGTCCATTCCATTCAACTGCTCTTCCAAGTCCTTTGCTGTCTCTGACAGAATTCCAATGTCATCGGCGAACCTTAAAGTTTTTATTTCTTCTTCATGGATTTTAATGCCTACTCTGAACTTTTCTTTTGTTTCCTTTACTGCTTGCTCAATATACTGATTGAATAGCATTGGGGAGAGGCTACAACCCTGTCTCACTCCCTTCCCAACCACTGCTTCCCTTTCATGTCCCTCGACTCTTATAACTGCCATCTGGTTTCTGTACAAATTGTAAATAGCCTTTCGCTCCCTGTAGTTTACCCCTGCCACCTTCAGAATTTCAAAGAGAGTATTCCATTCAACATTGTCAAAAGCTTTCTCTAAGTCGACAAATGCTAGAAACATAGGTTTGCCTTCCCTTAATCTTTCTTCTAAGATAAGTCATAGAGTCAGTATTGCGTCATGGGTTCCAACATTTCTACGGAATCCAAACTGATCCTCCCCGAGGTTGGCTTCTACCAGTTTTTCCATTCATCTGTAAAGAATTCGTGTTAGTATTTTCAGCTGTGGCTTATTAAACTGATAGTTCTGTAATTTTCACATCTGTCAACACCTGCTTTTTTTGGGATTGGAATTATTATATTCTTCTTGAAGTCTGAGGGTATTTTGCCTGTCTCATACATCTTGCTTGCTCACCAGATGGTAGAATTTTGTCAGGGCTGGCTCTCCCAAGCTATCAGTAGTTCTAACGGAATGTTGTCTACTCCTGGGGCCTTGTTTCAACTTATGTCTTTCAGTGTTCTGTCAAACTCTTCACGCAGTATCTTATCTCCTGTTTCATCTACATCCTCAAGAATATCGCCCTTGTATAGACGCTCTATGTACTCCTTCCACCTTTTCTGCTTTCCCTTCTTTGCTTAGATGTGGGTTTCCATCCGAGCTCTTGATATTCGTGCAAGTGGTTCTCTTTTCTCCAAAGGTCTCTTTAATTTTCCTGTAGGCAGTATCTATCTTACCCCTAGTTATATACACATCTACATCCTTAAATTTGTCCTCTAGCTAGCCCTACTTAGCCATTTTGCACTTCCTGTCGATCTCATTTTTTGAACGTTTGTATTCCTTTTTGCCTGCTTCATTTACTGCACTTTTGTATTTTCTCCTTACATCAATTAAATTCAATATCTCTTCTGTTACCCAAGGATTTCTAGTAGCCCTTGTCTTTTTACCTACTTTATCCTCTGCTGTCTTCACTATTTCATCTCTCAAAGCTACCCATTCTTCTTCTAGTGTGTTTCTTTCCCCCATTCTTGTCAATCGTTCCCTAATGCTCTCCCTGAAACTCTCTACAACATCTGGTTCTGTCAGTTTATCCAGGTCCCATCTCCTTAAATTCCCATCTTTTTGCAGTTTATTCAGTTTTAATCTGCAATTCATAACCAATAGATTGTGGTCAGAGTCCACATCTGACGCTGGAAATGTCTTACAATTTGAAATCTGGTTCCTAAATCTCTGTCTTACGATTATATAATCTATCTGAAACCTTCCAATATCTCCAGGCTTCTTCCATGCATACAACCTTCTTTCAGAATCTTGAACCAAGTGTTGGCTATGATCAAGTTATGCTCTGTGCAAAATTCTACCAGGTGGCTTCCTCTTTCATTCCTTACCCCCATTCCATACTCACCTACTATGTTTCCTTCTCTTCCTTCTCCTGCTATCGAATTCCAGTCACCCGTGACTATTAAATTTTCGTCTCCCTTCACTATGTGAATAATTTCTTTTATCTCATCATACATTTCATCAGTCTCTTTGTCATCTGTGGAACTAGTTGGCATATAATGTATGTATTGGCATATAATACGTGTATTCTTTAATGTTATTTCTTGGTAACAATATCAGCTTATTCCCAAGAATAAGCAGCTTTTACGTAGTTAATACTTAGCAGAAATCCAACTTGAATTTGGATCAGATTTCCTTAACTCTTGTGCAGAAAGGTGTGCAGTATACTGCTGCATCCATTTTCAATAAACTACCACAAGAATTAAAAAATCTTAACAGTAATACACATGCTTTCAAATCAAAACTGAAGAGTTTCCTTCTATTCTGTTGAGGAGTTCCACGAAAAATTAAGCTGATTCTTATGTTATATTGTTGACTACATTTACTTAAACTAATGGCTTGACTTTTTCTCAGTTCATAAACATTTTATTTTTATCTTTTATTACTTTTATATTGTAATTTCATGCACTGACATGTCCCATGACATTGGAGATTTGCTCTTCAATTTGGCCCTACATGTAAATAAATAAATGCAATGAGTACTACTGGCTAATCTGTATCCCCTAAAGGGCGAAAGAAAAAAGTTTTTAATGAAATATCATGGACCTTACCAAGTTACTGAAATGACGTCACCAGTTAAAGTAAAATTACAGTTATCGACTAGAACTGCTATGGTCCATGTAATCAGAGTCTAATTATTTAGAGGTGAGATTGACACATTGCCATAGATTCATTCAACCCTTGCAGAAAAAAAGTTATCAAGGAAAAAGAAACATCATGGAAATGTACTTCATGCACCTAGATCTAGGAAATACTATTATTTCATGTAAAATGCCCATACGGTATTTGTTAGTTACTTAGGTTAGTCTTAATTTTCTTTACTTGTCATGTTCTGTATTTATTTGCTTGTAAAAGGGAGGGAAGGAATTACCAGCATTTCCTTTCATTCCAGGTGGCATACCAAGGTATTTCAAGTAGAGTACTACCATACTATTGCAGAAGAGATGTGATATGGAATCAGCCTCTGTACAATGGAATTTTATTTGCTGAGCCGTCAGGTGATCAGCTACCAAGTCACAGATGGACAGTCCCATTTACATTCAGTGTTTGGGAAGTAAGGAGTGACGTATGAAGACTACAGGAATGGTTCACGGCATTACAGAAAGAAGCAGGGAAAGGAGGATTATTGGAAGAGATGCAGAATGAGTATCATGAATTAAAACTCTCGTATGTGAAATGGAGGTCTCAGTTGCAACAGTTAACAGAAATACAGGATGGGGCAAATAAAAGTGGCCTGGAGAACAAAGTTGCAGGCTATAAACACAGCAAAGTAGAGGAAATACAGTACTAATCTGACTACAGCACATGTTGAAAGTGACCACCATTCATCTCTTGGCACTTGATCTCAAAGGACAATGATTTGAAAATAATGATGCAGTGATTGATGCTGTGAAAACTTGGTTGGATTCGAAATAGAAGACCTTTTATTTGAATGGGTTTCAGAAGTTATCTGAGCATGCCCGCAAGTGTATTAGTGTACACAGGTATTATATTGAAAATTAAATTGGTATTATGAAATTTTTTGTCATTTTTTATGTGTTAGGCTAGAAACTTTTCGAGCCCCCTTGCATTTGCTGGAAACCTGCTGTGGCACTGAGATTGCTAAACCCTGCCTTGATGTGCATCCTCTGAGCTGACTCAACGAATGTCAGCTAGAATCCAACACACAGCTGAAGGAGCAACAACTGAGGCTGGTGTGAAAGAATGACTACTTGTAAACAATGAGAATAAAAGATTGAACTGTCATAATGTTTTACAAGTGTTGTTGATGCTTCACAGGTTCCCAAAAGTTATCCTGACTTCATGCAGAGATGTCTTCAATTGGCCTTCTGTAAAAGTCTCATCAGGTTTTTGATGACTTTGGCATATTTTCAAAGACTGCTGCTGCAAAAATTAAAAGTAACACCTCTAACTGCTTAACAACTTCATATCAGTTATCTGAAGGGATGATTAAGCTATCATGAGATAGTTTCTCAATCCAACCAGAGGTTTAAGGAACACAACCATCATCTTGCCCCTAGGATGTCCAAGTGATTTGGCTATGAAGATGTATTTGGAAGGAATATATCCTGTGGTGCAACAGAGACATAGCATACACTGTGAAGCCTCTATTAAAGGTGACATAGATAAATTATTTAAGGTAACATTCCCATTTGTTGTTCACGTTCTATCACTGACAGTGCTTCCTCAAGTCATGTGAACAGATTGAAAGGCAGTTTGTTTATATTAGTTTCCATTGCAACTGGTGAAGAATTGTGTAACTGAATGTTAGCAATACTTTTGTTCGTAATAATGATACACAGCCAGCTTCTGAACTCCACTGGTACAGCACTGTCACACCAAATTAGTCCAAAAAGTTTTGAGACTAGATTAATAAAAAATAGAGAAATGTTAAGGTGGTAGTTTAAATGCTTCAGGTATTTTACATGGTCTCCCTCCACTCAAGGATAATGCACAGAATGGTCATATAAACTTGTGTCAGAAAGGTCCTTCTTTGGGATGTTGTTTAAGTCATATCACATTGGTGTGAATGTAGGTTGCAGCACTGACCCTTCATTGAATTTCTACATTTTGCCACTTTGTGGTAAGTTCATATTGATAACACCAACTCTCATCATTCATGATGATTTTTTCCAGAAAAGAATTGTCTGTGTCTTGCATTTCAGTCAAATGAAGACATGCAGCCATGTGTCATCAGTTTTGTTTGGGAGTCAGTGTGTGGGACAACTTTGCACACACTTTTCTGTCATTCAAAACAGTCTTGAAAATGTCTTAAAAACTTTCTCCATTACAATTTGTGATGCAACAACACTGACTGACTGTGACCAAGTGTCCACTACTTAATGCTGCATACTCATGACTGACTGATCAAATGCACATCTGTTATTTACAGTTGTTAGTTCAAGTTGTCAGTGTAGTTACTGCATTGATGATGTTTATACACAAGGAATAACATCTGTCTCACAAAGGAACCTCCCCATCGCACCCCCCTCAGATTTAGTTATAAGTTGGCACAGTGGATAGGCCTTGAAAAACTGAACACAGATCGATCGAGAAAACAGGAAGAAGTTGTGTGGACATATGAAAAAATAAGCAAAATATACAATCTGGGTCGTCCATGTGTAATATAGGCAATATTAAGGGCAATGTGAGACAAGGAGTGCCGTGGTCCCGTGGTTAGCGTGAACAGCTCCAGAGCGAGAGGTCTTTAGTTCAAATCTTCCCCCGACCGAAAATTTTAACTTTTTATTTTCAGTTTATGTGACAAACTCTTATGTTTTTATCACTTTTTTTGGAGTGATTATTACATCCACAAGAAAACCTAAATCGGGCAAGGTAGAAGAATCTTTTTACCCATTCGCCAAGTGTACTAGTTAGGTGGGTCGACAACATATTCCTGTCATGTGACGCACATGCTGTCACCAGTGTCATATAGAATATATCAGACGTGTTTTCCTGTGGAGGAATCGGTTGACCTATGACCTTGCGATCAAATGTTTTCAGTTCCCATTGGAGAGGCACGTCCTTTCGTCAACTAATCGCACGGTTTTGCGGTGCGGTCGCAAAACACGGACACTAAACTTATTACAGTGAACAGAGACGTCAATGAACGAACGGACAGATCATAACTTTGCGAAAATAAAGAAAGCAAAATTTTCTGTGGAAGGCAGATTTGAACTAAAGACCTCTCGTTCCGCAGCTGTTCACGCTAACCACGGGACCACGGCGCTCCTCACCTCACATTGCCCTTAATATTGCCTATCTTACGCATGGACGACCCAGTTTGTATATTTTGCTTATTTTTTCATAGTTCCACACAACTTCTTCCTGTTTTCTCGATTGATCTGTGTTCAGTTTTTCAAGGCCTATCCACTGTGCCAACTTATAACTAAATCTGAGGGGGGTGCAATGGGGATGTTCCCTTGTCAGAACTTTTTGGGCAGGTGCTGTAGATATCATCAACTGGTCTTATGTGGAAAGAATGTAGGTTTGAAAACTACTTTTTTTCCATGTAAGGCCAGTTGACGATATCCTTGTTGAACCTGGAGGCCAATAGATCAAATTGTAACTATGTTTTAAATCAGAAAAGCAACCAAGGTATGACTGTATTAAGGTGAGTAATCCTTTTTGAAAAGGAAATCAAGTTTTATTTTTTCCTGCTCTCATTTCTTCAGATAAAGTAGATGTGCGAATAACTTCCCCTTGTGTGTGTATACACAACCCTAAAACACCTGAAATAGGTTATTTACCATAAAGTTTCCTGAAATTCATAATGTAAAAAAGTGTTGTTAACCAACTTGAAGAATTCTGTACTGTAGAGTTGGAAAAGAGCTGATGCAGTCACAAATATGCTGTCGATCCATTCAATAAACTGTCAGGTAGCGAGTAGTAAGTTTAGAGCACAGGTTGAGTTTGAGATGAATATATGCCTTTGTGGTATCTGTTCAGTAGTAGATGATGATACAGCTGTGATAAATAGACGTCTTAATACTGTTCTTTTTCTGATGCTGTTTCTTTGAAATTTGCATAGCTCATTTTCAATATGGGTGTTCTTGGGACTTTTATGATACCTGGTGACTATCAATTGATATTACATTTACCATATACAGTATTTTGAAAATCCATTTCTTTACCTTTTAAGTTTCTCTGAAAGTGTTAATTATCTTATGAAACCAGATTTGTTACTTTTGCCAGTTGTCAGGTAATAAACTTAATTTTAATAATACACACATTATTCAAAAATCCATTCCAGAAACTGAATATAAAATAACATAGTCATTTATGTTTTACATAATGCATTTGTGATTTGAATAATAATGTCTAAGTAAAAGTTATCACTGTCTGACCGCATTGGCATCCATGAAACCTTTTGTACTACCAAAATGTAATATGGGGGATGCAAGTCTGGGCTTGTCTCCATTGTACCTTTGTAATACTGTTTTGTAAAAATTTGAAGATATATGGAAATGTTCATATTCAAAAGTATCTTGATTTTTGATTGTTGTGAAATACGTATAAGTTGTCCTAAAAGTGTTTCATGTTTCTTAAATGCATAACACTGAACCATCAATTACAGGGAGAAGTGCTTTGTTCCAGAAATGTATCAATCCCTGGCCTTTGCAGAGAACATACCTCATTTTATGTTACTTGACAATGAGCTGAGCCATTAACTACAACTACAACTACAACTGCAAGAAATTTGAAGATCAGTACAAATGTTTAACTTCTGGTTTCTACAACAATCAATATTGGTACTGCCTGTCTGGAGCCTTAGTTCCAAAACTGAACAGTGTTTGTTTCTATTTCTAGACACAAATTGTGAAGAAACAAGTTTTATGTTAGTTGATTACCATGATGTTTACATAGACTTGGGACTGGGTTATTTATTAAGTTTAGCACTATCTTTCAACAATAACTGAGTATGTTTTGTTTCATCATTTTCAGTGCTGAGGCACATGTTTGTGCAGTCAATGTGGAATTCCTTCCACAGTTCCAATTTTTAACCCTCCCCTCCCCCCCCCCCCCCCCCCCAAAAAAAAAGAAACCAAATGAAATACCAACTACAAAAAATCCAATTTTTGTCTCTCTGTGACGATACTAAACAGCAAATATAGAGCTTTCATAGTATCAAAATTATATAGCACAGGTTTCTTCTAGTTTCCATATACAAGGACTGTTCAAAAGTAAGGTGACTTCCAAGTTGCATGGGCAACGTAACATTTGATTATCGATCTTTTTCTTTGTTATGCTGGTACACGTCCCAAACATATTTTCACACAGTTTAGAGTGTACAGCATATTTTGTTTATTTTTAATAGATAGAAAGGTTAGACGAGTTTTTAGTGTGCTCGGTGATTTTCGATTATTATAAAAAAATGGAGCAAAGAATTAGCGTTAAATTTTGTGTGAAAAATGGAACCCAGTGCTACAAAACACTTGAAATGTTGACAATGGCATACAGCAAGGTCTGCTCTAGGGGGGGGGGGGGGGGGGGGGGGGGAAGTTTACAAGTGGTACAAGCTCTTCCAAGATGGCCGAGAAAATGCCAATGACAAACCTTACTCTGGATGCTCCAGCACATTAATAACATATGATAACATCAAAGCTGTGAAGAAAATTGTTTTTTTAAACTGTCAAATTACCATAAGAGAAGTTATGGAGGAAGTTGGCATATCAGTTGGCTCGTGTCATGCAATTTTTTTTTTTTTTTTTTTTTTTTTTTTTCGGATGTTTTGAGCATGACACGTGTCAGCAAAGTTTGTTCCAAAACTTCTCAACTTGGATTAGAAAACTGTTGCATGAGCGTCACTCAGAAGCTCTTGAATGATGTCAGTGATGATCTTGATTTGCTCCAAAGGGTCATAACTGGTGACGAAACATGGGTATACAGTTAAGACATCGAAACCAAAGCCCAGTTGTCCTAATGGAAGCATCCTGGAGAGGCCAAGACAAAAAAAAAAAAACAGCAAAGTTCAATCAAATTTCAAAGTTTTGCTCACTGTTTTGTTCAATTACCGTGGCATAGTGAGTCATGAATTTTTGCCTCAAGGTTGTATGGTCAACAAGGAGTATTACCTTGATGTTATGCACCATTTATGAGAAGCAATACACAAGACAGTTCAGAATTGTGAAAAGTAATTCACGGCTTTTGCATCATGACAGTGCACCTGCTAATTAACCTTTGCTTGTGAGAGATTTGTTGGCCAAAAACAACACAAAAATCATGCCTCAGCCACCATAATCACCAGATTTGGCCCCTGCAACTTTTTCATGTTTCCAAAACGGAGGAGACCTATGAAAGGATGAAGATTTTCAACATTCGAGGAAATAAAAACTGTATCGCTGGAAGTACTCAAGGCTGTACCAAAAAGTGCTTACGAGAATTGCTTCGAGGATTGGAAGAAGAGTTGGCACAAATGTATTGTATCTGATGGGGATTACTTTGAGGAAAACATGAATATTGATGAATACATAAATATACAACATCACCTTACTTCTTGAAGACATCTTGTAAACCCCAGATGCCATATCAACCTGTGTTGTGGTCTGTATATGGTGTCGGTTTCTTGGTCATAGCATATACAATTGTCCACATTCATTTTAAACAAGTCTACACGCAGACTCTGCAAGCCATCATACTATGCATGGTGGAGGGTACTTTGACTAGTACTGATAAATCCACTTTTCTGTTCCACTTACAAATGGACTGATGAAAAATGGACTATCTATATATGAACTTGCAGCATGTTGCAGGTGAAGAGCAACCTAGTTGATTCTACAGGGGCAGTTTCTTTATATTGGCTATCATCTGTGCTCGTCACGCTTATGGTACGGATAGTTTGAAAATGGTCACAGGTGCCCAAAACTAGTCACCATCAAGAAATAAAAAATATATTCTTCTGAATATAACTTATGACGGAGCTACAATAATTTATTTTTACTGTCTATATGCCTCCCACTGAACCACAATTTTTCTTACATTTTCACAGTCCATATGCAAAATGAATGCAGAAGACTTGTTCTGCAGTTGGCCACAAATGCTGGTTCTCTAAATTTTCTAGTAGTGTTTCAGGAAAAGTGTCATCTTCTACCCAGGGATTTCCATTTGAGTTCATGAAGCATCTCTGTGATACTTGTGTGTTGATCTTATCTGCCAATAACAAATATAGCTGTGCACCAGTGAGTTTCTTCAATATCTTCCTTTAATAAAATCTGTTGAACATCCTAGACACTTGAGCAATACTCCAGAATGTGTTACACCAATGTTCTATATGTGATCTCCTTCATAGATGAGCTACAAATTCCTAAGATTCTCCCAATAAATCGATGCCTACCATTTGCCTTCTCTGCTATTAACCTTATGTGCTCATTCCATCTCATACTGGTTTGCAATATTATACCTTTGCACTTAATCTTTATGACTGTGGCAAGCAGCATACCACCAATACTGCATGCAAACATCACATGGTTCTTTTTCCTATTCATTTGCATTAGCTCACATTTTTTTTTTTTTTTTTTTTTTTTTTTCTTTACATTTAGAGCACGCTGCCATTCATCACACGAACTATAAATTTTGTCTAAGTCCTCATGTATCCTCCTACAGTCAGTAAATGATGTTGCATTCCTGTACACTGCAGCAGCATCATCAGTGAACAGCCACATATTGCTGCTTACCCCATACATAAGATCATTGGTGTAGAGTATATAGAGGACATGCACAGTCCTATCACATTCCCCAGAGCACTCCTGATGATACTCTCGTCTCTGAAAAACACTTGCAGTCCAGAAAAAACATACTGTGTTATACTACTTAAGTAGTTTCAATACATACAGCTTCTCTGTTTCACGTAAACTTGATGTTTGCTTGCTCATTAGGTGCAACATATCAATTATTATGCTAGGATGACAGAAAAAAGAATTAACTACCCATCTTTTTAACATAGAAATTTCCATTAATGGATACCCATTATGGGTATTATATAAATGTGCTTTCCTGGACAAGGAGTGCAAAAGGAAGGCTTTGCTTATATCTTCCTAACACCAGTTGACACTCTTCTTATCTGATGAGACATTTAATTTGTGTATTTGCAAAGGCTATTTATAAAATCTGTTGTACAGTAGTCATGAGTTTAGCACTGTGTTGATACTGAAGGCTGTTGGTACTGTTTCCTCTGTCTACTTAGTGCATGAGGTAGTAATTTGTTGTTTGTTCTGAGAATATTATTTTCTGCTATTAAATGCTGATTTTTATCTCTGTTATAATTCTGTTTCAAGTTCATTCATTTAATTCTCAAATAAGGTGCAGTGTAAGCACTGCAGTTGGCTTTAGAATTTTCTTCTGTGAAGTTTCAGTAATTTGGCCTTTGTAATGTGTACTACAGATAGTAACATTTCTAATATTAACACCATTATTATCATTTTCCTCATGTGGTGTACCATGGCCATGTACAGGATGATTATAATTAAACTTTCAAACTGCTGTAGAAATAACACCACTGGTTAGAATGACATCAAATTGCAATGGAATATTACCGGAGGAGGAGGAAAATGTATGGCAGAAGAAAAGTGAATAGTTACAAAATGTAGCAATAGGTGGCACTGTAAGAATCATAATTTAATAGTGGCTATGACAAATGAATCTTACAGCAATGTGTAAAGTGTACATTTGACATTAAACAAACTGTACTACTCAGTGTGCATGGGTGTACAGGTGTGATACTGTTGGTTATGGAAGCCCATCCACCACGGCAAGGACATATCACATCAGATGGGAAAAATCAATTTTAATTGTCCTGAGGCCAAAAACCACATAAAGAGCATCGATCAAAATAAAATCAGATTATTAATTTCCATGTGATTGGTGCAAAACGCGTTCAGTATGCTGTCCACCATTTTCTGCATCAAGCTGAAATCGAGAAACAGCATGTTCCACAACTGATTGAATTGTTTCCTGGGTCACAATTAGAATATGTTGTGCAATGTGCGCCTTCAATGCAGCTAAGTTTGCAGTTGGAACACTGAACACAACATCTTTCAAATAGCCCCACAGCCATAAGTCACACGAATTAAGATCAGGTGATCGGGATGGCCAGGCTGTATGGAAATGGCAGCTGATAACTATAGCATTTCTGAAATGGTGATTCAACAGCTACTTAGATGGATTTGCAGTGTGCAGAGGTGCGCCATCTTGCATAAAAATGGTCCCATCCACGCTATTGGAGAGCTGGAGTGATGTGGTTGCGCAAAAGACACTAATAGCCCTTACCAGAGATGGTGCAGGTAACAGGACTGGAAGCACCTGTCTCTTCAAAAAAATATGGCCCTATTATAAATGATGCCATAAACCCACACATACAGTGACCTTTTCAGGATGAAATGGTACTGGTTGATTTGCGTATGGATTTTCCATTGCCCAAACTTGACAATACTGTGAATTGACATATCCTGTCAGATGGAAGCAGGCTTTGCCTGTCCACAAAATCTTCCACAGCCAATTATTGTCTACTTCCATACAAGCAAGAAATTCTAAAGCAAAGGTATCTCTTGCTGGCAGGTCAACAGGAAACAATTCATGCACATGGGTAATTTTGAATGGATACCAAAGAAGGGTGTTTTGTAGGATTTTACGCACTGTGCCCATGGGTATGGCCAATGTTCGGGCCATTCTCCATGCATTACACGTTTGCACACCTCCACTCGTCTCCTCCTGCACGCCTTTTTTCAAACTCTTCAGTGTCTGAAACTTCTGCAGAGTGATGTGTGCACAGTCACCATTCCTGTAATACAGCTTTACAAGCAGAGTGTGATCCTGTGTTGAGACAGTCTTGGCGAACATCACATATGCGAAAGGAGGAAAAGCCATGTACCCGGCATGTTTATACAAACTTCAATGGGTCATGCGAATAACAGGTGTTTTAATTTACATATTCTGACACATACAGCACCAGCTATTGCTAAATTTTCACCCCCCCCCCCCCTCCCCTCCCTCCAATACGTTTTCGCCTTTCTCTGATAATATTCCATTGCAATTTGACATAATTCTGACCAGTGTTTTGAAAGTTTAACTTTAATTATAATGACCCTGTATTTGTTAAAACATTTTGAAGGTTTTCACCTTGGATGTTGTTGACTAGGATTCACTGTATTAAGTCTTGCACGACTGGCCATCTTCAGCCTTACAGATCATTTTAAAGTGCAGTAGGTGTCAGTATATTGTAATATTTCACGACTATAAAATGTTTGATGTAGCCAGTCTGAGAGTAAGCAGACTTGTGGTTATCACTGTGAGACCTAAGGCAACATATGCCATTAAATTTTAGTCTGTTTTATCAGTTGATGGTTATATGGGTGCACATCTTAAGAAGAGATGGCTGTAAGGAAACTAGCCACATTATTTTATTTTTATTGTTTTTGTTTATGTTTTGGTCCCTTTTAGAACTTCTTCCATGGTTTTAGAAAGTATCACTTGTGTGAAACTCAGCTTACCCTTTTCTCACATAATATATTGTGAACTATGGATGGAGGGCAACAGGCTTATCCCATATTTCTAGATTCCCAGAAAGCATTTGACATGGTACCCCATTGTAAGCCGTTAAAAAGGAATAAGTTCACAGGTATGTGAGTGGCTCAAAGACTTCTTAAATAATAGAACCCAGTATGTTGTCCTTGATGGCGAGAGTTTGTCAGAGACAATGGTATCATCAAGAGTGCCCCAGGGAAGTGTGATAAGACTGTAGGAAGATACAAGAAAACTTAGAAAAAATTTCCAGTTTGTGTGATGAATGACAGCTAGCCCTAAATGTGGAGAAATGTAATTTGATGCAAATGAGTTGGAAGAATAAACCTGTAATGTTCAGATATGGTATTACTAATGTCCTGCTTGACACAGTCACATCGTATAAATATCTGGGCCTAACATTGCAAAGTGATGTGAGATGGAGTGAGCATGTGAGAACTGTAGTAGGGAATGTGAATGGTTGACTTCAGTTTATTGAGAGAGTTATAGGCATTTTCTCTGTAAAGGAGACTGCATATAGAACACTGGTGCAACCTGTTCTTGAGTACTGTTTGAGTGTTCGCGATCCATACCAGATCAAATTGGAGGAAGACATTGAAGCAATTCCAAGGCAGGCTGATAGGATATTTTAGCAGTAGGCTCAAACAACACATAAGTTTTACAGAGATGATTTGGGAACTCAACTGGGAACCCTTGGGAGAGAAGGTGACATTCTTTTCGCAAAACACTATTAAAAAATATTTAGAGAAATGGCATTTGAAGCTGACTGCTGAACGATTCCACTGCCACCAACATACATTGTGCGCAAGGACCATAAAGATAAGATACGGAGGCATATAGACAATCGTTTGTCCCTCGCTCTGTTTGCAAGGTGGGAAAAGGACAGGAAATGACTTAGTAGTGGTATAGGGAACCTTCCGCCATGCTCCGTACAGTGGCTTGTGGAGTATCGATGTAGATGTAGATGTAGATGTAGATGTACAGCTTTCTGATGCTGAAGGCTTGACCTTCAAAATGCATAAATTTTAGTGTTTTCACATTGTAAATAGGTGGTTTATCTTACATTTTAATAATACCCTAATAAACAATAATTTTATCTTGGAGCTCTTCCATTTTGTCCATGTTCACATTCAAAAACAACAATATGGGAATTATGATGCAGCTTGATGCAAAACACTTCTTTCTTTCTGTGTATAAAAGTAGCTGCAAGCCATCCAACAAACATGACTACACCCGAAACTAAGTAACAGCCTAGTACCCACGAAAACTGTATCCACAACACTACTGCAATCCCAATTGTATAACACTGATATACATAAGTTCACGTTTTTATATTTGTTTACCAACGGCTGCTCACACAGTTGCAGATGACATGATGTATGCCCAAAAAAAATGGCAACAGAAAAACACAGAACATATGCTGCAAACTGCGACAACAATCTTTAAACCACACTGTAATGTATAATAAATAAGGTATTATGAAAGTATTCACAATAAACATATTTGTAATAATTATGACATAACACCCAATTCTGTGGTGTTATTAAGTACACTGATATTTGTATCGTGTATATGTAATCATGTATAACATGTACTTACTCACTGTTTGTACGAAACTTAAAAAAAAATTTGTGATGACATTTATAAAAGTCATCAGTTAGTGGCTCCATGCAAAAAAAAAAAAAAAAAAAAAAAAATACAGTAAACAAAGAAAAATTTTTTATTTGGAAAACCATTCAATATTATGTCTGACCACCATTGCAATGCTCGCTGCCTAGGTTGGACAATTTGTTGAGTTGTTTGGCAAGAGGGACACTGAGGCATACAAAAGTGGATCCAAACACAGATGTGCCAACTGCCTTTCTTTGGTGGAGCACAGTAGCATGGATGAAATCTCAGTCATCATTGCATTAAATGAAACTGGAAATTGCTTCTTGACAGAAGCAACCTTGAAGAATGATGAACCAACAAAAGGAGAATTCCATTAATAAATGGATCATTGTATAAGAGGTACTATGATCCAATAGGGAGAAAAATGGTTGCTCATCATCCCTGCTTATCTATGGCCAGCTATCCTGATGTTTTTCCACAAAGTTCCATTGAGACACCTGGGATTCACGAAGATTCTAGACAGAATCAGACACATGTATAGCAAGCCTGGTCTCTGCTGATCTTTTAGACATTATGTGGGCCACTACAAGGAACGTGAATGATGGAAGCACATGCCACAATTACCTTTGAGGCATCTGGTACCACTCCCACCTGCAGCAGTACCATTTCACTAAATTGGAATTGACCTCGTGGGGAGGTCACTGAAGTCAACAAATGGGAATCAATAGATAAGTCTGCACTGATTACCTCACCTGCTATGCTACCATCAAAGCTGTGCTCACTTCTTGAACTACAGAAGTTCCTTGTAGAACAAATTGTTGAGAAACATGGAGCACACCGTGTGATGATCTCTGATTGTGAGGCTAGTATCAGAGGTAAGTTCATATTGCAACATTACCCACAGGCGGGGGTGCTGACTTATACTAGGGACCTTGCCCCCAGGAAATTTTCTAAATGTTAGATGGAAAATAGTGAGCTTTAAAGCTTTCTAAGCATTTTAGTCATATGATCAACATTAGAACCCTGAAAACTGGACTATCGATAACTCTGCACTCCGGGGGGAACTCGACAAACCTAACACATTTTTTGGCTTCGAAAAAGAAACAAAACATAAACATGCATGATATTTTCATAAAAAGCTAATTTAATTTACAGTAATCATCATCCTTATAGACTATTACAGAGTAGTGAATATATAGCTCTGAAAAGACTGAAATTATATTTAAATAAATCCTAACCTATCATTAAAAGAATAAAACCTAAAATATTGCTGTTGCAGAGTAATAGCACTTTGATTGATAAATGAAATAGCTAATTTAAGCTTACTTTGAATAGGGCTCAGTGTTCATTAAATAAAAACAATATCTCAAAGTTAATGCTTTTATATATTTAATAAAGTTAATACAATATGCCTAATACTTTCAGAAAAAAAGTACATAAATAGTGGGTTTTAATTGGGTCTTACACCCTAAAAATATTTAAGTATTTGAAAATAACTAATACAGTACTATAGTAATACAGTATTAAACTAGTACTAATATTTCGAAACTGAAAATTTAATGTTATGTATGTATTTAATTCTCTATTTTATAAAGATTTTTAATATTGTTCTAAATGCCATTATTAGGGCTAGAGTGCCTTTAAAAAGCTACAAATGTCTCCTGTCTGAGTGGGTTACTGAATATGAAGTCATTCATGACTGGTCGGAAATCCAAAACATCCTGGTGGGCATGAAGGACACCCAAGTTGTTCAATACCTTCCATCCCATTGTTGATCAGAGATATGACTTCAGACGTCTAAGGGTGTTAAATGACCGTTCTGCTGTTGCTGTCATGACTGGAACTACTTGGAGAAGCTTAATGCACATCACTACTTCACATAACATTTCTCCAGCTGCAGGCTCTTGTGTTATGTACTTCCTTACATCACACATGTTTTTTAATACCAGTTGTTTTTTATTAGCGATATCAGCTAACGTGTTCAAGCGTAAGCACAGTCTCTCAATCTCTAGGTCATTTTTGGAAAACTCAGTTGATTTTTTCCAAATTTGTTTCACCTCTGTTTACTAAAATCAAGCACTCCTGTACAACTGCAATGACCTGTGAGTCCAGTTGAAGCAAACTGCTCAGTAATGCAAGATTGCACCGTTTCACAAACTTCAATGTAAATAGCTTTGTAGTATTCCTTTGGGGTTTTCAAAGTGTGCGATGAGCTGGCTTCGTTGTTTTCGTACTTCATTGGTACACTTCGATTCAGAGGAAGCGAAGGATCAACAACTTGTGAAGGTTTTAATTTAAACACAATTCCCAAAAGTGTTCAAAACTGTCACACCTTCCATTCAATATACAAATCAAGCCCTCGTACATTTTTTTCCAGATCAGCAACACTTAGATAAAGGCATTGAATTTTTTCATTGAAATCCTCTACTGGGTTCATTGAATGGCAATAAAGATGTAAAAAGAAAGAAATCTTGAATTGTAACTGACTCAAGATAGCCTGCACATTTGTAACTGGCCTCTGTTTTGTCCTCTGCAGAAAATGTTTTAAAAAGCTCTAGAAGTTCTTCAAAGTTTTCCAGTATTTTCGAGATACTAGAAGCTCACACAGTCCATCAAGTCGGGCAAAGGCATTGTAGACCAGCTTGGTCGTTGGCGCTCTCACAGCGTATGCTTCTGAAAAGTCTCATCCTTTTGTTGGATTCCCTTATGGTGTTTATTAAGTCCTTTGCTAAAGCCATAATATCCCTCATAGACATAAGATGACGGAGACTGTCTACAAGTGCCAAGTCTAAGCTGTGAGCAGTGCAGTGCAGTGCACATAATGTGCTTTGAGTTGTATATCCAAAACTAACTTTTTTAGTCCTTTGAACTTACCTCCCATATTCTAGGCACCATCACAGCACTGTGCTCTTAAGTTATCCATTGACAAATAAAGACGAGCAAAACCATCTTTTAAAATATTAAACAGAGTTTGTGATTCAGTGTTGGGGTCTCATATAAGCCAATAAAGTCTTAGTTGATGATTAAGCAATCATCGACAGTATGAATACAATATGACACTTGTTCGTGAATCGAAGAATCACTTGTTTTGTCAACCATAATAGAAATTGTTTAGTTTTCTTGACTGAAGCCAATACCTTTCTCAATACAGACCTTCCTAGTAGATCAATGATCTCGTTTTGAATATCATGGGACATTCACTTATACCCCGAACACCCTAACCAATCTTTAAACTCAGATATATCATTCTTTCGGAGTTCCAACAATTGAAAAAAAAATTGAGTTTACATCTTTGTGCCCTCTAATTGCTAGTCCTTGTTGGAATAGAGACTGCACGGTTAAAAGTTGTCTCAAGAGCTAAACGGGCTTTCTTCATTTCACTATCCAACTGTTCATTCAGTTGGGAGGCCACACTTTGGTTAGTGATTGAATTTAGTTTCAGAACACCTTCTTTATGCATAAATGTATTTTCATGAAGACGGAATTTTTCCAAAGCCTTTTTCCAGTTAGAAAACCCTACGGAAGGAAATGCATCTTCCTTTTTTGAAGAAAATTGTAATTGATTTTTAACATCTGCTTCTTTGCAGGTTTTGCAGAAAACTTTTTCAGTAGATGCTTCACATTCTAGGCATGTATATTTCATCAACCAAGACTTCTGAAATGATCTTCCCATACCGGATTGTCCAGGTTTTGGCTGTGAATGGTTCTCGCCTGAAGACGACTAAGCAATTGATGACACAATAATTGTCGGAGGTTGACTTGTAGTATCAACAACTTCCAAGTGTGCCTTTTTGTTAACAAATTTATCCATTGTAAACTTAATTCACTGTACACTAAGAGACTAAAGTAAACGAATAAAATATAGTCATATAAAATAGTCCACTAGACACTAAAGTCGGAACACTAAACACGCCTGCAGCATGCACTGAGCGAAACTATCCACACTGAATGACTGCAACAGCTGGGTGGGCTTTATATAGGCATGTCATCGTAATGTCTCGAAGCTTCAAGGTGATGTGAGGCAGAGGGTTCCAGGCGCTTCTGCTCTAGTCCTTTTGATGTCACCACGGCTGCAGCGGTGGCCCACCGCTGCCAGACTTTACCCGAAAGTTCGCACACCGGCACAAATTCTAAGTGTTCCTGCAGCACCATAACACTATCATGATACACACCACTTGTTTTTAGTTAACCTGCTTACTACCACAATAATTATTGAACTCATTGCTGTGTGTATTTTAAAAGGTAACTATCGTCAAATAAGGAAAGTAGAAAATTCCAACATAATTTTGTGGTTTTATAAAGTATAATATAAATAATAATTTTCTTAAATTATTGGGGGGGGGGGGGGGGGGTTGTGGTGGCAGAGCCCCTCCAAACGAATGTTTGAGGGGGATCGGGCCCCCTCAGGCCCCATGGAGTCGGCGCCTGTGCCCACAGGATGACAGCTACCTACCATCCACAGATAATGGCCTCACAGAATGCTTTAATATGAAAGTGGCAGATATGCTCTAGATGTATGTCGATGTTGAACATAGAGACTGTGATACAATATTGCCCTTGTGACATTAGCATACAACACAGTTAAGCAACACACTACAGGCTTCGCATTGTTTTTTATACTCCATGGTCATGAAGTCAGAGTGACAATAGATACATTGTTCCTGTTTCAAATGGATGATGGATGTTACTCAGGATGCCTGTCAAGCACCTTGTAACCAGGACTGAAGAGACAAGGGAGCTGGTTTGAATATGCATCCTGGACTTCCAGGAGAAAGATTGAAAATGCTATAACACCAAGCACAAGCCACTGACATATAGCCCAGGAGACTTGGGTATGGATTTTTAAACCTGTGCAGAAAGTGGGACTATAAGAAAGGTTACTAAAGTGTTACTTTGGGCCTTATTGCATTCTTTGTCAGTTTTCCTACATCACATAAGAAATTGAGGATTATGACCAGTCATCAAGAAGACAAAAATGCAAATACATTGTTCATGTCTTCCATATGAAGCCGTAAAACTGTCCAGAGGTGCAGATTGATTTGGGGGCTTCTTGTTCAGTGAATACCCACTTGATGATCACAAAACTCTGACAGGAGGAGCTACCCTCAATGCTCATCATAGTGAAGAGGATGTAATATGATCAGAATGTGACGGTATGCCAGGAAAGACCATTGACAAGCTCTCGATCCAGGGTGCTGTAGTCAACTCCAATGATAACTACTGAAACAGTGGGTCACTGTTCCTCCAGGAGATGGAACAGTGCCATGTGCTGAGCTAGTGGTTAGCATCATTGGCTGGCATGCTGCAGGTCACAAGTTCAAACCTGACCACCAGCAATTATTTGTTATTTAGTATTTATCATGTCTGGTAGGTTCTTTAAACATCTTATGTGTGTTCTGGAATATTCTACGTTTTTATAAATATCAGCACACTGGAATATATGATATTTGTGAAAGTAGCTGCCTTCTGCATCCAGGGGGTCAATTCTGTTCTGGCTGCACAATGTGACAGTAATAAAGGTGCTTTCAGTTCTAAGTGTTGTGCTTCATTGGTGACCCTGCCTTCATATTTGAACTTGTAGTTTTGACTTTAAAATATGTTTGTTTCAACCATCATCTCATTTATAAACTTATCATGATTACAGCTGTGGCACACTATTCTTAATTTACCTACAAAAAAGGTCAGTGAGGTTGTAGGAATGATAGTGACAAGGCTATCACACTTTAGATAAGACATGTCATGGGGCTAGATTTTTTTTTAATGCTTGAACACAAGGAACCAGGGGATTCACTGGTTCTTTTTATTGCAATTTTACAGAAGCTGCCTTTGGTCATTATTGGATTGTCACTGTATTTTATGCTGGCCATTGTGACCTTTTTACGTAAGTTTTGGATCATGTGGATAACCTGCAGAACTGCCACAAGCTATATAGTGAGGGCCGCTGTGAAAAATGTGTACAAATTCTGAATATACCAAGAGACACCTACTTATGCAAATAATGCATGGTGTGTATGTATGATACCAGGTGGCGAGCTTTGTTGTTATTTGAGGTCCAAATGAAGCAGCATTAAATGGCCTTGTCCCGACACAAATTTTCACTTTGGTATTGCTGAAGTCTAGCTTTATTTTGCATTCGATAAAGTGTAGGAAGCCATATATTTATTACAGAATATGTTTTTAAGCCAATTTTTATAACATTTTAAGTAGACATCACAAATTGAAGCTGGTGTGTATTGATTGGTCCGAAGTGGAGAACGCTGATGAATAGTACATCATTTTCCCTCATTGTCCTTGGAATTCACCTGCCCAATAAACGCATGGTATCTGATGCTAAACAATACATTTCTGGGAACACTGGAACAGTTCATAGGCTATAAAATGCAAAAAATTCCTTACTGACTTTTACTCTTATGTTCTGTGCAGGCCATGCATCAGTTGTATCTAGCAGATGAATGAAAAATTTTAGTGTAATCTCATTTTACTCTTTTTGTTCTGTTGGTGTTGTTTAAAGCTATTAGATGATGGGTTTATTAACAAAATTAGCCACACAGATTCCCAGAGTATATTTTTTAAGCTAAGTTTTCTTCAGTCCTCAACCTAGACACCACAATTGTCTCCATACAGATCCACACTCTCACACATGTGAGCAACTTTTAAATCTTCTCTTCACACATTTTTATTTATAGTTGCTCAAAATATAAAACTAAAAAGATGCTATGTGGATAAAATGATGAAAGTAGTAAATAGTAAGTAAGGAAAGCCAAGTTGACATCCATAGAACCATTATATTCAAAAAATTTTGTTACTTACCTTAAGGCTGTATTATTCGAGAGACTATCATGTTTCAGTTTTTATTTGCCCCACAGTCTTCACTTCATTAGAACAGTAATGGCTTGGGAAATAAAATACATTGACCAAGAATCCCATTACAGGGTCCTCATGATGCAACAGGAAAACACTTTCATCAATGTCTGATATGTTAAATCTGTTTCCAGACAGGTGGTTTATGTGGCCTTATTGCATGGCTTGAGATCTTCTCTTTCAATATAGGCAACAATGAAAATCATTTACCATCTATTGGCTGTGTTATACATTACAGTGTCAGTTGACTCCTCAAAAGGAAGTGAGTACTGGTGTCACACTGCTTACTAGTGAGGTAAACAGATGACAGTTGTCATTTGTGGACATTGTATTCAACCAAGCACATGCAATGTGACATCTTAATGCAGTGCAAGTTGCAAGGATGGTCTGTTCGATTAAAAAAGGATGGACTTTCGGTCATGTGACTGTGTGTGTTATCCACAGAATGTAGACATGCTACAGGGAGACAGATCAGTACACAAAGCAAGTTGGACAAGGTTGCCAGTACATTACAACCCTACATGAAAACCAATATTTAGTCATCTCTGTGTTGCAGTGTTGTATGGATACCACCGGAGCACTGGAAGATGATCTCAAAAGAGCTGCTGGAGCTGATGTGACTGATCAGACTGTAATGAACAGGACCTTAAAACCCAGATGCTTGTTTTGAGTACCTAAAAACATCTTGCAGCTCACCTTCATTTCTGCCATCCTCTTGTGAACTGGCCACTTTGTCACTCATGACATGTGGTATTCACAGATGAGTCCAAATATTCCCTGACACAAGGCATTGAACATGATAGTGTTTAGAGACTTTTGGTGAGTTGTACCTGGCAAATGTTGTCGAGGAAACTGACACATTTAAAAGGTTCTTTGATGCTGAAGAGAGACTTCTGTGTTGACAGCCATATGTATCTCGTCATTGTCCATGGTTGCCTTACCACCAGGCAGTACATTGTACAAATCCTGTTGGACCATGTGGTGGCTGCTGCTTACAGTGTTGGCCCTGAATTACTTCTAAGGAAAGGGCGTATGTGGCTGGTGTTGCCAGTGATGTCTTGCAGAGCCTGGACATTAAAGTAATGGAATGGCTGGCAGTGAGTCCCAACTTAAACCCCATGGCGCATGTATGGGACATGTTTGATAGACATGCTTGTGGTCATCCTGTTCCACCACAGACTCTCCTAGAATGATCATGGGCTCTCATTGAAGAATGGGAATGGATACTACAGGGCACCCTCTGTAGACTTATACGGAGCTTGCCAAATAGGTGTCAGGCAGTGATAAGTGCTCACATAGGGCACACACGTTATTGAAGCTCTCAACGAGCAATGAAAAACACCCATGATGATGAGATGAACAATTGTTTGTACTTTGTTTTTGACACCTGTTGCACATTTCAGTTCTTTTTATGTAAATGATTGAGAATGTGATGATGATTTGTTGTGTACTTAATTTGTGAAGGATGGTACAGCTTGGTAACATACCCAATCCTCAATTATTGCTCAGTGCTGTATGGCATATGACCAAAGTCATGTTCACCTAATTCTTTTGAGCAGTGTATAATACCTGCTTCCATAACAATACATATATTGACAGTAAGTTTTCACTTGCAGTTTATTTTATTATGGTCCATCCATTCCCCTCCATGATGTAATCACTAACACTATAACCAGTCACCACTGAAACAGCACATACAGGCATTCCAATGAAGAGGGATTGTTTTTGTGATAAATGACCAGAATTCATATTCTCCAGTATACATTTTCTCACTGCAGTGACCCCTGCAGGTTCGGGGGCAAGAATAGGCCCGCGGTATTCCTGCCTGTTGTAAGAGGCGACTAAAAGGGGTCTCAAATGTTTTGGCCTTTATGTGATGGTCCCCTGTTGGGTTTGACCTCCATCTTTCCAAATTCTTCTGCAGAGCAAGCCAATTGGGGAAGGGCGCCTTACATGGTGCATTTTGTCCATCGTGCATTAAGACCTCTAGCCAGCTTTCTCGTCATCGCATTGCTGTACTGCTCGTTCTTCATCTCTTGGGCGAGGATGTGCAATTTTCACTATGCGCTGTGTAGTGTTGCTTTTTGCGGAGACGATGACCATGGACTTTATGGCACCTAATATCCAGCACGGTAGCCAGTCCGTTGTGGTGGGGCTGCCATGTACCCTGTTAGTTGTAGCCCCTGACAACACAGGGATCGCTTTACTGATGCCTGCACCATTAACTCCCCACGTATGCCAAGGAGCAGATGCCCATCTCCCTGGGGCATTGGGACTCCCGGCAATGGCCATCCTGCCAGGTGTCCTTTGCTGTGGCTGGGTGGCGCCCGTGGGGAGGGCCCTTGGTCGGAGTAGGTGGCATCAGGGTGGATGACACGCAATGAAACGTGGCTCATCTTCTCTTGCTGGTGGCCAGCCACCAGCAGTCTCTAAGCATTCAAAAGCTCACTTTAAGGCTAATGTGTATGACCCCAAATCATCCCATGGGAGGAATGACAGGCTATGAATGACATCAAAAGGTATTAGCCCCGGTATCTTGTATGTACTAGAGCTGACGGGGACTCCTTTGTGTCTGTGAAGCCTCAGTTCTTTGTAGAACATTTAGAGGACAAGTTTGGGTAGGTGGAGGGCTTGTCCAAAATGTGGTCTGGGTCAGTCTTAATCAAAACAGCATTCTCTGCCCAATCACGAGCCTTGCTCGCTTGTACAAAGCTGGTTGATGTTTCTGTTACTATCACCCCGCATAAAAGCTTAAATATGGTCCAGGGCATTATTTTCCACAGAGATCTTCTTTTACAGTCTGATGACGAGCTGCGCGCCAACTTAGAGCGACGAGGTGTCCATTTCGTCTGGCATATCCACCGGGGTCCGAGGGATCATCAAGTTTCCACCGGTGCCTTCATCTTGGTCTTTGAGGGTGACACATTACCTGAGAAGGTCAAGGTGATGGTCTACCGTTGTGATGTCAAGCCATATATCCCTCCCCCGATGCGGTGCTTCAAGTGTTGTAAGTTCAGCCATATGTCTTCTCGCTGTGCTTCTAGCCTTATATGTCGCAATTGTGGTCGACCATCCCATCCTGATGCTCCATGTGCCCTGTCTCCCATCTGTGTCAACTGCAGAGAGCACCATTCCCCTTGGTCGTCGGACTGTAAGATCCTTCAGAAGAAACGGAATATAATGGAATACAAGGCCCTGGATATACTGACCTACCCTGAGGCTAAGCGGAAATTTGAACGGCTTCATCCCATGCACATGATGTCATCTTATGCCGCCACTGTCACTCCTGCTCCATCTCCAGCTCCATCAGCTGCACCACATACAGTCAGCTCTCAGAGTCAGAGGACCTCACCTTCCCCCTTGACGGTGGGGGCCACTTCTCTCACTGTTGCTCCCACACCACCTAGCTCGGGAGCAGCACCCCCTCAACCACTGGGGACACCAGTCCCCACTTCTAAGCCGGAGAAGCGTAAGTCTTATTTGACTTCTCTCACTTGGAAGGGATCCCTTGGGTCACTCCCTTCCCAGGTTCCTACCAGCGGCACGGCAGACACCAACCAGTGGCTGAAGAAGCCACAAGTTGCTGGTTGTCGAGCTTTGCGATCGTCTTCGGTCCCAGAGACTGACTCCAAAAAGCCCTCCCAGCAATGGCAACCAAAGGAACAGTGAGGGAAAACGACATTGAAGACCCGTAAGACCAAGGCACCTGTGGTGGTACCTACTCCACCGCCACCTACAAGCTCTGCGTCTGAGGATGAGGTGGAGATTCTTGTGTCCACTGAGGACCTCGATCTTGCCAGTCCCTTAGACGCAATGGATAGCACTTGCACAGGTGCTCCATCGGAGGCAGCAGGTGACCCAACAGTGTAATCTCCCTCCCCAGTCCCTTCATGCCTTTCTCAGCCCTGGACAATACCATCCTCCAGTGGAACTGCAGCAGTTTCTTCCACCATCTAGCTGAGCTCCAACAACTTATCAGCCTTCACCCTTTCTTCTGCATTGCTCTCCAGCGATGTTATCCCCCGCCCTCCGTGGCTACCAGGGTTATTATAAGAACCGGGCAGCCTATGGAAGGGTATCTGGTGGTGTCTGCATCTATGTCCTTCACTCTCTTCACAGCGAGTCTGTCCCTCTACAAACACCTTTAGAGGCTGTCGCTGTTCGGGTGTGGACACCACAGGCTGTTACTGTCTGCAGTCTGTATCTTCCACCAGATGGTGATGTCCCACAGCATGTCCTAGCTGCGCTGATAGCCCAATTGCCACCACCTTTCTTGTTACTGGGCGACTTCAATGCCCATAACCCTCTGTGGGGTGGGTCGGTGGCAACAGGTTGAGGTGCCACCACTGAGGGTGTATTAGCACAGCTCAACCTTTCCATTTTAAATGATGGTGCCTTCACACATTTCAGTGTGGCACATGGCGCATACTCTGCCATCGACCTTTCGATCTGCAGCTCTAGCCTCTTATCATCTGTCCAATGGAGTGTGCATGATGACCTGTGTGGTAGTGACCACTTTCTGATCTTTCTGCCACTGCCAGCCACGATGGTCTCGCAGTTCTAGGCGCGCAGTCCGGAACTGTGCAACTGCTACGGTCGCAGGTTCGAATCCTGCCTTGGGCATGGATGTGTGTGATGTCCTTAGGTTAGTTAGGTTTAAGTAGTTCTAAGTTCTAGGGGACTGATGACCCCAGCTGTTAAGCCCCATAGTGCTCAGAGCCATTTGAACCATTTTTTTCTGCCACTGCCACAGTGTCACTCTTCTGGGCGCCCTTGCAGGTGGGCTATGAATAAGGCTGACTGGGACTTGTTCTCCTCCATGGCCGCTATTGCGCCTCTTTCTAATGAAGCCGTTGATGTGGTGGTTCACTCGGTCACCACCGGCATCGTTACTGCCGCAGAATCTGCCATTCCCCATTCTTCTGGGTCCTCTCAGTGGAGGACTGTGCCTTGGTGGTCGCCTCAGATTGCTGAGGCGATTAAAGATCGCTGGCAGGTGCTCCAGCGTCACAAGCAACATCCCTCCATAGAACACCTCATCGTCTTTAAATGGCTGCATGCACGCGCTCGCCGCCTTATCCGCCAACGCAAGCAGGAGTGCTGGGAGCGGTATGTTTCCACCATTGGCCTCCATGTCTCTCCATCACAGGTCTGGGCAAAGATTAGATGCCTCTATAGCTATCGAACCCCTGTCGGCATCCCTGCGCTGTCACTGAATGGGGCAATTTGTACTGACTCCGACATAATTGCCAACCACTTACCAAACCATTTTGCCCTCAGTTCCGCATCTGTGAATTACCCACTGGCTTTCTGCTCCATTAAAGAGTGGGTGGAACGTCGGAGCCTTTCATTTCACACCCGCCATCCTGAATCCTACAATGTTCCATTCAGTGAGTGGGAACTCCACAGTGCCCTAGCCGCTTGCCCTGATACAGCTCCCGGGCCAGATCGCATCCACTGTCAGATGCTGAAACACCTCTCAGTGGACTGCCAGCGACGCCTCCTCGACCTTTACAACCGAATCTGGGTCGAGGGTGAGTTTCCATCGCAATGGCAGGAAAGTATTGCTATCCCCGTTTTGAAACCTGACAAGAACCCATTGGAGGTGGACAGCTACCACCCCATTAGCCTCAACAACGTTCTTTGCAAGTTACTCGAATGCATAGTGATCCAGCAGTTGAGTTGGATACTCGAGTCTCGGGGCCTTCTGGCTCTGTCTCAGGGTGAGTTCTGTAAAAGCCGCTCTGCCACCGACGATCTGGTGAGCCTTTGCCCGCCGTCAGCACCTCGTCGCTGTCTGTTTTACATGCGGATACGATACGGCATCATCACATCCTCTCTACGCTTCATGGTTGGGGTCTTCGGGGTCCGCTGCTGATTTTCATACAAAATTTTCTGTCTCATCATACCTTCCGCGTGCAAGTCGCAGCCTCCCATAGCTCCTCCCGAGTTCAGGAGAACGGGGTCCCGCAGGGGTCTGTTTTAAGTGTCTGCTTGTTTTTAATTGCAATTAACGGGCTCGCTGCGGCGGTGGGAACGTCTGTCTCAGTTTCCTTATATGCTGACGACTTCTGCGTCTACGCGTCTACTACAGCTCCATTGGCATTGCAACATCGGAACGTCAGCTACAGGGCGCAATCTGCAAGGTGCAGTCTTGGGCTGTAGCATGTGGCTTCCAGTTTTCGGCTGCCAAGACCTGCGTTATGCATTTCTGCTGGCACCCTGAGCCACAGCTTTATCTTGCAGGCGAACTTCTTGCTGTGGTGGAGACACATCGGTTTTTGGGTGTGGTTTTTGATGTCCGGTTGACTTGGCTCCCACATATTTGGCAGCTTAAACAGACGTGTTGGTGACATCTTAATGCTCTGCGATGCTTGAGCCACACCAGCTGGGGCGCTGACCGATCTACCCTCTTACGGCTCTACCAGGCGTTAATCCAGTCCCGTCTGGATTTTGGGAGCCTGGCTTATGGTTCAACATCCCCTTCTGCATTGCGGGTGCTGGACCCAATCCTTCAGTGGCATCCGACTTGCCACTGGTGCTTTCCGGACCAGCCCTGTGGACAGCTTACTTGTGGAGGCACGTGTCTCTCCACTGCTGTTACGGCGCCAACGTTTACTGGCCGCTTATGCTATGCGTGTTTATAGCTTGCCCGGGCATCCCAATTATCGTCTCCTGTTCCCGCTGTCAGTCGTCCGTCTCCCAGATCGTCGGCCCCGGTCGGGTTGTACGATCGCGGTCCGCATCAGAGAGCTTCTCTCTGGGCTTGGGGTTTTCCCTCTTCTGCCTCCTTTCCGGGCCCCTCTGCGTACACCCCCATGGTGTGCACCCCGCCCTTGCCTTCGGCTTGAATTGGCACAGGGCCCGTAGGTCTCAGTCCCTCCGGAGGCCTTCCGCCGCCGCTTTTATTCCATCCTAGCCATGTATCAGGGCTCTGGTGTGTTTTACACTGATGGTTCGATGGTTGCTGGTCGTGTTGGTTATGCTCAAACTCTAGGGGACCATTACGAACAACATTCCTTGCCGGCTGGCTGCAGCGTTTTCACAGCTGAGTTGGTCGCCATCTTTCGTGCCCTAGAGTATATCTGCTCCTGCTCAGGTGAGTCCTTCATTATCTGTAGTGACTCCCTGAGCAGTTTACGAGCTATCGACAAGTGCTTCCCTCGCTCTCGTCTGGTGATGGCTGTCCAGGAGTCCCTCCATACTCTTGCCTGTTGTGGCCGCTCTGTGATCTTTGTGTGGACCCCTGGTCATGTGGACATCCCGGGCAATGAACATGTTGACCGCCTGGCCAAACAGGCCACCAGTGAACCGACTCTGGACATTGGCCTCTCGGAGACTGATTTGCGAGCTGTCTTACACCACAAAGTTTTCAAACTTTGGGACACTGAATGGCACGCCCTGCCTTCACCAAACAAACTTCGGGCCATCAAGGAGGATACCGATGTGTGGTGCTCCTCCTTGCGGGTCTCTCGCAAGGAGTCTGTTGTCCTCTGCCGGCTGCGCATCGGGCATACACAGATGATGCACGGCCGCTTATTGCGGCATGAGGACCCACCTTTATGTCGCTGCGGATCCGTTTTGACAGTGGTCCACATTTTGTTGTAGTGTCCACTTTTAGCTGTGCTCAGGCGGTCGTTCGCACTGCCTGACACGCTCCCTGCCCTTTTAACAAATGACACTGCCTTGGCAGGCTTAGTTTTGCATTTTATTCGGGCAGGGGTTTTTATCACTTAATCTGTGTGTGTGTGTGTGTGTGTGTGTGTGTGTGTGTGTGTGTGTGTGTGTTATGTTTTTTTTTTATGTTGAGTCTGGCCTTTGGCCTATGATTTTGGATTGAGTTTTTAATGTGTTTCTCGGTGGTTAGCTTTTACTTTTTTTTCTCTCTGGTTGGCCAACCACCATCACACACTGTGTGATGTTAATTCATTTTGTCTGGTCTTTGTCTAAGTTTCTCTTGTCTTGTGTCATCTGTCATCTTTTCCTTGTTCGCTTTTATTCTGTTTGGGTGCTTTGGAAAAAGGGACCAATGATCTTAGCAGTCTGGTCCCTTTCATCCCACAAACCAACCAACCACTGGAGTGACACAGTGTGGCCATCATATGTTTCAGGGCATGGCAGCAATCCAACATTCTGAAAACTAACTGTTGACATAGGCTTCAGTAACAGTGTCCTGTTGTTCTATGATGCTGTGTTATACTAATTATCTTAATATACACATCTTGTTTTACAGACTGCCACAGAATCCTACAGCTGTTTAGTTGTTATCAGTTAATAACTCTTCTATAAAGGTTTAGAGACTGCAGCCAGAGAGATCTTGAAATGATATTTCTACTGTAAACCAGCAAGGTGTCATTTTCAGGCGAAATCTACAATTAATGTTTACTAGTGCATACTTCATCGATTTAGAAAAGGCATTTGACAGTGTGGTTTGGGACAAGCTGGCGACTATTATGAGGGAAAAGAGAATGGACTGGAAAACCAGAAGACTTATAAACTCATTGTACCTTAATCAAAAAGTTTCAGTTAAAGTGAGAGGAGAAAGTACAAACTGGATCAGACTAGGGAAAGGAGTAAGACAAGGATGCTGTTTATCACCTACTCTTTTTAACCTGTACTTGGAAAATATGATTGACCAATGCTCATTAGATGACAAAGGAGTAGAAATTGGAGGAAGAAGAGTAGGGTGCTTGAGCTTTGCTGATGACATGGTCCTTCTAGCCACAGGGGAAAAAGAATTACAGGATTTGGTGGACATCATTGCAACTAACGGAAAAAATATGGAATGAAAATTAACACAAATAAAAGAAAAGTACTGGCAATAGGAGGAAATAAGGAAATAAAAATTGTGCTGAATGGAGAAACACTAGAACAGGTGCAAAATTTTAAGTATCTTGGAAGCAGGATAGACACCGACTGGAAGTGCACCACAGAAATTAAAACAAGGATAGCAATGGCAAAAGAGGCGTTTTATAAGAAAAGGAGAATCTTCTGCAGCGGTATGGACAGAGAACTCAGAAAGAGACTCATAAAATGTCTTGTATGGAGTGTTCTTCTATACGGTGCTGAAACATGGACTATGAGGAAAAAAGTCAGAGAAAGGCTGGAGGCTTTTGAGATCTGGACATGGCGGAAGATGGAAAGAATAAGTTGGATGGACAGAGTAAAAAATGAAGAGGTACTGAGAAGAGTGTGAGAGAAAAGGCAGTTACTAGATGTAATAAAGAGAAGAAAAAGAAATTGGATTGGGCATACATTAAGAAAGAATGACGGACTGATAAAAACAGTTTTAGAAGGTTATGTAGAAGGGAAAAGGAAGTGAGGAAGGAGGAGATTCCAGACACTGGATGACATGATGGACGGTACAACATACAGCAGCCTTAAGAAGGAAGCAATGGATCGCAGAAAATGGAGAGGCAAAGGACCTGCTAATATAGCAGATAACTGATGATGATGATGATGAGCGCATATCATTATTATGTTTATACCAACAATTGGCCCAGCAGTGTTTGCATACAAATCTTATCTACATGACTATCCTTTGTTGAAATGTGTACCTGATATGGGCAACTGATGCATAAATATGCATCATTGTGTGCATACACTTATTTAAACTGTGCACCTACTGAGTGAAATTGCTTACCATCAGTCTGACACTATGCATACAACACTATTTTAGACTAAAGATATGACTGGGTTCGATACCTCATCCAACTGAAGTTTACATCTGTAATGGTATTTCTGCCAAACAGTTCTCTGCATAACCCTTAACAAATGAATTCAAAAAATGAGTTAGTCAATATTGTGATTTTTGAGCTAAAATAATCAGTGGGGGGCACCGGGGCAAAGGGGAGGTACAAGGTACTGAACGTTCCATGACTGTAAGGATAACTTCCATAACAAAAGTGACTTGATTGTCCATGCTAGGAAATTAACAGTCATCAAATGTCGCTAGAGAGGAGAAAAGTGTCCAATCAGCTTGGGAAAACTGCCAGTGTCTTGGGCGCATAGATGGAAGTTGTGGTTGTAATCAAAGGACACATGGAAAATGGTCATTCGAGTGTGTATCAGCAAGAGAAAACCATTCAAAGTGCCAAGCTAGGTGAAGAGTACTGGCTGAAAGGTCCAAATGAGAATAGGTTGACGTGGAGGCAGACAAAAATGTAGGTTCCCTAGTGTCGAGGCAAACAAGATCCACTTGGTGGAAGAGGTCAATCAATAATGAGCCTCTCGTACAAGGACATAGGTATCACAAAAGCAGGTGGTGGGCACTGTAGTCCCCAAACCAGCAAATAGGGAGGTGGGAGCTCACCAAGGAGATGAAGGAGATCAGCTCTTGCCAGTGGTGTGGACGATGGAATGTATATGGTACAAAGAGAGAAGGTGTATCGAGAAAGGGAAAGACATACAGCGATAGATTGGATGGAACTGTGTAAGGGGATTGAGTGATAGTGGCTAGTATCATTGAGAAGAATCTTAAGTCCCCCGTGTGCTGGTGCACCATCAACAGAGTGGAAATCAAACCAGACTGCTTGGAAATGAGGGAAGACAAAGTGATCTTTGGGACGTAGCTTTGTTTCCGGGACACAAAAGATGACCAGTGAGTATGATTGCAAGAGGAACAACAATTCATGCCAATTGGAGTAAATGCTGTAGATATTCTAATGGAGAATTGACATAGGGTGGACGGAAAAGGGAAAAAGCTCACCACGGTTGCCATCAACTCAGTGACTGCTGAGAGCCACTGGCCGACAGTGTGGAATGACATTCATCCAGAGGCAGAAAATCCTGATCCATAGGTCGTTTGGGGGGGCAGCTCCTGCTGCCAGTGATCGGCTGGTTGATCAGCTGCCAGCGGTGCATCTTGGTAACACGGAAGACGGCTGAGGGCAGCTACTGCTGGGTGGCACTATAGAAGATACACGCTGTGACTGAGAAGGAGAGGAACTTTGTTTCTTATGAGCCTTCTTGGAAGCAGGACGTTGAGATGAGGGAGGAGTTGATGGTTGTGAGGTCTGGGTGCGTAAAAAGTCTTCACGAGTAGGCTCTTTTTTCGAAGTCCGGGTGTCCAATTTTGGGGCCTGTGATTTAGCAGGAGCCAATGAAGGGTGAGCATAAGAGTGAGTGGGTGATAGTGGGAAGGTTGAACGGGTGGTCTTTCGGCTGGTTAATCTGATGACCTTGTGGGCTAAAGGTGAGATTGCAAGTCTGAATGGCTACCTCCTGAGTAGGTCGAAGAGAAAAAGAGGACAGTGCTACATTTACCCGCTGGGAACACAGTGGGATTTCTACTGATGAATAACTTATGAGCAGCAAAGGTAGACACCTTTTCTTTCACTCGGATTTCCTGAATAATTCATTCTTCTTTAGAAAGAGGGCAATCTGTAGAGGAAGCAGTGTGGTCGCCCACACAGTTGATGCAACGAAGGGATGGAGGTGGACAATCACCCTCATGGGCATCCCTGCCACAGTTAACCCATTTGGCTGTATTGGAGCACAACTGGCTGATATGATTAAATCACTGACACTGATAGCAAAGCGTAGGTTTGGGGATGTAAGAGCAATCTGAAATTATCTCATATCCCGCTTTAATGTTCGATTGCAATTGAACTCTGTCGAGCATGAAGAAGAGAGTGTGGTTTGGTACCAGTTCCTTTTCTATCGTTTTCACGACTCTATGTACGGCCATAATGCCCTGATCAGACAGGTAATTTTGAATGTCCTCATTGTATAATTTGTCAAGTGATCTTGTATAAAGTACCCCACATGATGAGTTTAAAGTATGATGCACTTCCACCCAGGCAAGGAAGGTGTGTAGCAGTGTAGTTCATAGCCATTTATGTGCCTGAGTGCACTGTCTGTTTCTAACAACAAGGTGCCATTTCATAACCGGGAACAAGACTTTACAGGACCTGCAGTTGCATCGACACCTTTCTGAATAATGAAAGGGTTGACTGTGGAGAAGTCTTGACCCTTGTCAGTCTGAGAAACAACTAGGAAACTTGGCACTGACAGAAGAATTGTCAGTGGCTGAGACTCATCTAGCTTTGTCTTGTGAGCAGAAATTGTAGAAGTAGAAGAAACTATTGTGAAAGTATCCCCCATGATTACTGGTATCTCTAATGGTGCACTCCTTCCTCTCTGAGCGCACTCCCGCCTTAGGTGATTGTCAACACCTCAGTTCACACCTCCTGAGAAACAGACGGAGGGACCAATCGGCATGTTCAGAAAGTACCAGCTTGGGTAATCGCCCCTCCCTGGTCCTGGCCTTTACCAGGGGTATGTACATGTCTTACTTGTCTATACGGGGCAGGGAATTATGTGTTACCCCATCACTCGCTATGCATGGGAATGTGTGGGTCTGCCCTCAGACGCACACAGGGAGGAAAGAAAGAGAAAGGGATGAACGAAGAAAAGGGAAGAAGAGAAGAATTCTCAAATGCTGCAGTGGAGAAGAAGGTAAAGAGAAGAATCAAGGAAAAGAGGAGGACAAAGTGAGGTCAAAAAGTTTCCGTTATAGAGACAAAAGAAGAGAAACCCTGTCATATATTCCCAAGCATCCGTCTCTGGATGTAGGTGCAAAACTCTCTCTCAAAGAGAGGAAGAAGGGGATGAGAAGGGGAGTATTGGGGACAAGGAGGGATGTGGAAAGGGAAGGTATGCAGCCTGGAAAGGAAAGAGAGCTGCACTAGTTCGGGGTCCTGTGCTCGCCACACGTGTATCCACAAAAGAGTTGTGAACCCCCTGGGGGCAAATATATAATAGTTTTTATTTGTTAAATATGCTGTTACATATGTATTATGGTAGCAATAGGAAATACAAAACAGCTGTTCAATATGACTGAGAAAGTAACAATCCCTCCCCAAAACTATTGGGTTTTCTGTGTTTAATGTAGCTTTTGCAAAAGAAAATTGATTATAGCAATTTAATAACAATAAATAAAAAATAGTTTGCAATTGTTGCTTCACTATGTTAATTAGTACCTTGACTCGTTCTACATGAAAATAGTATACTTATTTATTTACAGATAGTTACAGGGATGAGATAACTTTTGCAAAGAACATTATTTTTTGCTATCATATAGCTGATGTATTTAAACCATCTGTGTAAAAATCAATTTAAATGAAACTTTTATCATTTGTTATTATGGAGCTGGAACCATTCAAAGTTTCAGCAGTGGATGCAACATACTGTGCATGACTGACTGTGCTTTAAGTGAGGCATTTAAATTAGTACCCATATCCCTGAATGCTGAAATCAATGTGTTTTTTACATGACCTGTGGCTGAGATGTAAAGTTGCTGTTATCATAGAGAAATAAGCTTTTATGATGCACAGCTTGGAAAGATGTTTGACTGGAGTGCAGAAGATGGATTAGAATGCACAAATGATGTTTGGTCTGTCATCTGGAACATATTGTATATAAGTGAACTTCCATCAAATACCCAAGAAGCAAAAATATTTCTCTTTGCTGACAAAGTTAAGTATTATAATCAGACCAAATGGAGTAACCTCAACACCTGAAGATGTAAATAATAATTTCTCGAAAATTAATAACTGGTTCTCTGTAAATCAACTCCTACTAAGTACAGACAGAACACAATACATGAAATTCAGCACTCCCTAATTGAAAATAATGCTTGATGGCAAATCAATAAATGAAACAGAGTATTCTAAAGTCATATTTTTATTGATAAAAACCTGAAATAGAAGTCACATGTTATAGATCATCTTTAATGTTTCAGCTCTGCAACTGTTGTTTTGTGGATATCAGACTTTGGAGGTGAAAATGATGAGGTTTACTTACTTTTCCTATTTTCACACACTAATATCCTGTGACATCACATTCTGGAGTAACCGGTCATTCAGAAGAAGTATGTTTATTGCTTAAAAATGTATAATATGGAAAATATGTGGTGCCTAATCTAGAACTTCTTGTAGGCAGCTCTTTAAACATTGACAACAATCTCACAGTACACATACTCCAGTATGAAGTTCTACTTCAACAGTTACTCACAGTTTGAAATCAACAAGGTAAATGATTTACACTGTCCTTCATTCAAACTTGTTGGTGTGGCACAGGTATTCAGCCATAAAAAACTGACCACCTACTCAGTGTTGCAAGAATTTATGAAAGAGGTGTGTGTGTGTGTGTGTGTGTGTGTGTGTGTGTGTGTGTGTGTGTGTGAGACCATTTGTTGTATCATTTAAACTGTTCATATAATGCCACATTTTTTTACTGAAAAGATGTACTATAATTACAAAGACTGACTTGTTCTGTATTGTGGCAAGAGGTTGCAATTATGATCCACGGGAGATAGAAAGAAACTAACTTTTCAATGGTAAGCAGCTTTCTAGTAAGCAAGTAAGGTATTACAGTTATGAATGAAAGAAACAGACAATCCTTGAATCTTTATTGCAGTTCCAGGAAACTGTAAACACAGCTTTATTTGAAAAGTATGCCAAATGAACTTCAATATTGTATACAATGTGTGTATAAAACAAAATATCTGCATAAAATATATACTAAATATTCATCTTCTACAATCACATTCATTTTTATGAACTCTGAGATTCTACAGAACATATTTAAATTACAAGGGAAAACCAAATTCAGCAATAATGTTGAATTATGACTAGCATTCTTACAAAAAAAAAAAAAAAAAAATCATTCAGGATCAAGACAATCAATCTTTCTTTATTCATTCCTACAAAAATATACCACACAAGGAGGTATTTTAAAATAATGTCTTTTTAATCACTTCATTTCTGTGCAGTGACTAATAGTAATTCAGTAATTTAACACTGTTATTAACAAGTTAAATTCTGTATTATATTGTGGTAACACACCTAACACATTTATTTAAGCTAACATACTTGAACAATAACACTATTGCTCACACATAACTTGATCAATGAAATATTTAGCATGTGAATTATGGTCTGATTCATAATACTTAAATAAAGTCTCAAAATTTGTTTCAACATACAAGTTACACACAACACTTGGACAGTTACAGTTTTCTGTTCCATATTCAGGAAATGGAAATGAAAACACACACCTATAACACTGGCGGAAAATATAGCTTCAAAAGATATTAATATGCAGCATCATCAGAACCATATGATTACAGTAAATGCTGACTTTCCACCTACGTTAACAGTTTGTAACATACATTTGTACAAAAATACATATTGTAAATTTGTTTGATTTCAACATCATGTGTTCTGTACAGGTACAGTCTGCATTAACGTAGTTGAAGCTCTCTTTTTGATCTTGCTGACTGATTTGTTTACACCCTTCCCAATGAATGTTGTCTTTCTTGCATGCTGTGCATCATTAATAAAACAGTGACATTTGATGCGCACAGATGCAGTTATATCCAAATTTTTATATTTTAATAATGCAACCACTGGTTTGGTTTACATAAATCAGACTTTCCTGTCTCAGCAACTACTGGGTTAGAAACAACTCAATTTGAAACTGCTTAATATTTCAATGAGTGTTCACAGAAGGCAAGTCTTATTTGATACATACTATTTTGTACAAAATTAGTAAGTTGATCTTTATACTTTTTATTTTATTTTACACATCACGTATAATCAACATTTAGCATTTCTGCAAATGTTTTAGAGTTCTGTTAGACTTTAACCAGCTGTACATTGCAGGTAGAAAGTGGCAAAAAAGGATTCCAACAGTACCAGTACATAATATCATTATTAGAAATTTACGTACATTTCCACATTTCAGATTGTCAACACACATCCACATACATACAACCTGATTTCTAAACATTTTTCATACTGGAGTTTCATGGTCAGCCTCTTCTATTCGCCCTAATCTCCAAGCATTTGGGTCAGTTGCTGAAATATAAAAGTTGATTTAACAAATACAGAATGCAACAAGATACAATAATCTTTCAAAAAAGTAAGTATGTATCTGTCATTTAACTGCTGAGATATTGTATATGATTTTGCAAACATTTTAATGGGTAGTTGTTACATACTGGTTAACCAGTTTAGCAATTTAAATTCACAGCAATGTCGTTATGGTACTATTTTTAAATTGCTGTAATTTTATTGACTTGAATTTTCAGTGACAAGGCAAAACCGTAAAACCTCTATTATTAATACCTTTTGCTATTGATCTGTAAAAGTTTTATTAGTTTTTAACAGCACTCAGAAAATTTTATATTGGGATGCAAATACCTCACTTATTTTGTGGATTATTGTAACATGAACAGGAATCAGTGTAATCACAATTTCATAATAATTACAAAACTAATCAGTTCTTTTCAAAAAGGCAAGAGATGCATTTTACATTAGGAAAATAAGTCATGTGAGAGTTGAGTACTAATCTCAGCATCCTAAAGTCCAAATCATCTCAGTCTCCTCCTGTTATTTATACACAATTACACAAACCTATTTGTAACAGGAAAACATGAAGTCAATCTGACACCTCATTCAGTGAGATGCATTTCCTTTTATGAAATAAGCTTTCCATTAAAATTTCCATGGACTGAGTTGTAAACTGGTGCATCATGAAACTTAGACTGTAGTTTTCAAAATCTGCATTCTCAGTATACTATTCCCATATAAACAAAAAACAAACAGCACTCTTGGTTGAGAAAGAAGTTAGAAATAGGAGTAGATTTTACTTCATACTTAAGTCATAAGACTTGACTGTAAAAAAAAGTTGAGAAACTGACAAATTCTGTATGTTTTGTTTTGTAGTAATATATGTTGAGGAACTGAAGTTAAAGCTGAGAAGAAAAATTTGGCAAGTTTATAGTGTATGTGTGTGTGTGTGTGTGTGTGTGTGTGTGTGTGTGTGTGTGTGTGTGTGTGTAGGGTTAGTTATTTCCCAGAACTGTGATTCATTTAATTTCTTGAAATTCATTAATTTTTGTGATATGTAAGTTACCATCTTGTTATACCCCACAGTAAATTTATAACTTAGCAGAGTAACTGATATAAGAGAGAGTACACAATAGAGGCAAAAATTAGTAACTACCAGTGTCCATATTGGTCTACATTCTATCCACATTCCCCCTCACAAATAAGCAAAAATTACAGACAGTGTGAAACAACATATTTCTGTGACATGCCACTAATAAAGCCTAAAAAACAGAATAAAAAATAACATAAAAAGACACTCATTCATGATATGAAACATGTGCAGCTATTAAGAATAACAGCATCAAGAAATCTATTTGTGCTCTCTACAGTTTAAAGATTTGGTTAATCTGATTCAGTTTAATGATGTTTCATTTGTGATTGTCCATTACAGATAACAGTGATACATTAAGATTATTAAAATCAATTGAATCCCTCAATTTCTCTAGCCCAAAGTATGTGAGAAGTCTTGACAAGGAAGCCAAAAAGCTAGAAGACTTCCTAAAACAGCTACAGTTTGTAATTTGTAGAGAACCAAATTTTAACCTGAATATACATTCTTGAAATACTGGACTGCCAGGATTTTACAAATGCTGTGAATTAACAGAAACATTAAAAACAAAAAGAAAAATCATGCTGAAACAAGAGCACTGTAAACATCCAATATTGTAAACTTACCACAATAATAGTACCTAATCCTAGGCATACCTAGGCAAAAGAAATACGAATTTTCATATTAAGTATAAATGGCTATTTATAAAATTATATGCAGCATTCACATCTTTTAACTCAAAGCAACAATAAAATATGTTAAATTAATAAATATTTTCAAAATGGCTAAATATCAGAAAGCCGTTGCAGTAACTTTATACAGAAAACACATCACAAAATAAACAGTAAAAAACTGCCAACACTTTGCAGTCACAAAAAACTAACTGGCATAAACTATTTCACTTCTACACAAATATATACATGTTCTATACAAACCTGATGAACTGATTATTTTTATTTTCAGTACCTATTCTTTTATTCTTTAAGACTCAGGGGTAACACTGTTCCAGGAGGGATCCGAGAGTTGTTTTGGCATGGGGAGGGAGGGGGAGGGAGGGGGAGGGAGAGAGAGAGAGAGAGAGAGAGAGAGAGAGAGAGAGAGAGAGAGAGAGAGAGAGAGAGGTAGGGAGGAGAGGGAGAGAAGAGGAGGAGAAGTGTGAGGGAAGATTATGATTTAACTAATTTGCTCTATGAACATTACAGAGGATGGTGACTGTTACACATGTAATGTATGTTTGTTACTTTCATTGTCTGTTCAGAATGCTACTATTGATGAACACTTTCAAGATAATGTGCACCAGAATGCCTCACCTGGATGTCCCATTTGTGTTATAGTTTGGCAGTGTTTATATTATAATGATCATGAATGTTTTCTTTTTAGTAAAAAGTACCCTGTGATGGAATTAATACATTACTAGTTTCAGTACCACAAATTGTGAGTAGTCTCAAGTCAGAATGTGGTGGTGGTGGTGGTTGTGGTGGTGTCAGCTTAGATTCTAAAGTTATGTCACCATTAAAGCTATTAGATGAAGGATATCAGCATCTATCTATAGAAAACAAAAATAAGACATTTCAGCTGTTCCATCAACAGTAAGTATAATCCAATTGTAGTCTCCATTTTAAATGGCTTTAGATTCATTTTCCCATTTATTTTTATTCAAAAATCAGTAAGTTTTTAGCTTTGCCATTTGAAAAGGTAAAGCGCTGCTATTTGTGTATAAACAATTTTTCAAGATCTATACTCTCAATATTTTTACAGAGTTCTCATATATAATACAGAAATAATTTAAAAGTTTCACATTTTATATTAAATTTGTAATTTTATGAGTTATGAGGATGTGCTGAAAAGTAATGTCTATGATTTTTTTATTCTGTCCTCAATATCAGTTGAAGTATTAAATGTCATGCATATTAATTGGTAAATTTCCAGTTTCACTGATGCAAGTTGCAACCCTTTGGTGCTAGAAGGCTCTGAATTGTTGTATGTAGTGTGGATGTGTGCAATGTAACTATATCAGTCCATGAGAAACAGTATGCTGTAATTAAGTTTCGAATTCAAATAGTTCATTCACACATGGAGCACCCTCTCATTAAGACACGAGTGCTGTGACATCAGGAAATTAGGGTAAATTGCTTTTCAGTACACACTTGTACATAAACTGTTTTTTGAACTTTGAAATTATTAACGTACACTCACAAGAAATTAGTAAAAATATTGTAAGTTGAGACCTTGAAAAGTTAATCATTCACAAGAGAGAGATGTGCACCTTTATTTTTTTCCGTTTATGAGTAGAAATAACTGGTAAAAAGAAAGTTATTTTCACAGCAATAATTTTGACTGATATCAATGTCATGATTCTCTAGGCTGACTTCATAACCTAAATTTCAGAGTTCCTTTTTCTTCTTAACCAGCCAGTCAGCACCATGTGACAGATGAATGAGAATTCTGTAATTTGGGTACCCAGTCAGCTAAAAATGCTTATAGCTAAGGCCAATGACTAGTGATCAGTGTCCATTATCCAATTGTGCATGAAATACAATTTTTTAACACAGTCCAGCATAATTTGGAGGCCTGTCACAATTACATTTTCATTTTCATTTTCATTTTATGTGACTGTCATGTTCTGACGGGAATCTACTCTTCCAATGAATTTCATAACTGAAAGGAAATACATAAGCTCATTTTGAGGTAATTCCTCAGAACAGTTTGTAGTTAAAAAAAAAATAAAGGAACAAAGCACAGCCACTTAAATGAATTTCTCATTGGATTTCCTAATCACTGTGTAATATTTATGTGCAAGATTTGCAAGAGTCAGAACTGTATAAAACTAATTAATTTCACTGAGAATACATTTATCTTGAATAAAGAAGACTATGGAGTGTGATACAGACATGAATGGATATTCCCATTTTCTTGTGGCACTGATCTTGCAGAAGGGAAACAGTTCCTTTCAAAAAAGCAAAAAGCTGCAGAAATCTACTGTATTCTTTTACAAAATTTAAAAATGCAAAGGTATTTTTACAGGTGAGGAAAATGAACAAAATATGAAAAAAAGTTTCACTTATGAATTAGAATCAAAAAACGAAAATTAAACTTCTTCAAACTAATGCTGGAACTACAGAAGTTGATGCTGATTTTCATCACTAGATACCTCTTGTCAAAATCACGTACATTTGTGTTCCGTAAACACTCTGAATGAAAACATGTAATGCTAAATATGTTGTCACATCTATATTCTTATGAATTAATATTGGAGTAGAAGTAAGTCATAGGGTAACACATTTGTGTTCATGCATAACTCAGTCCACTAGAAAAGCAGGAAGATGGCTGTCTCAACCCAGTAAGCAGGCAGAAGATCTTTATCAGGATGTGTATACATTTCCGAACAGCATCACCTTGTACTCCTCCCTTCCCTCTTCTCCCCCCCCCCCCCCCCCCCAATCCATTCTCACTGAATTACACTTTATGCATCAATCTTTTCCTTTGAGAGAGAGAGAGAGAGAGAGAGAGAGAGAGAGAGAGAGAGTGTGTGTGTGTGTGTGTGTGTGTGTGTGTGTGTGTGTGTGTGTGTGAGTTTCAAACAGTTTTGATCACTGGGCTACCTCACTTTTTATGTGTATCTTTTGCTCAGCACTTCCTCTGTATGATGAATGTTTATATGTTCTCGTGCCATTATTCCTATATTCAACATAGATAAGAGAACCCCTGTTTAAATTAATATTAGGGAAACACCCTTAACATAAATTAAAAAAATTGTGGAACATATTATCAAAAAAATGTTAAAGCTAAATGTGATTACTAGAGAAGAACAAGAAATTCAGTTACAAACTATTCACAATCAAAGGAAACAGGAATGGAGAAACTGAAAAAGAGAAAAGTGATATACATGAAACAAAACAGTCATTTGTAAACAAGACCAGAAAATTGAGATATGAGAAACTAAGACACCCCCCCCCCCTCTCTCTCTCTCTCTCTCTCACTCTCTCTCTCTCTCTCTCTCTCTCTCTCTCTCTCTCTCTCTCTCTCTCTCTCCCCCCCTCTCCCCCCCCCCTCTCCCCCCCCCCCCCCCCCCCGCAATGCGTGCCCACAAAAAAAACAACCACATACACACACACACACACACACACACACACACACACACACACACACACACACACACACACCGAGTGCAAAACATCAAAATAATTTATGTCGAGGCTGCAGTCAATAAAATAGTTTATTACTGGTAATTGACAAGGCAATCATAGATTTATGATGAGTAGCTTGGCCTAATAAGGAAAAAGATAAAGAAAAAGAAGCTCTTTGTAACTATGACAAATAAACAAGTAAATTAATACATGTAACACTGGTTGCAATGGCTATAATGCACTGATCAACCAGAAACATTATGAAAGCTCCTGTAATTTTGGAATAAGTATGCTGATACGTAACAAGCACATTAATGTAAGAGACACAGAGGATACCAAGAAATCATTCAGCTCCAGCTGGAAAAAGTGAAGAAGTCTGTTTGTTATCTGTTAAATTAAGCTACTTCCATAAACATCAGATTGTGAAGATAAAAATGAACAGAAGGAATGATGGCAAGGTAGTATGTAACATCCGACTGCCAATGAGGTAACGCAAAATGGAGCACATGCTGGACTTGAGGAAAGAAGGAGAAAATCAACCATGTCCTTGACAAAGGAATCATCCTGACATTTTCCATAAATGATGTAGTGAAATCAAAGAAAACTTAAATCTGGGTGTTCTCTGGAATACAAGTTCATTGTCTTACTACTGCACTATCCCAATTAGTAAAATGATAAGAAGCCAATATCAAAGAGTTCAGGGTCATGCCATGTTTGTGTGCTGCCATTCTCAGTTTATATCAGAAGTCGACATATGATGGTGAAACTGTTGTTGTGACAAGATGCTTGATGTTAGTGCCTCACTAAAAATCAAATGCATTGGAGTTTTTTTTAATAGTTTTTAAGGAAAAGCAGAAAAATCTGTGATGTTCTTGTAGTCTTATCCTTCATATTTCATACATTCCCCGGCCTCTTTCTACACAAAGTGTAACAGTGTATTACAACAATTTGCCGCACTGCTGCACTACTCTTTTCAAGAAAAATATTGAGGCACATACATAGTTACATTTGTATAAAAAATGTTATAAAAACATAGATTATCTCATTATTACTGCTGGCTTCTACGATCACATTAAGACTGATATCTTTTGCTATAAATGTGATATTTTCTAACAGGACAGATGTCCATGCAATAGTGGTTTGAAAAACATGGTGACAACTATTTCAGTGGGCATCCGGCATCCTTAGATAGTTGTATATTGACCCCTTTGATCAGATCTCAGATGTTAGTTAACACTAGCTCAGAGCTCACAGACTGTCACCTCTTACTCTACAAGAACTATATTACCTGTACAGAGACAGTTGGTGCTATCTTTCTGCTATCACATATTGAAGGCGTGCATAATCCCATATGCAATTTATTGGGACTCTTTTGTGTGTTCTGGACCAACTAATTGTTGTGTATTCATAATGTTCTGGCTGAGCAACATATATACATTCACATGCCACTTTATTGGCGAAACCATGCTGCTGGCTGCTAGTGTTTGAGGCATCATTTGGTTTTCAGCAGAGCATCTGTTCTATCATCTATGATTCAGTCAAAATACTGCTACATTTTTATTATGAACTATACAATATTTTTATTCAGCAGCACACAGGTTTCATTGTGATGACACTTTTTTGCCATGCATTGATCTCTCAGCTTTCACTCACATCTACAGCTCTACTCCACAAATCACTGATATATGAATGGTAGATGGTACTGTATTGGCCAGAGTATTAAAAGAGATAATAGTCATATCCTTGAAGCCACTATGAGACAAGGCAAAACTTCTTACAGTGATAATTACTTCATCTGTAGATACCAATGGAATCTGAAGACACAGTATCCATGACAGACACATACCTTTTATTCACATTCAGATATGGAATGGTATTTGAAGTATGGAGAACAGGCACAAGTGGATCTTGTGTGGGCCACAAAAACTGGTTCCACAGTGTGGCACCACCAACCTGGACAGTGGAAGCCATACAAGAAGAATCCAAAATCTTGTTAGGCTCGCAGAAAAGAGTTATTCTAGAACTAAGGTGTCACAACAGAAGGTGTCATCTATTCTCAAATATTGCTAGAATATATGATAACCTTGTGTTGGAATAATCAAGCAAATTAGATAAATTGATCAAATTGTTATTACACAGTGCAGAAGAAAGTGAACAGGAATAATGTCCTTTTGGCTGTACCACGAAGGAAACAGAATGGTCAGCCAACCAGATACCATCCACCATGTATTGACCAGCAATCTGGGGAGTCCAGGTGTAGCTCACCCCATTGCATTTACTAGTAGTTACTTTAGTTGTGAACCTAAAATATTTCTGGGGTCACCGAATATTTTGAAACAACTTATATTTGTTGAAGATGCAAGTAATCATCTATGTGGTGAGTACTCTTAACTATTTCATCTACCAAGGCATTGAAGCAACTATATTATTTTTATTAAAGACACACATGTCATTTTAGAGGTATTTAAAAGCCCATGAAAATAAGAGTATAGTAGTAAGATGCACATTATTGTTTACAATGAAACTTTTGACAGAGACAGGCAGGTAAATATGAAGGCCAAGGTACTCATCACCGTGTCAGTTGTGCCCCATGCAAAAATGGCAAAATCATCGCTTGTCCTTTTTATTTACATTCCCCATTTCTTGTTATGTGTTTCATCAGAAAGCAAAATGAGCATTATACATACTCTCCTCTTTTCAAGTGCTCTCAATACACTTTAATTTAAAGACATGAATGAGCAGTAGATATAGTTATGAGCAATGACCATACAGCAAAACACAACTCATTTCTTTGTAGACTATCAGATGTGAAATACATAGCTTTGGTATCTTCAATGGTTCCAGAAATATTTTAGGTCAACTCTTCAGGTTACTCAGCCTGTGTATATGGATTCATCAAATTTGACTGTAGTTAACAATCACATTCGGTACTGTTGTACTACTTGAATCGCTGTAAAAGATAAAATATTAATTTCTTGCTGATGAAGGAAATACACTCCTGGAAATTGAAATAAGAACACCGTGAATTCATTGTCCCAGGAAGGGGAAACTTTGTTGACACATTCCTGGGGTCAGATACATCACATGATCACACTGACAGAATCACAGGCACATAGACACAGGCAACAGTGCATGCACAATGTCGGCACTAGTACAGTGTATATCCACCTTTCGCAGCAATGCAGGCTGCTATTCTCCCATGGAGACGATCGTAGAGATGCTGGATGTAGTCCTGTGGAACGGCTTGCCATGCCATTTCCACCTGGCGCCTCAGTTGGACCAGCGTTCGTGCTGGACGTGCAGACCGCATGAGACGACGCTTCATCCAGTCCCAAACATGCTCAATGGGGGACAGATCCGGAGATCTTGCTGGCCAGGGTAGTTGACTTACACCTTCTAGAGCACGTTGGGTGGCACGGGATACATGCGGACGTGCATTGTCCTGTTGGAACAGCAAGTTCCCTTGCCGGTCTAGGAATGGTAGAACGATGGGTTCGATGACGGTTTGGATGTACCGTGCACTGTTCAGTGTCCCCTTAACGATCACCAGTGGTGTACGGCCAGTGTAGGAGATCGCTCCCCACACCATGATGCCGGGTGTTGGCCCTGTGTGCCTCGGTTGTATGCAGTCCTGATTGTGGCGCTCACCTGCACGGCGCCAAACACGCATACGACCATCATTGGCACCAAGGCAGAAGCGACTCTCATCGCTGAAGACGACACGTCTCCATTCGTCCCTCCATTCACGCCTGTCGCGACACCACTGGAGGCGGGCTGCACGATGTTGGGGCGTGAGCGGAAGACGGCCTAATGGTGTGCGGGACCATAGCCCAGCTTCATGGAGACGGTTGCGAATGGTCCTCGCCGATACCCCAGGAGCAACAGTGTCCCTAATTTGCTGGGACATGGCGGTGCGGTCCCCCACGGCACTGCGTATGATCCTACGGTCTTGGCGTGCATCCGTGTGTCGCTGCGGTCCGGTCCCAGGTCGACGGGCACGTGCACCTCCTGCCGACCACTGGCGACAACATCGATGTACTGTTGAGACCTCATGCCCCACGTGTTGAGCAATTCGGCGGTACGTCCACCCGGCCTCCCGCATGCCCACTATGTGCCCTCGCTCAAAGTCCATCAACTGCACATACGGTTCACGTCCACGCTGTCGCGGCATGCTACCAGTGTTAAAGACTGCGATGGAGCTCCGTATGCCACGGCAAACTGGCTGACACTGACGGCGGCGGTGCACAAATGCTGTGCAGCTAGCGCCATTCGACGGCCAACACCGCGGTTCCTGGTGTGTCCGCTGTGCCGTGCGTGTGATCATTGCTTGTACAGCCCTCTCGCAGTGTCCGGAGCAAGTATGGTGGGTCTGACACACCGGTGTCAATGTGTTCTTTTTTCCATTTCCAGGAGTGTACATCATCATCATTAGCACCTACATATTTCAAACCATACCTCTTGCAGGCACAAATATTTGACTATACAGAATGACATTTTCACTCTGCCACAGAGTGTGCGCTAATTTGAAACATCCTGGCAGATTAAAACTGTGTGTCGGGCCGAGACTTGAACTCAGGATCTTTGCCTTTCATGGGCAAGTGCTCTACCATCTGGGCCACTCAAGCATGACTCACGCCCCATCCTCACAGCTTTACTTCTGCCAGTAAGGCAAAGGTGCTGAGTTTGAGTCTTGGTCCAGCACACAGTTTTAATCTGCCAGGAAGTTTCATTTGGCTATACGCTCATTGCATTTGATTTAAGAAAATTTCAACACATAACAAACTAAGTTTTTTTATTTTCAATAAATAATGTGGAAAATTAAAGCAATTGAGTGACATACTAGTCAAATACTACATTAAAATTCTGGTGCTACAAGACACAAGATATGATGATGACTGTCACTTTGATTCAGGAAATTACAGAATTTACACAGGCATACCATTGCAACTGGAACTGGGTTTGGGGAAAAAACATACATTCAGTATCGAACATTAGTTCACTTTCTAAAAGAATTTCATTACTATCAATCAAATCAGGGAAAATAGCTCATTCATTAATCAATACCTATGCACAAACGAACAGTTATGAGCAGAAACAGCCACATAAAGTGGGAGAATTCTGGGAATTACTGGGAGAAACTACAACTGCTATTCCCCTTCATCATATTAAAATGTTGTTGGGAGACTAACTCAAAAACTGACAAGGAAAAGAAATTCAGAACAACTGTAGGACTGTACTATGCTCATCAAAGGATTAATAAAAATGGAAAGAGACTAATCAACTTTTGTAAAGCCTTTGGACTGAAACTGATGTCAACACATTTGGAGATCTCCACATCTTTATCTTGGAGGAAGAGGAGGAGGAAGAGGAGGAGGAGGAGGAGGAGGAGGAGGAGGAGGAGGAGGAGGAGATTAGTGTTTAATGTCCTCTCAACAATGAGGTCATTAGAGATGGAGCACAAGCTCGAATTAGGGAAGGCTGGGGAAGGAAACTGATAATGCCCTTTCAAAGGAACCATGTATTCGAGCATTTGCCTGAAGCGATTTAGAGAAATCATGGAAAACCTAAATCAGGTTGGCCAGACATGTGTTTGAACAATTGTCCTCCCAAATGCAAGTTTTGTGTGCTTACCACTCTGCCACCTTGCTCAGTTCTTTATCACAGGAAATTTAAAATAGATCATATAGCCATTTCAAAGAGAAATAAATGACAAATTTGAATATAAAAGTAAAATGAGGAGTCATCAATTATGATCACCACCTATCATTAATTGAAGTTAAATTCCAGTCAAATAGAACTAAACTGAGGATAAGTAGAAATCCAAGAGAGGATCCAGAACTTCTTAAACAAAATTTGAATACCTTCCATGCAAACATCCTCAGCCAAGAACTTTCCAGCTGGTCAGAACTTAAAGATACTCTCCTACAAGCTTTTCATTGAGCTGTTACTACCCCCTCCCCCTTATAAGAAAGCATAAACATAGGTGATGAATTAATAAGTGATGTGACCATGGACCCAAGAATTAAAAGCCTGGAATACTGAAATTCCCACAAAAATGCACAAAATTTGCATGGATTCACTGCAGTCTAGAAACAGACTTCAAATATCACTCAGTCTGTGAAACACCATTGTGATAAAACCAGACTAGCTGACATAGAACGAAAGTTCAAGAAAAATATTGCATGGTATTGCTATAGATCTTTTAGAGAACAAATGTCAGCATATCAGGCACCTAGTCTCTTTTTTAGATGACCAGATGGGACACTGGAAATGCATCACAAAGAGAATTGTAAACTCTTGGTGAACTACTTTGAATTGTGACTCTCCCACAGTTGGATTCACATTTGTAAAACCAGAGTCTAACAGAGACTCAGAAACACCAATAACAGAATAATCTGACAAAGCAATACATGAACTTAAAGACAATGAAACTCCAGGGAAGATGGGATGGTAGCATAAATGTGGAAAATAGGTGATAAAAGACTCATGCAGAAAATTTGTGAAGGTCTTACAGATATTTGGCTCGAGGAAACAATCCCTAAGGAATGGTAGTGTACCATAATCCACCCATTACACAAGAAATGGGATAAAACTGATATAAATCATTACAAGGATGTTCCATTGCTACCAGATATTTACAAAATTCTTTGAAAATCACATTTAAAAAGCTTGAAGCACAAATGGACCACTTAATTGGTGAATATCAAAAGGGCTTTAGGAAATGTAGATCCTGTGGGAAAAATTCTCAATCTCAAGATGGTTTTACAAATCTGCAAGGGCAGGCGAACAGTAATTACCCTCGTATAGTTCAAATATGCATATGATTCAATATATAGATGTACACTTTTTAATATAATACAAAAGTTTAAAGTACATAGAGAGAGACAATCCAACTGATTAAACAAGCATTGACTGATGCCAGCTCAAAAGTTAAATTCTAAAGTGAATGTCTGAACCTTTTGATATAAAAACAGGGGTTGAACAGGGAGACAGGCTGTCCCCCTTGCTGTTCAGTTTTATACTAGAACAAGTAATTAGATCATGGGAAGAAGTAGGAAAAGGAATAGCCATTGGCAGACTAAGTGATACTAAAAACACATACAATGTTTGGCTTGCACAGATGATCTAGTGGTCATTTGAAACAGTAGAGAAGAAGTAATTAACTCCCTTGAAAAATTCTGTGGAATAGCAGCTAAAATTGAACTGAAAATTTCTTACACAAAACCAAATATATGGAAGGTTCTCCAAGACATTTATAGTTAAGACAGCATAAGAAGATCCCTGACTGCTCTAAGCAATGTTGCCAGCTTTCAACTGAGAAATGACAGCTACAGGTGAAAACAGTAGCCATCTACAGAGCTATGAAAACACTGAGGCATTGGCATACAGGCATTTACTAAATTGTGTTACATTACTGGTTGAGATATACCCATAAATCTGCCACACCAATCCCACTGCAACTGTCAGGAACCAACTTACATTGACTCAACTATAAATGAAAAACCCATGTTTACACAGTTTGGGAAAATACTCCAAATTTTAACACTTAGGAGAAATCATCCAACCCTCTGGATTAAATCCTGAAGCAAACAAAGAGAAAATCATTAAATTACAATAAGTTCATAGACTTGCATAGAATAGGAACAATAAAAAATCAATTGCTCATAATGCAAAATTAAAACATTACATCACAATATTCAAACATGAAGTATTGTATTCATCAGAGACCAATCAGTGGCAGTAGACTATTAACAACAGATACAAAAAAGAAGAAAGGAAAATTTTTGGTCCAGTTTGTGTTGAGGAAACCTGAATGAGATGTAAATCTAACCAGTTATTTCAAAATTTGGAAAAAACTTCAGATGCTTTCAGGAAAAGAAAATTGAAATTTTACTGCTGCATTCTGAGCATGAACAATAATAACCTGACAAAAGGGATTCTGTACCTTGTCCTCTGAATGGAAGTTAAAAGCAACTGGATATTTCAAACTGAAAAAGATTTTCAAGGAAATAGACCTTACAAACAACATTCCACACGACAGAACTGAACTTAAAACTTTTATTGACAAGCGTCACTTTAAAGCGAAAGAAAGTGTTACTTCTAAGAGAATATGGAGAGAAGAACAAAAGAAAAGTCACAGTAAGGAGAAGAGGAGATTTTGGCAGAAGAAGAGGAAGAAAGCAAGCAAATAAGTGAAATAAGGTAATCAAGGTCAATAGCTGGGCATAACAATGTTAAAAAAATCTCTCTTGGATTTTTTAAATTTTTGTCATTTAGTTTATATTCGTTGGGCATAAAGAAGTAGCAACCACTTACAGTAGTGAATTTTTATTGTAATTTTTAAGGCACACGAGACTGAAATATTTTAGAGCATAATGCATGAGCCCATTCCCCACTTGTATTGTTAGGGTTCAATGTTCAGATGTGCATAAGGACTTTACACAAAGATTTTTGGAACAGAATGTATTATGGACAGGACAAATAACTTGAGCACATAACTTGCTTCACAGGGCTTTCATCTCAGAAGTCATGTGTCACAAAACATTGACTGAGGAGTAGTTTTATCTATTATATTACCAGAGTATACAAACACTGAAACTTCATATTGGTCATCTGTAAATGAAACTTCTGCATTTGTTATGCAATATAATTAAGAGGAGGCTGATTCTGACTGTGTGTGTCCTTTACAAATGAAGTGAATGGAGTGGTGAAGATAAATTTAATATTTTTGATTTTCACAGTTAACTGTAAACAAAATCCACATATAATAATAAATTTTTATCAAATGATACTTTCTACTAGTTTTTCATTGTTTAGATTGCACAGAAATAATAAAGTGTAACTAAGATTGCAGGTCCCTGCCTAATCCATAATGAAGACTTTAATCTTTTCCTTTTGTACTTACTGATGAGTTTTAGCCTTATTATGTCATAGTGAATTCAATTTCAGTATTACATGATGCTAGCATACATCAGCTGTGGAACACTAGGCTCTCTCTGCATTCATCAGGGAACTGATGAACAGATTTATCTGAGCTGCTCTTTCCTGTGGATATGAATGTTACATATTAGACTGACATGTATACGTACTGTGGTATCGACAACATCTTCATCAACTGTACCCAGCACGCCAAGTGCTGCTCACAGTCACATGGGAGATGGAACTTTTGAACCTCCTGCCAGGGTGCTACCTCATGAGCTTGCTCTTCCATTGCTTGCTGTCTTAGGTGGAGGTCATCATACATACATGCCACCAGAGGGTGCTAAATTCACATGACCTCACTGCCTGTGACTTTGATCAGCTGGTGTATCTTTCAGTCAGTCACTTATGAGCTTCATCCAAGACTCAGTGAAACTTTTGACTACTATCAACCTCAATATGGAAGAGTGCCATGAGGAAATTACATCAATACAGTATGATGATACTGAGCATTATTACTATTCAGAGATTATCTGAAAGCATCAGCATTAAAGACTTTGTTTCTATCAATAAACACCACAAAAGCACTTCAAATTTATGTGTATCTAAATTATTAAGTACACACATTGTAAATAAACTTTTTAGCGTGTTACCTTTTCTTGGGTGTCTGCATTAATTGGCCACCTCAGCAACGGAGAAATCAGATGTCCAATGGCAAGTAAGTGTGACAGTTGTTTAAGATTCACAAAACTTTTCATAATATTGTGCGGAATATATTTTACAGTGTCCTTAATTCATGTGTGCAATGGTAACTTCTGGAGAGGAATCCCTCACAGTAGTTACTGAGTTTCAGAGCCAACAAATCACCTCTTTTCTAACAGCAAGTGGCAGATTGATGGATGCACTACAAACCCAGCAGGTAACAATGACTGAAAGATATAATGCCAGTGATCAGGTGCCACCTCCTCCCTTCCACTCTTTTCATGTGAAATACAAAAAATCAGCAGAGTACTAGCTGCAGCTTGAGCAGCATTCTCAAGCATACAACATATTATGTGAATCACAATGCTCTTTATTTTTTTATGGGTAGGAGTGCATATTTTTATGTTGTGCAGGAAGTTGTTCCCTCAGTTAAAGCCCCACACCTTACTCTATGAAGACATTATTAGAACATTGGATGACTATTATAATGCTCAGATTCATGTAGCTGCTGCTCATTTCAATTTTTTTTTTCACACACATCATGATAATAATCAGTATTACAAGGTATAGATTGCTGAACTTGGGGGCATGACTAGGAACTGAAAAATTTCACTGCTCTGGTGGACCCTCATTTCAAGATGAAATGCTTTGCAATGCTTTGAATTCTTGCTAATAACAGAACTGCTAAAGCATCACAACACTGGTCTCAATGATGTGCTTATATAATGAAGCCAAGTATGGGTAACACTTTGCTGGACTTAACTTTCATATGGTGGTTGTTGCAATGCTGACTGTTGATAGCTCATGGTGGTCCTAGTTTCACATGGCTTGTGACAACTGCCACCACAGGCACTAGCATGAACACAGCTTGAGGTGCTCAGCCACCTTCTCAGCTAATTCAAAACTTCTGAAGTCTTTTGTGAAATGTTATGTAATGTGTGACTGAAAAAACTGATTTCTCCACCATGCAAAATGCTGACACTGCCATAAATCAGGACACACACAGCAAGTAGGCATGCAAAAGGAATGCAAATTAAATTCTGCTCCACAAAAATTTCAACTTAAGAAAAAGTGTGTCTGATTCTGAATCTGTACCAACTCCTCTTGGCAATGCACACAGGAACAGTGGACAAAAGTGATGGAATCACACAATGAAACTCACAGTGCAAAACCTGGCTTATTCTGACCAACTCTCCTCTAATACATATACAGCTTAACTCTTCATCAATCACAATCGGATAAAGACAGGCTTCTGGAAGTCAGCAGTTAGACACATTTAGAGAACAAACCGCAAACTGTTCTAATATTTGGGACATGTCATTGATGCTCACAGCGCTCATCCCTTGACTAAGCATTGAGACAACACAAGGACCTTACCTTCTCCTACAAACGTATGAGAAACCCAAGCTGTTCTTGCCAGACTGACATTACATCAAATATGTTCCAAATGCTGCACAAATTGTCACTCCTTGGCATTGCCAGTGGTGTCCAAATGTTCTCTTTAACCAGATAGGATAATGCAAATGATCTTTTCGTAAACTGAAACATACATTTCCAGTTGCCCATATCGTATGCATTTCGATCTGCAAAAACCAGTAGGGCTAGCAGTTGATGCATCACCATATGGAATAGGGCCAGTTTTATCTCACAAGATTGGCAACGTGGAACTCCCAGACAAGATTGGTAACACTGAACGCCCAGTAGCATTAGTGTCTAAAATGTGGAGCAAGTCACACGCCATCTACAGATAGCTGGAAAAGGTAGCTTTAGTCATAATTTACAGTGCTACAAAATTTCATCAGTAACTATATGATAGAAAATTTTTTCTTCTGACTGATCACAAGCTGCTGACTGCTGTTTTTCATCTAGTGATAGATGCACCTGGTCATACAGCACAGAAGATGCAACATTGGCCACTACTTCCATCCAATTATCAATATGAAATTCTTTATCATCCTTTGGCACAGCATGCAAACAAAGATACTCTAACTTGTTTCTCTATAGGAAATGCTCTGAATTTTGACACATCAGATGTTTCTTGTTGTCAAATCAGTCATTCTGGTTTGCAAGCACTGCTTTCCCCACTGATGCTTGGTACATTACACAGGCAATTGAACACAATCAGTCACTATGATTGCCCAAGACTACATTCAGGTGGGTTGGCCTCATAATCTGAAATCAATCTCAGAGGCAGTAGTTCACAAATACCATCCACAGTGAAACAACCTTTCTCTTCAGAATGGAGTAATTCTAATGCATTCTTGTGATGAACAATTGATTCCCATACCTCTGAGCCAACATATGTTGAAACTTTACATAGAGGACATTGGTGAATTGTTAGAACAAAGCCACTAATGCACACTAACATTGTTCATGGCTTGGACTTGATAAACAAGCTGAAAACATGACCACTCACTCTCATGGATGCATGGATAACCAGGCAACATCACACCAAGAAATTTTCCACTGGTCTCAACATGTTGGTCCTTGGCAATGCATTCATACCATTTTTAGTTGACCCTCTCTGGATCACAAGATGGCTCATTGTCATTGATACATACACAAAAGACCGAGCAAGGTGGTGCAGTGGTTAGCACACTGGATTCACATTCAGGAGAACAATTGTTCAATCCCATGTCTGGCCATCCTGATTTAGGTTTTCCCAATTACCCTAAATTGCTTCAAATGCCAGGATGGTTCCTTTGAAAGGGCACAGCTGACATCCTTCCCTAATCTGATGAGACCGATGACCTCGCAGTTTGGTCTCCTCCCCCCAAATCAACCCCTCCCCCAATCTGTCTGTCTGTCTGTCTATCATACAAAAAATATTCTTTTTACCCTAAGGAAGACATGTCAAGTGACAGACAGGCACGATTAAAAGACACTCATGTAAGGCTTTTTGCCACAGCCTTCATCAGTAACCCCCCCCCCCCCCCCCCCCACACACACACACAAAAGTGCACGCAAGACTGCCAACTCTAGCATCTCGGGCCAGAATGCAACTATGACATGGGATGCAAGCACCAATTTGGAGCCAGGGAAGGGATAATAGTGTATGCTGTTTGGTGGAGTGTGCAGGGACTATGCTGCCAACAGGTGCAACATCAGGAGGTTATGAGGCAGGGAGGTGGGAGGAAAAAAGAAGCAAGGAAGGAGAGGAGCATGGAAAAACAGGTGGATGCATTGGGAGAGGGCTGCAAATAAACAGGTTGGGAAATGAGAATGGAAAGGAGATGACAGGACAGAGTGGGTGGAAGCTGTTGGATGGAGGGTGTGGGAACAGTATGTTACTGTTGGTTGAGGCCAAAATAACTGTGGGAGTGGAGAATCTGTTGTAAGAATAACTCCCATCAATGCAGTTCACAAAAGCTGGTGGTGAAGGGCCCCATCGCAGGCTAGGCCATCCATGAAAGCAGCCATGTCACTTACCAGCTCTGTTACAATCACTGCACAGCTTTTTATACTGTTATGACGACAAACCAACTGTCCAGCAGGATAAATGACCACTGCCAAACTGTGACCAAGAGCAAAGTAGACCATCCTGTGGCCCAACATGCAGCTGAATGTAACAACTTGATTTCAATGGTTGATCCACTACCCAAGCCATCTGGATCCTTCCCTCCACCACTAGCTTTTGTGAACTGTGCAGATAGGACTTACCCTTTCAACACATTCTTTGCTCTCTTAATTAATCTGGCCTCGACCTACAGTAACATACTGTCCCCACACCCTTCACCCAACAGTTTCCACCCCTTTTGTCCCGTTAGCTCCTCCCAATTCTCATCTCCCAACCTGTTAATTTGCAGGTCTCTGCCAATGCATCTGTTCATCTTTCCATGCCCCTCTCTTTTTTTGCTCCTTTTTTTCCCCTCCCTCCCTACCCCACAACCTCCTGATGCTGCACCTTTTGGCAGCATAGTCCCTGCACTTTCCACCAGGCAGCATTTCTCTCTCTCTCTCTCTCTCTCTCTCTCTCTCTCTCCCCCCCTCTCCCTCTCTCCCCACCTATACACCACTATCCCTTCTCCTTCCCTGGCCCCTTCAGATTGGTGCTTGCATCGCACATGATAGTTGCATTCTGCTGGAGTTGGCAGTCAGACATATGTGCAAGACACATGCTTGCTTTTGTGTGTGTGTGTGTGTGTGTGTGTGTGTGTGTGTGTGTGTGTGGGTGGGTGTGGGTGTGTGTGTGTGTGTTCGTTTTACTGACAATGGCTGTGGCTGAAAGTTTTATGTGAGTGTCTTTTAATTGTGTCTGTCTGCAACTTGACATGCCTTCTTTACGGTAAGTAGCAATCTCTCTTTTTGTACATTGCTAATATTCCTACCTGGAGTTTCCATTGTTTGAAAATACTATTTTGTCATTCCAGTGCATTCAACTACTAGCTCTATCACTATCAAATCACTCTCTTTTGCCTTTTGTTTAAAAGGGTTTGCCACAAATAACTGTTTTGGACAATGGACTGTAGTTTTCTTAATCAGAATTTCAACAATTTTGCTAAAAAAATGGAATTCAAAATACCCAAATGACACCATTCTCTCTTCAATTGAACAGTGAAGCTGAGCATTTTGTTTACACTTTCAAGGCTTAGATGTAAAAAATTTGTGCTTTACATATGAGGGAAAAATGCTTTGTTGTTTCTGAGCAGCTATTGCACTATTTTGTTCATGATACTTCACCACCAGAACTCTTACATGATTCTTTCCACCACATACTGTTGTATCTCTTTTACCCTCACCACTGTGCTTCTGATGCTTCTTTTGCAACAAAGTTCCACATGAAGAAAAAACTTTTCTCTCTTGTCTCTAACAAGCCTTGCAACTGTGAATCCAGCACTGTCACTTAGGCACCTGCTCATGTTTATTGGACCATTCACTGCACATTGGGCACCCATTAATGCCAGCAAAACCAACTTAGTTTCCATGATTATAATGATCCTGCTGTTGAACTTCAGTTTTCAGAGATGCTGTCTGCAACAATGCATGCTGACCCTGGGGAGCACTTGTGGTTGTCCGATGCCCGGGTGCATGAATCTTCTGATGACTCTGGCATAGAGGTCGACCCCAGCCCACCTACAGAGCCACTGCTGCCTCCACAGCCATTGCCACCTCTGCAGCCACTGCCATCTCTGTAGCGGCTGACACATACACACCTGCTGCCAGACCCATCATCATTCATAGGGACAGAAGTCACAAACGTCACACCTGCACCAGTTGTACAGCCTCGTGCATCCTCAGCCGTGCCAATGCTACACCCACTCGTGAAACTGAATGGATGTCCTACCTTCAGTTTTTCAGCATACATTCCAAGTGGTTCACAGGACAAATGTCAGGACATGGTCTGATGGGCACATTTGGCATTATGCCTCAACCAAACCCATTCGCAATGCCACAGCACAGACTTCAACCTCATTGTTGTCTGCACCCACACTATGTGATGACAGTATGCAATTTTATTTTTGTGTGTGTGTGTGTGTGAGGGGAGGAATGTGTTATTGACAGCACCTTTGTCAACAACCTGGCATGCCACACACCACTCACAGCTACATGGGAGATGGCACTTTTAAACATCCTGCCAGAATGCCACTGGGTGAGCTTGTTCTTGAATCGCTTGCTGTTTCTGATGGAGGGCGCCATGCACACACACCGCCAGAGGATGCTTAATTTACATGACGTCACTGCCTGTTACTAACTGCCTGGCATGTATTTTTAAGCAGATGCTTTCAGAGCTTGGCCCAGACTCACTGAAACTATGAACTTGTATCAACCTAAATACCAAGACTGCAGTGAGGAAATTATACCGAAGCAACATGATGCTACTAAGCATTATTGCTATTCAAAGACAATCTAAATCTATCAGCATTCAAGATTATTTGTTTATATTAAGAACATTACTCTCGTTGTATATAACTCAGCACTAGAGGAGGACCTTACAGTTCTTCAAAGTTATGTATATCTGAATTATTAAGTGTATATATCATAAATGAACTTTGTGTGTTAATAATTATGGAAGGTTAGTTTGCTACTCACCATACAGATGACATAATGAGGTGCAGACAGACACAATGGACAGACTGTTACACACCTACTCCAGATTGCTGCTTTCATTCAGTCCAACTGTAACAGTGTGTCCGGAGCAGCCAGAGATAGTACTCATGTGTGCACGAGGTGTGTGTGCCATGTGAATGTGTGTGTGTGTTTTCCTTTCCTTTCTGAAAAAGGCTTTGGCCAAACCTCACTGTGTAACATTCTTTTTGTTGCACCAGTCTTCTCATTGTCTCTGTCTGGAAGTTAATGTGTCATGTTAATGGTGAGGAGCAATCTATCCTTTTCGTAATTTTTCATATTACAAACTGCTCTTACCATTGTTTTATTAATGTGTCACCTTTTTGTAGATACCTGACTGTATTTATTGGTCATCTCTGCTACCAACTTACAGAAATGCAATTCCCTCTACTATAACTGTTTAAGAAGTGCTAACAATCTTTGAAACACTTAGTTACTGAAGGTTTGCAACCACCAATTTTGTACAACTAGATTTTAGTACTTTCATTGCCTGGATGTATTTTTTGACTCCTGTGCAAGTATCATCTGCCTCTGAAGAATAATGACAACATATGTACACTAATAGCTGAAACTTTTGTTTTTTGGATTTCCTCACTACTGCTAAAATTTACTTACAGTGATTACAAACATATTGTAAATGATTAGGCTTAAGTTTATGCCACATCATAAAAGCACAAACAGCCTTTTTTGTGCCATCATTTTGCACAAAGACAAAAAGAATGCTGCCAAAATCACACGAAGAGCCACCACCACCACCGCCGCCGATGCTGCCGCCATAACAACAACAACAACAGTAATGACAACAATAACAACAACAACAACTAAACACCATTACTATCTACAAGTGATGAAAGGGATTTCCTTCCGGCAGAATAGTAAAACTTCCTTTGCACTCATTCTCTGAAAAACATATGCTTCCAATAAAATAAACTAAAATATGTACTCCGGTCCATACAGTCAAGCAGATGTGCGTGCAACCAATAATGAATCTTATCATGAAATTATTACATAAAAGAAATACAAACAACAGCTCACTTGATGAGTGTAACAATAACTCCAGTAGTTTCACCATTAAGATTCTCACTATAAACTGTATACAGCTTCAGTGAATATGTCTATTGGTTTATTAGTTTTCTTTTTTATGTACACTTTACTTTCTTCAAAAATTTTCTTCACTTTGCTGTCAAACTAAATCTAATGATATTTCTTGTTTGCACATGTTCCACTTCTAAAATGATTTAAGTTCTGTGGCATAAGCCACTTATGAGTCATACACTTAATAAAATTTATTGCTTAGTTATTCCTCTGCTCAGCTTTCTTGTTTCATCACATGTTGTCCATCACATTTTGGAAGTGTATGAGGAATTATTAAAACTGGCAAGGTTCACCTTTTAGCTTGACTTTCTTCTTCTCCCTTCACAGCATACTGACACTCATAATCCTGTCAATTAATATTAAATATCTTTTGAGTTATGCCTTAACACTACTGTTCCTATGAAATAGTTACTGTAAGTGTTATTCACATCCATTAAAGGTCAGAGGACAAAGTGGATACACTTCGCATAAAGGCCCTTTGTTCCATAGTTAGATGCGCAATAAATGAAATGCCTTAGTTACCATGGGAAAATCAGGATCCAAAGAATACTTCTTGTGGGTTTAGTTTAGAGAAAAGTGACCAGACAGCTTGGTCAGTAACAGCACTGCCCATGACAATGACAGAGTTCAAGTCCTGATGTAACACAAGGTTTTAATCTGACACACAGTTTCAATATAGTGTACACAGCACTGATTAGATAAAGATTAAAGCAAATAAATTGGGAAGCTGTGGGAGCAATGAGTGAACATAATGTTCAATGACACGCAGTGGTTTTAGTTTATCAATACACTTTATGTGCAACCACTTTCTTTTGAATTTTTAGAAACTGCACCTGTGTGTCACTAAACACCACATAAATATAACACATTCAGATTTGTACTGTATGATCAGTTATTTTTATTTGTATGATCAATTGCTATTATAGCCCTTTTTCTTCATCTATCACTTCCAGTCCTGGAAAGTGCCATTACTACACTATTAACTGAGCAAAACTTAGATACGCCATTCTTCAGTCCTGTAGAGGAAGTGATCCTATTTTCTGTCAACACTTATCCGGTTATTTGGTCAACCAAAATCTAAAATTTAATTTTACCAGGATTTGGTATTATATCACACATTGTATGTGAAAAAAGTGGATAAACAGAATCATTTGGGACAACTTTGTATGACCATTGCAGAATGATTGTCAAGAAATACAAAATGACTTGGACAGGTTTTCCACTTGATGTGATGAATGACAGCTGTCTTTAAATGTGGATAATTGCAACATAATTCTCATAAAAAAAGAGGCAGAAGGATGTAATAATCAATTACAAGATTATTGTTAAACATATGGAGCCCATCACATTGTTTAAACATTTAAAGGCAATACTAAAGAGTAAAATGAAATAAGAGAACCTATAAAAATCAGTAGATGGGAAGTCAAATGGAAGACTTAAATTTGTTGGAAGGCCTTTGGCAAAGTGCAATACTGTAAATAAAACCTGAAATAAATTCAAGGCCATTTCTCCGGCAGTGGGGTCCTTATCACGTAGTCATGACAGCAGGTACTGAATCAATTCAGATACATGTTGCTATGGTCATAAAAGGTCAGTATAGTCCTTATGAAACTGTAACAGACATACTCAGAGAACTGAAGTTGTATGTTCAGAAGAAGGGCAGCACATACAAGTGTTTTATACAGAATCCTTTTTGTACAAAAACTGCAGTTTATGAATGCTCTGCCAATGGAATTTTATTCTAATATTACACAGAAGCTCAAAATCTGTCAGCTAAAATAGTCAACAATTTTCCACACATGAGCTAAGTGTTACCACAATATTTGAAAATAAATTATACACAGTTAAACATAACATTATAAGATCAGTATGGTACAAACGCAAGAAGGCAATGCACACTGGTGAGTCCTCATATTGGTGCACTGAGTCAGTTGGCACAGTGGTTAACACATTGGGTTCTCATTCAGAAGGGTGGTGGTTTGAGTTCCTGTACAGCTTGGATTCTCTAAGGTTTCCCTCAGTCAGTTAACACAAATGCCATGAAACTTCCTCTGAAATGGATACAGTGCTTCCCCATTCTTAAGTAATGCACCATTTCTAATAATATCATTAATGAGAGGTTAAACTCTAATCTTTCTTAAAGAAGAAGTTGAAGGACAAAATTGCTTCCCTTCATGAGGAAAACTGTGTAGTACTGCTGACAACACACACAAAAGTCAAAGCGAAACAATTTCTTACTTTTTTGAATGTCTGTTAGCCTTCTTCATGCAATTACTGGCCAGATGGTCTGTCTCTTAACTTATTAGTTTTCTCAGTTAAATTTTCCTTTAATGCCATTATATTATACCTCCAGATGTGAATTACTCCCTCGAAACAAGGTTTCCTGCTCCAGGAAGGAGATACTGTATAATCTCACCCACACAATACTATATGTGAAAGCTAAGTTGACACTCACTGTGGTGACTGGTGAAGCGACCATAAAGGCATTTCCCATTTTCAGTCTGTCCCATCAGCCACCATGCCAAGTACCAACTTGGCTTGCATGTACAGTACTCATAACTGCACTGCTGCTTAAAGGCAAGAATTTTGGCACTTACTTTTATTTTTAGAACTGCTAACCCTTTAACTGCTCTGAACGTGTTAATGTGCGCACTTTTGTTCCTGTCCCTGTCTGCTCCGAACGTATCTATGCACCACCAATCCTTCTACCTGGTACTCTGAACATGTCTATGCGTAGACACGTTCTATGCATAGACACGTTCAGAATATCAGAACATGTCTACGCATAGACACATTCAGAGTACCTGGTAGAAGGACTGGTGGCACACATAAACATGTTCAGAGCACACAGGGACAGGTACAAATTTGCACACATTAACACGTCCAGAGCAGTTAAAGGGTTAACTGAAGAGATGGACACCTTAAATCAGGGAAAGTGTTGAGACCATTTTTGAAACAATATATTGAGTAACGAGTTTATTTGCGTGGCCATCATCCATAGCAAGCACAGGTAAAATAAAAACCACTGTTTCTACATTGCAGCAAACGAAGGTGGTTTTTATTTAAAAAATGTATATAGTGATTGTGTGATAGTAAAGTGTGTTACCCTCACTCTAAAGTTACCATCACTTTAAAATATCTTATATCCTTTATCCAATATCATTTCACAGAGACAGTTTAGTAAACCAGAAGTATGTCTGTCAGTTTTGTATTGTGCAGTAATTTTTATTAATAAATTAGTTATGTAAGCTGTCAGGTGAGAAAGTTATGTTACAATATCGAAATATTCAATAGTTAACTTGAACTGCACAATTTTCCATGCTCAGTGTAAATTAACTTATTTAAACAAGTGATTTCATTTCTATTTGAATAACTTCATAAATTTTGTTGCAGAAGTATGTAGAGTTACTTGTCTTGCTCACACCATTGTTGTGCTGATGTGAAGTGATATTATTTCCAGGAAAGTTTCAGTAATGCATTCAAATATCAACCCTAAAAGCTGTATTCAAAATTTGTCCCTCCAGGACTGGTAGCTGACTTTTTAGACAATATCATCCATTTTCAGTGGAAAATACTGAGTTATCAAAATGATAACTAAGTCAAGAAGTGAAAAGCTAGTGATAAAGTAATTCTTTCTTTGCAGAACAACTCCACCAAAACCCTCAAAACACTTTTTATAACACTGATAGCCTTTGCAATAATTGAACATGGTTAACTTTTATTCAAAATTAGTATCAGTGAACTAAATTACCAAATGAGTGCAGTTTCAGGACATGTAATTCTCAAAAGAGTCAAAGTGAAACTTTATTAGTCTTCGTAAGCATGTAGCTCTCACTATGGTAGCAGTTGAAGGTTGGAGCAAAGTTGCACAAATTAGTAGCTGTAATTCACAACTATTTAAGTAACAGCTAAAAACTTCAGGAATTCCAAGATAAAATATAGCAAGGCCTGTGCAGATTGTAGCTCAATGTGTGTTGTTGAAACATACCAGCCTGTTAAGGACCAGATTTGACACTTTAAACATTACTCACTCAGATTCTTGAGGTTATACAGGTAAAGTAAATGTTCATTCAGTTTTCTGACATGCAGCATTATTACCATTAGTTCTTCATCAACTGTTTCTGCCAAAAACCTTGCAGCTACTGTCAGGTTGAGTCAATGAGTGACTTTAGATTGGAAATTCATGCTTAGTTATTACTTAAGATGCCAAAACATGTGACTCAAAGATGACATATTGGGTATTCAATGCACATACATCGCAACTGTACAGTTGACACAACAGTGTGTAAGTCACAGTGAGTTATTTGGTTTAACAAGGAAAACATCAAAGATAAAATGGCACTAGTGTATAAGCAAGTTCCTCATAGAGAGGAGTGTAGAGTGTCTGCCTTCCCATATACCATCTGGGAGCAGAGATGGAAGGTGGGATTTGATTCTGGTATACTATGCACCTTCTGCCACACTCTGCAGAATGGTTTGCAAAGTACAGATGAAGATTTAGAGTTAGATTTGTTGTGATGAATATTCATTTTGAATATTCAGTTTTCCTTAGCATGGACAGCCAGTGCCAAGAGTTCATTATTGATGCTGTCTGCAGCATCTGCAGCTACATACATACTCTGTAAGCCACCATATGGTTATGGCAGAGGGTACCTTGTACCACTGCTAGTCATTCCCTTTCCTGATACACTCACAAATGGAGTAAGTGAAAAACCACTGTCTGTAGGCCTCCATATGAGCCCTAATTTCTCTCATCTTGTCTTCCTTATGCAAAATATATGTTGGTGGCAGTAGACTCATTCTGCAGTCGGCCACAAATGCAGGTTCTCTAAATTTTCTCTATAGTATTTCACAAAAATGCCATCATTCCTCCAGAGATTTTCATTTGAACTCATGGAGCATCTCCATAGCACTTGATTGTTGATAAACTCTACCAGTAACAAATATGTCAGCACGTCTCTGAACTGCATCAATATATGCCTTTAATCTAAGCTGGTGGACATCCCACACAGTCAATCAGTTCTCTAGAATGGGTTGCACTTGTGTTCTCTATGAGATCTCCTTTATAAATAAGATACACTTTCCTAGAATTCTCCAAATAAACCAAAGTAGACCATTCACCTGCCCTACTACCAGCCTCACATGTTCATTCCATTTCACACTGCTTTGCCATTACCCCTAATTATTTAAATGACATGACTGTGTCAAAAAACACTCCACTAATACTGTATTCAAATATTACAGGCTTGTTTTTCCTACTTGTTTCCATTAACTTACATATCCTCACATTTATAACAAGTTGCCATTAATCACACCATATAGAAAATCTGTCTAAGTCATCCTGAATCCCCCTACAGTAACTTGACGATGATACTTCCTTTTATACTACAGCATCATCGGCAAACTGTCTCAGGTTGCTGCTCCTATTCATCAGGTCATTTATGTATATGAAGAACAGGAGTGGTCCTGTCAAACTTCCACGGGGCACTCCTGATGATGCCCTTCTCTCTGATGAATCTTAAGAAGTCTTCAAGCCCTCATATGTCTAGGGACCTTTCCCATATGCTTGGATCTTCATTAATAGCCTGCAGTGAGACACTACCTCAAATATTTGTCAGAAATCTAGGAATATGGAATCAGCCTGTTACCCTTCATCCATAGTTTTTTAGTGCCCACAGGAAATGGCTAAGTCTTCGGGCTTGAAACATAATGCACAGGAAGTTATGAGACAAAAGATACTGGTTGCCTAGGTGTGACAACAGCCAGACCTTAGAGGGAGGTTACATAAAATGTCAGAAGCTTCTAAATGCATCAGAGAAAATACTGTCAAGAGGCACCAGGGTGGTGACAGCAGCATACAGTGATAAACTACAAGCAGTAAAAATGACAGCGATATAATTTCTGACAAGGAGCAAGTGTAAGAGAGGGATAAAGGGAGTGAGTCTTTAGAAGGGGACACCTATACATCATGAAGAGTCTAAAGCAGGCATAAGACATAATGACAGATACCTCCCTCCTTCCACTCAGCCTCTGAAGAACAGTGTACAGTTGGAGCCAATGAGAGGGTGAGGGCCCTTCAACAATACGCTATGTTGGGAACTGGTAGGGGGTGAGAGGGAAAACTGAATAAAACTCAGAAGCTGGACACTCCGAGAGGTCTACTGCAGCCAGAGTAGGAATTTGGTAGTAGTATCAACAGGGGCAGCTGAAGAGAGTAGCCAAGCAGGGCCAAGCAGACTTATCTGCAGTAGTTGCAGCAGAACTGATGGAATCTTAGTCATGTGTGGCATGTCATGTATGCAGGCTCAGTTAGTGCTGACAGTTTCAGTTTAAGTAGATGGTACAGAGCTATCCAGTCATCATCTCTAATTAAAGGTTGCAGCAAATATATCACAAGTCGATACTGTTTCCTGAATAAAGTCAGAAGTTGTCAAACACTCATAGTGTTTGTGATTTCAGTACTTATTCCAGGCCTTATCTTTTGTGACAACGGAATTTTAATGACATAGTATGGTCAAAACTCCCACTCATTTAGGCAAATTGACTATTTGCGTTCTTCTCAGACCCTGTCATCCAATCCCAAGCAACACTCACTTTTGGGACATAATAGAAAAGGTTTAACTGATGCCAGACATGTGGGTAAACAAAAGGTTAAACAGAAGATGTACTGAGTCAGATTTCTGTAGAGACTGTGACAAATGGCAGGAAGTTGTGGCCACTTAAAACTTTCAGCCAAGTAGAAATTCACTTCACAACAGCAGAGTTCAAAACTGAGTCCTAGTAGGGTGCAGGGCAACATAGGTCAACAGGAGCATGACACAGAACCATGAGTCACAAGGATGCCTGACGAGCCAAGGGTTCATGGGTCTTACATTAAGGGTCCAGTAGCAGCTACAAGAGATGCCATCCCAGATGACCAGCAGAGGGCAGGAGCAAGGCCATGTCCTCATCCACTAGACCAAGACAAGAATGTAGCTCCACTGAGCAGCATGTGCAGGGTTGACATAGTGCTGCTGACTCATTGCATAGCACCAGAAAAATTCAGTACATATTCAAGCAAATTGTAATCATTGTAATTATGATTATAAAACTGTTAGTTGTAAGTCTTAAAATTTTAATATGGCTCCCTCTAGTGAAACAAGTTCATTGGGAAAAAGAGTAGAATAAGTCCTAAAGAAGCACTGTGTATTATAGTGAAATATTTTGATGACAACAAGAGGGATGTAAGGGAATTTATTGAGAATGTAGATTCTGAATTTGAATTAGGAAAGCCAGAGGAACATGGAATCTTGTTTAAATTTGTTAAAGCAAAAATTATGGGTGACACAACATTGAGACTGCAAGTACACAAGATAATGAGTATGTGGGAAGAGATAAACTATATTTAAGAAGAGAATTACACAAGTAAGCACATTATAGACTATTATGACTGCAGGCAAGACAGAGCCATGGGGACTCAATCTTTTCATGTGCAAATAAGATGGATGAAATGTAGAGATTTTAGGGAAGCTGTAAACAGGGTCACAAGTAGAGAGAACAGAAAAGATGTCATGGAGATGGTAGACTCTTTAGGAAGAGAATGTGTTATACAGGGGCTGAGTAATTACTGAATGTAAATCATAGTCAGAAGTCGTGGTGACGGAATTGGATTATCTGCGGTGGTGGAATCAGCAGTACAGGGAGAAAGTGCTCTATTGTTAATGAGTGAAAGAGGAATAGCCTTGAGAACAAGAATCATGTGCAAATCAAATTATGGAGTTGCCTAGAAAAAGTAAAGCATTAAGATGTTTTAGATGTGGGTTACAAGAGCATATAGCAAGTAGGTGTAGGAGATACAAGGTGATAGGAAGAGTTCATGCTATGATGGCAAAACAGTTCACAAATTTATGCTATGGTTGCGATAAACCAGGCTTGGAGTGCATGGCATGGGCAAGAAGAGTGATGGAAAACACCCGGCACATTAAAGGAAAATTGTACGTAGGTCAACAGATTGCATTCACTGCATGAACAGAGATGCCCACAGTGAAGACTGCTGAGTAGTAGTTGTGTACGGTGCACCAGGACAGAAGACTTGACTTTTTTAAAGTGCAAACAAACAGGGCACTATGCTAACTACTGTCGTAAAGGGCCTTGACATGCATGGATAAAGGGTAGAGTGTCTATGCCTAATATGACAAGAAAAGTGTAGGGAAACTGAAGGATGAAAAAGGCACACGGTTGAGTATTGTCATGTTAAACAAGCCTACAGTTATGGTAATAGCCTGTGTCACAGAAAATGATGATCTGTTGTTATACTGCATAGAGCTAAAGAGGACATTAAAGCTCTTAATAGGAGCACAGCTGTGTTTGTTAAAGAAAAGAAATGTTCCTGTAAACTGTACTGTTAGAACAGATGAAATGGAAAGGCTTTAGCTGAAGGGTGTCACCAGTGAACCACTAAGGACATGAGATGAAGTGAAAATACTCCTAAGTGTGATAGTTGCTGGAGAAGTTGGGTGCATGTTTCATGCACATAGGTTGGGGTTATATATCCTACATGACAAGTTGATGGGTAGAGATTTTTTTTAACACAGAATATAGTTAAATTAGATTACGTGGGAAAGGGCAGGACAGACCCATAAAAGTGGAGGAGGAACCAAAAGAATATGAGTTTGAGGTCAATTAGGAAACTGAAAGGGAAAATGGGCCATGCGAGGAAAAAATATTGCAGTTGACTGTGGTTTGTAAAGTACTGCTAGAGAGAGAAAGGGAAGCTGTTATCCCAAAACAGGAAATTGTGCAAGAGTTCTATGTTCTAGAGTCATTAGTGAAATTGGGGAATGACAGGTGTGTAAGTGGGATAAATCTCTCACAGGACAGAGTACAATTAAAGAATCTTAGATTATTGATGGAAGAATTAGCAAAACTAGCAAATGTCCACAAAGTGAAAGATGGTGAGGAATCTGTAGGAAAAACAAAGTTGTTTTTCAAAAAAGAAAATAATGTATTCGTAGAAGTTTACATGGAGTATGTAGATGTATTCCATCTACCAGGTGACAATCTGTCACATACATCAACAGTGACACAGAATCCTGATAGCAACATAACATAGAGGAAAAGTGATAAAGATAAGGCTGTATTGAATGCCCAAAGCACAGAAAGAGGTTTTGAAAGAGCATATAGAACAGGTGCTGAAAGATGACATGATTGTTGAAAGTAAGAGGGCATGAAACACACACCTTTGTTGATAGCCCCAAAGAAAAGAGATGCCAATAGCAAACAGAAGTGGAGAATTGCAATGGACAACAGGCAATTAAATGACATAATTATAGGTGATGCATATCTAGAACCAGCTAGGCAAGCAAAGTACTTCTCACTGCTTGACCTTGCAAATTGATACTACCAAATATTGATGAACAAGAACAACAGAGAGAAGACAGAATTCAGCTCAGACTATCAACACTGGGAATATAGTATGAACACAAAACAATGCTCATGGGACTGAAAGAAGTCTCAGTTAATGAACACAGTTTTGGCAGGTCTGCAAGGGTTAAATGTTTCATGTACGTAGATGATATAGTGTCTTATGGAAGAAACCTCCAGGAGCATAATGAGAAGCTCCATTTAATTTTTGATACGTTCCAAGAGCACAAGTTAAAACTGCAACTTGGTAAGTGTGATTGTATAAGAAAAGAGGTGAACTTCTTGGGTGACTGTATTATGGATAATGGAACCTCACCAGTCATAGCAAAGGTTAAATGGTGAACAACAAAGGAACTGAAATTGTTTCTTGGCCTAATTGGATACTACTGAGAATTCACTGCAAAGTTTAGAAAAATTATAAAGCCCCTCCATGAATTACTAAAGAAAGGTGTAAAATATGAATGGGGTGAAAACCAGAACAATACTTTCAATGAATTAAGGGAGAAACTGGTTAATCTACCACTACTCCAGTATCCAGATTTTACAAAGTCATTCATAGTGATGTGAGCAGTGCAGTTATTGTCATGGTTTTGCCCCAGGGCAAGAAAGTTGGCAAAGATTTGCCCATTGCTTACACTTCCAGATCATTAAACAAGGTGGAATTAAATTATTGGATCACAGAGAAAGACTTGTTGACTAAAGTATTTGCAGTAAGACAGTTCCAACCATACATGTATGGATGACTGTGTGCAATGGTAACAGACCTTAAGCCATTAACGTGGATATTTGGTGTCAAGGCTACTAGTTCAAGACTCCTCAAGTGGGACTGTGTGCAATGGTAACAGACCTTAAGCCATTAACGTGGATATTTGGTGTCAAGGCTACTAGTTCAAGACTCCTCAAGTGGAGACAAACTTGAAGGATATATAAAACAATCTACAAGCCAGGTAGACTGAAAAACAGTGCAGAGGCTGTTAAGAATAAAGGTCAGTGAGTGTATTTGTACTGATAGGGATCAGCTGGAATAAAAGGAAAAAGGTAATCAGGTGAAGGTGTGCCAAACCCACATGAGTGTTGAAATAGAGAGTGATGAGGAAACATCAGTAGACAAAAAAGATGTTAGAGGGAGCAAGATTAGTCCTGAGAAAAAGCAGTGAATACTAAAAGAAAGGCATGATAATCCACTGGGAGGGCACCAGGGCATGCAAAGAATGTTTGAGAGGCTAAAGCAGTATGAGCAATGGAAAGGAATGAAACACAATATAGATGAATACATACATAAGTGTCTATCTCTCACACACACACACACACACACACACACACACACACACACAAATGTTTCTTCGGATATGCACACGTCTGAAGGAACAAGTACTGTGGGGACTACAACCATTATGAAATACATTAAATGTATTTGCAGTTGGGAATATGGACAACCATCAGCAGCATAATGGATTGATGACAATGAAAATTTGTGCAAGACTGGGACTCAAACCCAGATTTCCCACTTATCAAGAGTGGTCACTTTACATTAGGCTATATGAGCATGCTCCATGGCCACACCCAAACTTCCATATGTCACCAACCATATATCTACAACCTGCACTCATACATTCAATATGTATATTCCTGTACAGGTGAGACATTTTAATTGAAAGTTGCCTACCCAGTGTCAGTGAATAAATACAATATTTCAGTGCCTGTGTTGTTCAGAATTATGATGCACTGTTCCTTAAGACATGCATACATGTGTGCATGATAAATGTGAAAAGAATACTGTAGTTCCACAACAAAGTTTACTGACACATTTAAATAATGATGAGTGGTTATACGTAGTTCCTATGGAGGAAATCTGATGGTATTATGTGAGAGATGAACCCCAAAGGATGCAGTATTAAAATGAGTTGGAAAAATAGGCATCTACAGTAATTGTAAGGGATGTGGAACAAGAGCTTTCATACAGACAGACAAAATAATGCACACCAACACAACTACAAAGGAATAGGGTTGGAAACTGAATGCTGCATAGTAAATCGTGAAAATACAAACGTTTCTTTGTTAAACTTAGAGTTATCCTTAGAGCATACAATTGGATATGTGTATGAATTACCATCATAAATCAAGGTGCAGAGAACACAATAGTACAAATACCTCTTAATAGTATTCCTATAGCAGGCCTAAGACATGCTTAAGTGACATATGCCTGCCTTCCTCCCTCCACTCTGCCTCCAAAGAACAGGGCACAATTAGAGCCAGTGAGATGATGAGGGCCCTTCAGCAACATGCCATGTCAGGGGCTGGCAGGTAGTAAGGAGAAAGCAGAATAAAATTCAGAAGCAGGACACTCTGACAAGGCTATTGTAGTCATAGTAGGAAGTTGGTGGTAGTATCAGCAAGGGCAGTCGAAGAGAGTAGCCAGGCAGGGCTAAGTAGAGTTATCTGCAGCAGCTGCAGTGCAGCTGATGGAATCCCAAACATTTAGCTAGGGACATCTGCTTCTTGTATCATTGATGTGGGCTCAACTAGTGCTGGCAGTTTCATTTTAATTAGACATTACATTGCTAGTCAGATACTATCTCTGTGTAAAGATTTAGTCTTTTCAGGGGAATAATTCCTTTACAGCAAGTACACTGATCAGCCAGAACATTCTGACCACTGACGTACTATCAATATAAACCCATCCAGGTGATAACAGTTTCACCTGGAAAGGAATTACTGCTAGTCAGACACAAGCACAGTGCATGCAGTATTAGTGAGCAGGCTGTCCATGTGTAGTATGGGGAAGGCGTGTGATCTGTCCAAGATTGACTGAGGCCAGAGGCCAGATTGTGGTGGCCTAGAGACTCACCATGAACATTTTAGAAACTGCACTACTTGTGATGAATCCAAGGAGAAACCGTGTGTAGACATCTAGACATCGTGGGGTTGGGCAGCCACCCCACATTATAGATGTTGGACATATTTGGCTGGGCAGACTGGCAAAGAGAGGACAAGAGGCTAACTGTGGTGGAACTAACATAAGAATTTTAATTCTGGGCTGAGTACAAGTGAGTCTGAACACACAGTGCACCAAACACTCCTGAAGAGGAGCCTCCACAGCCAACGACCCAAGCATGAGCTAATGCTAACACCACGACATCAGCAACTACAACTGAAATGGGCATGTGACTGTCAGCACTGGATGTTGGCCCAGTGGTAGAGCATTACACAGTCTAATGAATACCAATACTTTCTTCACCATGCGAATGGGAGGGCATGAATCCATTGTCTTCCAGGGGAACAACTCCTTGACACTTGTACTGCGGGATGGAGACAAGCTGGCGGCAACTCCATTATGCTTTTGGGAACATTCACATAAGCATCCATGGGTATAGTGGAGCTCATGCAAGGCACCATGACAGCCAAGGAGTATCATACACTAACTGCAGACCACATACATCCCTTCATAATGATCATGTTTCCCGGAGGCAGTGGCATTTCTCAACAAGGTAATGTGCATGTCACAAGGTGAGTGGTTTAAGGAGCACAGTGGCAAGTTGTAATTGATGTGCTGGCTCCCCAACTCACCAGATCTGAACCCAATCAAACACATCTGGGATGTGATTGAATGTACTGTCAGAGCTCATCACCCCCGTCCCTGGAATTTACAGAAATTAGATGACTTGTGCATGTTGATGTGGTGCCAACTCCCTCCAGTGACCTACCAAGGCTTCATTGCTTCCATGCCATGTGATGTCACTGCTGTTATCCATGCCAAAGGTGGACATACTGACTATTTGGTAGGTGGTCATAATGTTCTGCCTGATTGGTGTGTATCATGAGTTGATACTGTTTTATGAAAAAAAGTCAGAAGTTGTAAAACACTCAAAGTGCTTGTCATTTCAGTACTTATTCCAAGTCTCACCTTTTATAATAAGGGAATTTTAACAACATGGTCAGGTCAAGACTGCTTCTCACTTAGGCCAACTGACTATTTTCCTTCAACACGGACCCTGTTGCTCAGTCCCAAGCAAAACACACGTTTTGGGATGTGACTGTTCACATGACATCATGTGAGAAAAGAACAAGCTGCATTTCACATGAAGATACTTTCTAAATCCATACTGATTAGTGGACAGAAGCTTTTCTATCTTAAGGGAAAATATTATATTAAAACTTAGAACATGTTCAAGAACTTTGCAGAAACTTATAATAAGGATACTGATCTACAATTTTACGCGTATGTTCTTTTACCATTCTGATATTCAAGAGTCACTTGCACATTTTTCCAGTCACTTGAGAATTTGAACTGGGAGGGAGGGAGGGGGGTGTTGGGGGGGGGGGGGGGGGAATTCATAGATTCATGATAAATACACACAAAGTAAGAGGCCAATGCTGGAACGTACACTCTGTAAAACCAAACTGATACTCCATCCGAACCTGATGACCAATTTCTTTTGAACCCTTTAAGATGGTTCTCTATGTCAGGAAGCCTACTACTACATCCTCCATACAGCAGTCTGTGCTACATTCAAATTATGGTATGTCTGTATGATCCTCCACTGTGAATGATTTTTGAGACATGAAATTTACAACTTCAACTTTCCTTTTGCTACCTTCTGTTGCAATACCAGACTGGTCAATGAGTGACTGGGTAGAAGTTGTCCCAGCCTGTTCCCAGAATGTTGAAGTTACCTTCACGTATTACTGCAGGACCAGGGTGCATATCCATTACTAAGCCTAGACTTTCTTTGAATGATTATACAATTGTTATGGCAGAATTGGGTGACCAGTACATACATCTAATGACTAACTTTATTTCACCAGGCAGGTTACTCATGTCCAGATAACTTTGTAGTCAGCCTCAATTTTGGCCTCCATAAACAGAATAAGTGGATCAACTGCAATGAACATTACCCCACCTATGGCATGTAATTTTCTTTCCGAGATACATTCCATACCTAAACAAGTATTTCAAAATTTTCTACTTTGGGTTTCATACATATCCTAGTTCACAGTATAATTTGAGCACAACAGCTTGCATGGAAGGTGATAAATTCAGGAACTATGCTATGAATGTTTCAGAAATTTACTATTAAAATTTTAACATCTCAGGTGTCTTTACATTGTGTGTGATCCAATTTTGCTCTCTGTGCACTGAATGGTGAATTGGAGGACCTCAAATTATCAACTAGCCTAAAAAACCTCAATGTGCACTCCACAAGTACTCTGCTGCATCAGCAGCTGCTTCCTCTATATAGTGACACCTCAACCTATGAAGGAGAGTCCTACAATTTTCCACCCCATAACACAGGTCTAGAAATATGCAGCCAGGACTGTCACAGAACTGCCATAACCTCTGGTTGAGTCCCTCCACTTGGCTCCAAACTGAAGGATCCCAATCAATTATGGGTTTGATATTGCAGATTATAAGCTCTTCTTTCATCCTGCAAGTGAGGCTAGTGGCCTTTAACACTTCTGCCAAATGCCAATACAAACTGAGGTTGGCCTCAGAACCCAAGTCATAGACATCATCAGTGCTGACATGAGCCAAAACTTGCAGATGACTGCACCCTCCACCTTTGAAAGCTGCCGGCATTGTCTCCTTAACATCTCAGAAGAAGCCTCCTAGCAGATATATTAAATGCACACTGGACTTTTTTCCCAGCTCTGAATGCTACTTCCATAAGAGAATCCATAATGCGCCTAAAAAAGGAGCCCCAATAACTAGCAAACAACCCCATCCTCATGGGTCTGCTTGAACCCTACAAAAGAAATGGCCACCTGACCTTTAACAGGATGAAGGGGTGAAGGGGTGAATCCAGATGGCCAGTTCCCATACTGACTGTCCACCTCGAGTGACACAAATGTGTTACAACATGCCATTCACCCTACGGTGGGCACAAATCCCCCACATTGGGAATGAAGTAAGGTGCCTCAGTTGCAGAGCCTGTGGATGCCACAAGCAACACCTAAAGCACCCCATGCATCATGCCAGTTTCCCTGCTGCCATTACACTGTGAGGCAGCAGCCAACAGATGGCTGACTGCAGCCAAGAGGCTCTCCAGATGTTCGCAAACTGTGGCTGACTCCTCTTGCTTCCACATGCATGCACTTTATCCATCCTAGAACTAAAGTTCACATGAAAACAATCCGTACACAGAAAAGGATGAAACTGAGTCTGTTGTTTCAGAGAAGGATTTGCACTAACAAAGTTGTTAAAAAAAACAAATGTACTCTACTTGAAAACACAGCCTTTCACTGATACTAGTTCATTACATGCTGCAGACACAAACAAATGACCTAAACTCCTGGTGAGACACAAACAGATGCTAGCCCCTGACTGATGTGTCTGCAATGGTTGCTGGCTGTTCAAAATAAATGACAACTGAGTTACAGGTGGTGTAAATCTACACTACACAGTTACTAAAATGTGAGGCTACATCTATTAAATATGTAAACACAGAAGAAATTTAAGAATTAAACTATAAAAACACAAAGAAAAAGCTAAATATATAACTTACAACTCTCCTCATGGGTCACATATTGGGCCTTTTTAACAGAAGTACCAAGGATCATAGTTTGGGAAGGGTGGTGGGAACTGGAGCCCTATAACTATAAATCTGCATATATCACTTGCAGTAATCAGAATTGATTTAAGATCCATCCTCCTCCTGTCAGACTAATATGTCCAGAAATAATACACATCTCTTTTTTTCTGTTCAATGCTAATGTTAATATTATTAGGATGGAGTTAAGATGCTCCAGGAATTCCATGAATTTTTTCTTACTATAGGGCCACATTATAAATTTATTGCCAATGTATCTTCAAAATGAAACAGCACAGTTCAGTGTTTTCTCCTCTTAATCACCCATAAAGAAATTAACCACTAGGAATTAAAGCAGGATACCCATGACAAGGTTGCCAAATGGTTCAAAAGGTTTGTTATTAAATAAAAAGTAAGAAAAAGTTAGCAGGTGCTTAAAAGCTGGTTTTGTGTGTGACAAATTTGCTGCCAGTCAAGCACAAAGTAATTTTGTAAACAAGAATATGATACCCAAGGTAAGTAATGGATCTAAGTTGACAGTTTAAGGTTTTTTCATCTACTAATAAATTTATCTGAATTATAGAGATGATGTGCACACTTTCCAAAAAACAATTTCTGCAAAATGAAAAAATATCTGGCCAAAAAATAAGTACATAGGATAATCTATTTACCAAAACCTGCCCATACATGTTTGTGCTTTCTGGTGTGAGTTGCCACTATCTTGATTTGTAGGGCCCAGGTCCTGTCTGGAGTTAATAACTTTTAGAACAAACTGGTGGTGCCTCTATGATCTGTATTCAATGTGACTTTGAACACTGATCTTCCCTCCTTTCCTTTTCACAGTGAATACAGGAAGAATGAATTTTTGCATCAGACTTTGAAAGCTCTTCAAGACAGAGCCTGGTACTGTCCATGGTAAGAGAGAAAACAGAGTTTTTACTAAATCATTAACTTTTCTTCCCTACATTCACAGGGCTTCTTTAAAATTAGCACGTACCATAATGAAATATCAGTTATTGTCCACTCACTAACAAAGATCTAAAGACTCTGAAGAATATCTTCTGTCACAGAAGGAAAAATTCTGTGCAAGTGTGGTAAGTGATTTGTAGGAAAATTTATGTACCAGGCAATAATTGTGCATCAAAAATAAGTTTCAAACCCTGCCCATTTCTTTTTCCAGTCCTGGACACATCTTCATCTTTTTGGGAGTTGGTGCCAGATAAAATGGTGGAAATTTGACTGGCAGGCAGGTAAGTCAAACAGATTAGAATTTCCTTACAGACAACTCATGGATTTCACCTCACCTCTATCTTTCCTTCCATTTCACTGGAATATCTGTTCTGAGTATTTATTGCTTGGTATTATGATGCCTGCTGCCAATTACAGGTGATAACCCACTTTAATCATCATTCATTACATGACATGAACAGTAATAACTCAATCACAAAACTGGCCAAATAGTCTATAGATTTTTATTTTGTAGTTATCTGACATTTTTAGTTTAGAGACAGCAATCTTTTATTTAAATGAATTTAGATTTTTTGTAAAACAGTTACTAGCTAAGCTTCCATAAAAGAAAAGCTGATAATGAGTTTTGACCATTTCTGGTCATCTTCAGAGCTGAATATAAAAAGCAGTGTCTTAGATAAGAGGAAACTTGGTCAGCCAGCTGTTAACAATATAAGGGAATGTCAACTTCAAACTCACATTTGTAACATGAGAATATGGGAAAAAGTATCTCCTTGAGTGAAGTGCAGTGTATACTCTTTGTAGTGTGTGAATGGTGAATTATAATTGTTCCCTGAGTGAGCTGTTGTTTGCAGTTGCTTGCTATTTCAATAAAGTTGAAATATCTTGTACATGGGTATTGTAATTTGCCTACAGAATTGGTGACCATAAAACAAAAATAATTCATGAACAGAAATTACAGTCCCATTTTGCATTATTTTTTCATAGTCATGGAACACACAGTGAAATTGTTACTTATAATTGGTGAGATGATCCATCAGTTACAAAAGGAGGTTGAAAATCTGGAACTTTCTATGCTGAAGAGTGATAACAGACTAGGTACAATCAACTTATTAGCTCCAGCAATATTCGCTATGCTGTGAACCCACTCGCACATCGCACGCTGTCCTCCAACCCTCTCCTTTGTGTTATCCATGCTGCATTTACAGTTAAGGGCCCTACCATTTTTGTCTGTGTAACCTGAGATTAGGTTCACAATTTTAAGAAGAATTGTTCATCCAACAGAAGATAAGGAGGAACAGGAGCAATTTACTTTGGCAGTCAGTAATTGAGACCAGAGGCCAACTGCCATAGTTACAAGTATTATCCTTCAACCTCCACACAAAAGGACCTACCACACACTCAAGATAGCGTTGATCACTCACTCCGCCAAATCACCCGAGCAAAAGTTCAAGCAGATGCTCTATCATGAGCAAAGAGGTGACAGAATCCCATCTGAATTCTGGAGATACTTATGGGCTCTTGTGGAAATTAGTGTTGTCTCTGAAGACTTGCCACTCCACATCTGACAACAGCAACTCCCTCCAATGGTGCATGTGGGCCAACCCTTGGATAAATTACTGCAGGTATCTGATCATGAACATAGTATGTTATACTTGCTAGCTGTAACAGTTATAGCAACAGAGGTCACTGATGGCACACATAACAGTCAAGCACTGGACATGCCAGAAGAACATATGCAATGTTTCATGGTAGTGTCATTTCAGTGAACACTGAGTAGGACAGGATCTCATCAGGATCTACAAACCATGCTGGAAAGGATGACCAACCAATTGTTGGCAGTGGAGCTTCGGATGGGTTCAGACAGATGGCTATGGGCATGACGTTCTACTAATCTGCCAGCTAAGGACCCTACCCTAGCTCAAGATGCTACATCAGCTATCTGTAGGCATCACAGATGACTTGGGCCATAGGCTATGAAGTGCATAATGCTGTGTGATTACTCAAATGGCAAGAGCAGTCCGCAATAGACACCATGGACTGCAGCACTCTCAACCAGTGCTGATGGCATATAAAATACTGCCTAGCAGTAGTTCCCAAACCACAGTGCAATATTAATGTATCCATGGAGACTACAGAACAATTTGTCCTTGAAGATCAATTGGTCGTTCAACAGAACCGTGTGGCAACATTGCACTGGTTACATTTTGCCGACAGATAGTCTCAAGTAGCATTTCTGGTGGATATTGGTTCATGAACCAGCACTCTACTGACTTTGTATGCACCAGACATGACAGTGCCAGAGCCATTGCAACTTTTACTATCAATAACTCTAGTACCAGGATGCTGGGTCACAAGGAGCTGGTAATCAACACTGGTTTTGATAATCCTTTCAAGTGGGCTTTTGTAGTGGCAGACATTTTCCTACTTATCTTAGGAGCAGATTTCCTTACTCATTCTTCACAGTAAATGAATTTATAAAAGGCCTAGTTTGTATGTGGAGCCAGCAGCAGCAGTGGAGTTTTAAACAGTTCTGCAGATGGTAGGATATGTCATGTCAGCCCATTCTGCAGGTATTAACACTACCCCACAGTTTATAGCCCAAGACGATACACTACATACACATGGCCCATAGGGCCGCTGGTTGCATAGCAGATCTGTAGAATTGAGCCAGATAAAACATAGGAAATTAAAACAGTTTTTGAAGATGTTGTGTTCCAGTATCATACAGCTTTCAGACAGTTGCTAGGCATTCCCACTACATTTGATCTTTAAGAAAGATATCAAATGGTGTCCTTATGGGATTACCAGGATTAAATGCCAGGACTGTTCTAGACAAATATTCTATTCCACATATTCAAGAATTCATATAAGCTCTAGCTAGTGCAACAGTTTGTATAGTCCTGGATTCCTGCTAGGCCTCTAACCAGATTTCTGTAGCACCTATGGTTGTTCCAAAGACAGCAGTGATCATGCCTTTCAGCATTTTCAAGTTCTTACACATGCCTTCCAGACTTAGAACTGTGGCTCAGACTGGCAATGGTTTATCAACTAAGTTCTGCAGAGTTTGCCATTTTGTTTTGCAAATATCAATGTTGTTTTGGTATTCTATGCTGCAGACTCACATGTCAGGCATGTGGCTCAGGTATGGCATAGGTTACATGACTACAGTGTGGTAGTGAACAAAGAGAAACGCATGGTGGGTAAAAATGAAGTGACCTTTCTTGGTTATAGAAGATCACATGATGGAATATCCCCATTGCTGAAAAAATTGGTTCTATTGTGAAAGCTGTCATGTCACATCCAAAGAATTACCAAAAACTATGATAGATGTCAGGCAAGGTGTATTTTTACCACCACCACTTACCAGCAACAGTGGTTATCATGCACCTCTTATGAACTCGCTTGCTGCACACTACACTAAAAGGAAGCATTTACTGAAGTGGACTTAGAAAATGGACAAGGTCTTTCTCATTTTGGAGGACAGTCTTAAGCAAGCAGTGTCACTAACCCACCCAATACCAGCTGCATCTATGGTGGTTGATGCCAATCACACTGCAGTTGGGACTCTGCTACACCATAAAGTGGATGATTGTTGGCAGCTGTTAGGGTTTTTCTTCCAAAGGAGCTAATGCCATGGCAAACAACCTGGGGTGTCTAAAACAGGGAATTGTTGGAAATTTATGAGAGTTTGAAGCACTTCCATCCTCCTGTCAAGGCTTGTCTAGTGATAATTTACATGGACCATTAGCTGATTGTACCTGCATTCCAGAAAGCAAGTGATAAGTGCTTACCTCAACAATTCAGATACAGAAAGTTTATTAACCAGTTGATAAAAACTTTTTGACATATTCAAGGTGCTCAAAACATAGTGGCCAGCTATCTCTCCCATGCATATGGTGTGATTGCTATCCTGAAGTATGACCACCTCATCAAGGCTTAAATGGCATATCACCAGCTTCAAGGCTTACTGATGGATCAGCTTCCAAGTTTGTGATTCCAGTAAGTCGAGGTGTCAGGTTGCGGTGTCAAGTTATGGTACAACACCTCTCAGCAGGTGCTGCAGCCTTATATCACGCTCAAATTTTTCAAGATTGTGTTTGACGACATGCACAGTCTGGCACATGCAGGGAAGAATACCATTGTTGAGATTATAAGAACATTTGGAACACTTTGTGTGGCCATCAGTTAAGAAAGACACTTTAAACTGGGCTGGCACCTGCCTCCATTGTCAAAAGTTTAAATCTGGACAGCATGTCCATGCTGAGGTTTGGCATTTTTCAGGTCAGCCAGCAAGATTTGGACATATCCACCTACCCCCTTCTGACAGTTATGGATACTGACACACATCAGTGGATAGATGCACAAGATGATCGGAGGCCATACCACTACTGGACATATCGGCTGAGATCGTTGCAAAGGCAGTCACCACACAATAGTTGGTGCCCATTGGCTGTCCCGTGAACATTACAACAGACCAGGGCAGACAGTTTGAATATATCCTATTCAGCAAGTGCAGATTCCAGCACCACCATATCACCAATTGCCACCCAAGACAGAAATAGTATGGTGGAGAGGTAGCATCATACACTGAAAGCAGCCCTCATTGTGCCACCAAGAAAGTTGAACAGAAGCACTCCCTCTGGTATGGTTGGGGTTATGGACAGCTTACAAGGTGTCTCAGTGGCTGAGATGATGTATGGAGAGGCAGTAAGGATTCCAGCAGAGTTTCTCACCTCTGCACCACTGCTGGACGAAATGGAGTTATCCTTATTTGTACAGAGTATTCAGGATCATGTGGCAAGGATTTGATAAGCAATGGCTGTGCATCAAGGCACATACCATGGTTTCTTGCACAAGGTGCTACCAATTGTTTGCACATCATGCTGCACATTGATTCCACACAGACACCTCTTCAGCCCCCATATGTGGGACTCTACCAGGTTTTCTGGTGAGGTGAGTACACATTTGAGATTCTGCAAAGTGGGAATGGCAGAGAACTACCAGTGGAAAGACTGAAACCAGCACAAGTCATCCTGGCTCCAGCTTCAGATGCTGAGGTGAGAAACATGGGGGAGCACAGGGGCAATGCTTCCACAACCACACAGCCAGCAGACAATGAACATAGTCCTGGGCAACTCACATTGGCTTTGCAGATGAGCACTCCACCCATCAAGTCAACACGGCTGAAGATGGTTTGAATCAGAGCCAGCAGAGTTGTCAAATTCTAGTACCCCTATATTCCTGGCATCAGCAACCTTGCCACAGTAGTTAACACCAGTTCCTGTCAGATCACCAAAGTTAAGCACTATTGGCTAAGCTAATAGTTGGATGGGTGAGTGTCCAGGTCTGCTGAGTGCTGTTGATGAGTGGGTTGCACTCAGACCTTGTGAGGCCAATTGACGAGGCACTAGACTGAGAAGATGAATGAAAGGAAGCACAAAGCAATGACCCAGACTGTCAACTATACACCAAGCAACTATCATTCAGCATGTAGGATAGAGTACTGCACAAGAAGATGAGATGCAGGCTATGCATACAGTGGCAGAGATAGTGTAAAAAGGAAATATTCAGTTTTATCTGGATATGCTCATTGCAGGACAAAAGAATGCAGAAAAGTGCAAAATTACTGATAGGTAACACACACAGCCCCCTCTCCCCCCCATGAACCATGGACCTTGCTGTTGGTGGGGAGGCTTGCGTGCCTCAGTGATACAGATAGCTGTACCGTAGGTGCAACCACAACAGAGGGGTATCTGTTGAGAGGCCAGACAAATGTGTGGTTCCTGAAGAGAGGCAGCAGCCTTTTCAGCAGTTGCAGGGCGACAGTCTGGATCATTGACTCATCTGGCCTTGTAACATTATCCAAAACGACCTTGCTGTGCTGGTACTGCGAACAGCTGAAAGCAAGGGGAAACTACAGCCATAATTTTTCCTGAGGGCATGCAGATTTATTGTATGGTTAAATGATGATGGTGTCCTCTTGGGTAAAATAGTGCAGAGGTAAATTAGTCTCCCATTTGGTTCTCCGGGCAGTGACTACTCAGGAGGACGTTGTTATCAGGAGAAACAAAACTGGTGTTCTATGGATCAGAGTGTGGAATGTCAGATTGCTTAATCAGGCAGGTAGTTTAGAAAATTTAAAAAGGGAAATGGATCGGTTAAAGTTAGATATAGTGGGAATTAGTGAAATTTGGTGGCAGGAGGAACATGACTTCTGATCAGATGAATACAGGGTTGTAAACACAAAATCAAATAGGTGTCATGCAGGAACAGCATAGTGAATGCATTATTGTAGCCAACATAGACATGAAGCCCACATCTACCACAGTAGTTTCAAGTTTATATGCCAACTAGCTCCACAGATGACAAAGAGATTGATGAAATGTATGATGAGACAAAAGAAATTATTCGGATAGTGAAGAGAGATGAAAATTTAATAGTCGTGGGGGACTAGGTGAATATGGAATGAGGGTAAGCAATGAAAGAGGAAGCCACCTGGTAGAATTTTGCATGGAGCATAACTTAAGCATAGCTAATACTTGGTTCAAGAATCATGAAGGAAGGATGTATTTGTGGAAGAGGCCTGGAGACACTGGAAAGTTTCAGGTATATTACATAATGACAAAACAGAGATTTGGGAACCAGGTTTTAAATTGTAAGAGCTGGCCAGTGTGGCTCTAGGCGCTTCAGTCTGGAACCGCGTGACCGCTACAGTCGCAGGTTTGAATCCTGCCTTGGGCATGGATGTCTGTGATGTCGTTAGGTTAGATAGGTTTAAGTAGTTCTAAGTTCTAGGGGACTGATGACCTCAGAAGTTAAGTCCCATAGTGCTCAGAGCCATTTGAACCATTTTTTTTTAAAACTGTAAGACATTTACAGGAGCAGATGTGGACTCTGACCACAATCTATTGGTTATGCACTGTAAATTAAAACTAAAGAAACTGCAAAAAGGTGGGAATTTAAAGCTGTGGGACCTGGATAAACTGAAAGAACCAGACGTTGTAGAGAGTTTCAGAGAGAGCATTAGGCAACAATTGACAGGAACTGGGGAAAGAAATAGATTAGAAGAAGAGTGGGTAGCTTTGAGAGATGAAATAGTAAAGGCAGCAGAGCATCACGTAAGGAAAAAGATGAAGGCTAGTAGAAATCCTTGAGTAACAAAGAAATATTGAATTTAAGTGATGAAAGGAGAAAATATAAAAACGCAGTAAATGAAGCAGGCAAAAAGGAATACAAACATCTCAAAAATAAGATCAACAGGAAATGCAAAATGGCTAAGCAGGGATGGCTAGAGAACAAGCGAAAGGATGTAGGGGCTTATCTCACTAGAGGAAAGATAGATACTGCCTATAGGAAAATTAAAGAGACCTTTGGAGGAAAGAGAACCACTTGCATGAGTATCAAGAGCTCGGATGGAAAACCAGTTCTAAGCAAAGAAGGGAAAGCAGAAAGGTGGAAGGAGTATATAGAGGGTCTGTACAAGGACAATGTACTTGAGGACAATATTATGGAAATGGAAGAGGATGTAGATGAAGGTGAAATGGGAGATATGATATTGCATGAAGAGTTTGACAGAGTGCTGAAAGAACTAAGTCGAAACAAAGCCCCAGGAGTAGAGAACATTCCATCAGAACTACTGATAGCCTTGGGAGAACCAGCCCCAACAAAACTCTACCATCTGGTGAGCAAGATGTATGACACAGGTGAAATACCCTAAGACTTCTAGAAGAATATAATTATTCCAATCCCAAAGACAGCAGGTGCTGACAGGTGCAAAAATTACAAAATTATCAGTTTAATAAGTCATGGCTGCAAAATACTAACACGAATTTTTCACAGATGAATGGAAAAACTAGTAGAAGCCAACCTCGGAGAAGATCAGTTTGGATACCATAGAAATGTTGGGATAGGTGAGGGACTACTGACACTATGACTTATCTTAGAAGATAGATTAAGGAAAGGCAAACCTGCATTTCTAGCATTTGTAGACTCAGAGAAAGCTTTTGACAATGTTGGCTGGAATACTCTCTTTCAAATTCTGAAGGTATCGGGGGTCAAAAACAGGGAGTGCAAGGCTATTTACAATTTGTACAGGAACCAGATGGCAGTTATAAGAATCAAGGGGCATGAAAGGGAAGTAGTGGTTGGGAAGGGAGTGAGACGGGGTTGTAGCCTATCCTTGACGTTATTCAATCTGTATACTGAGCAAACAGTAAAGGAAACAAAAGAAAAATTTGGAGTAAGAATTAATATCCATAGAGAAAAAAATAAAAACTTTGAGTTTTGCTGATGACATTGTAATTCTGTCAGAGACAGCAAAGGATCTGGAAGAGCACTTGAACGGAATGGACAGTGCCTTGAGAGGAGGATATAAGATGACCATCAACAAAAGCAAAACGAAGATACTGGAATGCAGCCGAATTAAAGTCTGTGATGCTGAGGGAATTAGATTAGGAAATGAGACACTTAAAGTAGTAGATTAGTTTTGCTATTTGGAGAGCAAAATAACTGATGATGGTTAAAGTAGAGAGGATGTAATATGTAGACTGGCAATGGCAAGAAAGCATTTCTGAGGAAAAGAAAATTGTTAACATCGAGTACAGATTGAACTGTCAGGAAGTTGTTTCTGAAAGTATTTGTATGGAGTGTAGCCATGAATGGAAGTGAAACGTGGGCGATAAATAGTTTAGACAAGAAGAGAATAGAAGCTTTCGAAATGTGGTGCTACAGAGGAATGCTGAAGATCAGATGGGTACACCATGTAACTCATGAGGAGGTACTGAATAGAATTGGGGAGAAGAGAAATTTGTGCCACAACTTGATTAAAAGAAGTGATTGGTTGGTAGGACATGTTTCAAGTTATCAAGGGATTATCAATTTAGTGATAGAGGGCAGTGTGGAGGGTGAAAATCAAAGAGGGAGACCAAGAGATGAATACACTAAGCAGATTCAGAAGGATGTAGGTTGCAGTAGGTACTAGGAGATGAAGAAGCTTGCACAGGGTAGAGTAGCATGGAGAGCTGCATCAAATCAGTCTCTGGACTGAAGATCGCAACGTCAACAACAACACCACGCAGACAAGGTGTTGACCATCATGAAAAGATCATGTGCATGAAGGATGAAGCTCAGTCACCAAAGGATTATATTACAAAGATGACCCAAGGCACATAAATAGCTTCAAATGATAGGGATAGATATTCTTGGACCATTTGCACAATCACTAGCCAGAAACCATTATGTTTTGATGATAATTAATCATTTTTTATGTTTCATTTCTATGGTAGCCTCAACAAACCAGCACTATGACACAGCAGTAAATGCAGTGGTGGACCAGTGGATACTCACATTTGGTACATGTGAGGCAATAGTAACTGACCAAGGAACAAATTTTAATCTAATGAATCTGCTATGCTGGTTATTACACATTAAGATACTTTAGACCGGTGCTTTGCATCCAAAGGCAAATGGTCCAACAGAAAGGGTTCATCAGACAATTGCAAAGATGTTAAGCTAGTATGTTAACTCACAGCATAATAACTGAGGCATTTGTGAAGGGAACATACAATTCAAAAATCTATACAATGTTATTTTTGGTCAAAAGATGCCATCTCCTAAGTCTCCCTCACAAAGTGACATTTCAGCAGCGACAAATTTCTGTAAAAGGTTAAAAACGAATTTGGTGACAGGTGAAAAAGATACAACACCAGATCTTTGGACTAAGACAGGACACACAAAAAGAAAGCAGTGTTGCGTAGGTATTATGTAGTCAGTGGCTTATGATGACCAACCCATACGTACCTACAGGAAAAACTAAGAAAGTTGTGAGATGTTATGAGGGTTCTTTCAGGTTATAGAAATGGTGTCGCCTGTTAATGTTGTCCTATCACAGTCCACGTCAGTAGAGTTGTTCTTTTTAAGTAAACCATAAAAGTGCTGCCTCCACTATCTGCAGCATCTTCCAAAGAGGGGAGAGGACAATCTGAGGGAATGGAAAGAAAAGAAAAGGAAAATTTTGCCAAGAAAAGTAAAACAGTTCTGTAGTTACCCCAACACATTCTAAGGCCATGAGCAAGAGTAATAAACAAACAATAAAATTTCCTCTTCTTTTATGGCACACGGTTCCATTACAGGATGAGAAGAAACAGTTCCAACACCTAGCATAAGTCTCAAAATGAATTAAAAAAGGGAAAACAAGAAGCCTCATCATACTAAATCTACTATGGTGTTGCAGGATGAAGAAAGCCCTCAAAGTATGTAGGTGGGGGTCTTGTTTACAGGACAATTGGGTGTCATAATGTCAAATCATCAGTGGACCATGAGAATACCTTACAATATTTGGGCCCTTGAGAACAAAATTTCGAGGTTGGAAAACACATTTGGAAAATTACAGCTCATGATAAGTAACTAAATAAGGTTGCACAGTACACAAGGAGAATACCAGTTGTTGTGGGCAGCTTTTACCAGCTACAGGCACAGTTATGACAAACTATGGACTTAGTCCTGTGAGTGTAATGAAAAACAGGTTGACTAGACTTGGGATGTAGAATTTTCAAAACAGTTTTTGGAACAGCTGATGCAGAGGACCAGAAAATTTAATAATGTGTTACAAGAACAGGTGGATGCAAAAAGCAAAAAACAGTGAGCATGCACACTACCCAGCTCTTCAGTCTGAAAAAACTAATATTAAACGATACTAGGCAGCTGCACATTTGAGCTGCAATGGAAATGTGCCACATTCAGGTAGTAGCTGATATGAGTAACCATGACTTACGGCATACTTAGAGACCATCTGGATAACACAGATATTCAGTTATTGCTTGAAAAATTGCTCTGCAACCTTACCAATAGCAACACTGATGCATGGATTGAGACCGTGGAATTACGGAAGTCTTGTGCTACGCTGTTCACATGCATTTAATAACAATACTGCTACCACCAGATCAATTCCTGGAAGAACTGTGGAAAATCCAAACCAAATTAACCATTTTATTAGAATTACTAATAGTAGTACAGGGAGTATTTCTATCGCTATACCAGTGTATGACTACTGTTTAGAGCAAGCAAGTGGGAATGCATTTGGAAATTCATATCCAAGTACTGATAATGTGTAAGGACTGTAGATTTGAATGTATAATTCTCATAGGAGCCCTATGGCACAGAAAACCCTATGAAAATTTTCAGAGTTGAAAGTGCATGAAGTACTACTAGTGGCATCAAACAGATAATCCCATGCCCTGATTCCAAGCAAAAATTACTACACTGTTGAGTCAAGCCAATCAGCATCTGTCCTTTAAGTTAGGTAAATATTACTAATCAGGTGCTAGTGGAGTCAGACAGAATGATGTAAACAGTGCAAAGGATGATGTGATACCATGAAGAGATGTAGAAAGGGAAGTGTACATAAGTATAAATAAATTAGAGTCCACATTTCAGTAAATTTCAAGGGCAAATTATCTTTCTAGAAGGGACGAAATGTAAAGAGGTAAAATTATAAATGATACTTAGATCCAGTAGTTCAGCACCAAGGCAGAATCAGGACATGTCAAAGTTAGGTGCTGGCCAGCTGGTCAGCAGCTTCACAACCACCTCTTTGTTGAAGTACTACTTGTGCCAGCATTGGGTGAGCCTTCATGGAGGTTTTGCAGCCTGATTATGACAACTGGGTCGCTGGTAGAATTGGTGTGAAGAGTGAGCTCGTACTGATGACCTTGCTATCATAGCTGATACTTGATGCTGGGTTCTACGTTACAGTATTGAGACTAGTAACTGCAGAATAGAAAACTGAATAAAATGCTTTAGCAAAGTATAACAAGGTGGCCATAATGGCTTACTGTGGGCTAGGGTTCTCTAGTGAGAAAGGATGTTGTGCAGCTGAAGAAGGAACAATGATGGTTACAATGACTTCTTCGTTGAGGCTGGGACATGAACTGCTGACTACTGACTGCTGCCTTAACAACATTACTGTGCCATTCTGTGCTGCACCAATGATGCAGATGCTTGCATCATTGGTGCAGCACAGAATAGCACAGGCTTGATGTGACATTATTGACTAACTGTAAAATCAGCACAGAGAAGCATTATTTAAAACAAGGCTGAACTCAACTGTTATCATTGGACAGCTGGGCAGTAATGTGACACTACCACTGCCTAAGCTTCTTGGTGCCAGTGTCAGCTCCGTACTTAGCTGCCATCCAGAGAGTATGAAATTAGGATCCAGCCATCTGCGCCCTCACCAGAGGACCAACAGAAGACCACTACACTCCAAGCCCTGGAGTAAGACACATCCTGATGTCCTAGCACAAACAACCAACACATCACAACATCTCCATGACCATGGCAATGCAGCAGTGACTGCAGAAGTGACAGAATACAGTTAGCAGCAAGAGACCACCACACCAAGGAAACATTTTCACATTTGCTATGCTGCCAACCAATGATTTTAAACAAGCCTCAGTAAAGAAGTCACTGTAACCATCATCAGTCCGTCAGCTGCACAACATCCTTACTCACCAGAGAACTCTATCTCACACTAAGCCATCACAGGCATCATGTTATTCTTTGCTAAAGCATTTTATCGAGATTTCCATTCAGCAGTTACTACTCTCAATACTGTAACATAAAAACTGCCATCAAGTATCAGTTATGACAGCAAGGTCATCAATAAGAGTTCAGTCTTCACACTAAAACACATAGAAAGCATTGGGCACAGAGAAGTATACAAGGAGCTGAATTTCCTGTCTCGGCAGTGCTCCTAATTATACATACACAGAATGCTGTAGTTAATTCCAATATTCCATAAATAATTCAGTCACAAAACTATCTATAAATCATAAATGTTGAATGATAAAATAAATGCTGGAGGGGGGAATCAAACTAGTGACTTGCACATTGTGAGACAGCGACTATAACCACTGCACTGTGGTTCACATACAGCCTACAGCATAGCTCCCCATACTTACAAGACAGTGACCCACTGTTTTAGAGTAGATTATAGCTTACTGGGTTTAAACCTAGTCAGTTGCTGTGCTGGTGGATCCATGTATTCTGATGATATTGTCATTTCCTTTTGGTTATCGTAACATTCTAATACAGTTACATCCAATGGAGCATCACAGCTATCGGGCAAGTTTTCATGCTCTCTGTACCAAAATCCTCTGTCTTTGATCTGCACCTCAGGTCTATCATACAGCTCCATGCTAAGGACATGGACAACATCTCTGTGCTATTGTCTCCCCAATGTAAGGTCATCCTCAAATTCATAAATGACTTCTGATAAGCAGTGAAGAATTCAGTACTAGTCAAAGTCACACTTTAATGTTTTTCTTGATAGGCTGAACTTCCCCACAGGTGTAAAAACCATCAATGGATCACCTGGGTTGTAACTTACAGGTCAGTATTTGGTGTTCTAGTTTTCATGGTCCTTATTGTAGAGGTTCATGAGATATGACCCTATGTGAGCTCAGGATGGTCGAGGGGGGCAGGTGATGGAAAGGACCTGTGTCACATCCAAGGTGTGAATAAGAACGTATTAAATTAACACCAATTTATTGCTGAGAGTTTTACAGTAATTCAGTCTCTTCTTCGGTGCAGCCTGGTGCTGCATCCACATCACAAGAACATCCTGAGCGGCATGTCAACACCCATTGTAGAATCTGCTGTCAAAGCCCTTTGTGTTGCCCACAGTCAATTCAGTGGCCTTGTGCATGACAGCTCAAATATCTGCATGTCCCCACAGCCTAGTGTGATTCTGTACACCCGCTGAAGCATCAGCACTCTGGCTAAATTTAGTTTTGCTTAGGCTTGCCCCCAGAAATCTGCATAACAACGATGACAGTTGTCATTATACCAAGAAGACAGAAGTGCCAACAGTGAAACAAGACAGGCTAAGGGGTGGTCCCAGCATAGAGCCAGTAAAGAAGTACACGAACTACCAAGGAGTGGTGGCATCAGGTGCCCTGCTCCCAAGTTGAACAGCTTGCAGTCAGACAGATTAATTCTGCATCCTCAGATGATCTGCCTGGTCCTCATCTTTAGTCAGTCACTGTTGTAACTGGTAGGAATTGCAGCTGGCAGAGCTGAAGCCTGGTCTCCGGAACGAATCCGCCTGGCAGACGTGTTGAGGTCCGGTGAGCCAGCCAATCTGTGGATGGTTTTCAGGCGGTTTTCCATCTGACTCAGCAAATGCAGGCTGGTTCTCCTTCTTCTGTCTCAGCTACACTATGTCGGCGATTGCTGTGCAAACAAGTTCTCCACATACACGTACACCACCATTACTCTCATTACTCTACCACGCAAACACAGGGGTTACACTTGTCTGGTGTGAGACATTTCCTTGGGGGGGGGGGGGGGGGGGGGAGTTTCTCCACTGGAGGCCAAACTGCACAATAACCCTGAACGAGTGGTTTAGTGTGGGGTGGCAGAAGGTTGAAGTGGACTGCGGTAGTCGTCGTGTGGTTGTGGACCACTGCGGCTGCAGTGGGGATGGAGCCTCTCCATCGTTTCTAGGCTCCTCGTTAACATACAATACAATACAATGTTCAGTTTCAGAGCCTTGGAGTGTCCTCTTATGCAAAGTTTTCACCCTGATAGGTATTCTTGCATAGTCTTTAGATGCAGTTACTACATGCTGCCCCATTAACAGAATATTGTTACATGTGACCTTTGCAATGATGCAATGTTGATGAATTGAATGTTCCCAACTCACAGACTTGCACAGTCTATGGCAGTGTGCTCCCTGCTTGTTTGTGTTCTGGTGCCCTAAGTATTTACACTTGTTATGCAACCATTGTATAATGAGTAGGTGCCTGGACATCGTTCCAGAGAGCTAAGAAAGTTTATTCTTCACTCTAACACTATTTTACTGTGCAACATTCCCATGTCCTTTATAAAATTTGTCCTGGATACTTAACCTCAGATCCTCCCTCTTTCTAATATACATGTTCACATCTTCATAATTAGTTTGCGCATCGTTGGGTACATTTTCCTTCTGCATACAGCTAATTCCAAAAAGCCTAATCCCTTACATGCATTTCCTTACTTCATTACATTGATTTATTTACTAATGCCTAGATCTATAACTTAATTACTCTGTATTACTCCCTGTCACATTAATAAACCAGGTAACAGGTAGCTGATGTGCAGGTAATTCTTTGTACTGTCCTGTATTTTGCTTGCAAAAACACAAATTACACAAATGGCAACCAGGATCTCTACAGTACTGGTAGCCGAAATGTTATACTCGTAATACTGCTTCGCTGCTCCTCTTGGTACTGTTAGATGTGTTGCAACATCTTTTCTGAGGAAATCCACCCCTTCTGTGATGGTATAGATTTATCTAATAACTGAAGGAGATTTGGATTTAAGGTATTGTTCAAAAATGTCAAGTTTTGAACTGGCAGTATCTCTAATGGCTTTTCTGGTCAAAACAGTGAAGAGTGCATCAATTCAATCATTGTCATACCTATAATCATGTCTGGAATGTGGAACGTTGTTCTGGCTATTTCACAAACCTTTATTAGGATACCACTGTCGCTTACATCCATCTTAGTCATATCCTGTGGCTTCCCCTTCTCATAAAAATTCAGAATTATAACCTCTGGGGTGAATACTGAATAAATCCAATGTGTGCTGATTGTCTGAAAATTCAGATAGAAGATTAGCACTTTCATTTAATTCCCCATGAAACAAAAGCCCCTCACATACACAGGAATCAGTCCAGACCACCCTGGTTGGACAGACTGTGATACTCACTGGCAACCCTGTAGCCCTTTCAGTGACATTGGAGTAAAAGTTTCATTGTTTTCTCAGACTATTAGCAATTGTATCTGTACCAAATACTCCCCTCCGTATGATGTGTAATACAAGGAGAAGGAAGCGGACACAGCACAACTGCTACCAGGTCATGCCATGGAGAAGACTGAATCACTGTAAAACTCTCAGCAATAAATGGATGTTAATTTAATGATGTCCCATTGATGCCTTTGGCATATCACAGGCCCTCAACACTGCCTCTCCACTAGACCATCTCAAACTATCGTACGAGGATCACATCCAGTAAACCCCTACAATTTGAAGTCAGAAGTGTTTAAGTCAGCTGCCACTGCCATAGAGGAACCTCTCCTGCACATCAGAAGCCTAACTCAACCTCTGTCATTGTGTGGTGTGGCGAGTGACCAATTTTTGTTCATATGTTATTTTTTATTTCATTTTGCGGCCATGCTAAGTCAACATAAAAGCTTAAAGGGTCACAATGTCTAGACAACAGGAACCTGCAGATCTGTTGCATCTTGCATTAGGGCAGAGCTGGTAACCTGCGATATTTTAGGAGATTTGGCCATGAAGAAACTGCTGGGACATGATAAATAGGAAGGATTAGTGTATTTCTTGAAAGTCTCTTTGAGTTTGCTGCTGGATCCTAAAATCAACTTGATTCGATATTTCAGCAATCCAACTGTTTGCCATCTTCAGGAGAAAGCTGCTTCTGCCGATGAGTCCTGCTGAGAACTGCTGATTGCTTGTTGATAAAATGTCAATGTAATGGGTTCTCATTTGTTGTGTGGCATAATGGATGTTACATAATGACCAGAAATGCATTCAGCAGCTTTCAGTGAAGCCAATGAAGCTCTGGAGAGTCAGGTAGCCAAGTTACTTCTGGATAATGTAGAATAATACTGGGTCAATGAGGAGTTGCAGAATGAACTGGAAGGGTTACAAATCATGAGTGGGGAGATGTAATCTCAGGGAAGGGACACAAAGGCCTTATTGAACATACCTGTCCTGTTCATTGATCCCACAGCAGCCAGCCTCATTATACCTTTTCCTGGAAAAAATTCCAAGGATGAACTAATCTTTGTTGATGATGTGAGGGGAGCAGCCAAGTTAGGGAAGTGGTCTAAGGAAATGTGTCAGTACATGGCTAAATTATGATTTGTTGGTGATGCTAAAACATATGTAATGTACCATGAAATCCTTACTAAGGTACAGACATTTGGACAACTGGCTGAAAGGATTATCCAGCAATATTGTAAGCAGATTGTTGGGGAAAAACTCATTGAATTAACACAGAAGCACAATGAGTCGGTAGAGGCATTCTCTGACAGAATTCATAAACTAAACTCACAGACTTATGAATTGATGCAAATTTTAGAGGCAGATAGAGTCCTCTTGTGGGAGGTATGTAACAAGGCCTTGAACATATTCGTAAGGAGTATTTCAGTTGATATGTTATGGAGGGTGACTTATCCTCAGCTATCAAATGGAAGATCAATATTTTGACTCAGAAATGGAGTGAATATGCTGTCTTCTGCTGTCACATGTTACATATGTGAATGTGTGGGCCATGTAAGGAAGCAATGTCACTAAACACAAAGCTTTGAGTATGGTGAGGTTGGGCATAGGACATATGACTGCAAAAAGCAGGAAGTAGCAAGTAAGATAAACTGAATCAAAGGATATATTAGTCAAATGCCAATAGGAGTGCCTTAACACTGAAGATCATGCCTGATAAAATGATACATAGCAAGGAAATTTACAGAAATGGACTGTTGCTTGCTTTGCCCAGTAAATAATGAGGCACATGAATTCTTGGTGGACACAAGTGCACAGGTGTTGGTTGTTAGTGTGGACCTCATGGGAAAGAAAAGACTTAAGTCTCCACAGTGTAGGTTACATGGAGTGTGTAACAATGAGATGGATTCACTGGCTGTAGGATTGGGGCTAGGGGTTTTAGGGAGCATACTGAAGTGTTGCCACAGGTTGGTTGGGGTACTGTGCAACTCTCACACTTGATTTTCTGAGCAAACACCATGCTATAACTGATCTTTTGTGGCATATCATGCTATAACTGATCTGTCACAGCATACAATCAAGCTTGGTGAAACTTTACTTCTGCTGGGGGAGGGAGCTGCTACTGAAACAATGTCACAAGGTGAACCTGTCCTTAATGTGTTGTCAACTAAACCTCATAGAAGTACACTACAGGATAATTCATAAGCTAACATACCAACAGGTTCGGGAAAGCTGATCTGAGTTAATGCACATACAACTTATCAAGGGAATTGTTGTGCATGACAGAACCATTGGACTACAATGAGGAATTAGATAATATGTGCTATATGGCACACAAAAGTGTAATATGCATTACAGGTATGGATGGAGAATAATGCTCATGAGTTTGAACACTTTTGGCATGGACAAGGCTGGTCTACCCAAAGGGCCTAATCAGTGGCCAGTTTCAGTGTCTTAGAGGAAGACAGTACTGATAGATAGAGTGATATCCATAGCCACAAGAATACCGTTAGCAATTCTACACTATGTGAGAAATTTAAAAACTTACAGGCGAAAGGTAGGGAAGACATGGAAGCTTAATTGCTTAGATTCATAGATTTGTTTAACCTGATGTGTCTGTTACCAACAATGCCTACAACACAGCTCAGGATACAGGCAGGAAGTAACACTGCTATGTATAGGAAGTCAGACAAGGTCCCAAAGTATTTACAACCATTAATGGAGGAATTCATCAACCAGCAGTCAGCTGATGGAATCATTCAACATGGAGATAGTCCTTGGGGTGCTAGCATTGTCATTGTGCAAACAAATCATCTATGCATATCACATTCCTAATGTTACAGAAACACTTGACAATTTGGGTCAATACAGACACTTGTCAACCATATATTTGATGAATGGCTACCACCAGCTTGAGTTACTCCCGGAAGACCAGCAGAAGACAGCCTTTACCACAACACACAAAATGTCATTAGCACTGAAGAATGCACTACCTACATACCAGAGACTCTTGGGTGGAATGCTTCATGGATTGTAACCTAAACAATGTACAGTCTATCTTGGCAACATAGTTGTATTTTCAAAGAAATGGAAGAAAACATGAGATGATTAGATTTAGTTTTTAGAGGACTGTAGGCAACATAGCTAACACTCAGTGCCATAAGAACCAGTTTGCCTAAATGGAGGTAAACTAACTCAGGCACGTAATTAATCACAAAGGAGTAAAAACTGATGCATGTATAATGTAAGTGGTTCATAACTTTGTTCCACTGCAGATTATGAAATAGGTGCAATGATTCCTCAAACACTGTAATCATTATATAAACTTTGTGAGGGATTTTACACAAATTGCTGAGCCCTTGAATTATTTAGTGAAATTTGAATGGTCAACAGAGTGTCAAGGTAAATTTGGGAAATTAAAACATGTAACTTCAAGCAAGTGTTCATCCTATCATGTGATGCAAGCCATATGGCAGTTAGTTGTGTTTTGAGCTGAACTGTTGATAACAGGGAACATTTAGTGGCTTTTGCATCAGGACAGTTCAACAACGCAGAATGTAACTATTCCACAACAGAGAGAGATATGCTATCTGTTATTTACAGTGTTACATACTTTTGGGATTATTTACATGGACAAATGTTTAAGGTAGTTACAAATCATATTTTCCTTAAGTGGATGTTGGTATTAAAAGACTCTTCCAGCAGGTTGACATGGTGGGTGTTAAAGCCGATCAAGTTCAATTATAAAGTGGTGCATAGGCCTGTGAAAAAGCACACAAATGCAGACATGCTTGTTGCAGAAATGCAGCTACCAGACCACATCAAGGAAGTGACAACCACAGTAAAACTCTCAGCAATATATGAATGTTAATTTAATGCTGCCTCTGACACTCTGTTTGTGACATAGGTTCTCACCTCTGCCTCTCCACCCGATGTTCCTGAACCCTTACAGGCGGTCACATCCAGTGAACGCCTACATTATCGTGGACTTCCAAAATACATGTGTGTGTGTGTGTGTGTGTGTGTGTGTGTGTGTGTGTGTGTGCGTGTGTGTGTGTGTGTCACTTGTCATGCTGCTTCAGCCCTTGTGATGATTGGCTGATTTAATCATCCTCAGCATCATCAGGCTTAAATGGAAACTAAATATTCATTGGAGTTTCAGCCTCTTGTCTGTGGATCAGGAAAAGCAGCCTGAAGCCTGTAGTGTTCAGCTTTTTTGTGTTGTATGTAAATATCACAATAGGCAGTAGCATATCCCAAATTTTCTGCTCAGTGTCAATGGAAATCAAGAACATATCTGCAAACATCTTATTAAAACATTCCATGAATTCGTTCATCTATGGGTGTAATCAGTTGTCATCCAGTGTATGATATATCATAAAATTACTTCTACTGACAGTCTTGTCTGATACACTTTTCCACAATCAGACTTCATTACATATGAAACTTTGTTCCAACATTTCATCTTCTACAAGAAACCTGGTGACTGCAAGAGATTCAGCAAATGGTAGCAGTTTTGTGACAGTACAGTGGGTGATGTAGTCAGTGCATACTATTATTCATTTAATCTCATTTATTGACTTGGGAAATGTCCCCAAAAGATCAATTCAAATATGCAGAAATGAAGAAACTGCAGGAAGAACTGGTACTACATGTTGTGGGTCTGAGGCACATGCTTCTATCATTGGAATTCCCTACAGTGGCTTAAATTATGTCAGATCAGTATATATCTGGCTAATGATACCTGCTTCTGACATTATAATGGGAATTTTTAATCCCAGGGTGTTGTGAAAATACCTCAGTATGACTGGCCATAAATAAACTATGATGATGAGCAACCATTTCCATCCCATTTGTTCTGTACTACTTTGCACACAATGGTAAGGAGAGGAGAGGAGAGGAGATGAGAGCTAAAGAGTGGTGCAGCAGCTGTTGTAGGGAAGACGGACAAGAGCAGAAATGATTGCAAACACATAAATAGAGTAAACAGAAGTTTTGCTTGACCTACAGCTTTCTCCAAGTGTTGTGAAGAAAGCTTACAAAAGAACAAACAGCAAGAATGTCCAGTTATTATAAAAAACAAACTAAGGAGTGGTGGGTTATCCAAGGCATGAGTGAACTGTCGAAGGCTGACTATGACTGAAGACTGATGAAGACTGCAACTGACTGGGCCAAGTAGCTGCCACCAGCAATCCTATATAGTGGCAGCAGAGGGCTCTCACAGTTGGAGCCACTGAAGGCATGGCTCTGAAGGCACACACCATTGGATCTGCTGGGTCAACATGTGACTGCTATCAACATCTGTCTGAAACAAGTGTTTCAATTACCAGCCGTGACAGATTGGTGAGGGTGCTATCAATCAATGATACCATGCAAATGGGTCATCATTCCTTTTAAACCATGTTCCATCATTAGTCTGAATTCTCTTTCCATAATTTTTTTTCTTCTCTAAGGTATCTATGGTCTTCAGTGATGCTGGATCTACCCCTTTATTTAGTGGCTATGATCAGTAATGCAGCAACGATTTTGATGCCATCAAAACTGTAATGTTCTTCCAGTAAATTCTATACTAGGTGGTTGGCTTCCTTGAATGTGTCCCATTTTAATACTACTGTGATGTCATATACTTGACTCTTCAGTGTCCATCTTGTCACTCATCCTGATGGACCTTTACACTTGTCAGCCAGCATAATGAATGATCTATCTTATAAATTGCGTCATAACTTACTGATTGGCCAAACAACTACAACACACTCTTTTTCAGTGATAGAGTAATTTTTCTCAGACTGGAGAACATTCTGGACCTATAATGTCTCATTTAGTGACTTCCTCAGTTTGCACTAAAACTGCATCTATCCTATAATCATTAGTAAAAGTATATAGTTCCATCTCAGCATTATCATTTAAAAAATACCAGGACTGGTGAAGAGGTCTACTGAAGGATATAGAAAGATCTTTCTTGTTCCCTGCTCCAAGAAAATTTTACACTCTATGCAGTAACTCTTGTAGTGGCCATGGCTTCCAACTAAAATCTTTTATGAAGCATTTGTAATAAGAGACGATTCGAAGGAAGTCTCTTACATCTCGAATGTGCTGTAGAGTTAGAAAATTTGGCATGGCTCTTGCTCTTTTTGGACCAGGATGAACTCTATTTCTGTTAACTAGATGTCCCAAGATTTTTATTTCTTGAGTGATGAAGAGGCAGCTTCTCAGATTCAAGCTAAAACCTTTGTCATAGTCACACCTCAGCACTGTTTTAAAGCAGTTTATATACTCTTCAAATTTCTTTGCAAAACTTTGCCAAACAGATGGAAAAAAAGTGTTCAAGCATGGCTGGAGCATTGCACAGGCTGAATGACATAGTTTTGAACTCATATAGGCATCAGGTTGTAATGGTACTTGAATTACGTAACCATTATGGCAGCTCACCTGAACGTCTCGATACCAATAATATTCTACTGTGTTTCTGTAAAGTAGTTAACATATTTCTGAGACAACATTCAGATTTGATTTCATTAATGTAGAGGTACTTTGATATATCGATATGTTTGTATTGCAATTATATTATTCTTATGTGTATTCTTTTTTTGTCACTACGATCTTTGTAGTACTTGTAACTCTGATTTTTGGGGGTGTAAGCGATTGTTAGTTGTTAGAGAGTTGGACCTTGAGAAAGTCAAGTCTTGGATGTCATGTTGGAGACACTCATATTGTAGTCAGCTTATAAAATGTGAACTTTAACAGTGAGGAAGATGTTTTCAAGTGTGTTTTGTATTGTGAAGTGATGTTTTGTGTGTTACGCGATATTGCAACAAAAGCAATAAAAAGGAAGTGTAACTTAAATTTGGAGTGCTGATTATTTTTTACATCACCATTGTGCTAAGTTTCAAAGGTTTAATCTTCAAGAATGGTTTGTAAAACACATTTATAAAACTTTTGAATATAGCAGAATAAAACCTAGGCCTCTTTGCATCCGAGCTTGGAATCACCACCTAGATTTTCGACAATTGAGCCATGATTTTACGAGACCAGCGTGGGAAACACGAAAAGATGAGTGCCTAGCTTGTTCATTATTACTTGAAATGTCTTTATTAACTGTGCTCTAATGACACCTGCCACATAACAACTTTGTTGTTGCCCGAAAACGCAGTATTTAGCAGCGTGAGCAACACCACAATAATTATTAAATTTTGACCTTTGTTGTGGTAGGGTTGTTAGAAGGTGTTATGAGAGCAGTATTATTCCAATGAATCTTGACAATATGTACTAGCTGGTAGCCAACCTGCATTATACACAGTGGAAAAGTACTTTCCTCTCTTCTGACAGTTCAAGGTGTCATCAACTGATGGCGATTGATGTAATTCTTTTTGGCGATTTTGTTTAGCCACCTTGTGATGAAGCAAGTTGGGATCTCTTTACTTGCTCTCTTGTTTCATCATCTGCCTTCTTAAATTCATTTTATTTTCATTTTTGCCTAATTACCGGTAACATGCGTGAGTATAATCAACATTTCTGTAAAAGAGAAATGTTGGCCTTCAGTCTTAAGGAATATAGTTCCAGGTCTAATTTTGTGCTTAGTTTTGAGAATGTAATTAATTTCCTAACTTATGTTGACCATTCCTAGTTAATATCTTTTGCTACAGATCATTATAGGGTGAAATTGGTAATTGTTTCGTGACTTAGGTCCTATTGTTGACTTATAAACAAATATAAATTTGGTTCTAATTCTAAACATTTGGAAGAAGAACTACTAGGCTTCTTAAAGTATTCATTTGGCTTTATTTGCAAATATATTCACAAAGCCAGCCCTTAATTAACTCCAAAATAGTTACCAGGTTTGTCAAAAATATTGTTTGTATAGTTATATCCATTAATTTCATTATTTAAACAAATTATTTGCTCTAACCTTTGTGGCAGAAGGAACTGTTAAAAAGAAGGAATTTTTTGATGTATTCAGTTAACTGAATGAGTTATGTTTTAATTGTGATTTCTGTTACTTAAACATCGAGCAATGTTTAGTTTCAGTGCCTATTATTGTGAGGATGTACAAGGGCTCGGTTTTTGGTCTCGAGACAGTCAGTTCACAGCCGAGTTTCAGACGTGAAACATGTATTGGTTAGATTAATAACAATGCATCAACTTAACAGTGGAGTAAGTGTAACACAAAGAGGCTACGTGTTAGAATAATTAATGACAATGTCTGTTCAATTTTGAAAAAATAGTGTTACATGTGCCATATTATTCTGCAAGAAATGTGAACTGTGGGGTTAGGTTTTTACTGCTCATAAACGTTCAACAGCAAACTATTGTAGCAGTATGCTGATGTTGCCTGAAACCTGTTACTGAGGCTTATCAACATTAACCAGTAGTGAATTGGCCAGATAATTGTGTAATATTGTGGGGTTGTGAACAGTGAACGAAAAGAACTGAAATGCAATTGTGCAACTGTAAGCTATACCATTTACAGTTTACATTATTAAGTGTTGAACTCTACTCCAGCTACTAGATGGCACTGCTATATATGTGAATGCTAGCATTGCCACACTGTAGTGCTGGTGTCAGTGTTCCTCTGTGACATGCCCATCTTACTGGCCATTAGTGCTTGCAGTTGTACTATATAGTTAACCACACCATGGCTCTGTCTGAAGTTGAGTATTCCCTACACTCTCCTACTATTCACATATGACATCATTTTATTTTGGTTTAAGATTTCACTACATTTCTGGTTTTTGCACTCTGGATTGCTCATAAGATCTTGTTTGCCTACTGTGCTGTCTCCTTTGCCTATGGGTCCAGTCTCAGCAGATTTTCTTGAGTTGTACCCTATCTTCTGTCAAATATCATTTGCAATAATTGGCAATGAGATGAAAAAATTCACAGCGTATCATGAATGTTAAGACCGTGAAACTCCTGGAACAGCAACAGAAACAGTTCCTACTGTAAGAACTGAAATGGCAATTCCAGCAACAGTTTTAGCAGCAGCAGCAGCAGCAGCAGCAACAATAGTAGCAAAATTAGTCACTCCATCAAGAAGTTCTGCTGAAGCATCAACTGCAGATACAGGGAGCCTACCTACATTTTTCTTATTTAGAATGTTGGTTCCTTTTGCAAATCCTGTCACACTTACATTTGAGGAGATGTGCACATTACTCTCAACTTATTGTTCACAATGATTCCATGTAGTCACATTGCAACTTGAGTTTCGTCAGTACCACAAGCAATTAGCCCCACACTCTCATACATTGCTCTATATGGTGACAGTTAAGTTTCCCTCCAGGATCAGTTAACAATCACTGTCACCTACAAAATGGTCAAGCTGCTGATAACACTGTTTGTTGTTGATAGTCACTCAGTGGGAAACATTTCTAGTCTTGATGCCTTCTCATTGGTTGGATTCTCCATCAGTGAGGAGGCTCAGGTCAATTCTGACACAATTCCCTTCCATCCCACTTTTGCATCTATATTTGAACATTGCCTGGGATGTCTCACAGATTTCCATGAATCATGACTCAGGACCCAGTTTTTCTGGCATGACCCATTCCAGTCTCATTACCGACAACCATTGGGCAGGAATCTATCACCTCTGTGAGGCTGGGGCGACTAAACCAGTTAAAACCACCTATTGGGCCACACCTCTGGTAATGGTTAAGAAACCCAGTGGTTCTCTCCAGCTTTCTGAACACCGACAATGACAGCCCAGGTGCAAGTGGAAACCTACCCCATACCACACCCAGAAGACCTTCACACAAAGCTTGTCACATGAAAATATTTTTCTAAGACAGAGCTTACTGACGCATATTTGCAGAAACATATGTATGAGGACTTGCAAAGCATCAAGATTATCAACACTTTCTTTGTCTTACACAAACAGAAGCATTTGGAGGCTCTCTTCTGCTCTGAAAATCTTTCTGATATACCTGGAACAATTAACTGTGCCCATCCCTGCTTGCACTATCTATCTCTAAGACTTAATTGTCCAGGGGAAGTACCTGTCAGGATCACCTGCAAAAGACTTGCACCATATTTACTACATTGTGTGATGAAGGCCTAAATTCTGCTTAGACAAATGCCAGTTCTTTCAGAAGCAAGTGGAATACCTTGGACTCTTGCTGACAAAGAAGGGATCAAGCCCACTGACCATAATGTCACAACTATTGACACTCTACCCTGCTTTCGAAACTCTCATGAGCTGTAGTTTTTTTTGGGTGGGAAGGAGAATTACTATTCTAAGTTCCTACCACAAATGGCATATATCTTGTGTCCACTAAATCAGTTGCAGAAGAAAGGTGTTCAGTACAGGTGTCTGACTGTCTATGGGCACACTTTGACAGAGATGAGGCATATGCTACACTCAGAACCCTGCTTTATGTGCTTTTTGTCATCATGTCCAATGGTTCTGGTCATGGATGGCTTCCCATGTGGCATTTGTGCAGTGCTGGTGCATAAAAATCGAGCTATCAATTGCCTATGCAGCGAAGATGCTGGAACCCACTCAAAAAAATTGCTTGCAGATCGAAATGAATGCTTTAGTGACTGTCTTTGCCATTAAGATGTGCTATATTTACCTATTCAGGACTAATTTTACATTAACTACAAACCACAAACCACTGATAGGGCTCTTTGAGCCATGATCTAAGCTTCCAAAATTGACAGCACAATGGCTTGAGTGTTGATCACTTTCTCTCAGCCCCTACAATTATACCATTACATACAAGCCCACAGCACAACACACAAATTCAGATACTCTATCTTTCTAACCTTCAGGATCAGACCCAGCCTATGACCAGCAAGAAATCTCATGTTTCTACACAGACACAGAATGGAGACAAATTTTGAATGGGTTTCCCACTACAGCTCCATGAATTGTTGCAGACACATGCCATGACCCAATGTTACAGAAAATCACACACTGTGTGTTCCATGGATTGTCCATTGCCCACATACTTCTCAAAGAATGTCAGTCCAGAACTCTAGGCCTCATATTACCTCTCCAGCTGTCAGTCAGTCATTAACAAAGTCCTCCTAATACACACTGATGCAGATGTCATTATCATCCTGGCTGCCCTGCAGCCTTAGGTTTTACAACTGCTCCATGAAACACTCTGGGGAATGTCACAGATTAAAGTCCTATGGCAGTTACACTTACTGCTCAGGTAGCCATGGTGTATAGCTGTTCTGCTTGCACCTGGCAACAACCTGCACCACCCCAATCTTTCACCCCTAGCCAAGCCCTACATTTCCCCTGGGACCACATTATTTTGGACTTTTTGGCCCCTTTATACACTTTAAGTGGCTCATAGTTGTGGAGCTTACCCCCAACACCCATATATATGGTCAGCATGGCGTCCACCGAAACAGACCCATTAGTGTGCTCGTCCTGATTCTGTCCATCCAAGGGCTTTCTCAGACCCTCATATTGGATAATGGGGCCCCCAATTTGTGGCAAAAGCTTTCAAGAAATTCTGCACTTCATTAGCATAATGCCTCTTTTTAATCCATCACTTTACCCATCCTCCAATGGCGAAGCAGGGCATATGGTGCAGACATTCAACCACCACCACCACCACCACCACCACCAAAACAACACACTGTTGTATCTTGGTTTCAGATTTCACTATGTCTTTAGTTTTTGCTCTTTGAACTGTCCATAGGATCTGTTTTATCTGCTGTGCCATTTCCACTGTCCATTTTCCTCTTGTTGTTTTTCTTCCTGTCCACATTCAGCAATCTGCGATTTATGATCCCTGGCCTAACAATCCAGTCTTGCTGGGTTTTACTGAGTCATACCTTATCTTCTGTCAAATCTCGGTCATATTATGGCACTTCTTCTCAGAACCAGTGCTGAGCTGTACCATCAAATAAAAGGAGATGCTAGCAAAACACATCATCTTATGCTACTTCTTGTATGTAGGGACAAGTCATGTTGTCGGTCTCCCTATGCGCTACTGGATACCTGATGTTCATCTGATGGACAGATGCTTTTGCCTCCATTAGCACCTTGGCAATGAATGCAGTCAGAGGTATGTACTGTATGTACGTGGGTTCTTGACCATGAAGGTGAAGGCATTTGGATAGCCTTATTTGAGTGATAGTGATGTAGATGTTCAAGACACTCATCATCTCCACCAAAATATGTCCCACAGGATCCAGAAACTATTGCCAGTAATGACAGCAGGATTGTCAATAAAACCTAACACTTCACACTGAATGCACATTTATTGAGCACACATGAAAGTATACACAGAGCTGAACTTCCTAGCTTTGCAGTGTGTGCTCGTGTTCATTACATACACACACACACATACATACATACATACAAACATACATACATATATAGAATTTTCTAGAAAATTCCAGTACTCCTTAATATTCTAGATATCATAAATGTTGCATGAGAAACAACTGTTTGAGGCAGGAGCCAAGCTGATGACCAGCACTTTTCCAGTGTGCAACTGTAATTGCTAGACTATAGCAGATGATGTACATTATGTGGCAATATCTGGATTTTTTTTGGCTTTTATGTGGTGATTGGAAAGAAGGTTTTTAGTTAAATATCCCTCAGTAAAACAAATTCATAAAACTGAAATCAGCATTTCAACCTTCTGTGTGTCATTCTTCATTTTCTCACAGTCTGATCAGTGTATAGAAGACTTCAATTCACCTAATGACTCTTTTAAACCAGGCTGGAGTGATTACAGGACAATGAAACTTTGTGGAAATATTGTAAGGACATGCAGACAAGAAGTAGCAAACCATTGAAAGACAACATTTTAACTCCCACATGAGATGACAACTATTTTAAATTGTGTACTACATTTATCTTCCAGGTTACAAATTTGCTCACTGTGACTACCATCTACAACCATGTCAGCCTGGAACCACACTAGAGATTGCTCTACTGCTGCCTGAAACATCTCAGGAGTAGTCAAGTGACCTCATGAGCAATGTGAGGTGGAGCTGCATTGTGCATCAAAGCAGCTGAGACCAAACCCTTCTCTCCCATAGAACAAAGATCACATGTTGGTGAAGCAGATCACAGTAACATGTGGTCTTCATGCTGCATCTCCAAAGTTCTTGAGGTTCAAGCTCCTCAGAGAGAAACGGACCAACAATGAACTGTGCATGAAGCCACTCCACAAAGTGACACATTTGCTATGCAGGGGAACTTCATGACCAACATGTGGTGAAAATCCCCAAATGTGACAACTGTGAGCTCTCACTGCCCCACATCAAGTGTGCTTCATCACTCCACAAAATGTTCCAATGTCATCAACTTCAGGCATTGCAAGAAATGTAAGAGCAAAGTCCACTTGAATGCCTGTGTCGCTTGGCGAAAGTTGGTGAGTAATGTGAAGTTTCTATGGATACCATTTCACAATTGTTCACAGCACTTTTTGAACAGTGGATCATGCAATGTTCAGCTGTCGTGACACAGCTTGGCACTGCTTGAAGATTGTGCATTGCATCCAGCATTCCTAACCATTTCAATGGTAACTTTTTCAACAGTTTCATCAAAACTGACAATCAGCTTCTCCCAGGAGGAATTCTCAAATTGGTAGTTAATTCAAATTTCTGAACCATGTCCTTCAAACCCAGTGTGGAAAGTGAACCTCTCCATACTCCTTTAATACATCAATGCTAATTATGAGCAGCAGCACTATTGCTGTTGTTTTGATAAAACAGATTTATGAGTAAGGCCTTGCTCACTTTGTCCAAACTGATGTTGACTCTCCACAACTATAATGCACACTGATGCTTGTGTTCCAACCTTCCATCACCATACCACAACTGGTAAGTAATGACACTAATGCTATTAACAATGGAAACCCTGCAGCCCACAGTTTGATCATCATTCCTATAAAGTCAGGTAACAATACAAGAACCGTACACATGAGGTGGAAGAATTCCAGGCCCTCTGAGGCAGTACATGCAAATCCCAGGCACAAACAAGGCCAAGGCTGTGATCATAGTAGTGAACACTAACATTACAGTAACACAAATAATGTAACTATGCACACAACATTAGGTTACAGTCAAAATAAATTCACACAGTGAAACATGGATAATCTTGTTGAACTAAGGTCAGTGCTCATTTGATATAGAGCATTTTGCTGAAGTAATAAAAGAAATTGTGTGATTAGCAAATGGCAGACAACTACTTTTCTTAACAGACATAAATGCTAGGTTACCCTTCTGGCACTCTGACAGAATGGACATCAGAGGACAAATAATAGTCAATGTTATACATGAATGTAATCTTTTTGTCTTTTTTTTAAAAAAAAAAAAGAGGAAGCAGGCCAACCACTAACGTCCCACAGAAATAGTGGAGTAGGCAGAAACATAGACATTTCTCTGGCAAACAGCACATCATTAATACAGGTAGTGAACTGGCAGGTACTTGATGAGAGAATACTCAGTGATCATAATGCAATAATTATATACACTTAAACAAACACAGACACAAGACACAAATACATCACGACACCCATGGTACTGCTACACAAAGCAAACTGGCACAAACTAAGCCCATGACTGAAGAGTTTCCACTATGTGTCACCCAACGAAGCATAGAGTACAGAGCTCAGATTCTTACTGACATCTTACACAGACTACAAGCTACAGTCATACCTGCAGCACACTATGCACCCAAATAATGGGCACCATGGTCAGCACTATTAACAAAACTAACAAAGACACTCATAATAAACAATGGTATTTCCATAAATCAAAGACAGCATAGGAAAGAGAAATTAGACCTAAACATTATCACAACAGCAAAACATGATACAAAGACAAACTACATAAGACCAGGAAAGACCTCTGGGACACACATGTTGGGACAAACATTCAGAACAACATCTGGGGGAGCCATTTAAACTGCAGACTGAATGTATCATGACTTGTACAGTATTATCAACACTGAAGAAACTAGATTGTACTACCACAAGAGGCTGGAGGTGCACAGAGCAGTATCTACTCAACAAACTACTTCCTGAAGATGACCACACACGGGACAATCAACTTCACACTGTCCTTCGCAGACCACTTTATGACAAATATGAAAATGAAGGTATCACTACCTCCTTTGTTCACAAGGAAGCTGCACTGGCAAAATATAAAATAAAGAACAAGAAGGCCATGGGCCCTGATGGCATCCTCTCTGAAATCACTTATTGCACCACAGCTGACAGACTTACTGAACAATGCTCTACTAGAAAGACAAATACCATCCACGTGGAAGACTGCAACTGTAATTATAATCAACAAAGCAGAACACAAAGACCTAACTGACCCTATGACATCAGACCAATATGCCCCATTACCATTCTGGCAAAGGCATTGGAGAGACTGCTGGGCAATAGACTTCAGTTGTACCACCAATTCTGTGGCCTTAACCACATAAGTTTGGTTTTCAACCACATAAATCCATCAACGACACAATAAACAGGGCCACAGAAATGACACAGACAATACATGACAAATACGTAGTAGCAATCCTAACTGACACAGCTGATGCTTTCAACAACCTTTAGTGTCCTGTGCTGTTTGCAAAGCTTAGAAAGATGAATATTCCCCTGGCTATATACAGTGCCTTAGGGATTACTACAAAAACAGGATAGTGGAATGGAAGACTGTCACCAAAAGGTTATAAAGAGGGTATCAAAGGATTGTCTGCAATAATCCATACGTGGACCGATTTTCTGGGACATAGCAATAGAACCACTATTGAATGCACTAAAAGATAACAACAATGACATGGCAAATGATGTGGTTGCATATTCTGATGACCTTATGGTCACAGTATCTGCAAGCTCCAGGTCCCAATTAGGGAGTAAAGCCACATGGCTCCTTGTGTTCATTGGTGAATGGTGCACAGACAACAAACTCACAATAGCAACAAACAAAAGTTTACCTACTTCTAAGAGGCACACTGAAAATATATCCAATTATAATGTTAAACAACATATCTATACAAAGAAAGCTATGACAGGATACCTCAGCGTTTATATTGATGAATGTTTATACTTTAATGAACATGCCAGACTGACAATTAACAAAAGGATGAAACTCATGCATAACCTTGCAAGACTGAACACTATAAGGTACAGACTACCCCTTCAGACAATGAGGAGATATTACACAGCACTCTTTGAGACAATAACTTGTTTTGCTGCTAGTGCTTCAGCACATCAATTATGCTTAGATATGCATAAAACCATTGTGAGGTGTGGCCAGAGCAGAGTTCTGCTCAGTATCTGAGGGGCTTTTGGCATGACCTCAATTAAGGCACTGTGTATATTACTAGGAGTTTTTCCTACAGATATTACAATTTGCTACAGAGCAGCTGCCTACTGGCTGAAGAGGGAGATGCGACAAAGTAAGGGTAATAACTGGACAAGAAATAACTGGAAAGTAAACAAGTGGAGAACTGATACATGACAGACAGAATGGGACAAAACTGAAAAAAAAATGAGTATACTCTTTCTTCCCCAGTATCAGAGAGTAGATGAATTTGAAGTACATAAAGCAGGTGCCATGGTGCACTTTCTCAAGGAGCCATGGCCCACATCCTGTGCATCTCCATAGGTTTGGCCTAAAACTGACTCACACTTGTGCCTGTAGTGATAATGACACACCTGAATACATAGTTCTCATCTGCAGTGCCCTAGGAAACATATGACCAAGTTTAGGAAACCAGGACATAGGACAGTTACTGTGCAGACAAAATGACTAGAACTCTATAAACAACATCACAGACAAAGTATCATGAGCATTATATGTGGCATAAAAACAGGACAGACCATATGCTGGAATAAGACAGGCTCCATATCTGATAGGTCAGCAGTACATAGTAAAAGACACAGATACAAACACAGACACTGAATTGGCCTCTGTATCTCACACAGGAACTGAAGACAAGATAAACATACAAACATAGCATAAGTAAGCTAAGTTTCTCCAATGCTATATCAACTCAATCTGAAAATGTAACGCCCTATGTAGTTGGTTGTTATGCCATTTCATAGTATATAACACTATCTGAAGATATGACATTTCTTCTTCTTTCACTGCATCATGTGTGACTGGCTCAAGGTTTTACTGAGCCCTCACACCTGCTGCAGCTGACTATGACATTTTAATTCAAGTCCCAATCTCCACTGTTACCTTAAGTTCAAAAACACATTGTAACCTGATTAATCAATACCTTATTAATTATTACCACAGTCAACATAGGTAACAGATGTAAACATACAAATAGAAGGCATAAACATAAAAACTGTCACATCATATCTAAGTCATACTGCCGTCTCTTGTTTCTTCCATTAAATACACTTTTAATGTTGGCTTAAAATACATTCAAACCCTATTATGTATAGTATTTATCATAATTATCTATGTTAGCAACAAGTTTAAACAAAACTGTATTTATACATTTGTACTTTTTATATATTTTTTATTTTACCTTTTTTTTTAAATTCTCATCAAGAAAAGTGTACCACTAATAAAACTGAATTTCTATGCTACAACATGTAAAATCACACAATGTATGACCTGCTGTGTAATAATAAGTAGCAGGTCTTTACTTGAGATATAAATAATAAATGCAGGAACCATACAGTAAATAGTTTTCCATCTACATTGGCTCAAGTAACAAAAGTTTAATTACAACTACCCTGTATACCTTCAGTTACAGCCGAATGAATCCTACTGTGGGGTATTTTGGAAACACCAGTGAAATGACTCTCACAGTAAACATAACTGTCACCTCGATTTCACCTTATAGCTTTCCATGTGATGTTTCTTACCTCTAACACCCACACCTTCTTCTCACACTGTCTGTAATATTGTGGTATCTATTTGTAGAGGCTCTGAGCAGCTGATAGGCACATATACATGACTGAAATGTTGATCAGCTTCTGGATAATATCCTCTTTAAGAGGTACCTTCTCTCTTCTCTTTGTGTGTGTGTGTGTGTGTGTGTGGGGGGGGGGGGGGGGGGCGCTTAGCTGTGCAATGAATGGTTCATTGCCTTTACCTATATTTTGGAGTATGAATGGCAGACACACTGTTCAAAAGAATCTTTCCTCCTCTGTCCCACAATTCTACAATACACAGTATGCGTTTTAATAATCTTTTGCTGGCTGCAGTGGCCGAGCGGTTCTAGGAACTCCAGTCTGGAACAGCGCAACTGCTACAGTTGCAGGTTCAAATCCTGCCTCGGGCATGGATGTGTGTGATGTCCTTAGGTTAGTTAGGTTTAAGTAGTTTTAAGTTCTAGGGGACTGATGACCTCAGATGTTAAGTCCCATAGTGATCAGAGCCATTTGAACCATTTTTGAACAAATCTTTTGCTTAAATTTTGAGCTAACCTCGGGAGAACTATCCTCCTGCAGTTGCCTGCAGATAATGAGGCATTTTGACATGGAGCACAAGCAAGGAGATTGCACTGGTGGGTAATATTCTTTTCAAAGGCACCACACCAGCTCTCTTCATCATCTTATTTTGAATAGGCCAACTAAGGACCACAACATTCAACTACTGCATTTGGAGTGAGCTTTGATGTTTGCCCAGCAGTTATGCATCCTCTGGCTGTGTTGTTCCTTCCTCTCCTGTGTCCAGAGGGCACCAGTCTTCTTTCTTGGTAGTTTGTCGTGGAACCTCTTTTGTTTAAGCTTCATCCTGAGTATTATCCGATCCTTGAAGTTTCCTTCCCAGTTCCTGAAGATCTTTCTCCGCTTCCATCAACCATGGTAACTTGGTCTTCCTCTATTGCCAGTAGCAGAGAAGCTGGTTGGTCAATGTGTCATGATGCATCCTGTAAATGTGTCCATAAAATGCTAGACATTTTTTCCTAGCTACATCTGCGATTCTTTCACAGTACTTGTAGAGCTCTTGGTTGGGTCACCTTTTATAATTGTCACCCTCCTTGACTGTCCCCAGTATCTTCCTCATTATCTTTCCTCCTGGATTTTGAGCTTTTCAGTAAGTCCCTTCCTACTGAATATTAAACATTCTGAAACATATAAGGCTTCATGACGGATGATTGTATGGTAGTGTTTCACTTTAATGTTATGTGAGTGAAATTTTTTATTATAAGTATTCTTGGTCAGCTGGTATGCCAGCTCTAGCTTGCTGACTTGAGTTGATAGTGCTGTTGCTTCAGATAGATTATGTTCCAGCCATTTTCCAAAGTACTTAAACCAGTTTTTTTTTTTATCTCTCGCTGGTCTAGATGCAGTGTACTAGGACTTTCACCTATGTTCATGATGTACTGCATTTTTTCAAGTGATACATGAACCCCAACCTTTCCCACTTGCTGTCAAATAATGTTGAGGTGCCAGAATGAGATTTTCACTCTGCAGCGGAGTGTGCGCTGATATGAAACTTCCTGGCAGATTAAAACTGTGTGCCCAACCGAGACTCGAACTCGAGTCTCGGCTGGGCACACAGTTTTAATCTGCCAGGAAGTTTCATATCAGCACTCACTCCACTGCAGAGTGAAAATCTCATTCTGCAAACATCCCCCAGGCTGTGGCTAAGCCATGTCTCCGCTATATCCTTTATTTCAGGAGTGCTAGTTCTGCAAGTTTCGCAGGAGAGCTTCTGTAAAGTTTGGAAGGTACGAGACGAGATACTGGCAGAAGTAAAGCTGTGAGGACCAGGTGTGAGTCATGCTTAGGTAGCTCAGTTGGTAGAGCACTTGCCAGCGAAAGGCATAGGTCCCGAGTTCGAGTCTTGGTCGGGCACACAGTTTTAATCTGCCAGGAAGTTTCAATGTTGAGGTGTTTCGCTGAAGTTTCTATTGAATCTGATAGAAGTGCTAGGTCATTGGCAAATGCCAGGCAATCAACATTGAGCCCATTGCACTTATGTCCCAGAGAGATACCATTTGGAATCACCTCTTGAGCCATCTCCTTGTGCCACTCTCTTATCACCTTTTCCAGGGCACAGTTGAAGAGGAGAGGCGACAGACCATCTTCCTGTCTTACTCCCGATTTGATTTCAAAACTTTCTTAGAGGGTTCCTCTGAACTTTACTCATGACCTGGTGTTGCTTAAACTCTGTTGGATAAGGCTGTGGTTCTTCTCATGTAGCCCTAGTTCTTGCAGGATCTTTATGAGAGTAGGTCTATCAACTGAGTCGTATGCCTTCTTGAAGTCAATGAAGATGACAACATACTTCTTACCTGCCATTTTTACTTGTTGTAGCACTCACTTCAGGTTCAGTATCTGTTCAGTACAAGAGTGTCCTTTTCTAAATCCTGCCTGGAATTTCCCTAGCTCGGGGTCCAGTTGAGGTTCAGCTCTGTTTAGTAAGACCTTGGAAAATTTATTTGTATGTGACAGTTACCAATGAGCTTTCTTGATAATTATTCATGTCAGTCAAGTCCCCTTTCTTGTGTAAGGGATGAATCAAGGCAGAGGTCCAGTCATTAGGTAATATTTCAGTCTCCCACATGTTTTTTAGGATTTTCTTCATCTTGCTTACAGTCTTGTCTCCTGCCTGCTTTCATAGTTGGGCCACTATTGAGTCTTCTCCTGATAATTTGTTGTTTTTCAAGGACTGGATGATTTCTATTACTACTTCTTCCATCGGTGGTTGCGAGTTTGGATGCTTGGTGCTGTCCTGGTAATCAAAGAATGTATCACATGATTCACAGTTCAGGAGATTCTTGAAGTACATAGCCAGAAGATGGCAGTTGTCTATATCATTGTAGGCTAGCTTCCGATCTGGTCCCCTGGAGTGGAGGCTAGGTGGATTGTAGTGGCTTAGATTCCATTTAAAACTTCTGTAGAAATTCCTGGTGTTGTTTTTCTTGAAGTCATCATCTAGTTGTGGCAATTGGTCGTTTGTAAACTGCTGTTTTACTTGTTTGATGGTTCTAGCAGTTAACTTTCATTGTTCTATGAGCTTGTGTCTGTTTCACTTCAGCCAGGTCATCTGTCTCAGCATCACTGCTTCCTCAAAGGTAGTTGTCCACCAGGCATTTTTCTTTTGTTTCTGTAATGGTGCAGTCTCTGTGGCAACCTTCACTATGTTCTTTCTCAATTCATCCCAATTTCTCTGTGAATTGGTTGCAAGTTGAAAGTTTTTCTATATCAAACTTAGTAAGCTTGAATGACTTGGATCTCTTAGTTTTCCTAGGCAGAAATCTCAGCTTTATTTTGGGGAGGTAGTGGTCAGAGTCAAAATTTGCTCCTCTCAACACTTTTACATTGTGGATCTCTCTGTGAGATTTCCTTGAGATGGCAACATGATCAATCTGAAATTCTCCCAAGAGGTTGTTGGGTGATGTCCACATTATCTGCTTCTTTGGAAGTCTCTTGAAGGCCATTGACTTAATTATCAAGTTGAAAGCTTTACAGAGAGCCACAGGACATTCTCCATTACTGTTGGTCCGTTTGTGGGCTGGGTATTCTCCTATGATGTTCCTAAATTTGCACTCTTTCCCCAACTGCACTTTGAAATCACCAACTAGGATGATTGTGTGACATTCTGGGACCTTGCTGACAATGTCCTCTAGTTCTTCCCAAAACTTGTCAGTATTTTCCACATTACCCTTGTTGTCCTCATTGATGAGTGCATGAACATTTACTACAGTGTAGATCTTGTTTGTGCACCAGAATGTTAGCAGAGACACTTGACTGTTCGGTGAGCTGAAGTCAGTTGCTGAATTGAGCATCTTATGGCTTACAATGAACCTGGTCCCCAGGTGTGGAAATTCTTCATTTTCCTATGTCCTACCTTTCCTTTAAAAATGTGATAGCCCTCTGAATCAAAGGCATGTTCATCTGTATACCTGGTTTCCTGTATTGGTGTGAGCAGTATCTTGTGGCGAGTCAATGTGTCTGTTAAATGTGTGAGTTTGTCCTCAATGCTTTAGTTGAAGATTGTCTTGGGGGACCAGAGCAGCATTCATTTTAAACAATTTAAGAAAAGCCATATCTGGATGTCCAGATGGGAAATATGAGTTCTGCTAATCTAAATTTACATCAACATAGACACTCCATGAGTCACCATATGGAACATGGTGGAGGGTACCATATACCACTGTAGTCATTCCCTTTTGTGTTTCACTTGCAAATGGAGCAAGGGAAAAAGAAATGTCTATATGCTTCCTGTGAGATGTATGTTGGTGGCAGTAGGACTGTTCTGTAGTCAAGCACAAATGCAGGTTCTCTAAACTTTCTTAATAGAAACAACAAAATATAAAATTACTGAGGCTGCAGTTGTGGTGTTACTCGTGTTATTGCATAACTGATTTTAAGGCATCATGCCTCACCCTCAGGTGCATCTGTTTACAGTTTCCATTCCATGGCCATGTGATATACATATGTCCACTATGAAGCATAATGAATTTATTTATTAATAGTGTCTCATGAAGATAATGACTGTTCCCTCCAGGGATTAACGTTTCAGTTCATGGAGCATTTCTGTAATACTCATGTGTTGGTTAAACCTACCAGTAACAAAACTAGCAGCACACCTTTGAATTGCTTCAATGTCTTCCTTTAATTTGACCTGATGTGGACATCTAAGAGCCAAGCAGTACTGCTGAATGGGTCACAAACCTAGAATTCTGCAAATGAAGTGAAGTTGACCATCAATACTACTGACTTTATTTGCTTATTTCATTTCACATTACTTTGAAATGTCATGTCTAGATATTTAATCAGCATGGCTGTGGCAAGCTGCAAACAACTAATAATGTCCTCCAACATTACATGACTGTTTTTCCTACTCATCTGCATTAATTTACATTTTTCTACATTCAGAGCAAGATGCCGTTCACCACACTAAATACAAATTCTATCCAAGTCATCCTGTATCCTTCTGCAGTAACTCAAACATGATTCTTCCCTGTACACTGCAGTCTTATTAGCAGTCACAGTCACATTTTGCTGCTCACCCTGTCCATCAGACTGTTTATGAATAAAGGGAACACTTCTCTGATGCACTCCTGATGATACTCTTGTCCCCAATTAACTCTCACTTTTCAGAACAACATAGTGTGATCTGTTATTTACAACAGCTTTGAGCCACTCGCATATCTGATAATCTATGCTCTGGCATTTCTTAACAGTCAGCACCATGGCACCGTGTCAAACAATTTCCAGGAATGTGGGAATATAAAATATGTCTGTTGTCCTCCATCCATGGTTCACAGGATATCACGTAATAAAAGTGCAAGCCGAGTTTCACACGAGTGATGCTACCTAAATCTTTGTTGATTTGTGGATAGAAGCCTTTCTTTCTCAAGGCAATTTGTTGTATTTGAAGTAAGAATATCCTCAAGAATTTTGTAGCAAACCATGGTTAAGGATACTGGTCTGTAATTTTGTGGGTCCTTTCCCAAATGGAAGTCCACTGTGCTCAACAGTGCACTCTCTTGCTTTTTAGTAAGTAATATTGAGACTGCCAGGATGTTTTTAGTTCTTTACAAATGGGAACCACTTTAGATTAATAAGAAGCTAGAGAAATGAAATTCTGTTCAGATGGAGTCTTCATTGTCTCAGTAAACCTATAACAGCATGCCATATACCCAAGAAGTTACTTGCTCGTAAATATTTTGGGCCAGTACTCATTGAATTCCTGGCACAATCCTTGCCTTGCGTCAAGGTAAAAAATTACTCCCCGCTACTCTCCGCACTCGCTACTTCTTTTAATTACAGAATTGTACCTTCTGTGACAATCCAGTCAATGAAACCAAGATACTTGCTTCATAATACTTGCCTTATTCCACAGTCCATCATTGCCCCTCAGCATTACACAATGATGTCACTAACAGCACCAGCCTCAGGGTGTCTAGGACCATCTTCCTCAGTCTCAGCCAGTTCTTGATACTGGACAAAGGGGTCTAGTAACCATTCTTGAAGAACTAAGGCACAACAAGATCTACTTTGTTCATTCAAAAGTAGTACTGTTAGTAGTGAAGAACAAGGAAACTACCTCACCATTACTTACAAATTTGTGTCACTGTTTTCTTGATGTCACTAAATCAGGACTTTTGTTCTTTCTGAAGTTTTTATAGGTCTCACTCTCTCCAAATATTTTACATCACTCAGTCTTTGGAAACTTGTATTTTTTTGTTATCAGTTTACTTTGTTGAGAAGCTTCTGACAACTGTCACCTCCAGCTTCTTTGCTAATATACAATACATATGCCACATGTTACTCTCACCTATTTCTTGCCTCTTCTTTAACCCAAGCCGATTACTTTCTCACGTCTCTTCCAATCACACAGTCTATCTTACGTTAATCAATTTGTGAATACAACTCCTTGATGTTATTGTGCTGACACTTATAGTTTTCTTTACCAAACTGTTAAACAGAAGCACTTCCACCCATTTTCTGCCCCACTTCTCAGTTCCAACACTTCCCCCTGTCCCTTCCATGCTGTCACTAGTCCTTACAACCATCTTTTAACAATATTTATAAGTTTCCAAATTTCTTTAGCTGACAAATCTTTTTCCACACTACCTGAGTATATGACAGTATTCCTTATGGCTTCACAATCTTTCAGCAAATGGCTGTACTTAATGCCCAGAATAATATTCTGTATGGCAAGTATGAAGCAGTTACTGCAGAGTCTTGAAATTTAGCCACTAAAGATTTCCTCATTACTATTACATTGACCAGAAAATTTCATAATTCTAATGTTGCCCAAGGATGTCTTACAGCAATATTGCCTCAAGAGAGAAAACAGGACCCATCTTACTTAAATAATATGAGAAAATCTTTATATTCTTTCTATTGTTTCCTTGTGCAACTACACTATCTCATGAAAAGTAATTTCAGGTATCGCTATGAAATTTACATGAATATAACCCATTTCAGAATAGGTATAATTCAGTTTAGAATTCATATAAAAGAATGTAAGTTGAATACATTGTTATGCTTAAGCAAACATACACATATTGGTACAAATGAACACGTGTCAAACACTGACAGATTTTGTTACTGCAAAGAGTGTTTTTCACTGTACTGAGTTTGAGGTAAATGTCTGGAAAATTATCAGTTTTCCATTGCTGCTATTTAGCTTTTGATTACAATCTAATGAAATAGCTCACATTAACTTAAAAAAATGGTTCAAATGGCTCTGAGCACTATGGGACTTAACATCTGTGGTCATTAGTCCCCTAGAACTTAGAACTACTTAAACCTAACTAACCTAAGGACATCACACACATCCATGCCCGAGGCAGGATTTGAACCTGCGACCGTAGTTGTCGCGCGGTTCCGGACTGAGCGCCTAGAACCGCTAGACCACCGCGGCCGGCTCACATTAACTTAATTGGCTACTGTGTAACATAGAAACACTATAAAAAACTAAAATTTCTTTCCCAGTCATCCAAGAAAAAACGGTTTTTCATTTGGATTTTGCATTCAAAGTCTCATGTAAAAAAGTTAAGTATTTAACTGTAAATTATTTTTAGATAGAGCAAACTTTATCTGTCTACTTAGTAAGTAAGACAAAGGGTTCTCATTCATGCTTCACATCACACATGCAAATGTGCAGCAAAATGCAGTTTTTTTAACAAAAAATTGTCAGGATATCAAGAAATTTGTAAATTCATTAGACATAAGCTGTTTGTCATTTGTTTGTTTAAAATTTCAAGCTCTCTCATTAATCTTGGATTTCTACAGATGAATCAAAATTGCAGTCAATATGATTAATTTAATTGCTAATTGTTTCTTATCTACAAGGTTATGAACTTAATAGATTATCAAAGAAACAAGCATGAAATCATAACTATAGTACACAGTGAAGTAGAGGGTGTTTATAAATGAATATAGAGGTTTTAATGCTTTATAATATTTATTATATTAAACTTACAGTTATAAATGATATGTCAAATGATAGAGCAACTCCAACAGTTTTATCCAGAACCTTATAAATGTTCAATGTGAGCGCCATTTGTCACACGGCACACACCAAGTCTATAGCCAAGTTCTTCCCAAACGTTGATAAGAGTGTCTTCAGTGATTGTAACAACAGCTGCTTCAGACTGGTTTCTTAATTCGGGGAGGTCTGCTGGTAGCAGAGGCATGTACGCACGATCCTTGATGAAGCCCGAAAGGAAAAAATTGCATGGCAATAGGTCAGGTGAATGTGGAGGCCATGCAAAGCAAGTCCTGTCATTGGGGCCCTTGCGGCCTATCCAGTGCTTCGGTACAGTGAAGTTCAACCAATTGCGTACTTCACTATGTGCACTGCACATGCACATTGGTGCCAAACACAGCTGTTTGAGTTGCTCTTTCATTTGACATATCATTTATAGCTGTAAGTTTAATGTAATAAATATTATAAAGTGTTAAAACCCCGATATTCATTTATAAACACCCTGTATAGTTGATTATAACAATCCAACTTCTACAATGTAGTTCACCACTTCACTTTCCACACAGGCAGGATTTTTTGTGTTATGGGTCCAATGATATAGTAGCATTAGTGATATGACCAACCATGTTGTGTAAAGTGGGACCATCAAAGTCAATGTGAAGATGAAGAATGTATTTAGTTGGTAAGTAGAGGTGCCATTTGATGAAGAGCAAAAAGGTCTGCTAAGTTTAGAGTACACTCCATATAACATAAATCTAAGTTCTGTTCTCCAAACTATCTGTGCACAGGATGTATACCACGGCTAGGAAAATTTTGAAATTGAAAGTCCCATTACAATTTCAAAGAACATTTTCATGGAGTGTACAATACAGCAGTACTGTCATTTGTTCCCCAATCAGCAGCAGAGGCCCATTTTTTTCCATTTAGTGTATCCTACAACATGCAACTGCCACTGCTGATCTGCACTGTGAGAGCAATATATTAATAAATGGGATTCTTAGCTTTTTGTGGTTTATGTTGGACTCTCACATGATAAGTTGCAGAGTTCAATGAAAACTTTGACTCCTCAGACCAACAAATCATTTTCCAGTCGTCAAGCATCTGACTGACATTCTTGTTGCACTGGGAAAAAATTGCATGGCAATAGGTCACAAATGTGCATGAGATGTAGTGTAGCTGAACCTCTCCCCCCTTTCTCCCGAAAAAAATTATTTTAACACACAGAACTCAAACTCTTCTGTGCCATGTAGACATACAAATCAGTTCAGTATCAGTTTAAAGAAAGGCACAACATGTAATGGATACTGACTAGTAGTGAGTGTACCCAAAACCAGTTGTCATAACATCTCAAAGCTACTTCACCATTCACTACAAAACTAATATGAGTTTCCCCACAGCTCAGATCATCGTCACACTCTTGGATTTATTGAAGACTTTCTTACTGGGTAGTCATCTCATCCACTGTGTCCTTCCTATTGGCATATGTCAGCTACCATAATCAACACTCACTTCAAACATCAACATTTCCCTGTTATCCATTGTTATGTAAATAGTAGAATATTTCTGTGTTGACACCAACCTCAATACACTAAGATTTAATTACACAAACACTCAAAAACATCAGTCATCTGTTTGTGGGGCCAATATGTCAAACTTTTGGGTCCTCATGATGGTCATAATTTATTCTGATTCCCTCACAGAACTGAAATGTTCACTGTGCAGTGGTCACAAACATAACAAAATGAAGAAGAGGTTAATGTGGCAAACTGCCAGCTGTTGACTTGGTCACACCCTATAAGATCCTTGTTAGAGAAGCACAAATTTGTGTCTACATTTGATAAAGATCAAATGAATTTAATATCTTATAGTGAAGCTTATGATAAAACATAGGAATCCTGAAGAAAAGCATTGGAACATTAATATAAGTTTTTATAAGTATGGAGGAGTATTGAGGATTTCTACATAAATAACCAAGAGAAAATACAAACACATTATTGTAAAATGGGATCTGCCATGACACCTGAGGGGGAAAAACCTATCATTCCAAACAACAAAATATACTAGGATGAAATGAAACAGGTTCACTAGGCTCCACGTTTCTTAGACTTTACCAATAGGGCTTATTTTTGGAGTAGTTCAATTAAAATTCAGTAAAGAACTCGATAATTTTATCACCTTGCCACTGTGAGATTTACTTATACATGGTTTAATTAAAAATAGGACACTAAAGTGTTATATCAGTTGTAAACAGAAGACACACAGTTCATTCTTATGAACAGAAAAATCAGTTGCAGCACTATTAATCTTGACTGGCTTTTTTTTTATTGTAGTTCATTGTGAATATTAGACATTTACACTATTTGCCAAATATTAAACTTTCCCCAGGCTGAGCTAGTATTTCATACAGAACATGCAATAATGTATATAAAGAGCTTGTGAAAATTCAGTTGTGATGGATTCTGCAGTATCATGTTACTTATGAAGTTTTGTTACATTTAGTGAAGACATTGTGTAAATGTCATATTTTTCAACAGCCCTGTTTCCTTCATGCACAAAATGCACAGTAGGTTAAGTTGCAGTTACATCATATTGAAACATGACAACATAAATCATTATTGCAAGCACTGCCTACCTTGTAGCTGTCTGTTTATAAGTGCGGTGATGCCCGGCCCCCTCCCCTGTTTTCTTCACAATTAGCATTGGCTTATCCTCTCCATCATCAAGACTATTTGGTAGATGACCATTATTACTTGCTGCCATTGTTTCACTAACCTGTAGCAACATTTCTAATTATTTTTCCATTTCATTTTACAACTTTATAACAAATTATTATGACAGTTCAAAAAGTCTCTAAGCAGAAAATCCACAGTAAATTGATTGTGTAAATAACAACTTCCTAGCACATGAAATAGCTACTTTTCCTCAAAAATATGTAAATAATAGGTCTGTAATTCTATTAACATAATATGATTGCTGCAGTCTGTTTATGTAACCATGGTCAAGCAACAGTAGCTTGGTTTGTAGCCTTTGTTGGTGGGAATATAAGCAATGGTTTTGCTTTGTTTGTATAGCAATAAGTAATGGATTATATCTGCTTAGTCACACATCAAACAATCTCCAGTCAAACACTAAAAACAAAAATGCATCCCATCTAACATAAAAGAATATTGATATTAAAACCAAGTGTAATTAGGTATGTGCATGAGCCAATGTAAGTAGGATATTGTTAAAAAGTTACTGTTAGCATAAATGTGTTGTAATACAGATTCCCATTTAAAGAAATTAATAACTATTTTGTTAATCATCAGTGTGGGTTAGCTATGTGTAGTGATGTATACCACTGTAGTGTCATCAATAAACTGGAATGCTATGAACACATAACTATGTGAAAAACAATACATCAAACTGAGCTATATTAATTGTCATATCTGACACAACATGCTACCAAACACTTTAAAGACAATCTAGATTGTATATACACTTATGTTTCTTTAAAGAGTACACATGAAAGAATATTCCCACAAACTATTTGTTATAGATATGTGTACCTATATGTTTTAGGAAAGGACAGATGTTGTTACTATAAATATTACACAAACATTGTTACTAAGGACTATTATATTTGCGAAGGTCCATGCAACAAAATGAAAGGTTATAAAGAAATAAAAGTGGCAAGTTTTAGACTTAACAGAGTAGGCAAATGTGTCATTGAATAACATTAGCCTGTCTTACCTCGTATCTGATGCAAGAGTTTCTTTTATCACTTGTATGTTGTTACTACTGTTGAAACTGTACACATAGTTAACATAGTTTGCCTAAGAATTTACTTTTGTAATTCAGTAAATGATTTTTAACTTTGTAGCTGATGCAACAGATGGTTCATCAAAATGTTTTAGTGTTTTGTGAATTATAGCTGATGCATCATTTGTCCAAAGTATCCAGGATACTACACTTACACAAATTATGGTTGTTTATGTGTACAGCCATAAATTCCCAGAATGTGGACAAATGAAGGGATACAGAAAAAATAAGATTGCCTGTATGGAGTAGAAATATTAAATGAGTACGTCCCATACTAAGACCAGTGGAGAAATACTCCTATGAGAGCACAAAAATGCAAACGTGTTCTGACTAAAAGCTTGGATACCAGCTACCTCATTCTACCTTCCTTAGCACCTTTAAATTTTTTTCCAAAAATTTCTTCAAGTAAACACACTCACACTTTTTTTTTTTTAACATGCAGCTTACCTCAAACTCCTTCGAGGTCCCCTATCTGTGACTCACTCACACCCACTAGCTCACTGTTGTAAGTTGCTCATATCCGTCTATTCCCAGTTGCCTTTTCTCATCCACTCATTCAGCCCAGCTCATTATCATTATCTGTTAGTGTCTCTCTGTCATTCTCTCCTGTGCCACAGCCACAGTCTCATTCATTCTGTTCTACTACTATAGTCTCCTTCCACATTTACTGTCCCCCTCTTGCTCTCTCTTACTGCTAATATCTCATTCATTTCTTCCCACTACAGCTGTCTCTTCTCACTGTCACTATCTCTCTCTTCCTTGTTGTCACTGTTATACATTCTGTCTCTCATCATAATTGGCTCTCACCCACTTCTACTTTTATTCTCTCTTTATCCCCCTCCCTCCCCCCCCCCCCCCCCCCCCCCCCCGTCCCCAAACCCTCACCCCTCCGCCCAGCATTGTCTCCTTCAGTCTTTTCCCAGCACTGTTCTGTCACTGTCAGCTATGTCCACTACCACTGTGTCCCTCTCTTCCTCTCATACTACCATTGTCTCCTTCACTCTTTCGATAACACTATCACCATCCACTATTTTCCAGTATTTATTACTTTTCTGTCTCTTTGCCACTGCCACTGTCTTCTTCTCTGTCAGTAAACAGCCAGGTGACAGGAAACTTAGGTCAGCTATGCAAGGACTTTGAGAAGGAAGATAAGATAATTATAGTTGGGGGAGCAGGAAACAGCTTGGCTATGAATCCAAGATATACTATTAGGAGTGACCTGGATAAAATAGGAGCAGAAACTGGGCACACAAATGTGGGGTTTGTGGAGGTCTTTCAGCGCCATGATCAGCCCTGGGTAAACACTGCTGTAAGACGTGTTAACACTTAGCTGAACGGGATGTTCCACACACCAGCAAAGTCTCACATGGGTGTTGTTCCAGTTGATGGTATTGATAGGTGGGGTTACACTAAACATGGCCTGCAATAGGAAGGGGAAAGATAAGTTAGCTTCTCTATTAGCTGATACCGTAAGGGGGGCCACAGTCACACAAGGGGGTGATCCTTGTGGTTATTGGGACCAGGCAGACAGGTTTTTTAGGTTTAAGCCAAATTCCAGACAGACAACAACCAAGGAAAATAGAAGAAAACAAACTTCATGCACAGCAAATGGGGATAAAGCTAACGGTGGTATCAACTTACTTCACCAAAATATCAGGGGAATAAAAAATGAAGTAGATGAGCTGATAATGTGTTTAGATGATCTCAAAAATAAGAATGAGTTTGATATACTTTGTCTGTCTGAACACCATGTAACTGTGGGGATGGAAAATGTCAGTATAAATGGGTATAATTTATCATTGTACACTTTTAGATCTAGTATGGATAAAGCAGGAGTTGCCATTTTCATAAAACAAGGGTATAAATAGAGAACTATTGAAGTAAGCAAATTTTGTGTTGATCAGCACTTTGAGGTTTGTGCATGTGAACTTCAGCTAGATAATGTTGTGTTGATATCAGCAACAGAGTACAGGTCTCCACTAGGAGATTGGGAGCTATTCATGAAAAAGTTTGACTCTCTGTTGTGCTGTCTGTCAGACAAAAAGAAGAAGTTATTAATCTTTGGTGATTTCAATGTTAACTTTCCAAGCAATTCTGATAGGAGAACTGAACTAGAAGTGTTGTTAACAACATATATCTTAGAATCAGTGATCAATTTCCCTACACATATAGCTCAGGACAGTAGTACTCTAATAGATAATGTATTTGTCCAGCTAGAGGATGTAGAACGAACACATGATTTCCCTGTGGTAAATCGATTATCTGACCATGATGCGCAACTGATTAACTTACAAAACCTAACAGGGTGTACACTTCAGAAACCATTAAGTAAAAGTGTGAGGGCGCTCAACCCGGTATCTGTAGGTCACTTCAAATAAAGTTTAGGAAATGTTAATTGGGAATATGTATATAATGAGCCAAATGCTAATGATAAATGCAGCATATTTCTTGACAAATTTATATCCCTTTTTGAACATTGTTTTCCAAAGAAAATTACTAAATGTAACACCACAAACTTTTCAAAGAAACCTTGGATTACTACAGGTATTAAAGTGTCTTCAGAAAGGAAAAGAAAGCTGAATGAAACAGAACTAGTAAATATCCAGAAGTAGCTTTACACTATAAAAATTATTGTAACATAATGAGAAAAGTTGTAAGGAAATCAAGATATGTATGTTAGAGAAGAAATTAACGACTCCAGCAATAAAATCAAATCAATATGGAATGTTGTTAGAAGGGAGACAGGAAAAGTAATCACAGGGTTATGTAGTATTAATGTTAAAGAGAATGAGACCATCTTAACCAACAGTACACAGGTAGCCAATGTATTCAACAATCACTTCTTAAGTGTAGGAGAAAAAATTGGTGAGAATAGTTCAAAACAAGAATCCAGGCAGCACATGGAAGAGCCAGTTTTGAAAAAATATAGTCAAATTAAGTTTCATCTAACAACCTCTTGTGAAATAAGGAAAATTACTTGTATTAAATCTTTGAAAAATAAATGTTCTGACATCTCCAACAAGTTATTAAAACAATGTGGAGCAATTACAGCTGATGTTTTGAGTCACATATGTAATGCATCACTGACTCAGGGTATTTTTCCAGACCGGTTAAAATATGCCATTGTCAGGCCTCTCTACAAAAAGGGGCTGTCAATAATTATTGGCCAGTATCCTTGTTTACAGCATTTTCAAAAATCTTTGAGAAAGTAATATACTTAACAGTGGTTAGCCATCTCAACAGTAATGGGATACTTAGTAAATCACAGTTCGGATTTCAGAAATGCTGTTCCACAGAGAGAGCAATATACAATTTCACTGTCCACATAATAGAGTCTTTAAATAGTAAAATGTCACCAGTAGGAATATTCTGTGACTTATCCAAAGCACTTCATTGTGTGAACCATGACATTATATTAGAGAAATTACAATTCTATGGTATAAATGTATTTAATGAATGGTTTAAGTCATATCTACAGAACAGGAAGCAAAAAGTCTCTTTACATGCTTCAAGGAGTTTGCCACTTCATCTAAATGGGGTGAAATTACAGTAGGTGTTCCACAAGGTTCGATCATTGGTCCCCTCCTGTTCTTGATATATGTGAATGACCTCCGTTCTTATGTGAAACAAGATGCTGAACTGACACTGTTTGCTGATGGTACAAGCATAATTATTAATCCAGTAAAAGAAAGTCCATTAGAAAATGATACAAATAAGGTCTTTGGAAAAGTTATTAATTAATTTTCTGCAAATGGGCTTGCTCTGAACTTTGAAAAACACAGTACATCCCATTATCTGCTGCAAAAAGTATAATTTCATCAATAAACATGACACATCAAAAGAAGTCAGTAGACAGGATAGAAGATAATAAGTTTTTGGGTGTACATATACATGAGAATCTTAATTGGAAAATTCATATTTTAGATCTCCTAAAGTGACTAGGTTCAGCAACTTTTGCAATCAGAATAATTGCCAGTTTTGAGGGTGTAGAAATTAGTAAGCTAACATACTTTGCATACTTCCACTCTCTGATGTCATATGGAATAATACAGGGCGATTCAAAAAGAATACCACAACTTTAAAAATGTGTATTTAATGAAAGAAACATAATATAGCCTTCTGTTATACATCATTACAAAGAGTATTTAAAAAGGTTTTTTTTTTCACTCAAAAACACGTTCAGAGATGTTCAATATGGCCCCCTCCAGACACATGAGCAATATCAACCCGATACTCCAACTCATTCCACACTCTCTGTAGCATATCAGGCGTAACAGTTTGGATAGCTGCTGTTATTTCTCATTTCAAATCATCAATGGTGGCTGAGAGAGGTGGCCGAAACACCATATCCTTAACATACCCCCATAAGAAAAAATCGCAGGGAGTAAGATCAGGGCTTCTTGGAGGCCAGTGATGAAATGCTCTGTCACCGGCTGCCTGGCGGCCGATCCATCGCCTCGGGTAGTTGATGTTCAGGTTTCATAACTAACCTTTTTCGTAGGACTCTCCATACAGTTGATTGTGGAACTTGCAGCTCTCTGCTAGCTCTGCGAGTCGATTTTCCTGGGCTGCAAACAAATGCTTGCTGGATGCATGCTACATTTTCATCACTCGTTCTCGGCCATCCAGAACTTTTCCCTTTGCACAAACACCCATTCTCTGTAAACTGTTTATACCAACGTTTAATACACCACCTATCAGGAGGTTTAACACCATACTTCGCTAGAAATGCACGCTGAACAACTGTCGTCGATTCACTTCTGCCGTACTCAATAACACAAAAAGCTTTCTGTTGAGTGGTCGCCATCTTAGCATCAACTGACGCTGACGCCTAGTCAACAGCGCCTCAAGCGAACAAATGTACAACTAAATGAAACTTTATAGCTCCCTTAATTCGCAGACAGATAGTGCTTAGCTCTGCCTTTTGTCGTTGCAGAGTTTTAAATTCCTAAAGTTGTGGTATTCTTTTTGAATCACCCTGTATTCTGGGGCAACTCAACACTGAGGCAAAAGGTATTCACTGCTCAAAAGAAAGTAGTTAGAATAATGTGTGGTGTTCATAGTCGCACATCTTGTAGGCATCTGTTTAAAAGGTTAGGAATTCATACAACTGCTTGACAGTACATTTACTCAGTAATGAAATTTTTTCTCAACAACATGGACCAGTTTAAAATCAACAGCGACATACGTGATTATTATACCAGAAAAAAGTAAGACCTACACTATCCTTTACTTAACCTATATTTGGCACAGAAAGGGGTAAAATATGCTGCTATAAAACTTTTTGATAAATTACCAGATCAAATAAAATGTCTGACAGACAGCAGTAATAGTTTCACAAACAAATTGAAATCATACCTCCTTGACAACTCCTTCTATACCATAGATGAATTCTTGAATATGAGTAAATAAATCTGGAGATATAATATATGCATTTTATGCCACATAAGGGAATGGGATATTGAGGTATAACACCTTAATGTAAAAAAACAAAAAACACCCTTGTTTCCTGCGTGCATTTCTTGTGCATTCAGCATGTTCCACATCATAATGGTTTTTCCAGGCTATTGATCAATGGAACACGTAACTAACTAACTAACTGAGAAAATTTTTAAAGGTGCCAAAGAACCTAGAATGAGGCAGCTAGTACACCACTTTTCAGTCAGAACCCTTTAAATAAACAGGAACAGATACACATTTTTTTATTCGCCAATAGGAGCATTTTTCTTGTGGTTCCCTTCTTTACCCTGCTGCAGTTAGGCATGTAACTCATGTGAAAAGAAATGTGTTGGTAAGTAATTTTAGATAGTTTACTTATGTGAAATTGAAATGAAAAACTAATTTTACATCTGCAACAGGTTTTATATGAAAATAAATAAATAAATAAATAAATAAATTGGCGTGTGCTTCAGAACTACAACATGTGGTTTGCAGATTACATGGGTGACATTTTACAGCATTTTCTCTGAGTTACATTGCTCTGTATTTCACCTCATTGGATTCTATGTTCATACTTGGCGTGTACAAATCAGGTTATTTTGAACCTCTGTATCATGGAAACAGATAAAGATATGAAGAAAATTTTCAAGGTTGTGTGAGAATGGACTCTTCAGAATGCATTGTAAAAATTACAGCCATTTGCTTTGCATGGCCATCTCACAATCCGCAGCTGGGTTTTGGTACTCAAAATAAAAGTTTTTGGGATGCTTCTATATAACAGATGAATATTTTGGCAAATGTGGAGATGGCCCTTCTAGATAAATACCTGTAGAATAAACCATTAAAATTTGAGCAATTTGTTGTGGTTATTCATTATTTAGATTTTGCCTCATACTGGATTTTACGTGTAGGAATAGATTAACTTGGAACCTCTACATCTTGGAAACACAAAAAGACAACAAAAAATTTCAAGGATGTTTGATACCAGTATCTTAGCAATTTATTGGAAAATTTTCATCCATTTACTGGACATAGCCCTCTTGGAATCCTTGGCTTGGTTTTGGTCCACTGGTTGTGGCAAAAACATAGTAAAAAAAACTTTTTTTGAGGGTGGGATTCCCAGGAACCACCCATGAACCAATGGTGCCTCCATATGTTCCACCAATCCCACTGAAGACCACATCAAATGCAAAAAAAACGAACCTATTTGCTCCATTTGCCTAAGCGAGAGGAAGTGAATAATATTCATACTTTGACCTTGTACTGTAGGATAGTGACACTACGATTATCCTTCTGTTGGATATACAAATAGTCCGTAGCCCAAGGGCTATCCAAAACACTTGACCCTCCCTTTTTACCAGCAACAGAACCTGAGATATGAGAACCAGAAAATCACATTTTTATGTGCGGTGTTTTGGAATATACTGGTAAGCATGCTGTCACATGAATACCGATAAAAAAAAAAAAAAAAAAAAAAATATTTTCATGATAATTTACTTTCCCCATGAAACTCTATTGGGTGCTTGATATGGTTCAATGAAATGATAGTCTGATAGTATACAGCTGATAATGGAGCGGACATGGTAAAATATGTTTGAACTGTAACATGCAGAATTGACATATGTACATAAAAAAAAAGTGATAGATTTCAGTAGACACAAAGAATGTCACAGACCATTTGAAACACAACATTTGCACATGAAACTTTCCTACAGCTTTGCAGTTATGTTTTGTCACAATATTGAATGAAAGATACTCTAACATGTATCAGCCAATTGTTGTGCATTATTGTACATATTGTACGTATACGTAAATGCAGATGTAGATATGCACTTTACATAAAGTGTTACTTTTACAATAATATGAATCTTTAAAAGATTAGTAAAATAAACAATAAACTGTCAAAGAAATGTTTGTAAAATTATTTCACATAATAGAATTAGGAAGTGAGAAAAATTAATAAGAATCATCAGAAAAACTTGTGAATAGATTAGTTATGGGCAATTTTTCTTTTCATCCATTGTGCTGCTCTTCTTTGTACATTACTATTTGGAAAGTGTCTCATAAAACTCACTGTGTCCTGCAGGAATATGTTGCTCAAGTTTTTGCAGATCCTTCACTACTTTTATTGTTATTGGAACACTACCAGTGATGTATGCTTTCTCATGAGGTAGATTCAGAACCTCAGTATTTAAGAGAAAAATATATGTTAGGATAGTCCATCAATATACTTAAATGCAACAATATTTATTTTCAATATACTTCAACTTTGACAGTTGAAAAGTAATTTTATTTTCCTTAGGAATTCCCTTTCTTGCTCTCATGTGATACACACACCTTTTATAGTGCCTAGACCAACATTTCTTGAAAGCTAGAATATCATCTCATTTCATTACTTTGATGGAGAAACTCTTGCCCTGTGGTTCTCCACAAGAAATTCTGCTCAGCACTGTAACATTACAAGTGGCAAGTCTATTATGCAATTGAACTGAAAGAAACAACTGTGCTATATATGCCCACTCTGTATCCTTCATGGTAATAAACAACCAGCAAAATCATGTTCCAGTAGGCATATGCAAGACCTTTCTGCACAGTACATGCAATTACACTCCAGTTATCAGTTGATGCAAAAAATTGAAATTTCATATTTTGTTAGACACTTCCTTTCCACATCTTACTGTTCATTTACTAATAACATGATTGCAAAATGATGGTCATACATTACAGTTCAAGTCAGTAGTGTCTTAAGGAATATTCACATAAGACAACAAAAATTGTAACAAATCTATTGGATGATCATATAAGGCTTCACAATGTTGTGTTTTTCCAAGGGGAATAGGGTTTATGCAGGTACTATGTTCAAATATACACTGAAGTGCCAAAGAAACTGGTACAGGCATCCATATTCACATACAGAGAGATGTAAACAGGCAGAATACAACATTGTGGTCAGCAATGCCTATATAAGACAACAAATGTCTGGAGCAGTTGTTAGATCAGTTACTGCTGCTACAATGGCAGGTTATCAACATGTAAGGGGGTTTGAATGTGGCGTTATAGTCGGTGCACAAGCGATGGGACACAGCATCTTCTAGGTACCAGTGAAGTGGGGATTTTGCCATATGACTGTTTCATGAGCGTAGCATGAATATCAGGAATCTGGTAAATCATCAAACCTCCAACATTGCTGTGACCAGAAAAAAGATCCTGCAAGAATGGCACTAATGATTACTGAACAGAATCGTTCAACATGACAGAAATGCAACCCTTCCACAAACTGCTGCAGATTTCAATGCTGGGCAATCAACAAGTGTCGCCGTGTGAACCATTCAACAAAACATCACTGATATGGGCTTTAAGAGCCGAAGGCCCACTCATGTACCCTTGATGGCTGCATGACACAGAGCTTTATGCCTTGGCTGGGCCCATGAACACTGAAATTGGACTGTTGATAACTGGAAATATGTTGCATGGTTGGATGGGTCTCATTTTAAATTGTATTGAGCAGATAGACATGTACGGGTACGGAGAAAACCTCATGAATCCATGGACCCTGTATGTCAGCAGGGGATTGTTCAAGCTGCCAGAGGCTCTGTAATGGTATTTGCACCCATTGTGAATTCCAATGGACTTGGGCAATTCCAGCCAGACAATGTGACATCCCACACATCCAGAATTACTACAGAGTGGCTCCAGGAACACTTATCTGAGTTTAAACACTTCCAATAGCCAGAAAACTCCCCAGACATGAACATTATTGAGCATGTCTGGGATGCCTTGCAATGTGCTGTTCAGACAAGATCTCCAGCCCCTTGTACTCTTACAGATTTATGGACTGCCCTGCAGGATTCATGGTGTCAGTTCCTTGCAGCACTACCTCAGGCATTAGTCAAGTGCATGCCACACCATGTTGTGACACTTCTGCATGCTCGCAGGGACCTACGTGATATTAGGCAAGTGTACCAGTTTCTTTGGCTCTTTAGTGTAGCTCAGTGACTCAGTGGCAAAGTCCTGGAGTACAAATCCAAAAGGGGTGCAGTTCAGTTTCTGTCAGTTTCCATTTATTTTTTGATTGTTATGGTTTTAGGGCACAAAACTGCTACGGTCATTAGCGCCTGGTCTGTTACTTAGGGAAAAAAAAAAAAAAAAAAAAAAAAAAAAAAAAAAAAAAAAAAAAAAACCAAATTGGAAATCAGCAGCAATGGGAGTGAAACTCAAAAAGTGGGGAAACTAAAAAACAGAAGGAAAGCTTAGAAAACCACTATAGCACAGGGGGAGGGGGGGGGGGGGGTTGTTTCCCCAAAAAGAGCTTCACATGACCGACATCATGTCACTGACACTGATAAACTCGAGGACACGATCGGCTGAGCTGGTGTCATCTGCTAAAATGGAAGACATATCAGGCGACAACTGTAGACGGGCTTGTAGTGGAGTAAAATAGGGGAACTGAAGTAAAAGGTGTCTCTCCGTCCACAGTTGAGAGCAGTGGGGACAAAGCAAGGAAGGATTGCCACTTAAAAGATGTCAATGGCTAAAAAGACAGTGCCCTATCCAGAGTCTAGTTAAAATTACCTACTCCCGATGACGAGTTCGGGAGGAAGAGGTCCAAGCACAGGGAAGAGCTTTCACATCCCGCAATTTATTATTGGGAAGTGCAGACCAATGTGCATGCCATAAAAGAGCAACACGACGACAGAAAACACTCTGTAGATCGGTGAAGAGAACCATCCAAACAGCAGGCTGAGAGAGAGACTGCAGCATTGCCCGCTGTATCAGCCCCCTCATTTCCATGGATACCAATGTGTCCTAGGACCCAGGAGAATGCCACAGAGACACCCACCAATTAGAGCAAGTGGAGGCAGTCCTGAATCTGGTGGACCAGAGGGTGGACAGGGTAAAGAACTTGGAGATGGAGGAGAGAGCTGAGCGGATCTGAGCATATAATATACTGTATCCGATGATGGTGACGGACGTATTGGACAGCCTGGAGAACAGCATAAAGCTCCGCAGTAAAAACCAAACACTGGTCAGGAAGCCAAAATCAATTAGGGGTGTTGCCAACAATATAGGCACTCCCAACACCAAATGATGTTTTTGAGCCGTCAGTGTAAATAAATGTGGCATCCTTCATTTGTGCGCATAGAACAGCAAATACCCGACGATAAACAAGAGAAGGGGGTACCATCCTTGGGAAACTGACAAAGGTCACAGAGCAGGCAGGTCTGGGGGCCAAGCCAAGGCAATGCTGTACCACTCCCCTCCCCCCCCCCCCCCCCCCCCCAGTTGTCAAAAGAAAGTTTTAGGCAAGTGGAAGGAAAGAGAATGTAGCAGTTGACAGAAGCGGACTACCGGTGGTAGTAGACGGGAAGGGCGACCTGCACACCCTAAATCAAAGTAGGCATCAAAAAAAAGGTCATTTGCTGGATTAGCAAGCATGGAAGACAGATGGCTAGCATAATGACTCAGGAGTACAGCACGCCAATTGGACAGTGGAGGTTCAGCAGTCTCAGCATAAAGGCTTTCCACAGGGCTGGTGTAAAAAGCTCCAGATGCTAAATGCAATTAATGGTGGTGGACAGAGTCAAGACGTCGAAGAATAGACGGCCGAGCAGAGGAGTAAACTATGCTTCCATAGTCCAATTTTGAGCACACTAAGGCATGATAGAGGCGGCGAAGGACCACTCAGCCCACTCCCGAGGAGGTACCATTCAGAACACGAAGGGTGTTGATAGATTGCAGACAGCGAGCCAATAGAGAGGAAACATGGGAGGACCAGCACAGTTTTCTGTCAAACATAAGACCCAAGAATTTAGCGATGTCCGCAAAGAGAAGGTTGACAGGGCCTAGATGTAAGGAAGATGGAAGAAACTCTGTATGCTGCCAAAAATTAACACAAATGGTCTTACTGGGAGAAAATTGGAAGGCGGTTTTGATGCTCCAAGAGTGGAGGCGATCGAGACATCCTTGAAGACGTTGTTCAAGAAGGCACACGTAACTGCTTATAGTGGATACAGTTGGCCAAAGTAGGATGGTAGCGGAAAACGCGAAGAGCGCATCGCCGCTCACATATTGCATCACGGCATGCCTCGTTCCACCAAGGAACTGGGGGTTGCTGGGGCAAATCGGAGGTGCGAGGTATTGAACGTTCCACAGCTGTAAGAGTAACTTCTGTGTTATGAGTGACCTGATCATCAATGTTAGGAAAGTGACGGTCATCGAATGTCGCTAGGGACGAAAAAAGTGTCCAATTGGCCAGGGCAAACTTCCAGCGTCTCGGGTGCAGACATGGCAGTTGTGGCTGCAATCGAAGGACACATGGAAAATGGTCACTCGAGTGTGTATCAGCAAGAGTGAACCATTCAAAGCACCAAGCTAGCTGAACAGTACCAACAGAAAGGTCCAAATGAGAGAAATTCATTTTGGAGGCAGACAAAAATGTAGGTTCCACAGTGTTGAAGGAGATCAGCTCTTGCCATCGGTGTGGACGATGGAATGTATACAGTACAAAGAGAGATGGTGTATCCAGAAAGGGAAAGACGGACAGCGGCAACAGCTTGGAAGGAACTGTTTAAGGGGATTGGGTGATAATGGACAGTATCATGGAGAAGAATCGTAAGTCCCCATGTGCTGGAGTGCCATCAAAAGAGAGGGGATCAAACCAAACTGACTGATATGAGGGAAAACAAAGCTATCGTGGGGATGCAGCTTTGTTTGCTGAAGACAGAAGATGACTGACGAGTAGGATTGTAAAATGATCAACAATTCATCCCAACTGGCTCTAATGCTGTGGATATGCCAATGGATAATTGACTCAGGGATGGATAGAAAAGTGAAGAATCTTAACATGGTTGCTCTCAACTCAACGACTGCTGAGAGCTGGTGGCCAACAGTGTGGAACGGCATTCAGCCAAAGGCAGAAGATCCTGATCCATAGGTTGTTTGGGGGCAGCTCCTGCCACCAGCAACTGGCCGGTTGGTCGGCCGCCAGCAGTGCGCCTTGGTGACATGGAAGATGGCTGAGGGTGGTTACTGCCAGGTGGCGCTCTAGATGAGACATGCTGTGGTGGAGAAGGAGAGGAACTTGGTATCTTATGAGCCTTCTTGGAAACACGATGTTGAGATGAGGGAGGAATCGATGGATGTGAAGTCAGGGTATGTAAAAAATCTTCGTGAGTAGGCTCTTTTTTGGAAGTCCAGGTGTCTGATTTTGGGGCTCGTGATTTAGCAGGAGCTGATGAAGGGTGAGCCATAGAGTGAGCAGGTGATCGTGGGGAGGTTGAATGGGCAATATTGACGCTGGCTGATCTGACGACTGTGTCACTAAAGGTGAGATCACAAGTCCACGTGGCTGCCTCCTTAGTAGGCCAAGGAGATGCAAGGACAGTGTTATATTTACCTGCTGGAGTCACAGTGGGCTTTCGACTGGCGAATATCTTACGAGCAGCAAATGTAGACACCTTTTCCTTCACTCTGATTTTCTGAATAAGCCATTCATCTTTGAAAATGGGGTAATCTCTAGAGGAAGCAGCATGGTCACTCATACAGTTGATGCAATGAGGGGATGGAGGTGGACATGCACCCTCGTGGGCATCCTTGCCAAACGTAACGCATTTGGCCGGGTTGGAACATGACTCGCTGGTATGATTATACTGTTGATGCTGATAGCAATGCGTAGGGTTGGGGGATGTAAGGGCAAACTGAAATTATGTCATAGCCCACTTTAATGTTCGATGGAAGTTGAACTCTGTCAAAAGTCAAGAAGATAGTATGGGTTGGTACCAACTCCTTTGTCAACCCTTTTCATGACTCGATGTACAGCCGTTACACCCTGGTCAAACAGGTAGTTTTGAATTTCCTCATTGGACAATCTGTCAAGTGAGTGTGTATATCCCACCCCATGTGACGAATTTAAAGTGCGGTGCACTTCCACCCGGACAGGGAAGGTGTGTAGCAGTGAAGTTTGCAGCAATTTTTGTGCCTGGAGGGCAATGAACGTTTCTAACAACAAGGTGCCATTTTATAGTCAGGAACAAGACTTTACAGGACCTGCAATTGCATTGACACCTTTCTGAATAATGAAAAGGTTGACTGTGGAGAAGTCTTGACCTTTGTCCGACCGAGAAACAACAAGCAACTGTGGCACTGATGGAAGAATTGTCCATGGCTGAGACTCATGTAACTTACGCTTGTGAGCAGACATAGTAGATGATGGGGAAACCATTGCGGAAGTATCCCCCATGATTACCATCATCTCTGATGGTGTGCTCCTTCCTTGTGGGGGCCCCTCTCTGAGGGCACTCCTGCCTTAGATGATTGTTCACACCTCAGGTCACACTTCCTGAGAAATGGAAGGAGGGACCAATTGGCACATTCGGAAGGTACCAGCTCGGGTAATCACCCCTCCCTGGGCCTGGCCATTACCAGGGGGTACGTATGTGTCCTACGTGGGGTGGGGAATTACGCATTACCCCATCACTGGCTACACATCAGAGTGCATGGGTCGGCCCTCAGAAATGCACAGGGAGGAAAGAAAGAGAAAGGGAGGAACAAAGGAAAGGAAAGAAGAGAGGTCTCAAATGCCACGAAGAGTGTAAAGAGAAGAGGCAAGGAAAAGAGAAGGACAAAGGCAGGACTCAGACTTTCAAGCATAGAAAGAAAAGAAGAGAGACTGTCTTACAGTTACTAGCGCCTGCCTCAGGATGTAGGCACGAAACATACTCCCATAGGGTGAGAAGGGGAAGGGAAGAAGTGGTGGTGAGGGGAGGGGGCAGGATGGGGATGGTGGATCCCCTGGGGGGGTTCTGGTCAGTTGTAGCATTTTCATCTGTTGATTATCACTTCTCTGCACTGTGTCAATTTTTGTTGATGTGAAAAATGTCAAGCTGAACCATGGATCAGAATCCATATTAAACTATAGGCTCCCCTTTAACTGCCTGGATACATCAGCTCAAAGATCAGAGGAAGGCAACAACATACCACCTCTAAGAGTACCATGCCTCATAAAGCACAACGGTGTTCAAAATGATCTTCAGATTAGCAGTTGCTACTGGCCTTATACTACATCTCCACTTACTTTTTCAACTCAAAGAAATCCCACTTCTACTACAGCCTTGCCAAGGATCTAAATTCAGTACCCAACATGGTTCTTATTGCCCAGTATTTAGTACAGGGAAAAACAAATTAAATATTGTTTTTCAGTTGAGGGTTACATTTGCGTAAAATAACAAATACAGAAGGATTTTCAGGATTTGCAAAATACATACAATTTCAGCTCATCCCTGCCCATAACTACAGTATCATCTCCACTACTTTGCAAAACATATTTTCTATCACATATTGCCATTGGGTAAGTGGACTTGAAGAAATACTGACATTAGTTTCCATGTGATTTAACTTTTAGCCACATGGGGATGAAGATGATATTGATGGCATTAACCTTTCACACCTGCCACTGGTAATTTACTTTGAAGGGCATGTATGCCAACATTTCCACTTTGCTGTTTTTATTCAGATGCTGAAATTAACCTAGTACAGAAGAGAATTACACAGAGGGTGGCCACATACACTTGTATAACTGATGTAAAGATAACTGATGTAAATCTATCTGAAAAAAAGCTTCAATATTTCTCATTGGATCCTTTACACCTGTTTGGTTATTTGTGTATTATGACTTGACATTCAACTGTCTTCTCCAGACTGGAGTTATTAGCATCAAGAATCAGAAGTCTATACAAAATGGGTTTTCGAGTATTAGGTGCAGCCTTTATATATTATTTCTGCATTTGTTCAATACACTTCACCACTACACCAAATTTGTTTTACAAAATAACAGAACTATATGAGCAAATCAGTCAACACACTACAAGATGTGGCTCATTCTGGATTTATTTACATATATACCATATTGTTTCAAATTATTCTTGCCTTGGTTTCACAAAAATAGTCATCAAATTGGAAATTTTTGCAGATTCTTCTTCATTATATTTCGAAAATCTTCTTCACTAGTTTCATATGAGTTAGTGAGTTTCACAGGTGTGAGGAAGTAGTTGCATGGGACTCTACATGGAAGCTCTGTTAAAATACATCAATGCCTGTTCAGACATTGCTTTCAGTCACTAAAAAGTTGATGGTCAAACTTGTCTACACTTTCAAATGTAACGTGGTCCAAATAAAACATACAGACAGGATTGGAACTGTGAAAACAGGACATCATTCATGCCTGGATAGCTAGGTTTGTAACAGAATTGCTCATGAGAGGCTAGATTCTGGGTCTGCATCCCTATCAAGCATCAAGTTATAATCTTAAAGAAAGTTTTAATTAAGATTTGATGCATAACATTCAAGACACACAATTGTTGTTTTCTTAATATTGGTGGTATCCCTCAGTGCATTTCTGGAGGCAAGCCTGTGAGTTGATAAGTTATCTCTGGTATCAACACATTCTTGTATCAGCAAAACAGTAAATTTAGCAACATTCTCTTTTCTGAGTGATCTTTAAATAAAATACCATCAACAGCTCTTTTGCTTTTTTTATTCAACCCATGAGATGCTTTCATTTCATATGGCTCATGATCGAAATTAGAGCCACATTTGTGTTTCAACCAGCAATTTGGTGAATAAGCCATCTGCATAAAATTTTTATTTGGTACTCTTGAGTGCAAGGTTTTATAAATAAAATTAGTGGTTTCAGCTATGCAATAGCCCTCTTCAAAATCTACAATAAAAGTGAAAGAAAGTAAATTACTTGCTATTATGCTATGAGATTAAAAACAAATGACAGTAGATATAACGAAAACATGGCATACCTCTCGTTTTGCTGCTCTGCAACAAGTCATAAGATGTAAAAATGACAAGTCAACCAGCTATATATAAGGCGCAAAGTGAGCCTAAAGGTCGTAGATGAGTGCATAACGTACAAATACTCATGAAAAGTAATTAAAAAGAAGTTTATTTAAAAGAAGAGACCTTTAAAATATTTTCAGTTGTATATAAGAAAGTAGGATTTTTAAAAAATTGTTCAACCAGAGTGGAAGACAAATGCATTTTTCATATTGTTAAACTATTTTTAAAAATACTGCTTTCTTATATGCAACTGAAAACAATTTAAATATCTGTACTTTTACATGATCTTCCTTTTATTTACTTTGTATCAGTATTTGTATGTTATGCATGCATCACTGACCTCTAGGATCACTTTTCATTCAATTTATAGCTGGTTCAAGCACACGTGGAAGTTTTCACTCGTGTTATCTTTCACATTTTACAACTTTTTGCAGTGGAGCAGAATGAGAGGTATATCATGTTTTTGTTATAACTACTGTGATTTGTTTTTTATATCTTAACATAGTAGCTAGTAATTTACTTTCATTGACTTTTATTGTGTATTTTGAAGATGGCCATTGCATACCTGAAACCAGTTGTTCTATTACAAAAACCTGCAATCAAGACAATTACAAATCATGATCACTCTCTAGATTGTCATTTTATGCCAAATTCTGTCCAGATACCTGTACAGCATGTAAATATTTTAATAGTTACCCAAGAAAGTCTGTAAAAAATCATAATTTACAGAAACTGTTCTTATTTTCAGACATAATTATTATAACTTGACACGAATACTGCATGTGTTAACTTTGCAGTGCCCAGTGTTGTATTTTTTCTCCTTTTGCAGCACTGTATTGTCAACTGAGATACCTGTCACTCTTGTGAAAGCGAGATTCACCACTCTGATTAAATAAAGAAGAACTGGTTTTTGAGAATAAGCACAAACATTCATTGGCACAAAAAATATACACAGAAAAATATCAAAATTTAGTTAAAAGTGTTTTGAAAAAGAACTGAAGTCCACATTACTTAAAGTCCAATCAAAAGGTTTTTCTATAAATTACAGTAACATTCATACAAACACCAACACCAAGTAGTATAAGAAATCTTCAACTTAGAGAACTAACATCAATTCTTTTTAAGAACAGAAACAAAAAGAAAATGATATGCAGAGAGATTCAGTAAGTTGTAATATGCTGTATTTTGAAGGTTCTTTTGTAATCAGTTCTTGTAGGGTGAGAAAAGGAATGGGGGCAATTCTAGGTAAAATAAATCTTTGAGGAACAAGATCTCGGACTGCAATTTATGGCAGATAAAAGCATGTTCTCAGAAGTGTTGAAAATAATGTGTGCAACTTTCACTATAAAGCTATAAATAGGGGCCTCTGATGGAAAATCTAGCAGAGAGCTGGTAAACACACAAATGTATATCAAATTACAGAATACAGAATAAAGTAAATTAAAACAAATATGAGCAGATGCTACAACTGAATATTCCATGCAAATAGACACTCTATGACCTAAAAAGAATAAATACTAAATTGAGGAGCATGAAAAGTGCCATATAATAGTAAGAGTGTTAAATAAAGTTAAATGATTAGAATAATAATAATAATAAAACAAGAATAATGAACAGATCCAAGAATAACTACAAAATAAGAGGAATTTAGCATACAATGGTGAAAAACACAGATAATATCAAACACAAAGTGAAGCAAGAAGAAACCAACAGTGTATACATGAAAGTACAAGATTTGGGGGTGGGGGTGGGAGGGGGAGTGGGGAGTGACAATAGAAGCCTGCAACTATCATCATGATATTATGAGAAAATATGCAAGACAATTTTGCTGGTAGAGAAGTAAAGTAAATGAAAATGTCAACCATATGCCACAATGCAAACAAATTCAGGAAACAAGTTAAAAGAGTGCACAAAAAATGAGAAGCAATTTGAAAATACTATAAAATATAAAATAATGAATATGGTAGAAGTGAACTTTTGAACCATGTAAAGGTCACTGACAGAAATGTACAGCTGAACCCATGACAGCACAAGTAACATCATCATTAATATGAATAAGAAATGTTGAGCTATAAGAACTTTCCTCCTCCTCTTAAAGATAAGAAAAGATGGGCAATGATGAGGCACTGAGATCTACAAAAGCTCGAATTGTATCTGGTAAGCCATTCAGAACTCATGTATTGGAGAGAGATGAGTGAAAAAACTGGGAACTTTCATAGTCAGGAATTTGCGGATATCACTTTTAAACATCCTTCTTTGACACTTTTTGTGAATTTCCATTTTTATCTTTCACCTCCACCACCATCACCATCACCACCACCTACAGAAGAGGGAATGTAAGATGCAAAACTTACAGTGTTTGCTAAGCCTGTGGAACTGTTGTGTGCTGCATTTTGCAATTTTAAAGTAAATGAGCCTGTTTGATTTATATATAATTTGAACAATGAACAGTTCATTGCTTAAGTGAGCAGATCACAGAAAATATGAGCTATGTGCATGGCCAAACCTTATTGATAGTTAATTACCAAGGCATAGTATATAGTTAAAGAAAGTAGAGCAGACAATGTTACCTCTGATTCTATCTAAAGTCTTGGTGGAGAGCTAATAGAAACATACAATGACAAGAGTGAAGGTAACTAATCACTTTACAGCTGAGCAGTCAACAGATACACAAACAAGAACAAAATTGTCATTAACCTTTCTGATCTATCAAAAAAAAAAAAAAAAAAAGATACGAACTAAATCCAAGTATCAGGTAGGATACAGTACAAATCTTTGTCCCTGGATCCAATACTGTGTATATTGTGTAATTCTAAATATTGAGTCAAAACTAAAAGGATGGAGTGATGTACTACCAAGCTGAAAATCACAATGTCTGATAATGCTTCAATGGGCTGTCAAGTGCCTGGAAGGAAATGAACCAGTAAGTGACCGTAAGTATTCTTGTTATTTGGATAATGGATTAATCAATGGTAAGTAACACCATGACAATTACTGATTGTTTAAAAATTGTATGTTTATGTCCCATTGTGAATTTTTTGATATGACTTCATAGTTTTCACGTGTGAAGTAACAATTTTCATGAAGGAAATTTCATTTTTAACTATCCAACCTAGGCTTGTAAAATGTTAATAACAGCTTTGTAAGTAGTGTTACATAATTTAAATTATTTTGAGACTTGTGAAACACAATGGGATCAAACATTTAAGATAATTCACATGTTTTGGAATTCACTGTAATGGTAGTCAACCTGGGCTGCTTTCTTATACCTTTTTTTAAACATATTGCTACAGGTTTGTGGTGTAATGGTTCCAAAGAGGGTTAAGAAACTGTTGAAGATGATAACTGCCCCAGACGCCCTCACACATCAATTACTAACGTCAATGTGAAGAAGTAAAAATAATGATTCTGGAAAATTGCCAAATCATCTTCAGATATGATGGTGATAATGTCAGAATATTCTTTGGCTCATGTCAAGCAATTTTTTTCTTATGTTTTGAGCATGAAATATGTTGCAGCAAAGTTTGTTCAGAAATTAGCAAATTACAACAAAAAATTATGTTGCACACACATCACTCAGGAATTGCTGAACAAAGTCAACAATGATCCAAAACTTCTAAAGAAGGTTAAAAAAGGTGATAAAACATGGATGATGTAGAAACCAAGGCCCAGTCATCTGAATGGAAACTGGCTGAAGAGCCAAGATCAAAAAATTGTGACAAGTTTGATCACATGTGAAGGTCCTTCTCACTGTTTCCTTTGATTACAATGAAATAGTGCATCACGAGTTGCTGCCTTATGGTTGAAAGGCTAATGCAGAATAGTACCTGGGAGTTATGTGCCACTTGTGTGAAGCAATCTCAAGAAAATGACCAGAACTGTGGCAAAACCACTTGTAGAAACTGTATATTGATGAAGTTCCCGCTCGCATCTCAATGGTGGTTTGTGATTTTTATTTTGGCAAAAGACAAAACTGTTATGTTGCCTCACCCAATATATTCACTGGACATTGCCATCTGTGGCTTCTTACTATTCACAAGGATGAAGAAAAGCATGAAAGGATATCATTTTACCACCACTGATGAGACAAAAAGAGAATCACTGAAGGAGCTGAACACCATAATGGAAAATGAGTTCCGGAAGAGCTTCCAAGACTGAAAAAGTGCTGGCACAAGTGTATTACATCTGATGGGGATTGCTTTGAAGGGGACAAAGATGATGTTGAATAAATAAAGATACTTTAAGAAAAACAATAATTCCTGTTACTTCTTGATTGCACCTAATATGTACTAATAATAGATTGAATATAGTTAGGTATTGCTTAAAACTGAGCTATTCTCAAGACTGGAAGGAATAAATAAAATATGATACAAAAGCAGCTCTGGTTATCCATCATTATAATGCCTTTCATACAATTTGCAGCTGCAGAAATGCATATAAAAGAAATATTCAATATACATTTTATAAAGAGTCACAGTCAGCATGATGCTTCAGTGCAATGACACCCCCATCTACATCTGCATCTACATCTACATGATTACTCTGCAGTTCACAATTAAGAGTCTGGTGGATGGTTTGCTGAACTACTTTCAGGCTATTTCTTAACATTCCAATCTTGAACAATGGGTGGGAAAAATGAACACTTAAATCTTTCTTTCCTTCCTTTTGGTGTCTATTGAATACCAGTGCATCCACAAGAGAATTAATACCGTGGAAGAATAACTTTTTTTATTCTGGAAAATTGCAATGAAATTCTGCCTTGATTTATAATGTATTTTTATCAGAGACATTATTATTTGATACTCTTCACATAGCTCACTGATGTGCGAAACTTAGAAACATTCAACAGAATACTGTATTTACCATAGCTTCTGAGCTCTTGCTCATTCTCTAGCAAATAGCGCACGCGCATACAGCCACCAAAGCACCTGCAGTACGACTGTCTCACTTGTGTCTGTACAAAATATAAATATGGTAGGTTTTGAATGCTCAGAGCCATTTGAACCATTTTTTGACACATGAATCAGCAGCTGCACAACAAGACAAAAGGAGTTCAGAACGTAGGGAGTAAAAGAGATAAGGAGTGGAAAGGGGAAGTGGAAGTAAGGGGAGGAAAGGAGATGAGGGGTGTGAGGGGGGCATAGAATATACTGACATGGGGGGTGAGGGGTGGAAGAATGGTGGCAGAAGGCAGTACATGATGTGGACCATGAAGGAGTGGTGTCGACAGAAGAGAGAAGGGAACAGTAAGGTGAGACATTGTGGAAGAGGTTAGTGGAGGATCAGGCTAGGAGAATTCTCAGAGCACAGGGTGTGCTAGAGAGACAATTTCCATCTACATAACACAGAGAAGTTAGTGCTGGAAGCATGCACCCAAAGAGCTTGGCTAATGAAGATGCTATTGAAATTCTTTGTGACGTGGTGTGCAGCAGGTTGGGTAACTGGATGGTCAAGTTTTTGGATTTCATAGTTTCGTAGTGGCCATTTATGCGAGAAGACATTTGGCTACTTGTCATGTCCACATGAAATACTGCACAGTAATTGCGGAATAGCTGATACATAACATGGCTGCTGTCATGTGTGGCCCTGCTTTTCATAAAGTAGGAAATACCTGTGACTGTACTGTGGTAGGAGGTCATGAGTGGATGTGTGGGTGGGGCTGGTGCTGCAGATGGGTTGACCAACAGAGAATGAGTGACCCATGGGGTGCAGTATTGGTAGCATTGGTCTTTTCCCCAGTGGCTGACCCAGGTCCAAAACCTATCCCGTACACCCACCCATCACATCTTACCGCAGACCAGTCACAGGTTTTTCCTACTCTATAAAAAGCAGGACTATGTGTGAAAGCAGCCATATTATGTATCAGCATTCTATATGGGCATGACAAGTAAGCAAACATCTTATGAATGAATGGCCACTGCCAAACTGTACAAACCAGAAACTTGACAATCCAGTTGCCAAACATGCTTTGTGCCATGATACAAATGATATCAACAGCATCTTCACTATCCAAGCACTAATTTCTCTGAACTACACAGGTGGGATTCTCTCTCCAGTATATCCCACACTTGAACAATCCTCTTGGCCTAAACATCCACTAACTTCTTTCTCATTGCCTCACTTTACCTTTTCCCTTTCTTCCCTGTCCTTGCCCTCCTTTGCCCTTGCTGTCCAGATTGTGTACTGCCCCTTTCCCTCCAGTCTCTCTCTCTCTCTCTCTCTCTCTCTCTCTCTCTCTCTCTCTCTCTCTCTCTCTCTCTCCCCCCCCCCCCCTTTTACACCCCTCCTCCTCCTCCTCCTCCTCCCTCCTTCTCCTCCCCCCCACCCCCCCACCCCCCACTGCCATTTCTTGTTTCACTCCCTATCTTTCCCTTCATCTCCTTTATTTCCCCTTCCTTCTCCTCCTCCTCCTCCTCCTCCTCACCACCCCCTCCCTCTCTCCCCCCTCCCACCCCCCCCCACCATGTTTCTTACTCTACATCTTATATGCTCTAGTGTTTGAACTCTTTTGTTTTGTTGTGCAGCCACTGATTCATCTGTCAAAACATCACAAAGGTATGACCCACGGTGTGCAGGACTGGGAGTAAGATTGCACACCATAAGCCATCTCCTTGTGGTCAACCCAGGTGAAAGACCTGTCTCATACTCCAACAATAATCGATGATTAACATTGTCTCACTGCAGCCACAAGTGTGAGTGTTTGGACATGTGTGAGGTTATTTATGTGAATGTACGTGCTTTTGCTACAGAAAGAGCAAGAGCCTAGTGTAAATACTGTATTGTGTTTTTATGTACCACACATCAGTCAGCTAAGGTGAATGAAACTTCCTGACATATTAAAACTGCATGGCAGACCAAGACTCGAACTTCGGACCTTTGCCTTTGATGCACAACTCTTAACCCATCCTCACAGCTTTACTTCCACCAGTATCCCGACTCCTACCTTTGAACTTCACAGGAGGTCTCCTGTGAAACTTGCAAGACTAGCACTAATGGAAGAAAGGAAACTGTGAAGACATTGGCGATGAGCTTTGCAGGACATACAGAGTGCTTATAACAATTCCATAACAACATGTCTACAGCAAGAGTTGATGTTTCCAGAATGAGATTTTCAATCTGTAGTGGAATGTGTACTGATATGAAACTTCCTGGCAGATTAAAACTGTGTGCCAAGATGAGTGGTTGTCTTTTCTTTATTTTACATATTATTCCATTCAGGAATTTCCTTTGTTGTTGAAAAATGAGCTTATTTAGTCAGAACTTTATACTTAAGTTGGAATCCAAAAATTTCAAAAATAAGCTGTTTGTTGACTTAGATTATAAAAGATTTGTTGTAATTTAAGTAAATGAACTTCCAATGGCTTGAGTAAATTAAGTGTGTTCTTTCACCATACATATCAGTCTCCCCACAGACATATACAAAAATTATGAGATTCACACACGCATGTATGATACTTATCATGTAACACACTGAAACCAATCACATTTCTGTCACAAGTAAAACCCATGTTAAACTAGTTTTGATATTGTATTTTAATTTCTAACATAAAATACTTCAGGAATTATTGAAAATAATCAAAGAAAGATTTGTGATAAATTGATAAGTATTTTTGCTAAAAGGCTATGCTCTAACTTTTTATTATACACAGTGTACTGAGGTAATTAGTTTTATCTATAATTGAACCATGAATAATTTTTAAAAGACATTCAGCAGTCCCCTGCAAAAGTAAATTGGAAATTTGTGGTAATATCTTATGGGACCAAACTGCTGAGGTCATCAGTCCCTTTGCGTACATACTACTTAATCTAACATAAACTAACTTACACTAAGGACAACACACACCCATGCTCGAGAGAGGACTTGAGCCTCCGACAGGGGTAGCCGCGCGAACCGGGACAAGATGCCCTTAGACCACACGGCTACCCCGCATGGCCCTGCAAACGGAGTATTATAAAATATGATACTCCTTATGGTTTGCAGCAAAACTTTTTATAAAATGAGGAGGTGCTATATATTGAATATAAAAACTGGAGCTGCCTAATGTTACTCTTACTCTTAGATATTTTCCACAGTGAACTGGGGGGGAACAGATAAAACTGTGCTGTACCAAGAGTTCTAAACAATTTAAATATGAGTACTGGTAGTGTCCAGATGCACAGTCTTGTAGTTTCCCAGCATAGACTTTTGAAAGTAAAAAAACTTAATTCTGTTGACATATGTTCTACCAATAAAAATATTTTTCAAGAAACTAAAGGAATTAATGACATTAAATTAATGGGGAAGACTGAAAATTTGTGCCAGACTGTGATTCCAACCTAGGTCTCCTGCTTACTAGGCAGATGCACTGACCACTGCACCACCTTAACTCAGTGGTCATCACAACTGCACGGACAACCCTAGAATGCCTTCCGTCAGATCCAAATTCTGAACTTATCCACACACTACCGATGTAGTGCCCCTAGGCCATTATCCTCATTACTCATGGTATTTAGCCATTTCCCATAACAGTTTGAGCAGTGTGCATCTGCCCTGAAGTGATCAAGTGGTAATCCTTACCATAAGAGCATACACAGTTCTGATACCACAGCCATTATGAATGAAGACAATAAAGGAATCCTAGTGCAGCACAAATTTTCAACTTTCTCCATTGATTTAAATCAATACCCACTGGCAGCTAATATTATTATTCCTTTAGAGTATTGATTTATAATGGCTGTGGGATCAAAACCGTGGCTGTTCTTTCAGACATGTCTGAAAGAACAGATACCACATATAGAATTACAGTATGCATGACCAACTGATCAGTTCAGTGTGAATGCACACCACATTCAAACTCTTACAAAAGTGTAACAAAATGTCATGAGTAATGAGGATAATGGGTAAGAGGCACTACATCAGTAATGTGTGGACAAGCTGAGAATTTTGTCTCATGAGAGGTGTGTTACGGTAGTCCGTGGAGTTGCGGTGACCACCATGTACAGATGGCACAGTGGTCAGTGCATAAACCTAGTAAGCAGGAGACCAAGGTTTGAATCTTGGTTCAACTCAAATTTTCAGTTTTCCCCATTGATTTAAATCAATGCCCACTGGTTGCTAATTTTATCTATCCCTTTAGTGCCTTGATTCATAAAGGCTGCAGGACCAAATTGTGTGTGTTCTTTCAGGTGTATCTGAAATAATAGACACCAAATATATAAAAGTATTGTTGTTTCTACTCTTAAAAAAACAGAACTTGCTGTTTCTGCATGAAGTTCTTATGGTACAATGGCATCCTACACCACAAATGAGGGCTCAAAGCTACAATGTAGTGGAGTGACATTAGACTTTGAGGGAGCCATTTTGAATTCTGGTAATGGAAGGAATTTTCATCATCATTATTTGGTTAAAAGGAGTGGAGATGACGAAGTTCCTTATCATCAGACTGTGTGCCAATGTTCTGCATTCAATGCCAAACCTCTTCATGTCATCACATGAAGTGATAGTGTATGACACTGTTACTGGTAATTCATCCATCAGGTGAGGATGTACAGCCTGCAGTATGCTTGGTGCCATCAGAGAGGATTAAACATTATGCCATTGCCATATATCACCCTATCCTTACATGATACTACACAAGTACTCATCATAGCCTTCTACATGATAAAGATAAGACCTCATTTATGACACTACAGCAAGTTTCCCTTTTATGTCCACAATATTCACAGATGGGTATGGGTGCAAGTTTGAGTGGTATGAAACAAGTCTTCCACAATTATCAACAGTCTGAAATATGGCTAGATGCAGACCCTGACTTTCTGACTTTGTCCAGTGAAGAAAATTGCAATTATTTCCTGGTCTACTACTAATATCATTCATTACTGATAATCAGTGAAAGTATTAATCACAAGCAATGATACCCTCCCAGAAATGAAATACTGCAACAGGATTAAAGATGTCTACACTAGTGCAGGTAAGTGCAATTCTCTGTGCTTGACACGATCTTCACTGTGTGTTATATTCACCAGGTTTCTTATCAGCTGACTGCCTATATCTTAAATATGTAGGAATTTTCTGGTGAAAGGATTTACCACCAAATCATTTGTCAAACATTTATCTGAGGAGCTATTCAGTGCAAAATGTTGAGCTTATATAGAAAAGGCGTTACTGCTTTAATAAGTGCTTGGTACTATAGCACCATGTCTTTTGGTTAATAACAGTACTTTTCCACTGGTTGTACTTTCACTATCAAATCCAACACTTCGTACCCAACAATTCACCAATTATGATAGTTCTTGTGGTTTTGGCAACAGGTTTTTCAAAATAAGAAAAACAGTTTCTAACAACAAAAAGCTACAAAAACCATTAGTCAGCCAGCTTGAAAAATATTAGCTTACTGAATTCTATTTTATTGTAGATACATATGAATAAGATGCAGATATGAGTACTAAAATATGAGACACACAAAACAGGAGCTGTAAAACTATCTTTAGGTACTAACAATACTTAACTTCAGTTTGATCTAAAGAAAGGAAATCATTTCAGAAAGTGTAAACAGCATGCAGATTCTGAAATTTATGCTATGACTATTACATGAATGCCTTCAGATGATACTCCTGATGACTACCTTACAGTTTTGTTGGGAGGCCAAAATTCATTCTCAAAGATTACATAGGCCAGCAATCCCATAGTATTGACCAATTAGGTAGAATGGTGAAAATCAACCATTGTAATATACTGTGTAATGATTTTACTGCAAATATAGGTTGCTTTTAAACTTGTTCACATTAACTATTCTTACCAAATGAGTAACTGAAGAAACAAGGCATGCATAAATAAGGACTTGCAGTGATAACAACTGCAGAATAAATTCTTAGTGTCTGCACATACATTCTATACACAGTTCAAACTTGTATGATGCATGCTGCACTAATTGTTAGACATTTATCTTAAATAACTCCTTTTCCACATTATTCTCCTGCTTTGGCACAAGTACCGCCCAGAGATTCTTAGACACACTTCAAAAATCCAATAGATGTCCATCACTAATAATGAATAAGGATTCCTAATTATTGTGCCAAAACAATGGGACTAACACAAGAGGTGTACTATCACAATGTGCTACAGGTATTCATATAAATTTTCAAAGGTGTTTGTATTACACCAAATTAGTCCTTGAAATCTATTAACATTTTCAGTGGCCATGAAGTCCCAAAGGTCACAACCTATGCAAGTCACTTGTTTACTTTTGGCTGTAACATCTCCCTCATCATTGTCCATCAGGCATTCATGACCTTTTTCATAACATACATGGGTAGTTATTGATATAAAAATGGCATATTCCACATGACAACAAGGAGGATATATGTAATCCATGAAATATGTTACTAACTGACTAAATTACAATTCCCCTCTTGACTCACTATGTTTGCACCTTCTCTATTCTATCCCATCTTTTTTAGCCTCCCCTGTCTAGTCACTTTCTAACAATTCTTTTTATTCTTTGGTGACTCCTTTTTTATTTCTGTCAATAATTCCTGTAACTTATTTCAAATTCCTGTACAATGCACCCCATCTCTAGCTTGATAGATTCATCACTGATGAACTGAGCTGAGAAGCATCTCACACATCCTGATTGCTCCATTACTGTATAAACGCATAGCATACATTACAAAGTGAACATACATATAATATAATGTTCAAACAATGTATATGAAAGCAACACATGACCAATGAATGACTGATTTTCCAAAGTTTCATTACTGAGCACAATTACCCAATCACGTATATGTCTAGCTTTTTTTTTTTTTTTTTTTTTTTTTTTACACAGATACAACAAGTAAAAATGTACAAATACAAAATGAAGTTGCAAACAGCATTCCAGACAAGTGCTACAACAAGAGGGATCCTAAAAAGTAGAACAGTAACTTCTTTGACACAGACAAGAAAACAAATTACAGGAGGCAAGTTTATCACTACACAGACTGAAAGGAAACACAAGAGTCTGGTTATACACACATTTACAACCAAATGAAAAGAGGTCCCAATTTAAAACATTTCACTTGTAGGTGAGGGCTGTAAAATGAAGAACAACACTGAACTCTGGATGTATTAATATGTGAGTGAGTAGGTGGTTAGGATGCATGGAGAAGGATATGGTGTCAAGTTAATATTGTTCAGCATGCACATGTCTCATAATGCTATGGATACATATAAATAAGAACAGGTATCTCTTACCATCAAGCAGATCAACAGATTATTTTTTACAGATAATTTCAGAACACTTCATAACAATTTTAATAAAACTAACTTGCGACAACACAAATAAAGCAATCACCATTTAATGAGAGAAAATCTTGAACTGAAGAGACATTAATAATTTTTTTCATTTTTGGTCTTTTTATGGTTTTTGCTTGCACTCTGAATAAATAGTGAAGCAAAACTCGCAAAAACACATACATGTGGACTAAAGTCATTAGGCTAGTCTTACGGCAACAGTGTGGAAGATAAAAACAGAGTCTACTGCGAACTGAAGAGGTATCTGGACATTTATTGAATCCCAAGAAAGTCTCTTTTATTTGAGCTTTATACCTTAGACCACAAATGGTTGAATATAGAAACCCTGAAGCATACTACCAATATTATGAAAAGGATAGATGGTACTTACCATATAGTGAAGGTGCTGAGCCGCAGATAGGCACAACAAAAAGACTGTCACACAATAAGCTTTCAGCCAACAAGGCCTTTGTCAAAAAAGACAATACACACACACACACACACACACACACACACACACACACACACACCACCACCACCACCACCACCACCACCACAATCTCTGGCAGCTGAAGCCAGTGTGTGCCTATCTGTGACTAGCATCTCCACTATATGGTGAGCAGTAACTATCCTTATCACAAGATAGTTACATTCCATCATAGATTTTCCATTGTCTGAAATACAGTACCATATTTTTGCAAATAAAGTATTATCTTGTAAGTATTAACTTAAAGTGAAAATGTTATAATACGTTGTTTTGAAGATAACCTACTATCTGAGTAGCAACAGTTGAAGCCAGGAAGCTGAGGAAATAACATTTACTATCATTAATGTTTATTTGTGCCTATTCCTTGTTATTCTGAAAAAGTTTTGAGAACTTTCTACTCATTAAATTTCCTCTCCTCGATTTAGTTTAGTTTGTTTTGTTTCATTTTCATATTTTATTTATTTGTCATGAATTAGGACAACTAATACATTTTACAGCAATAATTAATTTAGTGTTTTATAGTTTTGTACAATGTATTGTAAATATGCAGATCAATGATTGTTACTACTTGGCCTTGGCATTATTTTCCACAATTCTATCAATATCACAAATTTTAAACAGCTGATATACACTTATTATAGCACTAAAATTTTTATTAACCTCATAGTTTCAGTGTCAAGGAAAATTTAATTTTTTCTGTTCAATCATACTTATATCACTCAACATATTCTTGGAAAAAAAATTGAAAGGGTAGTATCAGGTTCTCACACAGGGAGATCTGCAATGGCAAATAGCATGCAGGAGGCCTCGAGCAATGGTGACAGTGCAGTGCAGATATGCAACATGTATAAGTTACACACACAGAAATAACACAGAGCTAAACATCCAGAATATAAGAATAGGTAAGCACTAGGACCAGACCAGAAGAGCAAAATCCTGATCACTAGGAGAACCAACTATGGGCATCTGAAAGCAAAACAAAACAGACAGTTAAAAGCAGTTATTAATTAGAAATTAGAAACTGCCACTGATAAATGATGTACCAAAAAGAATTGAAACTTCTCTGAATAAGCAAAGCTTATTCATAGTGGAATGAACTAAAGAAAGTTTGTAGTTTCCTGTCACTGTTTTTTCTTGTAACTGCATCACCAGTAGTATTTTCCTATTAATGATCATAGTAGTCCACAAATAAATACTATGCAAGTTTTGAAGTACTGTGGTGTTACATTTACTCTATTCATCAATTATTCAGTTTAAAAACAAACTCTCTTCATTATTCCTCATGTACAGTAGTCAACTTTCAGTATTAAAAACTAAGTAGTTACTGAAATAGTATTCCTAATAATCTGGAGGATATTATGATGCAATAATACGGCAAGTAAAAATAAATTATGTTCATTGAAAAAACTGAACTGCTGTTCAGACAATCTTATCTGTAAAATATACCTTTTTTCCTAAAACTGATGGAAACAAAATAAAGGAATACAATCAGAAACATCTTTGAGCACCTATGTCTGTAAAATTGTTAATATCTATCATGTGACATAAATATGAATAATAAATGTCAGCTGCTAAATACTGTTTTTTCCATAAAAAAGTAAATTTTTATCTAGACATCATGATGTTCATACAGGAGAGAAAAGACTCTATGATAATGATAGAATAGCCATTATAATGACCATGTTATTAAAATGGCACTTTAGAATGAAAGACAAAAACTAGGAAATCCTTGGCACAATTGGAAAACTTTTGTCATGGTGTACATAAAGAAATTATATGTAACCAACAAGGAGAAAATTTACAGCACATTCAAAGACATACAATGATAATCTTACAGGAAACTATAACAGTAGAAATTTGTAAATCAATGAAAATTGTATCCCAAGTTACATGCGGAGCTCATGTTGAAATGACTGTGGTGGACATACTCAAACTCAAATTTAAGAACAGGATGTAAAAATATCTACCCTCTGAGAATGGAAGGATTGAAAGTGCCTCCAAAATGAGTCATGACACCAAAGAAGCATGTATTAAAATAATTATTACATGCAACTTTAGAAAGTTGTTTGCCACAAACAAGCGTATTGCTAGTTCAGAATGCCCGATGGGTGCAATATTTTGGTGATCAGACATATCATTACAGTTAGGTGTGTTGCAAAATTGAGCTTCTGGGGGCACACAGCTAATTTATCTCCCCCCCTATGAGCTTCCCCCTATATGATTCACACCTGAGGATACATTTTGGTGGCCAGGGAGGCAATGGCCTTGGCATCTGTGGTAGCATAGGTTTAGTTACTCTATCCAACCTGGTCACTGTGTTTGCCAAGTGTCTTCTTAATTAAAGTGAGTGCTGGTTCCCAAGATTTGCTAAGATTATAGTTGAAGTCCCAGCTGATGAGACTGTCCTAAATGGGGACTGATGACCTCAGATGTTAAGTCCCATAGTGCTCAGAGCCATTTGAACCATTTTCAACTGTCCTAGATATGAATTTTGATTGCCTCACTAATGTGTCTGTCCCAGTAGTTTGAAGTCTATGATAAAATCCTGGTATGTTCATATTCCATCACATGATTCTTGGGTACACAGTGCTCCATTACCACTGACTTGTTGAGATGGATTAGTTCAGAGTTCCACTGGTGTCATCATCCATCTTTGATGGTGTGCACTGTTTGTCCAATATATGTCTTGCCACATTCGCACATAATCTGATCACCCCAGTCTTCCACAAACTGAGGTCATTTTCGACATTTCTCAGTAGTGCCTATGTTTTACTGGGCAGGAAGAAGACTGTTTTACGCAGTGCTTTTTCAGTATGCATCATATTTTTTCAGATCCTCTCTTCAAGACTGTAAGACTCTGGCTGAACACTGCAGATGGTCCATGCCAGGGCTTTTAACATTTGACAAAGAGTAACAACTTTTTTTTATCAACTTGAAAAAGTGGGCTGTAACGATGAGACTTGATGATGGTGTTAGTCCTACACATATTCACCATTAACTGTGATGGAATTTTCCCAATCACGGACAATTGGCAGAGACCTTGGTTGGTTGGTTGGTTGATTGAGGGAGGGGACGAAACAGCAGAGTCATCGGTCCCATGATCCAAGGTGGGAGAAACAAGAGGAGGAGCAACACAAACAGCACAGTCCAGGCAAGGCGAAGGGAAAACAAAGAGGTAAAAGGAATGTCAGGGCAGCAGGATGAGGAAGAACAGAAGGGGAGCAAGTGGGAGGGGGGGGGGGGGGGCAGATGTTGAGAGCATGGGTGCCCCGTCAACACTGTGCACATTGGGGCACCAGCACCAACAACAACCCTTCCGGCTCCCCACCCCATACCATGATCATGACACAATGGCAACAACACAGGGAAAGAAAGGACACAATAAAAGGGGAAACAAAACAGCACAAAAGGCCAGATAAAGGGAGAAAGGGAGGAGGGAGAGAACACAGTCTGTGTGAAGGCAAGGCCAATGTCTCCATAATCAATAGCAATGCCAATGCTAACTGATGGACTATAATTCTTGAGGGAAATTCAAGGACTTAAAACTGCGAGGACAAACCACTTTTGTGAAGAAAACTGATGACCGACATAACCATGCAAGGGTAATCCACTAACACCCAAGTCAAGAGAGGTGATAGGGCATTATTTATTGTGAATGGCCAAAAGGCAGGGGCAGTCAAGAAAGATATGGATCACCATGATGGGAGCCCACAGCTATAAAAGAGGGGGGGGGGGGGGGGGAGGGGTGCAGTTTATTAGATAGGGGGTAGACCCCAGCCAAACGGTTATTAAGTTCATTACCCAAGATACCCATGTGGCTCGAAGCCTAAAGGAAATCAACAAAACAAATAGCATTGCCAAGACCTGTGAGAATTTTGTGGATGACAGAGACCATGGGGTGTTGGGAAAAACACTAAGAAACGGCCTGAAGGCCACCCATTTGGTCCATACATAACTAAATTCGAGTGAGAGAGGACTGTTTAATAAAACAGAGGGCCCTATAGATGGCCATCAATTCTGCAGTAAGCACCCCACATGTGACCGGCAAGAGGTGGAGTTCCATGCCAACAGAAGACATGAAAGCTTATCCCATGTGCTTGTTGGATATAGCACCATTGCTGTAAGAAACAATTGCATCCTGAAACTCCCATAAGAACCGCCAGAACCAATAACAGAACACCATTGGAGTGATGTTTCAGACCCTGCAAGAGATCCATCCAAATCCAGGACTGACGAACTAACCAAGTGGGAGTTGTCAGTAGAGAATGTATGGAAGAGCACAAGGAGGGGAGATGGAAATCACAGAGGAGCAATGCAAAGCGGAGCCCAACCGATACACACACCTGAGGGCGGGCAGTATGCAGGCCACGTTCTGAAACTGTGAAAAGAATAGAAAAGGAGGGGAAGAGTGGTTAGTGATAGCATAGAAAACCAGGAGCAGGGACAGCCAAACCAAAAGAGTGTGTGTGTGTGTGTGTGTGTGTGTGTGTGTGTGTGTGTGTGTGTGTGAGGGGGGGGGCGGGGGGGGGGGAGGGGAAGACCCCAGAATCAGCCAGGAGACTATTGACAGAAATCATCCACATAAAATGCAGGGGTGATCAACGGTCCAGTAGTGGCCCCAAGTCCATTAATAGAGATGAGAAAAAGGGTATTTAATACAGAGCCCTGTGGAACACCGTTCTTCTGGGTCTGTGGAGAACTGAAAATGGTGCTAACCTGAACTCTGAATGACTGGTAGGACAGGAACTGGCAAATAAAAATTTCGAGGGGCCTCAGAGACCCCACTCATGGAGTGTAAATAGGATGTGATGGTGACAAACTGTGTTGTAGGCCTTACAAAGATCAAAGAAAAGTGTGAGAGTATGAGGCACTGAGAAAAGGCTTGCTGAACTGCAATTTCCAATTGAACAGATGATCGATTGGAGACTGTCCATCCCAAAAGCTGCACTGGTAAGGAGAAGAAAGGTCCCAAGATTCAAGGATTCAGCTGAGCCAGTGAGCCACTTAACTTGCAAAAGAGATTGGTCAGACTGATGGGATGGTGACTATCAAGGGACAATAGATCCTTGCCAGACTTAAGGACAGGAACCACAATACTATCTCTCTTTTATGAGGCAAATAAGGTTACACACCTGGAGCAGATATTGTCGTTGTGGAGGACTGAGGTGCTGAAGCAATTGGTTATGGGTGGAATCAGGGCCAGGGGCTGAATTGTGGGAAGAAGAGAGGGCCAAAAGACGTTCCCATCCAGGAAAATGTTCATTGTAGGATTCCACCTGGCATGGGGTGAAACATAAGTGGGAAGCTTCAGCCCACTGTTTCTGGATGAGGAAGGCAGCTGGATAGGAGTCTGATGCTGGTGCCCTTACAAAATAGGTCAAGTGGTGTCCCCTGAGAGCTGATGGATCTGTAGAAAAGCCATGCGGAAGGGAAAGGTCTGAAATAGAAGACTGTTGCTGACAACCTTGGAGGGTGCAGAGTATAGCCCACACCCATGACAAAAGGACAGAAGAACCTAGGGAGGAGACAAAGCATTCCCAATGCACCTGTTTGTTCTGTTTTATTAAGTAACGGGCTTTTGTGTTTAAGACATTTAAAGGCAATAAGACCAGCAGAGGATGGGTGCTCCATAAGATGTTGCAAGGCTTGACGATGATCACAGATGGTGGTGGCAGTGGCCGTGCTCCGCCATGGAACTGACCAATGGTAAATAGGGCCTGTCAAGTAGGTGATGGCAATGTCAGCATCATGAATTATCTTATTAGAAAGAGCATGAACGATTTCATCAACACAACCTAACAAAGAAGGTGAAAACATGACCTGGGAGCTACAGAGAGGCTAATCAGCATGACAGAAGGCCCAGTGGGGTAACTGGACATTAGGAGGTGGGAAGAGGACAAGAAAATCAACAGGAAGTAGTCACTATCACAGAGGTCATTGTGTGTCAGCCAGTGTAAGGAGGGAAGAAGGGGAGGGAAACTTAGCGAAAGATCAATGGCAGAGAAAGTGCCATATGCAGGACTAAAATGAGTGGGGCAACAATCATTAAGAAGGCACATGTCACAGTCTACAAGAAACTGGTCAATATGAAGAGTCCTTGATAGATGAAGAAGCACAGCCCCACAAAGGGCGATCAGCATTAAAATTGCCAAGGAGGAGAAAGGGAGGGGGCAGCAAGTGTAGGTGGCATGTCAGGAGGGAAATAGAGACTGCAAACTGTGATGGCAGAGTCCAAGTGGACCCGGGTGGCGACTGCTTCCAATGTGGTATGATGGGGGTCATCCATGTATTAACAAAATCTATACAGATCAACAAGCAAATGCCACCAGAAGCCTTCAAAAAACCAACCCTGTTCCGACAGAAAGCACAAAATCCTCAAACAGTTCGTTAGTGAGCATCAATAAAGTGAGATTCCTGGAGAACAACACAAGCTGCAGAGTAAAAGGAAATAAGGAGTTACAACTCCAGGAGGTGATGGTAGTATCCATTATGGTTCCATTGAACAAGCACAGAGTGGGGATCCAAATGGGAAACCAATAATGCTGCCAGTTCACCATCTGTCACCAATGACAATGGGGTGACATTCATAAATAAGAGGTCAGACTCATGTTGCGAGGGGGGAGATTGCACTACTTCTCTTTCACAGGTTGAAGAGGGGCTGGCATTGAGGGGGAGCGGGCTTCTGCAAGATTCGGAACTGAAAGACAGAATGTGACCTCGGGGCACACAGACTGTGGGTCCCACAGCCAAGCTGTGGCAGCAGGCCTCTGGCCAGGGAGATTCTGGGTGGAGGGGTCCCAGGAGTGTGCCCCATCACCAGCAAGCACTGAAGAAGGGGGACACTTCTCTGGCTGGGGAGGGGGAGTGGTACCTAGAGGGGAGAGCATGGGATTGCAAGGGAAGGGGGAAAGGGGACGGGGTGGGACTGGAGTAAGGAGGAGGGAGGAGGCAAAAGACATATGAGAGGCAAAGTTAGATGTCATTGACACATGGGGAAGTCAGTCATATTTCTGATGAGCCTCATTAGACAGGATAAATGATCAAGGGACTCATACTCCTGTGTCTTCTTTTCCTTCTTATAAACTGGGCAATCAGGAGAATGTGGAGAGTGACAATTAACACACATGGGCAGCAGAACACAGGTGCTCCCCTCGTGGAGTGGGTGTCCACATTCACCACACGGAGGGTCTGCTGTATAGGAAAAGGCATGTGGCCGAAACACAAACAGTGAAAACATCTCATGGGTGGCGGGACATACAGCTTTACATCCCAATAATAACACATAACCTTGGCCTTCTCTAGAAGGATACCTCCCTGAAATGCCAGAATAAATGCGCCAGTATCAGTGTGATTCTCCTTACGATCTTCATGATCACATTGAACAAAATGAATGTCCAATTGTTCCAGATTGGCCAGGAGTTCCTCATCAGTTTGAAAGATGAGGTCTCTATGAAAAATGACTCACTGGACCATATTCAAAGACTAGTGAGGAGTAATGGACACAAGGACATTGCCAGGATGACCAGAAGCATGAAGGGCTGAAGACTGGGTGGAAGAAGTAGTTTTGATCAACAGCAAACCCGACTGCATCTTAATGCGAGACTCTCCTTTGTCAAACTTGTCTTCAATATTTTCTATTGGTGGTGGTGGTGGTGGTGGTGGTGGTGGTGGTGGTGGTGGTGGTGGTGAACATGTCCCCGTCAGTTCTAGTCCAGACCAAGTAGTGGAGAAAGTGTTTCATTCCAAGCTGGTGAGCCTGGCGCTTCTCCCAACATCCAGCCAAGGAAGGGAAGGCTGCACGGTCATAAGAAGCAGCATCAAATGATCTGTTACCTACCAAAGAAACAGCAAAAGAAGAATGGCCAGTTTTTGGAGCTTAATACTTTTCATACGCAAAGCATCAGACCTGATACCATTCGTTCCAAGCAGGGCCTCTACCCCTGGACGCCACCCAGCCACAGCAAGGACTCTCTGGCATGACAGCTGTTGTCAGGAGTTCCAGTACTTCAGAATGACAAGCAACAACTGCTATGCATACATGGGGAGGCAACAGCTCAGTTATCATAAGTTCAATCCATGTGTTGTCAGGGGTGGGGGAGTTGTCAGGTGTCAGCTAGATGGGTACATAACTGCCCCACCACGGACTGGCTACACATGTAGGTGACCTAGCAGACCTGGGGGGGAGGGGGGGAGGGGGAGGGAGAGGAAAGAGGGAAGAGAAATGAACACCATAGACAATAGGGAGTGAGTTCTCCAAATGAATCACTCTATGGAGAGAAAATTTGGAAGTGGATGCCAAACCCCAGGTGGCGCAAAAAATGCCAAAAAGGAAGGATAAAAAGGAAAAGGCTAGGGGAACAAAAACCAGAAGGAATACAAGAAGCTTGGGGATAGCCAGGTTAACATAAGAACACCGAGAGAGGAGGAAGTGGCAGAGGGGAAGGAGTGAGGGCAGTGAGGGAGGGGCACGGGGAAGGAAATGCCGCCTGGGAAGGAAGAATGAACAACAACAGCTCAGGGCTGTATGTGTGCCATGCACAGAAAAAGGGGGGGGGGGGAGGGGGAGGAGGCAGAAGCCTTGATTCTAGAAGTATGCATTTTGGCTGTTCAGGAAACTTTCTACTTTTCATGTTGTGGCCATTCTGAAAATGCCTGCCACATAATGGTATCACACACAAGCGAACAGGAAAGACTGCTTGCTTTGCTGATTTCTCTTGTGGTCATAGAGATACACACAGCAATTGTCTGTTGAGATTAGGTGACTACAGAACTCTTCTGCACTGGCCTGACGCATTGTAAACATTTCCAATTTTGCTTTAGTTTGGTGGACACTTGGAATATGTATGAGCAGTTACAGAATTCACTGGAGGGTGACATCAGTAACAATCAAGTTGTTGTACAAGACATTCAAAACTGGTCCTTGAGTGATATTAACTTTTTCAATTTTTGTCTTGATTGTGATACACCAGCCTTAGAGCATCAGGGCCTCCACTTTGCCTGAAATTCGTGATTCTTCACAGAGACATGATCTGTCTTTTCATTTGGATTTGTGTAGCTGTACTAGAAGAGTCTGTGTCACCAAATCACTGTGTCATATGATGGTGTATTGTTACTGGACATTTGAACCTACTTATTATTGGCTGTTGCATTACTATTCCCCTTCAAATGAAGAAAATGAATTACTGCACTATATTTCACTTTATCAATGGACAGTGATTCTTTGTTTTGCCTCCTCTAGTGGTGTGCTGCAGTACTTTGGGGGTGGGGGTTTCAATGTGTATCAAGGCTACCGACATGTACCTGCAAACACACAAATTATAGAAATTTATTTTTTCAGTATGGTAATTAAAACCTGATGACTAACCCTCATATTGGATAAATGCTCCTTTGTTTCTTTGCACTCCCAGATATGTTAGTGAATTCAAGCTTTCAACAAATTCCTCTGTTGTTAACACCAGGAGTTAACTATTGTACTAATTGGCCATGTGATAGCTGGTGAAATAATGTCATGGATACATCATGAAACCCTGGAACTTCTATATGCTACCAGAGATTAACTTAATTTTTTTTATCTATTAACAATGTTGTGATAACTATCTTCCATACATCATTCTCATGTTTCCCACATGCTATCAGATTATTGCCATTATACTGGTATTCTTCCTTACATCTAGCCATTTCTCTCTCAGTGTCAAAGCCTAGTGATGGCAGTCCTACTGGGACATATTCAGATTTTACCATACTGACCCTCAACCCTCATTTTTTGAAAACCATATTTAACTGGCATAACATGAATAATCATTTATCATCATTTGTTACCACAATTTCACCACTGGCAAACAGTAAGGTGAAGAAGTAACCAGTCTGCTTCTATTCATATTCTAGAACAATGTCTCATCCACTGTCTTTTCCTTGAAAACCTGGAAGGAGGCACAACATCCCTGTTTTAATCCTTTAGTGCATGAGCAAGATTCAGCAGTATTCATCATTGGCATTTAACTGCAACATCTATACTGTAGATTACCCTGACATGCACTGATGAGCCAAATCATCATGACCACTGTTCACCTTGAGACTGAATTTAGCCTGGTGGCAATGTGGGCAGATGAAATAGCAAGAAAAGTATATAAGTGGAGCAGAGATTAGTAGTGAATAATTATAGTGAAGATGTGAAGAAATCCACTGATATAAGCACTCTGAGAAAGGACAGATTGTTAGGACCCAGTGTTTTGAAAGAAAAAAAAAAAAAGCATTTTGGAAATGGGGAAGCACATCAACTGTTACCATATTAGCATCATGAGCATCTATGGAAATTTATTTGTGGTGAGTGAAGTGAGGAGTAGGTGACAACATGTTAGATGTCTGCACCACATCATAGAACCTGTAGCTGGGATGAAACTTCCTGGCAGATTAAAACTGTGTGCCAGACCGAGACTCGAACTCGGGACCTTTGGCTTTCGTGGGCAAGTGCTCTACCAACTTAGCTACCCAAGCATGACTTACGGCCTGTCCTCACAGCTTTAATTCCACCAGTACCTCGCCTCCTACTTTCCAACCTTTGCAGAAGCTCTCCTGCATACCTTGCAGAACTAGCACTCCTGGAAGAAAGGATATTGCGGAGACATGGCTTTGCCACAGCCTAGGGGATGTTTCCATTCTGCAAAGCAGGATAGGTGATGATCTGCAATATATCTCATGACAGAGTACAATGCTGGCACAGGCACAAGAGTTTCAGAGCACAATATTCAATGCACATCGTTAAATGTTTGCAACACAGCAGACAACCCATGTGTGTTCCCATTACAATTCCACTGGGCATGGGATCATTGAAATTGGACCATGGATCAATGGAAACATGCAACTTTGTGAGATGAATCACATTTGTTATTACACAAGTTGATTATTGTGACCCAGTATGATCCAAGTGAATGGTTGCTCGAAACGCACCACATCACAGAAGCAGGCTGGTGGGGAAGTATTATACAAGAATGGACTTTCATCTGTGCTTTCATGGGACCTGTGATAGTAACTGAAGGTACCATGACAGAGATGGACTATGTAAACATTATTAAGGACCAATGCCTGATGTCTTTCTTAACTACGATGCATATTCCAGTAGGATAATTGTATGTGTGTTATAGGGCCAGAATTGTACTGCAGTGAATTGGCGGCATGATAATGAACTTAAGTTCATATCCTGGCCACTAAATTTGCCTGGTCTGAATTTTATGAAACACACCTGGGACAATAGGATATTTTCGCATGTTAAAAATATGGTTCAGATGGTTGTTATTCTGATTGATTATAACATTTAAATAGCATTAATGGTCAATAATCTCACAAAAGATATGTCATTTTTACGTAATTTAAGCTTAGAGATCATTAAATATCAATATTTGGTCTTGCGATCTAAAACACTGTTATTGGCTGGTGCTCTGGTGATGTCACAGGCTTGGAATAAGATGAAACTATACTTGGTTATAGTAGTGTCAGCCGAAGTTACTCGGTTTTTACATACTTTTGCTGCAAACAATTTAGTCTTTTTAGTGATGGAAAACGCAATTACAACTTTTGTGTAACAATAGAAAGAGTTTTGTGAACACTGATAGCGGAAGCCTTGCAAAAGTTTATGCATGCTCCACCCATTTACAGCAGCGATATGTGCAACGAAGGGCATTCTTTTCCCCGCTCCCTGCAAAATCATTACACTTGCACAAAACTAAGTAATTGTAGAACTCTTGCAAATTGGTCCGTATGTTATAACTAGATTGTCGACTATAAGTCATGAGCTGTGACCCAAAGCACAAATTATTCTTGTTAACACTTAGGGCTGATTTACTGTGTGGAATGCACTCAGCACTCTACAGGCATAAGGCATCCTGTGGCGCAACGGATGGTGCACACACAGCTTCACATTGGTTTTAGTCTGAGAAACGGACAACAGAGAATAAATGCATTTACTTTGCGAACAAACAATTCACTTTTTTGGAAAGCATTGCTAGTCATGAAGATATAACCATATGTCCACAGAACAGTGAGGTGTAAGACGATGAGACTAAATGGAGAGGCATGAGGAGTGGACAACATTCAGGTGACGCAAATGTATGCGCTGTGATGTTCGCGAGTGTAAACTAACATTAGCGTCTGAATCAGGCTGACTTCATCTTAATGTAAGAGGATGAAACTGCATAATTTTAAACAATAAAGATCGTAGGTAGACAGTAGATAAAAAAAACATAGTTTCTAATATATTAAAAAGTGTATGGTCACATTAACTACAACATATCTTTTTGGATGTGATGTGTGTGAACAGTGATAGCAAATGCAAGCACATGTTAACAACAAGGAAAACACGGTAATATCCTATTTCTGATCGGTGTGGTGAAGTCTTGAAATTGTAATTTGGTTTTCATATGAGAATTGTCAAGTCGTTTTACATACATTAAAATGTTCTTTTGTGTTTGATTCGAATCAGCAATCTACGGACATCATCTTCTAAAATTTGACAGTTTATCACTCTAATAAATAAGCTACCGAATAATTGAAATGTAATTATGTAAAATGACAATTATCATTAGGAGTTTAATTTCATTGAATGGCGCTGCCCTCCATTGTAACAGAGGAAGATAATATTTTGGAGATAAGTTAATGTTAACTTCACAGTGCAACACACTTTTAATTACTTAGTGTCTTGTGCGTCGACGTGGTGGCAATTTGCCAGTACAGTGCAACCACATTTCACGCATCTTCTCATTCTCTGGAGCACTCAAAAACAACTTTTCAGGAGTTTTTGTAGATGTATTTGTCTAGTATGGTACTACACACCATTTGTAACCCATTTTTGAAATGTAATTTCCAAAACAAGACATCACTGTTAATTAGCATTACGATAGTAGGAGCAGCAATCTAGCCAGTGATGTCACAGGCAGCCCATGACTGGAATGGAGTGTTTTAGTGGGCGTACAAATTATTTGAATTTCATTTCCATTTCTATAGAAGAATATTGAAATAAAAAGGCGTGTTACGAGCATAAAATGACATAATTAATCATTTAAAACAATTTCCAGAAAACAGTCAAATACCAGTACCTTATGTGCTTACAAAATCACCAGCCAGTGATTTATACGAAGTGCTTGACCTGTGCATACACACCTGGAGCAACATATCTCGGGGAACACGTCAAGGATGTGTTGAATCCCTGTCGTGCTGAGTTGATGCTGTATTCTGTTTTAAAGATGGACCAAGGTGCTTTTAAACAGGTAGTCGGAATCTTCTACTGAGCTAGGTGGCGCAGTGGCAAACAGGACTCACATTCGGGAGGACGGCAGTTCAAACCCGCATCCAGACATGCTGATTTAGGTTTCCTGTGATTTCCCAAAATCGCTTCAGGTAAATGCCAGGATGGTTCCTTTGAAAGGGCATAGCTGACTTCCTTTCCTGTCCTTCCCAAATCTGATGGGACCAATGACCCCACTGTTTGGTCCCCTCCCCAAAACCAACCACAATTTTCTGGCCAGTATATGTCTTAATTATATTGCTAGTCTACAATATTTCAAACAAGGGCAAAGCACCTTAAGCCATCTCAAAAAATTGAAGGCTAAGGATATAAAAACGTTTACCTGTGAGTTCTCCTCTATCAATTGTTTATTTATGAAAATATTGTTCCACTATATCATTTATCATTTTTCAGTTTGGCTCTTTAGTCCACAGCTGTCCAATCCTCCTTAACAAACTAGTGCCACATATACCACTGCTGTTTGCACAATAATACTTGTCATTTTTATTGATCGTTCTGTAATGTAGCCTATACTACCTCATTCATGTTGGATATCTTTTCTTTCTCTCATTTATTAAAAGCTCTAATTCTAGCTTGTATTATAAAAGGTTCTGCTGTCTTTTTTCCCCATCACAAGTTGCTCATAGTGGTTCTTTCAATCTTCAGTTGAAATTAAAGATTTCCTTTTAAGTGATTAAGTAATATCTTCCTCAGGCTTCAAGTTTTCATTGACAACAAACACTGAGGAAGTACTATAGCCTAGTCTTAAAAAGGTGACACTAATTTAAATATTTCCTGACGCACACTGCAGCATAGGTGCAATTCAGTATAGCCCCTACAATATTGGCAATGCATAAATAACTACTGAACTCTGGGATCTTTTGGCTGACAAGGGGAGGAGAAGTTGTCATATACTGTTCAAGACCACTACACAGTGCAGCAGTGTCCTCAGTTCAATCAAAGACATCTATTTATGTCTCAGAATGAAGGCATGCAACATTGATGTGAGAGTTCAGCAATTAGATGTGACTGTTATGCCTGGTGGACAACTTTATGCTAACTGAGAGTCTGCACTTTGTGTTGTCACTTGATTTCACACTTTTCTTTCATTTAATTTTCTGTATATCACACACACACACACACACACACACACACACACACACACACACACAAAAAAAACCATTTATCCCAGGAATGAAGACGGACTCCATAACAGTGTAAGTTTACAACAAAAACAACTATCTTTACAGTTTTCTGACATTAATATAACTTTTTAGTAATTTCTTTATATTCTTGTAGGAGACATATATAATGGCCAAGTTCAGTGGCATATTCTCAAAACAACAAAGCACATTCAGAATGGCACTTAGTAAAGTATACACAGCAATATCAAGTTTATTCAAATGTCTTATTTTATGTTAAGTAGTACAAACTACAAGTTTCCTTATGAATATAAATTATTGTGATATATTTTTATGCTGTATGTAAATGAATATTCACATAATACCTCCTACCAGATAAATAATACTTTGGATGAAATATATTCTCTAACAGCATTTCTTTACTAAAGAAATAATGTTATAAGTAGTAGAACATTATTTTCTGCCGTAACTGTAAATAATTTTGTTCTTCAACATAACAAACAGCTAAATACCATTTTTTGCTGGAAGAATAAACTTTTCTGATTGAACAAACCACACATTTGAAAGACAATGATACGTCTATTGAAACAAGGAATTGTTCATGAGAAAAAGGCAGATGATGGAGAATGCAAAATCATGGTTCACTTAAAACATCTTAAATACTGCTTGTGAGTGCATAGTTGCCACACTATAGGTAATACACAAAACTGCTGCTTGCTGATTATATTGGCTCCGTCAACACAATGTTTTTATTTTGTAGTCTTTAATTACTGTCAGGTGCTTTCTTTGTTGAACTCTGAAGCTCAATTACTAAATTATGTACAACTGGCTGTCACATGTCATCTTAAATTCTCAGTGTACTTCCTCACACACACAACTTCATATTCAAGAATGTTAAACACTTCTTGGTACATGTTACTTAAAATTAATTTGCTCATTTCAAACACTAAAGAAAAACCATATACATGCTCCTCTACCAAATAAAAGCATTTTGACCCTTTCCCCTGTGAACTCTGCATGAGTACTTTGTCTTCCATTGTATCTTATGAGCATGCTGTGTGTATTGCTTTACACGCATTCTCCCACATATCCTAATCTCTCTTAAAGGTATATACTCTTGAATATCATTTATGACATTGGGCTCTGTAGGTTGGAGTAAGTCTGAATTGCTATTTAAAATGTAACAAACAAAAACCCAGAGAGATATTTCAGAGCATGCAGTGAGATATCTTCTCACTTCGTGCTGTGTAACACAGCAGAAGCTTTCAGATATTTACAAAGAACTTCTCTGCATTTGTGGAGGTATCAAGCAACTTGAAAACCAAAGGAAATTTACTGAATGTACACAGATGTCTCATAAATCTATTGTTTTCCTTGCTCCATCTAAACACTTATTTGTACAAGGTTTATGCATTTTCAACCTGTTTTCAGTGCAATTATTTAAAAAATGTTATAAAAGATCATTGTATTTCAACACACCTGCATCAGTTTCTTGACAACATCACGACCCAAAATGTGGTCAAACACTGCTTGTAGGAACTGATCTGTGATGATTGTCAGTTTGAGCTTGTCTCTGTGCCACACAAGCACCTGTGATTCTTCCATAGCTGTTATTGACACCTAAAAATTGTCAGAGACAACACTATTAGACATCAAGCTATCATTTATTGAGAGAACACATATTTTAGGCATGAAATATATAATTCAGTGGCTATGAAATGTAACACCACTTTAGGTGACCAGCTGAGATATGCAATACCTTGCTTCAAGATGTGTAAACTCAAATGAAAAGTGTGTTCCAGATTTTGCTAACAGGTTACCTGACATTATAAATGACATGAGAGTGTTGAATAATACTGGTTTGTTCTGTAGGGTTTCAGAAAATGGCTGTATGAAAAATACAAGACATGTAGAGAGAAAATATACATATCAGTGGATTAAGCATCTCTTAAAGTTTCAATCTGCAATGCACACCATGGTGTAGTTGCACTAGTGGGGCAGGCATGCCAGAACATGTAGACAAATCATCCGTTCCATACTGTCACATTAAATTAGTTCATTCCTGCAGATAGACAACTCAATGAACTAAGAAATGAAATGTGTTTGTAACTGTGAATATGGACTACCATGGGTCATATAATGGAATGACAACAATGAAAATTTGTCCCAGAGTGGGACTCTAACCTGGATTTCCTGCTTATCATGAGTGGTTGCCTTACCATTTGGCTATCCAAGCAAAACCCACAGACAGACACAAACTTCCATATGTCGACAACCATGAGTCTACAACCTGTACTCATTCATCCATTATGTATATTCCCATACAGGGGAAACATTCTACTTGAAAGTTGCTGGCCTGGTGTTGACAGATAAATACGATATTGCAGTGCCCATTTTATTCTGAATTACAATGTTAAGTTCCTTCAGACATGCATGTATGTCTGAAGGAACAGGCACTGTGGCGATTCCAGCCATTATGAAAGATATGAAATATATTCACAATTGCAAATATGGACTACTGTCAGCGGTATAATGGAATGACCACAACGAAAATTTGTGCTGGACCGGCACTCAGATTGCTTGTGGAAAGCAGGGTTTGAGTCCCAGTCCGATACAATTTTTCAGTGTTATCACTCCACTATACAGCTGACGGTAGTCCATACTCACAACTGTGAATACATTTCATGCCTTTAATAACAGCTGTAGCTGCTATGGTGCAGGTTCTTTCAGACATGCAAGCATGTCTGAATGAACTTTACATTGTAATTCAGGATAACAAAGGTACTGCAATATCTTCCAAACCAGGCTGTTGTTGGACATTCCTCAGCAACTCATGTCAGTGACTTCAATGAACTGCACACACTGCCTCAAAAAATTTTTGTTCTGAAGAATTGTCACGGTTTTATAGTGCTGCTACAATAATAATCTCTTATGCAATATAAATTGTAATGATAATGGCACATATATCAAGTTGTTACTCTGTTGATATTTGTCTGTTTTGTGTGCACTATATTTACTTTTTGCCTGTGTTTAACACTGTGGTTATGTCATGACTATCCAGCTAGTGAAAATATGTACTACAAGATTTTACAGAGTTCTCATCTGGATACATGAGATTGTATTATCATCGGACATGATTGGTGGAATAATATGAATCGTTTTCTATATAAATATGATCTTGTTTTATTAGTTACATCATGATACTTCTGTTTCTTCTTGGTCGTGGTGAGTCCCAAATTATGTTTATGGATTATGAAACAGACACACAGACACATCATACCTTTCAAGAGCAAAAAGTTATCATGAACACTCTTCTTCACCAAACTGACTATACCATTTCATAAAATTTGCAGTACTGTCAGTGACAATAACACAGTCAAAATTGCTTTATTTATTGTGAGATTAGCACTTCACAAGCTATTGTACAGTGTGTAATAACTGGTAGCAATGATTATTACTTAATATAAGCTTAATATAAACTGCATATTCTCACAATCGAGTTAACTGAGCATTTCTGTCATACTCTTGCTCCATTATAACCCCCTCCCACATACTGAGCATTTCTTACATTAGTCTTAGTCATTCTGACTATAAGAATCAATGACAGATAAGAAATGCTCATAAATGGATCACAGAAATGCTTTATAAACTGTCATTCAAAGTGCATATACATATACCCGATTCATTCAAAGTAACCACAGTCTGCTATTTGTGAACATTACAGAAGACTGATACAGCCATTTTATCTTATGCTGCTCTAACTTCACATACCAAGATATTTTACCATTTTCACTGTCTATTGATTATCACAGATACTAAAACTTACCCTTAACTCTGTGAATCACTATAAACTGCTCATCTCAGGTTCTTTTTAGGTGCAAATTTGTTAGGCAATGACAAAAAATACTTTGAAGAGATATGAAGACAGCTGTGAACATATGTGCAAACATTAAAAACAATGTAAGGGTTATTTTTTTAAGAAAGATGGTGAAAACAACTGTTCCTTTTGGTCATTTCACATAGATTGTATTCTGAGATGAACTTTTACTGCAACCATCACTGTCAGACTTTGGAATTTCTGAGAATTTTTGTTTATTCTTGGGCAGCTCATCTTTAAACAAACATGCCAGTATTTTCATAAAAGCATGCAAGCCATCTGTAATGAATGTATAAATTCAAAACATTTTTTTAATAAATTAAACTAAAACCAAATTGAGGCTGGTTGCTACTCTGTGCTGTTGATATTCTGTAATCATGTTAACAGTCATGATACTCCAAAAATATGATTACTTGACAAACCACTTGACTAGGTGTTCTGAAAGGAGAACAACATGTTTAACAGAGAGGCTGAAGGCACAGAGTGTCTACATCTACTTACATACATACATACATACATACTACATACATACATGCATACACACATACATTGTATGCCATCATATGGTGCATGGAGCAAGGTACTTCGTACCATTACTAGTTATTCTCTTTCCTGTTCCACTTGCAGATGGAGCAAAGGATAAGCAACTGCATACATATCTCCATATTAGCCCTAATTTCTCTTACTTTGTCTTCATGGTCCTTGTCAGAAATGTGCATTGGTGGCACCAGAATCATTCTACAGTCAGCCATAAATGATCATTCTCTAAATTTTCTCAATGAAGTTTTGTGAACAGAATATTGTCTCAGATAAGATTTAGTTTTTGTTCCATGTCAGGAAGTATAACATAAAAAAAACATTAATAACTACCCTGATCATTTGTCAGGAGATTGTCAAAATAAGTGACTACATTACAGTAAATTGGAACTGTTAATATTTACAGAATTAATACACTGTCACAATGAAACTTAGTTATGCACTTTTAATAAATTTATCATACACAAAATACCTAATCCTGACTGTTGTGACCAGGTACTGTCAAAACTGAAATCTAACAGACACTTTTACTTAATCTGGTCTAACAGTCCTTGTTAATTTCTTCATCCTTAGAGTAGGAGACATTGCTATAAAAAAGTCTTTCAAACTCTGTTCAAACTGTGCTTTATCTGAAGCCAAGTTTTTTAATGGCTGCTGGAAATTTATTGAAAATGTGTGTTCCTGATTATTGGACCCCTTTTTCGAGCAAGGTAAGTGATTTTATGTCTTTATGTAGATTGTTCCTATTCCTACCATTGATACTGTGTATTGAGCTCTTGGTTGGAAACAGAGGTATATTACTTGTAACAAATATCATACAGAGTTCCTTGAACATGTTTCTACATGGTGTTGTTGAATTTACATGGAAAATGATTCTTATTACACACTTTTGCATGCCAAAAACTTTTGCTTGGCTTGATGAGTTACCACAGAATATGACCCCGTATGACAAAATAGAATGAAAGTACGCAGAGTACTCAAGTTGTTTTTATATTTATATCTCCTACATCTGACACCATTCTCACTGCAAATAGAAACTTGTTTAGGTGCTTCAGCAGTTGTGTGGTATGCCCTCCCCAACTGAATTTACTGTAGAGTTGTCACCCCAGAAATTTAACACAACCTCTTCCATCTGCATGTCTTCATATGTTATACACATGCTGGAAGGATATCTCTTACAGGTTCTGAAATGCATATAGAGGATCTTTTCAAAGAACGATTCATTAACGACAGGGAAAATTTGTTAATCAGCCATTTCTAAATCTGTACTTGACTTGCTACTTGTTGCAATGGTTGTATCATTTGCAAACAAAAGAAACTTGGCATCTAGCAATGTAACAGACGAGAGGGCATTAATGTGCACAAGAAAATCAACGGACCCAAGATGGAACCTTGAGGAACACCACATGTAATTAGTTCCCAATCAGATTAAGACTGACTGCTTACTGCACAGGTATTTCACAACGTGACCCTTTGTTTCCTGCTAGATAAGACTCAAACCATTCAGCAGCACTGCCAATGACACCATAATATTCCAATTTACTCAAGAGAATGTTGTGATTCACATAATCAAAGGCTTTTGACAGATCACAGAAAAAGCCAGCAGCCTCTAATTTGTTATCTAATGAATTAAGTACATTCCCACTGTACATGTAAATAGCTTTCTCTATATCAGAACCCTTAAGAGACCAAGACTGTGACTTGGGCAATATATTGTTTGCAGTCAGATGGTTGAGGAGATGCTTGAACACAACCTTTTCAAATATTTTTGAAAAAGCCAGCAAAAGTGAAACTGGTTGATAGTTTGATGGTATCTCTTTATCCTCCTCCCTGTAAAGAGGCTTAACTTCAGCATATTGTAATCAGTCTGGAAATGTTCTGCTGACAAGAGACTGATTACACAAGTAACTTTAAGACGGAACTCAACCCACAGGAGAACTGAACTCAACTCACATGAGAACTCTTTGATTAACTACATTGATACGTTATTATAACCACTTCAATACTCAGATTTTAATGAGTTTACGATGGATGCTACTCCTTCAGGAGTTTTGAGTGTCATTTCCATTTTACTGAAGTTATTCATAAAGACTGACCTCAGATACTCTATTGCACTGTTTACCAAACCTGATAACTCCAAGCTGTCACTAACAGAAATAAAGTACTTTTTAAAAGGTCTGCAACTCTACATACACTTGTTACCAAGGTCTCCTTTATTTTTAGAGCTATCGTCAGTTCCTCTTCCTTTTTGGCCCCATCTGCCTCTGTCTGCACTATATCCCATACTGTTTTTATTTTGTTGTCTGATGTATTTCTCTTTTTGTCATAATAATGCTGCTTTGATTTTTGGATTACTTGCTTCAGTATTTTGCAGTATTCCTTCTAATGCATTACAATGCTAATATCAGAGCCATTCCTAGACAGTAGATACAATCTCCTTTTTGTCCTACATCCTATCTTTATTCCTTGTGTAGTCCACGGTTTTTTAGCCTTCTATTTGATTTGAGTTGCCTTTAAGGGAAAACAGTTTTCATAGGAGGAAGTAGCTTTATTAATGAATGCTTTGTATTATCCATTTGAGTCTGGAGTGTTGTAAACATCTATCTAGTTCATGTCTTTGAGCAATCTCTTAAAATTCTCAATTTCTGACTGGTTTATTATCCTCCTGTGCTACGATTTAATAGACTTTATATCCTGAAAAAATTCAACATTTAACACAAGATGTTGCATGTCACGATCAGATAGCCCATTTACTATTGGTTTGTGATACTTTTTTTTCCTCCCTCCAGAGAGTCCTATTTCAGTTCATGAAGCATCTCTCTAATATTTTATTGTAGATCAAACCCCAGTAACAAATCTAGAAGCCGCTGTACAGTGTTAGATGGTGAGTATTATTGATTACCCTTCCATCCCAATGTCCCACTCCGATCGAGTAAAAAAATGGTTGTCTATATACTTCCATATATACCCAAATCCAGCGTTATATTTCTAGGACAAATAGGTTGTCCCTGCAAGAGATTTTTCCCCGTTACATGTGCGAATGTACAACAGTTTCACAAACGAGGAATACGCCGATATCCATCTCACCTATACGATCCTAGCAGCATCCACATGATGCTTTCGCTTCACGGATCAGGCACATAAACATAGACAGATGTGCCTCGCATGATTGGTGGACAGCGACTCTGTAGTGCTGAGCTGTCGAATTGAAGGTACTGTCCACTGGTACATATCATTTAACGAAAAATCGGGTCTGTGCATGCCAATGTCGGGGTAGCAGCTGACAATGACCTTAGACCGGGTGAGTGATAAATGAGGAAAAATATGTCGAGGACCACATGCTGCTATGCGTAACACGTGATGCACGGTTGTTAATTTCGTTCTCCTCGGTGTACTGTGTACGTAAAACAAAAACACCTGTAAACCATTGAATGAGATACCGACGAGCCTCACGATCACGACATGTCATTCACCCATAGATACAACACACGACACACCAATGAGCTGATGTGTATCTGCAGCGTTTGAAAGATACGAGAAAGAACATATCTACTGTTATTCGAGTAGGCCTACTCCATAGAAACCATTACCATCCCTTTCGCATGCAGAAGGTACAGGCATTATTGCCGGAGACTACCAGAGGAGGCTGGACTTCTGCAACTTCATCCTACGGCTTCAGACCCACGACCATCGTAATGTATGTGAAATTGTATGAAAACTTGTGAATCACACGTTGCGGGCGATAACGGAGTGTACAGTCCCATGTTAGGGAAAGTGTGTCCTGTAAGCGGAAAGAATGGTCAATGGCGGAAGTAAAACAGCGGCGTGCATGACGTGTTTACAATACCTCTGCGCTGCTCACTCTGCCCGATAATCGCCGCGTCGCAGTGTTACTACAGTACCATGGCAAGTTTCACAAACGAAGAATAAGCCGACATCCACCTCGCCTACGGGCTTGCAGAGAGAAGAGCTGACGTTGCAAGGCAACTGTATCACGAGAGGTTTCCTAGCCGGCGCCTTCCACCCGCAAAAACGTTTTACTCTGTGGACAGGAGTTTGAGGGAGTATGGTGCATGTGTAGCACCTCCAGGATTTAGTGGTCGTGGCCGACCGTCGACGTACAGTGCGGATGACGAAGAAAAAGTGTTACAAACTGTTGCGGAGGACCGAACAACTGCGGTCGGAATGTCACAATCTACAGTTATGCGAGTACTCCATAGAAACCATTACCATCCCTTTCACATGCAGAAGGTACAGGCATTATTGCCTGAAGACTGCCAGAGGAGGCTTGACTTCTGAAACTTTATCCTACGGCGTCAGACCCACGACCAGCAGTTTTCACGAACAATACTGTTCACCGACGAAGCCTATTTCATGAAGGAGGGTATGGTGAATTCGCATAACTGGCACGAGTGGGCGGAAGAAAACCCCCACAGTACAGTGATACGAGGGTACCAACAACGATGCGGTGTCAAAATCTGGTGTGGTATTATTGATCACCATCTTATAGGGCCACATGTGCTACCACAAAGGCTTACGGAAGAGCAGTATCTGCGTTTCCTGGATCTACATTACCGGAATTGGAAGACGTTAGTTTGGACTCTCGTATGAACCTGTGGTACATGCATGATGGTGCCCCGCTCACTTCAGCGGCACAGTGCGACGCCACCTGGACAATGCCTTCCACTCGAAATGGATCGGTCGTGGAGGCTCTGTAACATGGCCACCAAGATCGCCAGACCTGAATCCACTGGATTTCTTTTTGTGGGGCCATCTGAAATCTGTGATTTATGAAGGAGAGGTTGTTGATGTCAACACTCTTCAACGCAGAATACAATATGCCTGTGATATTACGCAGAGAGATACAGACATGTTGGATCGTGTTCAGCAATCCTTCCTGCGAAGAGTTCAACTTTGCCACACACATCGTGGCCGTCACTTCGAACAGTACTTATAAACCGCCACTGCAGCTTCTGGTCATGTGTTTCTATGTTAGTTTCGATTTGTACAGCTGTATTGTATTCGTCTGTATTAACTGCCACATACCTGTGTAGTTGTATTCTGTATTCTACATCTACGTACTCGTTTCTTAAAAGTAAGTCTGGGACACAAAAACCAGATTATAAAACATGCATGTACAGTAGTGCAGCCCCTCCTCACGTTCTTTTCCCTATGCCAACTAGCCACGATACAAAATACCGGCTGGCGTAACCGGTACGAGATGGATGTGGGCGCTGTCATTGCTCGCAGTGTCACGCAGACCGTCGGCTGACGCCGCATGCCTCGCCTTCTCGTGAGCGGCTAGACTACCTACAACACTTGCATGTTGTGCCTTGTTGCCGATCTGTTCCCTTCGTCAATGTCGGAGCACAGTAACACCCAAAAGTCCACTTCATATTTCCAGATTTTTACCATTCAGTTGCATTGTCATTTGTTGACATAGGAACATGCGGAAAACAAATTTATGTTTGTAGCTCAGTGTATGACAATTTGCACGACAAATTTTTCCTCATTTATGACTCGTCCTGTATAGGTATGAAAGGATGTCGCTACACTTTCAGCTACCTAGTTTCGCCTACTTATCAAGGTTATACAATTACACTTCCCCTCCCCCCATCCGAAAAATATGCACGTGAATCATTGTAAATGGGAAATGTCTTCGGATTTTTGGCATATTAGCGAATAAGACTAGCAAATATTCTCATACAAAATGTTCATTAATTTCTGCATTTAGATATATGTCCAGAAAACAACCCTTTATTTATGTTTATTGGGTGTCGTTTTAATAATGTCTAGCTTAATTTTTAGCTTGTGACTTAAACCATTAGGTCTGATCCTTCATGAAGTTCGTCTAGGTGAGAACATTTGGGGATCTTAATTTTACGGAACACTGGACAGCGTTCTCCACAATACCATCAAATATGTTCCCACAAACAATGTTGTTCTGCAAGTGTTAAAGAAAAGAACCAATGTGTTGAACATTCCCTATTAAGGAAATCACTGCCCTAAATACAGTTAATGTGTTACACGCGTGAAAAAGAAAACTGGAAATGGGGGACATCGACGTCAAGAAACGAGTTTGGAGGATATGGCGAAGACAACCGTCATGGAGTATGAACATAAACTGCAAGTGGAAAAAGAAGTACCGACGGTATTGCAGATGTGCCAACAATGTTTACATATGGCTTGAAATACAGCGTGTGGAGAAATTTGGGTACGACTGGGGAATACAAAGTGCTATTTGTATTTCCAGTAAATCGGTCAAGTGTTGGAATGCAGGCTGAAATCACAGAATAGAGAATGTTTGCTACATTAAAAGCTACACTATTTTTTTAATATGAATCTCGATTCCCATCTGGACTGGCTTAAAACATGGTTATATTATATCTACATCTGCCGAATTGAATGTTGTGGACCTAGCAGCGGAACAGCCTTTTGCGAAGTGTAAGAACGATGGAGTACCTACATTTAATGGACACTCGTTTGCAAAAGTTGTAAACTTTACGTCCTATACAGAAATTCCACAAGAATGTATAGAAGAAGAGCTGTTGGAGCACACGCCGGAAGATGTGGAGCGCTGTAACAAGTGTCATGGAGAAAATAAGAGGTAAAATCAAAATTCCCAAATGCTCTCATCTACAAGAACTGCAAGATGGTACAGATCTAGTAGTTAAAGCCATAAGGGAGGGAGTTTAGCGGAGAAAAAAATGGATATGTATTAGAATTTGAAAACATGCCTTCCTTGACCATGTCGAACTACTGAATGGAGAAAAAATATCTAGAATGAGATTCTCACTCTGCAGCGGAGTGTGCGCTGATATGAAACTTCCTGGCCGATTAAAACTGTGTGCCCGACCGAGACTCGAACTCGGGACCCTTGCCTTTCGCGGGCAAGTGCTCTACCAACTGAGCTGCCGAAGCACGACTCACGCCCGGTACTCACAGCTTTACTTCTGCCAGTACCTCGTCTCCTACCTTCCAAACTTTACAGAAGCTCTCCTGCGAACCTTGCAGAACTAGCACTCCTGAAAGAAAGGATATTGCGGAGACATGGCTTAGCCACAGCCTGGGGGATGTTTCCAGAATGAGATTTTCACTCTGCAGCGGAGTGTGCGCTGATATGAAACTTCCTGGCAGATTAATCTGCTTAATGGCTTAGCCACAGCCTGGGGGATGTTTCCAGAATGAGATTTTCACTCTGCAGCGGAGTGTGCGCTGATATGAAACTTCCTGGCAGATTAATCTGCCAGGAAGTTTCATATCAGCGCACACTCCGCTGCAGAGTGAAAATCTGATTCTGGAAACATGTCTCCGCAATATCCTTTCTTTCAGGAGTGCTAGTTCTGCAAGGTTCGCAGGAGAGCTTCTGTAAAGTTTGGAAGGTAGGAGACGAGGTACTGGCAGAAGTAAAGCTGTGAGTCCCGGGCGTGAGTCGTGCTTCGGTAGCTCAGTTGGTAGAGCACTTGCCTGCAAAAGGCAAGGGTCCCGAGTTCGAGTCTCGGTCGGGTACACAGTTTTAATCTGCCAGGAAGTTTCAAAAAATATCTAATTCAGAGGTGGATTTCAGTTATAATTTAAAAATTAAGGTAGATGTTATTAAAACTACACCCAACAAACATAAAGAAATAATTGTTTTCTCTGTGTAAATGTACAAGCAGTGATTAATAAAAATGCTGTACGAGAATATTTGCTTGTCTTATTCGCTAATCCGTCAAAACTCCGAAGGTATTTCACATTTACAATGATTACTTGCATGTATTTTGGATGTGGGGAGCGTGCAGTTGGATGACCTTGAAAAGTAGCTCAAACTAGGTAGCTGAAAGCGTAGCGACCCTCTTTTCACACCTATATGAGGCCCTTGTCAGCTGCTACCCCGACAGACCCATCAGCTCAGCTCTATATAGTCCCTGTTCACCAGTCATGTGAGCTCACATCTGTTCGTATTTATGTGCCCAATCCGCGAAGCAAAAGTATCATGTGGATGCTTCTAGGATGGTATAGGTTGGCATACTCCATTCGAATACGTAACAGGGAAAAAAATCTCTAGTAAAGACGACCTATTTTTCCCACGAGGCCGGATGAGGGTATATATGGAAGTATATAGACAACTGAAGACATGCGCGAAAAAATGGGCTAACCCTCAAATGTAAAAGCTTAGAGGTAAGTGTTGCCATCTGTTTCTGGGTACGAAAACTATCATAATTGACATTGGTCTCACCCCTTAAGTGATATTTAAGGTGAGACAAATCTCAATTTTGATAGTTCAGGTACTCAACAACAGATGGCAACACTTATCTCTAAGTTTTTAAATTTGAGGGTTAGCCCGTTTTTATGTGTATGTCTTCAATTACTTTTTTATTCCATCAGGGCACGAGATTAGGATGGAACGGTAATCGATAGTAATGGTGCGATGTACTCTCCTTCACGCACTGTACAGCGGCTTGTGACGTGTTTGTTTTATATGTAGAATATTCGCAGATGATAAATTGTGTGTGCGGAGGTGCGAAGGACTGATGATGGGGGTTGGTAGTTAACCTGAACGTACCAAAATCTGCCGCACATTAATAGGGCTAGTAATCCAATACGCTGTCATCGAAAGTGTTAACTGCGGTAAAATACCTAGCAGTAAACATCTGGAGCGAGCTGAAGAAGAATGCATATGTCGGGTCCAGATTTATTGGCTGGAATCTCGAAGAAAACAACCCAACCTCTAAGAACTGACAAGTCGGTGAGCTAAGGCAGACGAATACGTCAGCCTCAAATTCATTTGCATGGAGTTTTAAGTGGAAATGTAATTCACCAACTAAGATGTAACAGTGTAGGAAGGGAGTCACCGTAAATCCTGTCGGTGTGTCACCTAGAGACTGTGGCACAACAACTCAGATCGCGGTGTAAGAGGTACTAAGATGAGTGCTGTTGCTCGACGAAACGTTGATATTGATTTGGTCTGACTTGTACTTGTCGGTTAATTAGCTCTCGATGTACGATAGTTGGATAAGCTTGTGAGTAATTTATTTGATTCTAAATAAATAACTATCGCTACACATATACACAGCTCTCAATGGAATACAGTGGTCGGTCTACTACATAATAGCACCTGGGGGTGAAAATGAGCAATGTTATGATTGAGTCTCGAATCTGCCTGTATTCTTGCAATGTCTCTGAATTATGCGTGGAAGTTTGAGGCCGTTGCTCTACTGTAACTGATTCAACGGATAGTGTATTGGAAGCTCTCTCATACTGTTAGATTATTATGGAGGTATAATTCATTTGAAAAAAAAAGGTGATGTATTTCTCATAAAACATTATTCTGTCATCGAAGACTCTGACACCGTTACATTGTCATATTTCTAGCATAGTAATCATATGAATACAATAAAGGAGATTAAGACACGTAGAAGGGGATGTTTATAGACAATCACTCGATATCGATGAACTGTAAGTGTTATGCGCCTGAATTTCTTTGCACAGTCCTAGTATACTCTTCATGGCCGTGAATTTCTTCCTGTACGTTAGTGTGCTATTTTTTCCATTGTGATAGCTCCCCGCTAAGTCAATGATGGGTGGAGGACTAGAGAGCCTTCTAACTACTGGAACAGTGCTGTCAGAAAGCAATGGGATTTCGAGACAATTAGCAGGAGTCTGGGGACATATCCTGCTTGTCAAAATCATGTGGATTCAAGTGCTATATATCGAAGACTGGAAGATTTTCGAGAGTAGGGAAGGTAAGAGGTACTTTGATGGAAGGGGAGTTGAGAGGCAGCTCTATACTGCTTCTCCCAAGTGTTGTGGGTAAAGATTTTACAACCTCTCACACACGTCTCGCGAGGTGACTGCAGTGAGAAAATTAGGGACTAATACGAAAGTTTTTACCGAGAGGCAATCAGCAGCGGATGTTTCGTATTTTATTTTCTCCATTAATAAGAAAGAACATTCTTCTGTGAATTTCGTTTGCCTATAAATGAGTGGACTGACATCTTATTAGGTAGAGTAAATTTACATCTACACTTATATGCATACTTCACAAGCCACAATACGGTGCACGGCAAAGGGTGCCCCGTACCACTACTAGTCATTTCATTTCTTATTCCACTCGCAGACAGGACGAGGGAAAAAAACGACTGTCTGTATACCCCCGTATCAGCACTAATTTCTTGTATCTTCTCTTTGTGGTCATTATGCGAAATGTATGTTGACTGCAGAAGAATCCTTCTGCTGTCAGTTTCAAATACCGGTTCTCTATGTATTCTCAATAATGTTTCTCAAAAAGAACATCCCATTCACTCCAGGGTCTCCCATTTGAATTCTTAAAGTATCCAGTCAATAATTTGGCAGAAACTAATAGGAATGCTTCTAGAGGACTGTATTCTGACGGAAACCCAGGTTTGCAGGTTAATACAAGTGTGGGATGGGTTGGTCAGCAGACAGGTATTTTGCTGTTATTCACTGGGTTGCCCTTTCCAGCATATCTCGAAAATGGGTTTCAGAATGTTTCGGTTTACAAGTGTGTGAGGATGAAAAGCATATTGTTCAACATGCCGGTATTTAACTCTGCGACGTTTAAGCGCCCAGTCTCCACACAAAGGTGAAGAACCATAACAAAATTTTGGCAAGTATTTACTAATGGGATAACAAATGCACATCCCATAACAAATGATGAAATAATGACATGTCCTTCCCACCGGCAGCTCGGCATAAACTGAGCGTTTCTCGCCAGTTTCCATGCTGGGAGCGATGGAGGTGTGGGGAGGGGGTGGGAAGGGGAGGCAGGACAACCCATGTCATTCTAATTTCAAACTCCATCTTGCTGCAGTATTTTGAACTAGTCTCTCACCAATTTACACACAGGGGAAAACTCTGGCCAGCAGGTTCAGACACATGAGATGTCGTCCTCCCACAGAACGCAGGTGAAACAGCAACCAGTTCATCTTCTTCCAGAAATGTCTTCGCCAGTATTCACCAGTCCTTGCTGGAAAACCAGTTGTCAGCTACATCAACGCTGGTGCATAATCCCCTGGGGATGGGTATTTTTCACAAGGTCCACATTCTAGGAATGTCTTTGATGCAGCCGTTACAAGCTGACAGGCCACATCAAAGTGAGACCTATACAATTGCCACGAGATATGACAACAAAGGCAGGTCACTGTCGGTCTGCGGACGAAGAACAAAGGCCCTTGCAAGCTGGAATATGGCTGATGTATACTCCTACAAGATGCTGACAAAGGCTAGCCACTTCCAGTCTGCAAACAAAGAAACAAAGGTCTGGACAAACTGGCAGATGACTGACGCACACGGCTACAGGAAGGCAACAAAGATGACATTGCCACATTTACATCAGGGGGACATGGGGGAGGGGTGAGGGAGTGTCTAACATCTTGTATAAATTAAAAATGAGCCAGTAGCCCCTTTACTACTCTACTCTCGGTTGATAGGACACATTCTGAGACATTAAGGGATCACAAATACACTATTGGAAGGGCGTGAGGGGTGGGGGATAAAAACAGGAAATGGAGATCAGGAGATGAATGTGTTAAGCAGATTCATAAGGATGTAGATTGCAGTAGTTGTTCGGAGATGATGGGCCTTGCACAGGATAGAACAGCATGGAGAGCTGCATCAAAACAGTCTTTGGATTGAAGACGACGACAGCAAAATTGTGATATTCTAAATGTAAAATGGGGACTTTCTCGACTGTTATGAGAAGCTCAGTGACCTCTGGCACATGTGATTTCCTCCCGATTTACGAGGAGAACCTAGTCCTAAATTTTTAATTATCACATCGAAAAAATAAAACTGATACCGTAAGCTTAATTGCTGGTGTTAGTCTTCCTTTATAAATTCTCCACCATTGCAACACATTTTGCCCAATGCCAGATGACTTGGTGGAGACTGTCGTTGTAGACGTCTGTATTTTGGTTGTGCAAGAAATGTTCCAACCCGAAAACACATTTTCGTCATTCTGGAAGTGCTTACCATGCAATGGTTTCTTCATTTGAGGCAGTGAGGGCCACGTCAACAGAATACCGGGGAGAGAGGAAGGCACAATTTGGTAGCCGAAAGATGCAGATGTGACTGTCCTGTGCAGCATTAGCTGAGGCATTGTCATGGAGCAAAAACAGCCCCTCAAACCGCTTCCTGCGACACTTCCTCTTGACAGTCTCCCGTAACGTAGCCTACAGCTACATTTACATCTGCTCTCTGCGAACCACTGTGAAGTGCATGGCAGAGGGTACGTATCACTGTACCAGTTATTTGGACTTTTTCCCGTCCTATTCGCGTATGGAGCGCGGGAATAATGACTGTTTAAATGCCTCTGCGCGTGCTGTAATTAATCTAATCTCATCCTCACGATCTGTATGAGAGCGATACATTGGGAGTTGTGTATTCCCATAGTCATAACGTTCATCATAATACTAAAAATTTTAAAACAAAATTTTACTCTAACGTAAATAAAACGCCCGAAGTAGGCTTATATACGGAGGTGCAAGTAAATAAACGTGAAAAGTGCACGGATTTTGCCACTTAACTGACTTTGCGTCCCCTGTTACACTAGGGTGGCAAAGAAGAACACTGCAGCTGCTGTGCAACTCTCAAGAACCACGTGAAATGTCACAGCACAACAGACGCACATCCGCATGGGGCGTCTAGCATTCGCTAAATACGCAACAGAATCTGCGGCATACTCCTGTGGCGGTTTGCCCCTTACGAGCATAACCCGTTAGCATCACACCATAGCAGTTCCAAAAAAACATTCAGCGTCGCCTTGCGAGAGGTTACTTGGGTGCTCGCCTTTTCAGTAGTGGTGAATACACATGTTTTCACTGCTTTCCTTTCTCTCGGGGTCATAGAGATACATCGAGTACTAGTCCATTTTGATTTGGGGGCTAATCGAATCATCTGGTCCGGCCTGACATAGCCGCAACGCTTCCTCTGTCGTCTCGATTCGGCAGGCTTTTTAAATAGGTGTGACCAGTTGTGAAACCAAGTGGGCGGCGACCTCTGTCATGATCAAAATGTCGTGCAATATGTTGAAAACTGATCGCGACTGATTTTAACATTTTCCACTGTCGAGTCGATTGTTATACGCTGGTCTTCGAACGCCAGTGCCTCTACTTATCTTGCGATTCCTGGTTCTCCACAGAGACACGACGTGCCACTTTGTTCTTAGCCATTCTAACTTATTTCACCAAATTGGGAGCTTATATGCCACCTAACCAGTGTTTTATATGATGGTGCATTGTTGCAGTTCACTTTCACTAACTCAGCATGGGCTGTTGCTGCAGCTGAATCCAAAACCAATTCTGATGCCAAATTTTCGCTTCGGATTAATGTAGGAAATGAGATTACTTTCTGTGACAATATGAGCTCTTGCCATTTATACAGTGTAGCCACGGACTCACCAACGAATTGCTATGGGCGACGGATCACACAGAGATGATCACCTTTTTTTGTTAAGAATATATCCTTTTTAATCCTTCGTTAGTAAGTTCAGGACATGAGTGAGGCTTATGGGTCAATAGGTCATGGCAAGCAATGGGCCGTTCCCAGCTGACAACTGTTGCTTCTTGAACCTCCTCCCCCCCCCCCCCCCCCCTTAGTGTAGCTTACCAGCTGCTGTTTACATACGAGGTTCCGGATGGGAGACGGGGCACGAATTGTTTGAGCTCACGAGATGATTATGTGGTGTTAGGCGACAGGCAATGGCAGAGTCGCACATCGTATCTACGAGAATCCGTTTCCTAACAAGAGACAGTCACTCTACCGACCTCTTAGAGAAATAGTAGAATACTGCTTGTACAACGTGGGGTGTCGTGACAGAGACGTTCAGTAATATGTCATCAACCAGGAGGGGTGATGTGGGCACAGGTCGTATCTCTAGATTCTTCACGTAATACTGGTTCATGAAACTTGAAAAGTCGGCTTCCGAGGAATAACTGACGCCTAACTTCAAGCGTCTGCCAAAATAGGTTTTTCGGCATTTCCGTGACGTTCTTCTATGAGTTAAAGAAACCCTGACCGTCAATTGAGTCTGCTGTTCTTTATATACACACAATGACTCCCTTTATTCCTACCTGGTATGGGTCCTACACACTTGAGCAGTAGTGTAATACTGGCCGCACAAGTTACTCTGTAATTACGAAAAAGGATCTGAAAGTGGGCGATATAGCCCGGAATTGGTCATGAAGTAATAATAATAATAATAATAATAATAATAATAATAATAATACCAATAATAAAACAGCAATCAATAGACAGGAAATAAACATATTTTGAATATAAACTGCTTTTGAAGGGAGAAACGAAATGGAAAACGATATGACTAATGATTTTCAAAAAATCGTATTACACATGACGCTCGTAAGCGTAGGGTAGCTCACAAACATTCAATCCTGGAAATGGAAAAAAGAACAAATTGACACCGGTGTGTCAGACCCACCATACTTGCTCCGGACACTGCGAGAGGGCTGTACAAGCAATGATCACACGCACGGCACAGCGGACACACCAGGAACCGCGGTGTTGGCCGTCGAATGGCGCTAGCTGCGCAGCATTTGTGCACCGCCGCCGTCAGTGTCAGCCAGTTTGCCGTGGCATACGGAGCTCCATCGCAGTCTTTAACACTGGTAGCATGCCGCGACAGCGTGGACGTGAACCGTATGTGCAGTTGACGGACTTTGAGCGAGGGCGTATAGTGGGCATGCGGGAGGCCGGGTGGACGTACCGCCGAATTGCTCAACACGTGGGGCGTGAGGTCTCCACAGTACATCGATGTTGTCGCCAGTGGTCGGCGGAAGGTGCACGTGCCCGTCGACCTGAGACCGGACCGCAGCGACGCACGGATGCACGCCAAGACCGTAGGATCCTACGCAGTGCCGTAGGGGACCGCACCGCCACTTCCCAGCAAATTAGGGACACTGTTGCTCCTGGGGTATCGGCGAGGACCATTCGCAACCGTCTCCATGAAGCTGGGCTACGGTCCCGCACACCGTTAGGCCGTCTTCCGCTCACGCCCCAACATCGTGCAGCCCGCCTCCAGTGGTGTCGCGACAGGCGTGAATGGAGGGACGAATGGAGACGTGTCGTCTTCAGCGATGAGAGTCGCTTCTGCCTTGGTGCCAATGATGGTCGTATGCGTGTTTGGCGCCGTGCAGGTGAGCGCCACAATCAGGACTGCATACGACCGAGGCACACAGGGCCAACACCCGGCATCATGGTGTGGGGAGCGATCTCCTACACTGGCCGTACACCACTGGTGATCGTCGAGGGGACACTGAATAGTGCACGGTACATCCAAACCGTCATCGAACCCATCGTTCTACCATTCCTAGACCGGCAAGGGAACTTGCTGTTCCAACAGGACAATGCACGTCCGCATGTATCCCGTGCCACCCAACGTGCTCTAGAAGGTGTAAGTCAACTACCCTGGCCAGCAAGATCTCCGGATCTGTCCCCCATTGAGCATGTTTGGGACTGGATGAAGCGTCGTCTCACGCGGTCTGCACGTCCAGCACGAACGCTGGTCCAACTGAGGTGCCAGGTGGAAATGGCATGGCAAGCCGTTCCACAGGACTACATCCAGCATCTCTACGATCGTCTCCATGGGAGAATAGCAGCCTGCATTGCTGCGAAAGGTGGATATACACTGTACTAGTGCCGACATTGTGCATGCTGTGTTGCCTGTGTCTATATGCCTGTGGTTCTGTCAGTGTGATCATGTGATGTATCTGACCCCAGGAATGTGTCAATAAAGTTTCCCCTTCCTGGGACAATGAATTCACGGTGTTCTTATTTCAATTTCCAGGAGTGTATATATATTCTATCATGTAAATTCGTAATGTAATTAGGGAAAAATTGTTTAAGTAGGATACTACTGCAAAAAATTTCTAAAACGCACGAATTTAGTTTAAACTGACGATATACATAAGGCTTCACACAATCTGCGAAATATTGTGGGAAAACGACACAAACAGTAAAATATCAGAACCTAAAAGTTCAACTCGGAACTGACACATGTGGCCTTATCACAAAGGAAAAGTAGGCTTGTATATGTAAACAAACGTGCGAAATGCACAGACTTTTTACTTCGTTGAATCTGTGACAATTTCTACACTAGCGTGCCAAAGATGATCAGTGTAGCATCAGTTTATCACACTTAAAATACAGAAAATCGTGGAGCACCAAAACAGCAAGTCTTCAGCATGCAGCGGTTTACAGTGCACATGCTTATCGCCTGACGATGACTCCCTTATGTGCAACTGTTGTTTACACATTCAGAAGATGTGGGACTATTCAGAACCCAACTGCAAATTGCTACTGGAACTTATCAACAAAGGTTTCCCGTGAACATCTGCGGCTGATGATCGTCTTCCAAGCCCACCACATCTGCCAGCATTGTTGACTGGAACAGCTTACACTCAATTCCTGCATATGGCGCTTATGAATTTTCTGGGCTATTTGTAATGCGCTGCAACTATTGGTTCTGGCATGACGGAGTCCAACAGTTAACTACGGACTTTGGGGAACATGTAGGTCTAGCAGGATCTGCTGTTGGGAGAAGTGCTTTATTTCTCTACTTGATTCAAAGTCTGCCGAGCTTTTTTTTTTTTTTTTCCTATTAGTGCACGTCGAGTGAGTTGTGGGCATTACTCTAGTTCCCACCAGAGACGATCGCCACAATCAATGTATTTCACAGCATGAAAACATGAGGCTCCTACAAAAATGTTTTTAGGAGCTCTATGAAAACAGAAACGTGCATTGATCGACGAATTTAAACCGTCATTGCTGCGAAGGTGTCAAGCACATGAATTTCAGCGCACACTGTACACGTATTACAAATTAATTCGAGCACACCTTTACTAAATTCAGTTCGTTTAAGGTATTATTACTCGGTCTCACAACCTTATCGACTTATGGCTCTTCATCAACTTACGTTGAAGTACTCCAACACGCTGTAGATTTCATATGTGATATCATAGAACAAAATATATCGATGGCATTTCCTTTCTGCTAATAATTTATACAGGTTTAATATTTTTTCCATAAAGTCAGTTGAGGAATTCCTCAGTACTTTACAGTACTTTATACAATTGGCACCACAAAATTAATTAATAATTCTATAAACGAAAAATAATTTGATATTTTTACAATGAGCGCTAAGCAACTGTTAGCCATTGTGCAGTTTTTCCATTTGTTGCCTTAGGATAGTAGATCTTACCTGGAAGAACTCATCTGTAGACACGCCGAACCACTCGGGCGAGTCGAGGAATTGGTGTGGGAATACTATGTGCAGCGCCCGGCCGTTCTGAGACACTACGAGCCTGCACAGAAATATGCACCGTATTATGTTATGTCGAAGAAGCCAGCGAGATACTTAGTAAATGTGATCAGAATACGCTGAATAACGATACAAGTGAGGCAGTTCATGTTACATCGGGATTCACCCAATTTACTAATGAACGTTTTCAGCAGCAGATTACAGTAACCAAAATGTCTGTAAACACAAAACAGTGCATTACAAAGAATTCATGGAAAAATATGATAATTATGCCACCTACTAGTAAGAATGATACACGAATATGATAAGCGTTCAAACCGACGTTACATTTGGCGATGCAGATGGGTACAGATGCCGAAGTTGGGTTTTCGGTTCTTGAGTGTTCTACGGTTTTTCTGCAACTTGATGCAACTATCACTTCAGCATATGCTTTTAATATGTAAGGGATCGGAGACGGAGGTAGAAGTGCGATGTGTGTGTCACGGTAAACTTCATGAGTGGAAGCCAACGGCTCAATCCCGTCCAATAGGACCAGCCCTAGTAACGTAGTGCAGTGCCTGAGGCAAACTCCGCATACTGAGCAATTTTTACAACATTAATGATTAATTTTTGAGCTTAACACAAATTTAAAAGTGTTATGTCTAAGTTTAGAGCTTATGGATGCTCAACGACGAAGTTATCAGCGTCGAAAATGTTTTATTTATATACAACATAGTCTCCCTGGAATACGAAAACGTCATTATGTTCCTAAAAGAAACATGTAGGTTTGCTTGTTCTAACCCATCCATCCCCGCGCTAATATAAGGGGCGATCAAATATTTTCCGTTTGAGGGCGTTGCTGCAGCATATACAGAAACATGAACTATGGCGACGCTATTACCAAATGCGACCAAAAAGGTGCAACGTGCTGTTATTCTTTTCTTAGCTGCCGAAGGACAAACACCGGTAGACATCCATTGGGGAGAGCTTGTCTCTCGAAAACCACCGTTGCGGAATGGTGTTCCAAGGAGTGCTGCTATGATATCGCACGCCCCCATATCGTAAATGTCGTAGCGCAAAGTTACGCAAACTCAAGTGGGAGAAACTCTAGCATCCGCCCTATAGTCCTGATCTCTAACCATGCGATTATCACACCTTTGGCCCCTTAAAGAAGGCCTCGAATGGCCGACGATTCCTGTCAGACGAGGATGTGCAGCAGGCAGTTACGGACTTCTTCACTCAGCAGGACACGGTGTTTTACCAAACGGGTATCTTCAACCCGGTGCGTCACTGTGAGAACACTGAGTGATATAGCAACGCTGTGCTGGTCTACTTGTGTAGGCCGGTGTGTTCATCCTTTCCACATGCTCAGTCCGAGTTTCTGCTTCATACAACCATCATGTGATTCTTGAGAGCACCATCAGTGAAGTTGTGTTTGTTCGTGTTACGAAAATGGAACGGCGGAATTTAGAGCAACTGAATGCCATCAAATTTTGTGTTAAACTTGGGGAACCCCGAGTGTGACCTTCGAAAATTTGAAACAGGTCTACGGGACTGATTGAATGATTAATTGAGAGGGGTTATTGGACCAAACGGCGAGGTCATCAGTCCCGCGATTCCGCCTTGGAGCTGGCGTTCAGCAGACGCACCAAGTGGGAGCTGCATCACATGCAAAAATCGTCGACGTACAACGCTGGGGTAACTAGAAGCCCAACAGAGGTCGCAAGCCCATTGATGGCAATAAGGAAAAGTGTGACACTTAGCGCAGAACCCTGTGGGATACCATTCTCCTTAATCTGATGGGCGCTAATTGAAGTGCCGGCAACTCGAACCCAGAAGAACCAGTAAGACAAAAACTCGCGGATAAAAATCGGAAGGAGGCCACGGAAGCCCCACTCTGCGTTCCTTTCGGAGAGACGTAGTAGGGTAGGAAGAGGATGATGATGCTGTCGCAAAGTGTGTTGCGAGGTGTTCTGCGAGGACCGATGGATTAGTGCACAGAGCACCTTGAAGGTTCAGACCCTGGACAGTTGACTGTCGCTGGCGGCCCAGAAGGCTACGGAGCTCCGCCCAAACCTGCGATGAAAAGGCATACGTCCCCAGGGAGGAAACATAGCGTTCCCAGGTTTCCGTTTTACTCCGCTTAGTAAGGTAACGAGCCTTAGCACGCAGACGCTTAAAAGTGAGGAGGTAAGGTCGGTCCTGGACAGTGACTGCGACATCCTTGGTCCACCACGGTACCGGCCGACGACGATGGGGACCTGTGGATGGGGGGACAGCAGTGCCAGCAGCATGAAGAATAGTGGCAGAGATGCCTTGCACGACTACATCAATGGAATTCAAGAGAGGGTGTCAAAGTGGGCAGCAGACGTATATAAAGGCCAACTGGCCCTGTTGAATGCCCAATGTGGGGGCATGTCTGCATGGCGGCAGCAGGGGAACGATAGAATCACCAGAAAGTAGTCGCTGCGAGAAAGGTCATCATGGGATGACCAATGTAGGGAAGCTACGAGGGCAGAGGAGGAGATCGTGAGATCGATAGCAGAGAAGGTGCCATGAGAAGCACTGAAGTGGGTAAGGGAATCATCATTGAGGAGAGACAAATCGAGGTCCTTAATAAGTTGGTCAATTAGGCTACCCCTACCTATTGAAGTGACACTCTCCCACAGTGGATGGTGGGCAATGAATTCCCCAAGGAGGAGAAACTGGGGCGGGAGTTGGTGGATTATGGCGGACAGTGCAACGTAAGAAAGTGGCCTACCTGGATGGAGACAGACATTGCAAATGGTGATTACCACAGTCGTTTGCACTCTAACCGCTAACGCTTGCAAGGTGGTATGTAGAGGGTCCAGACACTAATGACATCGGAATGAATCAAAGTGCAGACTCCACCAGATGCTACCCAGGGGCCAGCTTGGTTCTAACAGAACACCAGAGAACCACGAAAAGTTGGAGAGAGGTCATCATGGAAGTGCGGTTTTTGAAGAACGAGACAGAACAGAGAATAAGAGGAGACCAGACGTTGCATTTCCGGTAGGTGACGATAGTATCCATTGCAATTCCACTGGGTGATCGTGTGGCGTGAATCCAAAGTAGATACGAAGAAGCCGACGAGGAGGTCAGTTCACTCGGTCAGTAGTTGTCACCGATAAGGATGGTGGGACATCCATCACCGGCAAGGATGGTGTGACATCCATAAATAAGATATCAGACTCAGGTTGCGAGGTGGGAGATGGCACCTCTGGGTGCACTGGAGGCACCTTGTCTGGGGATTATGTTTCTTCTTCTTCTCTTTCTGAGGTGGAGGAGGGCAGGGCACAGTGGGAGTACAGGCTTCTGCAAGATCTGGAACCGAAAGAGAGCGGGCGACCTTGGGGTGCACAGATGATGCGTCTCATGGCCGAGTGGTAGTAACAGTCTTCTGACGGGAGGTCATGGCAACTTCAGGGGAGGGGCAGGGGAGAGTGGGACAGGGCTGGGGTAAGGACGAGGGAGGAGGAGGAGGAGGAGGAGGAGGAGGAGGAGGAGGAAACGAAGTAACAGAGGCAAAAGTTGAAGATAGTGACACTGGATGGAGTCTCTCATACTTTTGGCGAGCCTCAGCATAAGACAGGCGATCCAGCAACTTGTAATCTTGGATCTTCTTTTCTCTCTTGTGAGCCAGGCAATCCGTCGAGCGAGGGGAATGGCGGCCAGCAGAATTTATACTCACAGGCGGCGAAACACAGGGGCTTCCCTCATGGACTGGGTGGCCACAGTCACCACACAAAGAGTCAGCCGCACAGCGGAAAGAAATATGCCCAAAACGTAAGCACCAAAAGCACCGCATAGGTGGAGGGATTTACGGCTTCACATCACATCTCTAGCACATGATCTCGAACTTCTCTGGGAAGGTATTCCCCTCGAAAGCCAGAATGAAGGCGCCATTACCAGTGCGGTTGTCTTTGCGACCCTTCTGCACACGTCAAACAAAATGAACGCCACGCTGCTCTAGAGTAGCCAAGAGTTACTGATCAGTTCGCAGGATGAGATCCCTATGAAAAATTACTCCCTAGACCATATTCAGAGATTGGTGAAGAGTGATAGACACTGGGACATTGCCAAGTCGATCACAGACATGAAGAGCTGCGGATTGGGTGGCAGAAGCAACTTTCATCAACAGGGAGCCCAGCCACATCTTACTAAGAGATTCCACTTCACCAAACTTGTCCTCTATATTTTCCACGAAAAACAATGGCTTTTTAGCGGTGAATGGGTCCCCATTCGTCCTAGTACAGACGAGGTAACGGGGAAAGGGTTTTATCCCAAGACGGCGAGCCTGACCCCCCTCCCATTGTGTAACCAGGGAAGGGAAGGTTGCTAGGTCATACGAAGCAGCATTCAAGGATCTTTCACCATTCGAAGAGACGGCCGTTTGAGAACGGACAGGTTTTTGCAGCTTGATACGCTTCACGCACCAAGCATCCACCCTGATACCACCCACTCCGACCAGGGACTCTCCCCATGGGCGCCACCCAGCCACAGCAAGGGCTATCTGGCACGGCGGCCATTGCCGGGAGTTCTTATGCTCCAAGATGATAAGCACCCACTCCTTGGCACAGATGGGGAGGAAGCAGCTCAGGTAACACTAGTGTGATCTCTGTGTTGTCAGAGGGCTCAGCCATATGAGTACATGAAAGCTCCACTACACGGACTAGCGACACGTGCGGGTGACCTAGCAGGGTGGAAGGAGGCTACAGTGGGGAAGGGAGAGGGGAAGGGAGAGGGGGAGAGGAATCCACATCGTAGATGCTAGGGAGGGAGTTCTTCCCCACATGGCTCACACTAAAAACAGGAAATTTTGAAGTGGAGGTCAAACCTCAAGTGGGGACCTAAACGCCAAAAAGGATGAAAGAACAGGAAAAGGAACAAAATTACAACCGATACAGTGAACCAGGTCGATAGCCAGGTCGACATAAATCAGAACGCCGAGTGAGGGGAAGGAAGTGGCAATGGGGAAGGAGTGTGGATAGGGAGGGACGGGGCAGGGTGAAGGAAATGCAGCCAGGGACTGAAGAATGGGTCGCAACAGCTGGAGGCCCCGTGTGCGTCATGCACGAACTCACGAAAGAACTGTGAGTCTCCTGGGGGGGGAGGTCAACCGGAAACATTCCTTATCAAACGCACGAGTGTTTCGCTGGCATAAATCATTTTTGGAAGGTCGAGAACGTGCTGAAGATGAACCCCACTAAGGGAGACATTCAACTTTAAAAACCAACGAGAACGTACGTATGCGTGATTTTGTGAGGCTCAGACCGACGTTTAACAATAAGGATGATGGGTATCAAATTTTAACCGAAGTTCAGCACATGCGAAAGACTTAAAATTGTGAACCAAGTATTTCACAAAGATGTCCTTGAAAGGCCCAGGAAAAGGGTGAGTCGAGTGAGACCGGACATTGCAGACAAGTGTATGCGGCATCATAACAACGCCCTATGTCACACAGTCACTTCCATCAAGGAATTTTTTACCTCGAAAGATATTTCTGTTGTTCCATAGCCCCTCCCACTCCTCCTATTCATCTGATTTAAGCCCTTATGACATTTTCCTTTTCCCAAATTGAGACATGTTTTAAAAGGAGGTCATTTTGGGACACTGGAGAACATTCAAAAGAATGTGACTGACATGTTAAAGGCCCTTTCAGATGAAGCATTTCGGCGCTGCTACCAACAATGCGAACAACATTTCAGCCGATGCTTATCTACCAAAGGGAACTATTCTGAGGGGGACAATACTGTTATTTGAAAAAAGACCTTTGGTGGATAAAAAAATCAGTCTCATTACTTTTTTCACACACCTCGCACGCCCTAAACGTATACAGAGTGCTCTTAAATTCCCCTAACGGAGTTCTACGATCTATAGAGGGTAAGTAGGCAATATTTTGAACCGTAATCCTTGTCCGGAAAACGTACAGTTTCCGTGCCACCACCATCGGGAAACATATTGGTAGCGCGAACACTTTTACAAATAACTTATTAGGCGTGACCCAGTACATCACTTGTTTTCAATTCAACTCATTAATAACCAAAGAAACAAAAAGGAAACTTAATCAGTTTTCTCAAAGCCTTTTCTTTACTTTTAAATCGTTCTTGCCCCTTTCAAAGGAGGGTTAGCATTCCGATCCACTACAAGTAAGGTTTGATGTGGCGACCACCTACGAATGCTGATGTTCTCTTCAACGTGATGCAGTACGGCCTCTTCCATTCGTGTGTGCGGCGTCTCATTGGAGCACCATAGCCATTACCGATGCCGGTGAAGATACCCCTTTCTCGGCAACGTTGCGTAATTTTGGCGAAAAAGGTATGCGATGGAGTCCGAAGTTGTGGATAACGATCTTGATAACGACGACGAGCAGCTCTTTCGATACCGTGAGCTTCGCCTAGAGAAGGATCTTGTCGGTGTATTCTATATAACTGTACTCACCTATGTCGGTCTAACACTCATAGACACGTGAAAAGGGCTCGAACCAGGTCAGAGAAATATGACATCAGCCGATCCGACCTAAGCAACCCCCTCCCCCAATCCCCAACAACGACTGCCCTGTTGCTTACTTACCTACACTATGTGATCAACAATATCCGGACAGCCGGATGAAAATGACTTACAAGTTCGTGGCGCCCTCTATCGGTAATGCTGGAATTCAATATGGTATTCACCCACCCTTAGCCTTGATGACAACTTCCACTCTCACACGCATACGTTCAATCACGTGCTGGAATGTCTCTTGGAGAATGACAGCCCATTCTTCACGGAGTGCTGCACTTAGGAGAGGTATTAATATCGGTCGGTGAGGCTTGGCACGAAGTTGGCGTTCCAAAACACCCCAAAGGTGTTCTATAGGAATCAGGTCAGGACTCTGTCCAGGTCAGACCATTAAAGGAATGTTATTCTCGTGTAAGCTCTCCGCCACAGGCCGTGCATTATGAACAGGTGCTCGATTGTGTTGAAAGATGCAATCGCCATCCCCAAATTGCTCTTCAACATAGGACAGCAAGAAGGTGCTTAAAACATCCATGTAGGCCTGTGCTGTGATAGTGACATGCAAAAGAACAGCACCCTCCATTAAAAACACGACCACAACATAACACCACCGCCTCCAAATTTCACTGTTGGTACTACATACGCTGGCAGATCACGTTGACCGGACATTCGCCATACCCAAACGCTGTCATCGGATCGCCACATTGTGTCTCGTGATTCGTCACCCCACACAACGTTTTTACACTGTTCAATCGTCCAATGTTTACGCTCCTTACACCAAGCGAGGCGTCGTTTGGCATTTACTGGCCTGATGTGTGGCTTAAGAGCAGCCGCTCGACCATGAAATGCGAGTTTTCTCACTTCCTGCCTAAGTGACATGGTACTTGCAGTGGATCCTGATGCAGTTTGGAATTCCTATGTGATGGTCTGGATAAATGTCTGCCTATTACACATGAAGATCCTCTTCAACTACCGGCGGTCTCTGTCAGTCAACAGACGAGGTCGGCCTGTACCCTTTTGTGCAGTACGTGTCGCTTCACGTTTCCACTTCAGTATAACATCGGAAACAGTGGACCTAGGGATGTTTAGGAGTGTGGAAATCTCGCGTACAAACGTATGACACAAGTGACACCCAATCACCCGACCACGTTCGAAGTCCGTGAGTTCCGCGGAGCGCCCCGTTCTGCTCTCTCATGAAGTGTAATGACTACTGAGGTCGCTCATATTGAGTACCTGGCAGTAGGTGGCAGCACAATGCACCTAATACAAAAAACGTATGTTTTTGGGGGTGTACGGATACTTTTGATCACATAGTGTAGCAAATATCTTTTCAAGCGGCTGTAGCACGGAAACGGTACGTTCCTGGACGTGGGTTTCAACTCAAACTATTGTCTACTCTTCCCCTTCTACAAGTCATGGTAGTCTGTAAAGGAAGTACCCTGTATACTTACCAGATGGTTTGCTATTGCATTTAAAATTTTGGGTAGGATACAGGGTGTACCAAAAACATATTTAAAAACGATTGGGGCGAAGTTCTCATACGGAAACAAGGGAAAAAAATACAGATACGCACTTAAAACACAAAACATTATGGCCACCGGTTTCACAGCGTGTGGGTCCACCTTTGGGACTCAATACAGCAGCTATTCTGAGTAGTATTGTTTCAGCAAATCCTTGGTATTATACATAATAAGAGGAAGATTAATCAGAGTGTGTGTGTGTGTGTGTGTGTGTGTGTGTGTGTGTGTGTGTGTGTGTGCGCGCGCGCTGGGTTTGGCGACAGAGTACGTAGCTATAGGATAATGGTAATAGTATAGGATATGGATTTTGTAAGATTAAATACTATCTTTTTTTTAAAGTTAATTTCTACGACTTGAGATGTTGCGGGTGGCGGACAGGACCTTATGTCCTGTGAGCGTGCAAAAGGGAAACTGAAAATTAGGGTTTAACGTCCCGTCGACGATTAGGACATTTGGGACTTAGCACACTCTACAGTTGGGAAAACATAGGGAAGGAACCGCCTTAACCTTCGCCTCAGGCGATTTAGGGAGATCGTGGAGAACTCCAATCAGTGTCTTAACACTGCGACACGTAACTCGGAGATGACTGCACAAGATGTGTTGCGACCGAGGTGTGGATATTGGAATTAAAAATGTAGAAGTACTTAAGCCGTCGCCTAGTAGATGAACAAAACTGCCCTGAAATCGAGGCTACATTAGTCTGTAGGCTAGAAAACAGACATGCAAGTTTTGTGTGTGTCCAAGTTATCTTCTGGGAACGAAGTTCTTAAATTTGATGAATACCCGACCAGATCGTTAAAGACGACAACAACACATAATTTAAAATATAATGTGCTATTCAGGGAAAGTTACGGTGCCAGAACCGTAGGAAGCAACGACAATTCTTAGCCGAAACTGAAATACAAAACAAAGACTACTGACAGGCTAAGAGCGTATACTAACATAACGTGATAAATACAATCCTCCAAAAACCATTGAGGGGTCACATTTTTGGACAAATGAAACTAACTGTGTCATTCTGTAAAATGAGTTATACTGCAGATCAAGGCGTCGAGTGGTTCTGCAAAAACCTCACGAGATACACTGTTTTCAATTTTCTGTTCTTACCCGAATGCTTTACGAATCTTCCGTATCGGCAAGTCAGTGTCAAGCAACATAACAAATGTGATGAAGATGGCTTCTAAAAAGAAACTGAACTTTTCTACGGAAAACAGTGACGAAGACACAGATTCTAGTTCTCACTCTGAGGACGAATTAACATCAGAACGTGAAATTCCGGTATGTGTTGCTTGGCATTATATTGTTCTCATAATTCGCAATGTGTATGGGCTGGCTGGACAAAGTGTGGAGTTATGTTTACGAGACACGTTTCGGATACTTATTTACTTGTCTTTATGGAATGATTGCAGTATATATTCCGTCACACCATCTAGGTTCTTAAATTTTATTTTATATATACCAAAATATGGCAAAAGTAAACGACCGAGCGAGGTGGCGCAGTGTTTAGACATTGGACTCGCATTCGTGAGGACGACGGTACAATCCCGCGTCCGGCCATCCTGATTTAGGTTTTCCGTGATTTCCCTAAATCGCTCCAGGTAAATGCTGGGATGGTTCCTTTGAAAGGGCACGGCCGACTTCCTTCCCCACCCTAATCCCATGAGACCGATGACCTCGTTGTTTGGTCCCCTCCCCCAAACAACTCATCCAACCCAATTCAAAAGTAAAATTGTTGTTTGGCACTTTCTTGACCTAAGGATTCGAAATCAATATTCACGAAAAATTTAACAGGCATTCTGAGTAGTATAGACATCTGAAGTTATAGATTGTTATTATGAGGTGTTTACAACAATATGCTTTAATTTATATACATATATTTCCTTTTGTTAGGATGACAGTAACTCTGTTTCACGAAGAAAAACGGCATCACATGAAAGACTGTCATTCAGTAGTCCTCCAAAACAACAAAGATCAACAAAGAGGGTGCAACTCACTAGGGCGGTTTATAGAACAAAAAAAAAGAATAAACGAAGGTCGTGAATGTACATCTACTGCAGGTAATCCTGTTGCAGCAGCAACAATAGGAGAAATGTATGTGTCCATTACAATGCTTTCAGTTCGATAAAGAAGGAATAAAAATGTGTTCACTGGATTTTGGGACAGGGGAGATTTTGATAAGCAAAATGCCTAATTCTTTAGCAGCATGTTCTGTAAAACTGGGATTCAAGAAAAATTCTGCAGAAAATTGTTACAGAAACAATACTTTCATTTTTAGAGTGAAGGTTAATGGCAAGTCAGTGAGAGTTTGTAAAAAATCACTTATGAGCATTCATGGCCTACATAATGATAGAGGGCGTATCAACAATATAATGTCGAAAATAAAAATTAAAGATTGAACACCTCCTCCCGATGAACAAGGTAAACATGTCAATAGGCCTAATGTTTATACTAGTGATGCAGTGAATGCTGTCCATGCTCACGGTAAGTCCATTCCCAAGTGCTGCTCTCATTACAGTAGGTCACAAAATCCTGAGAGAGTCTATTTCGGCAGTGATATGAATATCACACAGCTGTATCAAAATTACTGTCAATACTGCAAGGATGCAAACATACAAGCAGTATCTAAAAGTAAGTGCAGAAAAATATTCCGTGAAGAATATAATATGGGCTTTAAATTCCCAGCAGTAGATACTTGTAAAATATGTGACTCCCTCCACATAAAGATAGAAAATGGGGCAGAAGAAGAGAAGTCTGCCACACGCATAAAAAAGGAATTGAACTTGCGTTATGCAGGATATCTGAAGTCCAAACTAATTGAATTTTCAGAGTTGTCCAAGCACGATCCTAATACACATGTCATATCCATAGATTTGCAGCAAACATTGCCCGCTCCCACGCTCAATTCATCTGTTGCCTTCTACTCCAGAAAACTTTGGACATATAATGTTGGAATACATGATTGTGGCCAGAATATTGGACATATGATTGTTTGGGATGAAAGTTTTGCAGGCCGAGGTAGTGGTGAGATTGGTTGGTAGCCGTATCCTCAAATATTTAAATATTTGAAAACAACACCCGTCTCTGAAAAAAAAAAGAAAAAACCTTAATGTATTTTTGTGACAGCTGCAGGGAGCAGAATAAGAACTGGAATATAATGGCAGTTTGGAGTCATCTGATCCACACAAAGCGGTTTGAAGAAACTAAGCGTTATTTCCTTACTCCTGAACACACTTACCTGCCCTCTGATAGAGACTTCGCTAAAATTGAAGAATATCGGAGGGACAACCCAACGAATACTCTCTCTTTCACAATGGAGAGAAATAATTGCCTCTTGTGGCCGTAAACACAAGTTCAATGTCATAAGTATGGAAAGTGGTGATTTCTTTGACATAACAGGACTGAAAAATGGCCTGCTTAGTACTAATAGGAAACAATATGTTAGTGGTGCTCAGCTTAAATTCTCAGACTGTATGCCTCAGGTTTGACCAAACCAACACATGGGTTATGAAACTGAAGAACAGAATGAACATTGAGTATGAAGAGGTGTCTGCAAGGAAGAAAGGGAACACAAATACCATGGCTCTAAGACCGAAATAGAATGAACCTGCCGGCCGGTGTGGCCGTGCGGTTAAATGCGCTTCAGTCTGGAACCGCGTGACCGCTACGGTCGCAGGTTCGAATCCTGCCTCGGGCATGGATGTGTGTGATGTCCTTAGGTTAGTTAGGTTTAATTAGTTCTAAGTTCTAGGCGACTGATGACCTCAGACGTTAAGTCGCATAGTGCTCAGAGCCATTTGAACCATTTAGAATGGACCTGTTGAAATTAAGAAAATCAAACTGAATGATGTAATGAAGCTAATGGATTATGTTCCGCCAATCTGCCACTACTTTTATCGCAACTTGCTGCCTACTGCTATTAGTGATGATAATGGAGAAGAAAGTGTAGAAGAAGTATTTTAGGTCATTGTTAATCTATTTTTGAAATGAAACATTGTATGTTTAGAAAGAAAGTAAACAAATATTTGTTTGTAAGCACTTATAAAGTTAATGAAAATATTTGTCTAATATAGGTTGCGTTTTTTGTTCAACATAGTGCCAAGAAAGATACCATCTCATTTTAAAACGTTAGTTTCTGTATAACGTAGTTTAAAATATTCATATTTTGTCTCATAAAACAAAGTAAGATATACCAGAGAAACTTATTACATGTTTTCAACCAAAATTTAAGAATTGACGTGATTTTAGGATTTGCTCAAACATTAATATGACTTCATCTCGAAAGGCTTAGCACTTTCTTGCTAGAACCTCCCCAATTACACTGTTAGAAATTTCAAAAATTAAGCATTATTCTTCCCTTACAGAAGTTCTAAGTTCCATGTGTAGGTCTTACGCTAAATTTATTCACTATTTCATCCGATATATACGTACTGAATGACAAAAAAGTGAGGACCCAGAAGACAAGGTAGGACGTGAATGTAACGTCGTACGAGTACACACCAAAGGTAGTTATGCTAATGATAAGAGCTGCTGTTCTCTGTGATAGGTAGAATGGCCACGAGGGTGCTTTTTTGATGTTCCTGTTCAATGGTTACCAGCCCTCGTAGGGTATATAAGGGGGTATGAACAGCGTCAGAGGTTGAGTGATCACTGTGAAGGACACGGAGGTACTGCGTAGCCAACCGAGACAGCGTTATCACCGCCGTTAGAAAGGGGCCTCATTGTGGGTACGGTTGGTCGAATCGTGCTATATCCAGATTTGTGGGACATTCGAGTGTGATAGTGGCCGGTGTTTGGGTTCATAGGAATGTGAGGGTTGGTCAGAGTCGTCATCAAGTTTCTGGTCGACCACATCTCAGCAACACAAGGGATAATGGCCGTATTGTGCACCAAATACATCGTAACCGTATCTGCACCTGCCATCAGAGAACAAGTAATGGATTCCTAGCAACGTTGTGTGCCATCCCGCACTATTGGTAATGGAATTTCCATCCAATGCGTAGGCTGCTGTTAAAATCTCAACGCCATCGGCTACTGAAACGTCTCAACACAACCGTTCCACAAGAACTTCCTACTAACTAAAACAATTATGAATTATGTGGCCCACCGTGTAACTGTGGTTGAGCGCATGAACCACCCAAGAAGGCTTGAGTACGTGGACTGAAGCCAGAGAAATGTTTTTTCTTGCCACAAAACCATGTATTTCCACATGTATACCTGTTCCTTTTCCTGAACCGTGTGTGTGTGTGTGTGTGTGTGTGTGTGTGTGTGTGTGTGTGTGTGTGTGTGTGTGTGTGTAGGTGAACAAATGAGTGATTGGATGTCTCTTGTATCTATTTGTGTTGGAAGTTGAGTTGGCCGTCGTCTGCTGCAGCGAGAGCTGTGTGCTCGCTGCTTGGAGAGGAGAGCAGGATGACCAACTCAAGATCCTTGTACTTGGGCAGGAAGTCTAGTCTTTCTGGAGATGGTATTGTTTGTTTGTCAGGTTGGTGACGGAAGTTCTCTCTGGTTTCCGTTTTCAGACAGTAGCTGATGGAACCTTTGTGAAGAGGAAGGGACTCTGCTGCTGTTTACTGGTGAGTACAGACGTAGTCCTATGTTGCTCTGCTAGGAACTTCCGAAATTTGCGTTTTGTCCGTTGTAAACAGCTTGAAATATTTAAGTTCGGTTCATCATGGGTCTCCTAGTCCATTTGTGCGATGAGGTAGCAGTAGTAGCTGACGATTATGTGCAATTTTTGGACTGATCGGAGCTGACTTTGTTCCAGTAGAACAACGTGGTGCAATTTACCCACCACAGAAACTTTCAATCATGTTTAAGTTAAAATAACTTGCCCATACTTCGTGTGAAAGTAAGGGTGATTGTTACTTCATGTGTGTGCGTTTTTTTCAATTTCTTTACGCCCTTGATTTCTGAATTGATCGTCGTACTCTTTGTTCGAATTGTAACGGTTTTCGTTATTTGAAGGGCCACCTGCTCAACCTTTCCTGTATAATAAGTTTCTATCGTTGTGACCGTAAGTAATTACATGTTATGATATTATTTGTAAATACTCGAAGTTTTCATGCAAGAGCAAAATCTGGCGTAACAAATCTATTTGTGTGGGAACCACGTGGGTGTGGAATAGGTGGAGGCCTTAAGCTGGAACAGATTATTCCCCATCGATTTGATTTATGCGGCTGCTATTCTGTGATGGAAATGGACTCTCTCTGCCCACTTTTCCTCCTTTGCATGCAAGTGCTGGTGGTGGTTTCTTGCTTGAGTCCATCTTCGGAGTCTGAACTGAGTAACTGAGTGTATGGCCATTTCCTTATTACTACATATCCTTTTCCTTCCGTTCAATTTCACAAATGTTACGATCTTCTCATTAAGGAGAAGCAGGTTATTTTGTTCCCGTATCAGGGGACAGTTTTCTCTTATAATGTACTTGATTCCCTCCATTATTGAGCACTGCTAATTGAATAAACCAGTGATAAGTTGTATTCCATCAATCCTACGTATTATTCGATGATCGTTATATTAATACCCGAATTCAGTTGTAAAATCAATAAGAATGCTCTATTCATTTTTGTTTCTTTTGACAAGTCATTTCATAAGGGCAGTAATAAAAGAGAAGGTGAAAATCACCAGCTAAGTGATTAAAAAAAGGGAGAAAACAATTGTAAATCCCTTTATTATAAACATTTTCCAGTTCGGTCGGCTCTCTTGTCTTAAAGAGTCGGCTTAGGCTTGTGGCGACCCTGAAATTCTATCATATTAGTTGTAAGTCTGAATGCCCCAAGGTACTAAAAGTAGCATACCGATCCATGGGTCCTAGGTCAAGCTGCAAGACTTAAGCATCCTTCTTACACTACGTTTTGAGTGGTGATGAGAACTGGGAAGCATGGACTGCTGATGAATCGCGTCGCACTATGTTCCACAACGAATCGCGGTTCTGCTCTTCTCGGGATGGCTATCGCTCGCCGAGTATGGTGGCGACCTTGGAACGGAGTCCATTGCTCCAATGCTTTGGAGACACGCTGCGGTGTTACTCCCAGGGTCACGGTGTTGCGAGCCGTCAGGTAAGATTTCAGATCACGGTTGGTAGTGATTGAGGAAACTATGATGACGCTACGGTACGCACGGACATCCTGCGTCCTCATGCGTTACCTTTCATACAACGATATCGTGATGCCAATTTCAACAGGCCAATGCTCGTCCACTAGTGGTACGTGTATCTGTGAACTATGTGTCTAATGTGTGTGTAATATTGGGGTACACCAGTGGCCAGCAAGACTCCAGATCTGTCACTGATAGAAGATTTACGTGACCAGCTCTGACGCCGACTTTGTCCCCGTGGCAGTGTCCAACATATCAAGGACCATTTGCAAGAGGTGTTGGCCAGGTTGCCTCAGGAGAGGATTCTACAGCTTTACGATACCCTTCCCAAACGTATCAGTGCACACATCCAGGCTGCAGGTGGCACAATGTCATTATGATAAGTGGGCTCATACTGCCAAGTTCTCTGTTAATTTGACTTAAGTTTGTAATCACTGTATACTTACTGTCTGACAAAAACGCTGAAGTGCCCAGAAGGTGCGGAGGAAACGGAATGAAACAATGTGCTTAGAGGCTGTGCGACGTTATTTCAGTCATTACAAATCCGAAACAAATTTAGCCTGCTTATAAGCACGACATTGCACCCCATTTAGCCTGGATGCATGCACTGATTAGGTTAGGAAGGGTGTCATAAACAGCTGTATCCTTTCCTGAGGCGAGTTAGTCCATAACTGTTGTAATTGCTCATTGATATCCAATACACTGGCACTGGAACGGAGCTAACGTCCGAGCTGGTCCCACAGAGGTTCTGGGTATCTCGCTGGTCATGTGAGTATCTCAACATTACGCTGAAAGCTCATAAAGACTCTTCTCATGTGTGGAGGACTGTTATCCTGTTGAAAAATGGCTCCACAATACTGTCGCATGGGGGGTAACACATGAAGACGGAAGATGTCCGTGACATACCGTTGTGCCGTCATACATCCCTAAATAACTACCAAAAGCAGTCGTTTGTGTTATGTTAGCGGTAGCCTACTCTTGGGACGGTGGTTCATTAGTCTGGTTGCTGCTTCTTTCTTAGCAACTGTGCGAGATGACATAGAATGTTGCAGGGAATATTATGAAGGAATAAACGGTCTTCGTTACAGTGTAAAAAATTTTTATTGCTTCCTGAATGACGCGTTTCAACTTTATTTAGCATCTTCGGATTGGCCTACGGAAGAAACGTAAAATCACACACGCTGGCTGCTGTACCAGCTCCGGAATGAGCCGGAAAATGTTTTCCATTTTACTTGTTCTTGGATAGCAGGCTCATATGTGTAGGGATAAGGATATGTTTGGTGAGCAATAACGGCGACTGTCCCTCGTAGTGGTCAGGCGTGGTCGACCGGAACCTTGACGAAGAGAACGCCTGCCCACGCATTCCCATGCAGTCACACATCGGGCCCCTATCACGTATGAATGCTGGGAGAATCTGGATATAGCATGATTTGATCAGCCGGCCACACGAATACCCGCAATGAGGCCCATTTTAAACTCTGTCAGGCCCAGATAGCGCTGTCCCTCATGACTAAACAGCATCTCCACGTCCTTCACGGTGAACGACTGACGCTGTTCACACCCCTTATATACCGTACTAGGCCTGGTAGCAACATTTAACACGAACAAAACCAACCGTTCTACTTGTCATAGAGAACTGCAGCTCTAATTATTTATATACACGATGGTGTGTGTGTGTGTGTTTTTACGAAGTTACTTTGACATTCGACCATGTTTCCTGGATGCTTGTCAGGTAATTGTTCAGTTATATAGGTGTCCCACGAGGAATAGCCAATATTCAGGGATATCACAGGAGTGATCATTCGAAAGCAAAACAGTCTAGTAAACATGGGCTCTGTAATGCATACCTTAAGAGCTATGGGCACTTGTTCAGTGGAAGAGATTTTTTTCACAGTAGGGAAGGTAAACAATTGGTCACAGCTCTTAAGGTGTGGATTTTAGAGCTCATGTTCTAATGGTTCAAATGCCTCTGAACACTATGGGACTTAACTGCTGTGGTCATCAGTCCCCTAGAACTTAGAACTACTTAAACCTAAATAACCTAAGGACATCACACACATCCATGCCCGAGGCAGGATTCGAACCTGCGACGTAGCGGTCGCGCGGTTCCAGACTGTAGCGCCTAGAACCGCTCGGCCACTCCGGCCGGCATCTCATGTTCACTAGACTTCTTTTTCTTGTTTTAGGCCATGCTACCACCTTTTAAAATATGAAAAAAAGACTTTGCAGCAGAAGATATTTGTTTCACAGTATCCAAGATGAGGAATTGCTCACAGCTCCGTAACATATGCATTTTAGGGCCTATGTTTACTACACTTCTTTACTCCAAATGATCGTTCCTGTCATATCCCTGAATATAGATCATTGCTCCTGGGATACCCTGTATATATACAATTTGGTTACGTAATATATGCTGTTCTATATTTTGTAATGAAGTCAGACAAATATCCTGCTTGCATCTTTAGATGACATGATTTTATCGGGTGAAATAGGCTTTGCCTGTGGCACATAAAAATAAACTTTTACACCTTCACATTCGTTAGAAAAAAAAACCACGAAACAATCAAAGTAATGGGAAAATTAACTAATATGAAAGCCAAAAGTTCCTATATAGTATTTTAATGCTGTTCGGATCACTACTGGGGAATATATGGGACAATTGTCAGTGGGACGACCGCCAGCCAATCACTGACTGAAGCATGATTCTTGGTTGCTGACTTAGCTTTAGAAAGAAGCTCTATGTTGCGAGTTGGAATACTCACTTGCCAGTCAGAACTAACGACAGACTGTCCACTTTGGTCACTTTCTCTTGCGCGTACACTTCTTGGTACTTGAGCTTTCGGATATTCCGCATGCAGTTGAGCACCTTCTTGAACTGATGCCGAGTTACCCTGAGAGGCTGAAATAGTGCCAGGTACACCTGAAATAACAAACACCATACATCAGTAATAGCAGGAAACTCTACAATCTTAAGTACATTATGTGAAGAAGTAATTAAAATACACTGTTAACTATTAAAATTCCATCCCCAGGAAGGATTGCAAATAAAGAAGTTTTATTTATTGTAGGTACAACGTACAATACAAGAATACGTCATTAAATTTGGTGGTTATTGGGGACGTGCAGCCTCCGCAATTAGCAACACAGTGCTGCCATCTCTGGCAGCAACAAAGACCCTAAGCTGGCTCAGCATCAAGTCGAATTGAGTTTTAATGATAGATATATGTACTTCATTCTATGCTGGTTCAACCCTGCACCAGAGTTCATCAGTAGTGGTGGCTGACGGTGGTGGTTAGCCAGTCTCGTGGCAACCAATGACCAGATATTTTCAGTGGATGACACACCTCGAGAGCACACTGGCCAGGACGGCAGTCTTACTCCCTCTGTATCGAGGTGTGTCAGTACACCAAGGGAAACAATTGGTCTTGTGCTATCTTGCTGAAAGACAACACCAAGGAGTCAATGAAGCATGGGTACAGCCACCGGCCTTAACACGTCAGAAATGTAACACTTGCTGTCCAAATTGCCGGCTATGATAACCAGAAGTGATAGTGTTACGTACCCAATGGCATCCCATACCATTAAGCCAGGTGCAGGACGCACTGCTATGGTGTATGCAAAACATACAACGTGGTGTACCACTCCTGTGTTCGGTGATATAGTTGGCAGCACCACTGTCTATGGGCCTCTCTCTGCTACCGCCTCAGAGAATCAGCAGCAATGGTCGCCCTGCCTGTCCACGCTCCTCCAGACGTCGTCGCACTGTTTGTGTGCATACTTGTCTTGCTGCAAACAAGTCCAGTTGCTGACTGCATGGCCGAGCGAATGATGTGTTTATCCTCTCGGGCGATAGTCGTGCGAGGCGTTGAGATCCTGTGCGACGTCGAGTATGGTCCTCCTGAACTCATCGATTCCATATTCGCAAAACAGTAATGGGATCCCCACCACACAAGCAATATCGCAGAACAATAAATCACAGTCTCAATAGCCCACAATCCTGCCACCGCCTTATTCCGTGAACTGCTGGCGGATGTTTCTCCTTACTCGATGCATGACACGATCTTCTCACAAACAAGCAACACTTAAATGCGATATCTGGATAAGGAACCAGCTGTATAATCATTCCTTATGTACAAAATGTTGATGGCGCCACTCCAACCCACTTTGTGTGGTTGCAGTGAAGTGCTGAACCTTTGCATACCGAAGCATGCAGTACAAATCATGACAATTTGACATTTATTGTAAGCCATCTTCATGGTGATACAGTTTTTACGGCCAGGAGTGTCTATTCCGCAATACGTGGGAACATTGTTGTTGCATCAGTATTTACGAACGAGTGTAAAATTACGGAATGAGACATATTTAGTACTTTAACTAAGAATTATTAACTTGTTTTAACGCGATTGTACTTTATGTACAGAACCTGGAACACATTTTCATTTTAAGCACCTCCACATGGAACAGTACCGATCCTGGTGACACGATGGTAAACCAATAGACTCTCATTCTACAAGAGCAGTATTAGGTGTACTAAATATGTTCTGCAAATGAAGGGACGAGCAATTTACACATAACACGACAGAGTTCCTTCTTTGTGTTTGTTCTATCAGAGCTTGGTCCCACCTCTAATGACCTCGTCGTAGACGGCAAGTCAAACCGTGACACTCCTTTCGCAAGGAAGCACTCAAGGAATTATTGCCGCCCATGCTGCAGGGTTTTTTTTAAAAACGTATTAGTCAATAACTAAATTTATTTTATCGTATGAGAAATGAGGAAAGTGTCGACTGTTAGCAGCACAACTGTCCACAATCTTCGTTACGACTACAGCGTTTTCTTCAGTCGTTCTGGACAATGTAACAAATAGCATAAGCAGTAAGCGAATTTTTTTGTAGGTGCTTTGGGCTTATAGATCTTGGTGTTTGGAAATTCCCCTTCCGATTTCTTTCCCCATTCTTCTCGATTCGGGACTGACGCTCTAACTCTAATGACCGCGTCATCGAAGGGACGTTAAGACTGAAATCTCCTTTCTTTCCTTCCTTCCTTCTCTCCACGGAAAACCTTAATCGGGATGGCCAGAACAGGATGTGAAACGCCGCCCGTCCGAAGGGGAGGACAGTACGTTACAAATTCTCCACTGCGCTCGTTAACTTGCCTTCAAGGTCTTCTACTTATTACAAGCTGTGACAGAGAGTGTCATACCTCCTAAAAGTCGTACACGCCCCTCCCCCTCCCCCCCCCCCCCCCCCACACACACACACACTGTTTCTATCACCAGTGGCGTCAGTGAAACTTTGAAGAATCGAAGTAACTAATGACAGAACTTCCAAGCATCTTCGGAGGAGAGTTTAGGTACACAGGGTGTTTCAGCAGCAATAGTAAATATTTTAGGCAGTGGCAATATGTACGAACTCGAATAAAACATTCCGCGTAACATGTGTCCAATTTTCATTGGTTACAGATACATAGCTGGCTACAGAGATAAGTTTTCATTTCGCGTGTTGCTACTCGAGTTACTATGGGTTTATTCATTAACTGTCATTTTCGCTTTGAAATTCAAGTTGTGAAGTTACGTTTGAGTTTAAGTAGCAGAAATTTTCTACTGTGATTGTGACTTATTGGCCAAGCATGCCGCACGTATTTGCAAATGCTGATTATGTCGATATGTTATTTGTGTGTGGGTTTTGTAGTGGAAGCACTACAGCTTATAGAAAATACAATAGACAATTTCTTGACTGACAAGTACTATGTTCAGGAGTGTTAACTGGTGTACAGACTAAACTTTGTGGTACTGGTGTATGGCCAATCAATCACATCTGATCTGAACGTGGAAATGAAGACATTATTCAGTTGGTAGAACGGAGGCAGACAACTGGAATTTAGAATTTTGTCGTTGGCTAATTAGAAATCACCGACTAATCCCATTAACACTGTTTAGTGGTAAAACCACTTTCACTCGCGGCGGTATCAACAAAATTCTCAACTCAAATCGGTGATCCGACGAAAAGCCATGTAACTTTGTGAAGACACATTTGCAAGAACACTTTTGTGTAAAAGCGTCGTGCGATATGACAAATAGTCAGCATATTGTGTCTGTTGTGCTACCACCTCATTTTACAGGGGCCGGTTATCTAGACTTTTTTGTAATCGAGCTTCCAGCATTATTAGAAGAGGTTCCTTTGGCGAAAATGATGTGTATGTTCTTACAACATTACGGGGCCACTACACATTCTCATCGTCAGATAACACATAATCTAAGGCTAACACTTTCCCGGAAGACGGATCACCAAGGTCCCTGGACACTATCTTTTCAAATTTTTTCCCGTAAGGATGGTTGAAAGGCGAAGTCTAGAAAGAAAAAGTACACATAAGGGACGAAATGATGGTTCTGATTATGAATACTGCTGACCTCATAGAAGAATGCTAAGACAACCTCTGAAGAGCTACAGGTGCTGTCGTCAAGAGAATTCAAAAGTACATTGACGTTGGAGGTGGAATTTATGAAAATCAACTACGAAATTAATATTTTGCCTTTGCTTAATAGTTTATGTGAATATGTGTTTGGTTGTATAGCTCTGCCTCCGTAACCAAAAAAATTGGACACATCTATTATGGAACTTTATATTCGAAATGGTATAAGCTCTCAACATATTTACTATTCTTCTGAAACACCTGTAGGATCTTAAGAGCAATCGAGATGTCCGGCTTGGCACCAACATGTTCTTGACGATGGAGTCAACCGATGAACCACGGAAACACCTGCCGCAGTTGTCCGCGTCAGCCTTTGTGAGTGAAAGCGCATGGTGAATACGAAGGCAAACGGGAATACATTCGATAACCCGCTCGACATCCTGTAGAGGCTTTCCGAATGATTGTGCAGTAGGGCTGTCTGAAGAGACTGACAGAAGCGAGTTTGACAAATGGCTGATTGTTATCGTCCGGCGTTTGGAAACGAGTATCTCAGAAAAGACGAAGTTGGTCGGCTGTTCACGTGCTCCTGTCGTGAGCATCTATGAAAAGTGGTTAAATGGCGGTGAAACCACGACACGTAATAAGTTAATCACAACTTGCGTGAAGAGAGCCAAGTCTACGAGAACGCAGCCACCAGGTGCCTCACAACACAGTCTGATACACATACGAGTACAGTTACGAGCCGAAACATTCCGATCACCGCTTATCGCCAGACAGAATGCCGCCTGGTGCCGTTACTGGCACATGAAGCAGTAAGGAAAGTATACAGGGTCTTTCACAACTCCTATCACAAAATTCTAGGGATACTAGAGGGAACTTAATAGATAAAGTTTTGGTCATGTCCAGAAATGTACAGCTTTGATGTAAAACAGATTTGAAGATCGGAGACAATGAGCACTGATCTGTGTGCTCTACAGGAGCTGTTCCACGTGGCAACCCTGCTATTCCTTGCACAAGGTGTATCTACGACGCATGCTTGCATGGTCCAATAACCCTGATGTGTACTGGATAATTTCTGCTGGCGCCAGAACTCGCGCAGAGAGATATTTTTCCGACTACCCGAGTGTCTCATGCAGAAGGCTCTTCGTACGGTCCCGCACGAAAAAGTCGAGATGGTTTAAATTCGGTGACCATGGTGGCCAGGGAGTTACCCACCACGACCTATTCAGTTTTCACCGTATGTATGGTTGAGATGATCGCGGACGGCATGTGCAAAATGCGCGGTTGCGCCATCATGTTGCAAATACACTAACTGACGGTGTGACAATGGCAAACCTTCAAAAATAACTCCACCAGTACCTATTCCCCTCTTCTCAATTTATGTGCCTGCCGTGAAGAGGGAGATTTGAAAATGGTAAAACTTACTTTATTTCCAAACGGTGAATTTCCGGACATGGGTTCCTTATCAAATCTTTGTCTACTACGCTCCCTCTACAGCACCTTGTAGCCTGTAAAAGGAACTGTGAAACGCTCCTTATAAGAAGAGAAAAGTCAATGGGGACTCATTCCAAAGACGGTAAGAGCCGCAAATGTGAAAATCGAATGATCGAAGCAAGTTTGACGAAGGGTAGATTGTTACTGTACGGCACCTGCTAGCGAATATCTCAGAAAAGGCAAAGCTGGTCGGCAGTTTCTCGCGCTACTGTCGTGAGAATTAAAAAAAAAAAATGGCTCTGAGCACTATGGGACTTCTGAGGTCATCAGTCCCCTAGAACTTAGAACTAGTTAAACCTAACTAACCTAAGGACCTCACACACATCCATGCCCGAGGCAAGATTCTAACCTACGACCGTAGCGGTCGCGCGGTTCCAGACTGTAGCGCCTACAACCTCTCGGCCACTTCGGCCGGCTCCAGAGAATCTATGGAAAGTGATTGAAGGACGATGAAACCACGAATAGGCGAAAAAGTCTTGGATAACCATACCTCCCTCATCACAGAACGTGGAGGTGGTATTCTTCCCCGCTGTGTGAAGCAGCACTGCGGCAGATCTTGTGTTAGAGAACAATGCTGGTGCAAGCATAAGTATGTAGGAGCACACCGTTCATCGCACGTTGTTGAACATGGGGCTCTACAGCGAACGATCCTATGTGGTCCCATGTTAGCCCAACGACAGCGTCTATTACGACAACAGTGGGTGCGGTATCACTGAGACGGAATGGTAGATCAATGGAAACGTGTTGTTACATGAGGTCGCTGTGTCCGGATATGCTGCCATCCAGGCGAACGGCTGCTCCAGACATGCACCTGTGGCAGTAATCGAGCGTACTACGACTGCTATGGACTACGTGAACATTTATGTGGACCACCTGTATACCTTCAGGCTTGATGTCTTCCCCGAAAGCAATCGAATTTTTCAGCAGGATAACTGCCCGTTTCAAAAGGCCATAACTGTGCTACAGTAGCTTGAGGAACATGATAGTAAAATAACGTGCTCAACGAATTCACCTGATGTGAATCTGAACGAATATATGGGACGCAGTAGGACGCCACCTCCGCGCCCACAAACCACCGGTCGGGTAATTTCCCCGAACTGGGCGACCTGTGCGTAGACGCCTTGTGCCACATATCTCCGGAATCATATGAAGGTCTTGTCGAACCTATGCCTCACAGATCTTGCGGTGCTGCCTTGCCAACCCGTTACTACGCAGATGGTCATAATGTTTTACCTCATCAGTATAAGTGCTCGCGATACGCCTAGCAGCAAAGCTGAACAACAAGACAGGAGACTTAGTATCTGAAGGAAGAATAAAAACAAGATTCAATACTAAATCCTCCCTGTTGTTTTCGTTCTCCTTTCTCCTTATGATCCTATCGTGTTCTTTTTTTCCTTTTTTTTCCACACGCAGAACTTTAAAACTCTTGCCTTACGTATAAGAGACCAGTGTATGTAAATACTTTTATAATGTCTATAAATACTAATTACAGCATGACAAAAGACGACCATAATTAACTTAAAAACTATTTTTTTTACTAACCTGTGCAATGAAGAAAAGACTGCGAAAATCCAAGAAATTATACAGTAAACGATCATACAAAAGCAACAGAGTAATACTAGAATATATACTTCATTTTTTACAGACAGGAATTATCTGATATTTTAAATGAATATTCTGTATGGGGTTCACGATTAGTCTAATAGGAATAGTCATCGTGAGTGGTTTGCAAATTTACTTTTTTTATTGCAACTGACGGAAATTTTCAGGAATGGCGTACGCAGGAGGCAGATGCAGATGTGAAAGTTTGGGTATTAATTTTGCAAAGCGCCTGCGTTGAGAAAGGGTTCAGCTGGTGGGGTGACTGCGACATTAATTTTGTCCGGCCCCTGGGGCACCAGCTGCCAGTCAGCGTGGCACAACTTGCCGCCATCCGCTCCGCCAAAATCCTGCACACTGGCTCATACTTGTGCACTATTTTCTGTATAGGATTCATCTCTCAAAGTTGTAACTCTCGAATGAGGTAAATAAGCGAAGAATGTGCGAGAAGACCGTACAGAGGGCATCCGGCTTGTAATGCCCTCGTTTCTTGTACCTCATTACTTTTCGTAAGTGTTTGTGGGATTTCGGGAGATGACTGCTCGAAAACTACAACAAGTGCAGAAAAATTATACATGTCAGTGGATAGAACATCACAATCCGCGCAGTGGCGTAGTTGTAGAGCGCGCCACTTGGGGGCAGGCGTGTCGGGACATGGTGTACAGTATAATGGTGCAATACATGCGTTTTGTGTCTTTGAATTCGCTAACCGTGGGTTAATTGTGGCGGTTGACACGACGACTTTGTACCAAATATCAGGTAAAAGCTGCAACATATAAAACAGTCCACTGGTGGTACAGCGCATTCCACTACGTATGTAGTGCGAAGAAACCAGGACTGCTGCGATCGTCAGAAAAGATACTGGAACGTGTGCGGGAATCATTCTTCACGAGTCCGAAGAAATGTACGACAGGTGCGATCAGAGAACTGCAGATACCGCTAAAACTGTCTGGCGCATTCTACGCGAACCTCTGCAGTTGGTGCAAGCGTTAACTATTTGAAACAATGAGCTTCGTTCTGATTTTTGCTAATGGATCGCAGTAGCTACTGGGTGAAGACGTCGTTTTAAAGAAATTGATATGTAGTGACAAAGACGCGTTTCATGGGTCTGGAAAGATAAATCGTCATAACGTACATTTATGGGGCATAAAATGTCTTCTAAATGAGATTGTTAAACACTTCTGCAATTCACCAAAAGTTAATATAATTTTTTTCACGTCCCTTTGAAAGTTTTGCATTGCAAAGAAGACTGAGCCTTGTTTCGTGTAACGGGTCTTGCTGTAGCCATGGCTAATGCCACAATGACAGCAACCAAAGGAGACTTCATTCTGCAAGATGGTGCTTCACCACACTTTGTTTCACACGTTCGTCATTACTTCAGTATCGAAATGCCTCAGTGTTGGATGACACTCTTGTTTTTCAGTGGTTCCCACTCTGAGCTGAATTAAATGCATTTGATTTCTTCTTATGGGGCTATGTCGAAGGTCGTGTGTTTCTTCCGCCACTGCCAGTTAATTTGGAAGAGTTGCAAGGAAGAATAACTAATGTAGTCGCTGACATCGACTAAGAAGTGTTGGGATGTGTACGAGAAGAGTTAGACTAACGTATTGACGCTTACCATTTTACAAACGCTGCTCATACTGACTTCCCATAATGCGAATTAAAAACTTTGAGGGGTGCTGTGTCCACTGATGTGTGACTATTTACTATTTGTTTTATAGCTTTCATGTAATTGTCTTCTGAAACCCTAGAGATGCTCAAAACTAATGATGATACGAGCATTAAAGTCTATTATATATATATATATATATATATATATATATATATGTCCTCAAGTTCCGTTTCCATTCAGATTGTTTCGGGTCTGCTCAGTTGGTTAAGCTGAAAAGCTAAGACGTATAGGTTACTAACAAGGAGGGGCCAGGTCCTGCTACCCCATGATTTCGATGGGCGTGGATAAACCCCAGTCCTTTCACTATCACGCTCTTCAAACCACTGCAACACAATTATGGCCTTTTGACAGGGACAGTTATTCTGCTGGAAAATTAGATTGCTGTCGGGGAAGACATCAAGCCAAGAAGGGATACAGGTGATCCATAAAAATGTTCGCATCTTTCCTGTTCCACTCGCTTACAGTGTGCGGGACGAACGACTGTCAAGAATACCTCCAATTTTATCTTCATGGGTTTTCGGTGACATGTATGTGGGCGGACTTTTCTAGGAACGTACACTCTCGGAACTTAAACAGTAAGTTACACCGGGACACACAAAGCTTCTCATCTAGCGCCTGCGACTGGAGCTGGAGGCAAATTTCCGCGACGTTTTTGCGCTTGCTAAACGAACCTGTTGAAATACAGAAGGTACAAAGGACAACAGCTCGATTTATCTCTCCCAGTACTACCTCGTCAAGAACCCAAAGTGAGGAGCAATACAAGGGTTTCGTAATCGTGTATTATAACACTGACAGGTCTTTCTGTGTACTTACTTTGTTGATTGTCGTTTCCTACAACAAGTGTCGACCCTTAATAGGTTTTCCTGCATTTCGCTATATTTTTCTATCACTGGGGTTTCTCCATGTACCATAGTTAAATCTGCAAACAGCGTCGTGCAGCTTTCAAGGTTGCCCATTATTTTTCGTAGATTTATCGTGATCTCCGCCATTTGTGACAGTGGGCCTGTCTTCTTCAGATTCAGTGGGTAATGGTGATAAAGACTCTTCATTACTCTAGTTTTCTAAAAATATTTCCAAATTTAATTTTCATCATCTATGAAAGCATTTGTAGTCCAATAATAAACGTCCATTTTAGTTACGTAATCTACCACTTGAAATCCAACTCAAGAACAATGCAAATCCTATTTTTCACTTCCTGTAAAAAAAAAAAAAGGAAAAACGTTTAGCTGAACTATGATAGTGATAGTGCAAGATTCGAAGTAATGTCCTACGGATCTCAGCGTGGTTGATGCAACGACTATCGCGCAGAGTTAAAATATTATTCTAGCAAAACATTGTGCACTAAAAGCACTAAAATTTAAATGTTGTCAGGAACTGTTATCTGAGCATAAAAGAGAACACTGTCTCTTTAACGGCTCTGATTCACAGTGAACGTTCATTTTATCTGAAGAAGTCTATTACTGTTTGGACTATGATGACTAATTTTTTGTTAAAAGTCCGATTTATGGACGAAATTCAGGGGTGGTATGCAGGTCATGCGACGAAAGGTCCCTTGTTCTCCTTATGTAAACCAACCGGCCGCTTGCCCTAGCTCCTCTTATGTAAACAAGTCGCTCACTTGGTTCAAATGGTTCTGAGCACTATGGGACTTAACTTCTGTGGCCATCAGTCCCCTAGAACTTAGAACTACTTAAACCTAATTAACCTAAGGACATTACACACATCCATGCCCGAGGCCGGATTCGAACCTGCGACCGTAGCGGTCACGTGGTTCCAAACTGAAGTGCCTAGAACCGCTTGGCCACAATGGCCGGCCACGCACTTGGGCTCGTTTTGTTTACTTAGGACGTAATTAATGGCCCATAACTGTCATATAATTACCTTCATTTATATCCAAGATAGCCGCCGAGTAGTGTACTTTTGCTCTTTTTTAAACAATTGTAACTTAATAGATAAATCCTTTTAGTCTAATCGTAATGATCATATTTTATTACTCAAAAATGGCGTCCCCCCAACCCCACTGCTGCAGTGTGGTCCTACTGGCCCCCAACTACCAGTACAAGTACCACCCCCATTCTTAGGTCACCCAGCATCCCGAAATGTGACTTGGCCTTTGTACTCTGCACCTTGATCGAGTAACAGCAGCGTCAGCAGAAGTAAATTCAGGCAGTATTCACCATTTCGTTTACTCTGCAGTTTCCAGCAGAGTATCACGGCCAGTGGTATTTTCTGCAACATATGATACTATTCGCAGTTTTAGGGGTATTTTGCTGACTTCCTCTCACTTTTCAAAAATATGTACATAATTACGGGACTTCAAATGGTTAGCAACTACCACCACCTTACACGCCCTGCAAGCACCACTAGCGTATGATGCTAATTTCAGTTTATGGAGCAATTAGTAACAACTTTGACCATTTTTTCCCAGTATTTCACAAATACCTTCCTTTTAAGAAAACACGCGTAAATACTTTGACATTTACACTGAGGTGACAAAAGTCATGGGATAGCGGTATGCACATATACATATGGCGGTAGTATCGCATACACAAGGAATAAAAGGGCAGTGCATTGGCAGATCTGTCATTTGTAGTCAGGTGATTCATGTGAAAAGGTTTCCGATGTCATTATGGCCATTCCATATCGGAAACCGTTAGGGAATTCAATATTCCGAGATCTGCATTACCTCTCACCACGAACAACGCAGTGGCTGTCGATCTTCACTTGATAGCCGAGAGCAGCTGCATTTACGTACAGTTTCATTGCTAACAGAAAAGCCACACTGCGTGAAGTAACCGCAGAAATCAATGAGGGACGTACTATGAACGTATCTGTTAGGACAGAAATATGTCGTTAAAGACTATATCAACAGACGACCGAAGCGAATGCCTTTGCTAACAGCACGACATCGCCTGCAGCGCCTGCACCGCCTTTCCTGGGCTCGTGACAATATAGGTTGGACCCTACGGTACTGGAAAACCGTGGCCTGGTCAGATGAGTTCCGATTTAATTTGGGAAGTGCTGATGGTGGAGTTTGAGTGTCATGCAGGCCCCACGAAGACATGGACGCAGATTGTCAACAAACCATTGTGCAAGTTGATAGTGTCACCATAATGGTGTGGGCTCCGTTTACATGGAACAGACTGGGTCCTCTGGTACAACTGAACCGATCATTGACTGGAAATGATTACGTTGGGCTGCTTGGACGCCATTCAAACATTCATGGACTTCGTGTTCTCAAACAACGACAGAATTTTTACGGATGACAATGCGCCATGTCACCGGGCCACAATTCTTCGCGAATAGTTTGAAGAACATTCTGGACAGTTCAAGCGAATGATTTGACCACCCAGATTGCTCGAAATGAATCGCATCAAAGATTTATGAGACATAATCGAGAGGCTAGTTAGTGCACAAAATACTGCACCGGCTACGCCATCGAAATTAAGGACGGTTATAGAGGCAGCATGGATCAACATTTCTGCAGGGAACTTCCAATGGCTTTCTGAGTCCATGCCACGTCGAGTTGCTGCACTATACAGGGTGGTCCATTGATAGTGACCGGGCCAAATATCTCACGAAATAAGCATCAAACGAAAAACCTACAACGAACGAAACTCGTCTAGCTTGAAGGGGGAAACCAGATGGCGCTGTGGTTGGCCCGCTAGATGGCGCTGCCATAGGTCAAACGGATATCAACTGCGTTTTTTAAAAATAGGAACCTTCATTTTTTATTACTTATTCTTGTAGTACGTAAAGAAATATGAATGTTTTAGTTGGACCACTTTTTTCGCTTTGTGATAGATGGCGCTGTAATAGTCACAAACGTATAACTACGTGGTATCACGTAACATTCCGCCAGTGCGGACGATATTTGCTTCGTGATACATTACCTGTGTTAAAACGGACCGTTTACCAATTGCGCAAAAGGTCGATATCGTGTTGTTGTGCGGCTATTGTGATTAAAATGCCCAACGGGCGTGTGCTATGTATGCTGCTTGGTATCCTGGACGACATCATCCAAGTGTCCGGACCGTTCGCCGGATAGTTACGTTATTTAAGGAAACAGGAAGTGTTCAGCCACATGTGAAACGTCAACCACGACCTGCAACAAATGATGATGCCCAAGTAGGTGTTTTAGCTGCTCTCGCGGCTAATTCGCACATCAGTAGCAGACAAATTGCGAGAGAATCGGGAATTTCAAAAACGTCGGTGTTGAGAATGCTACATCAACACCAATTGCACCCGTACCATATTTCTATGCACCAGGAATTGCATGACGACGACTTTGAACGTCGTGTACAGTTCTATCACTGGGCACAACAGAAATTACGGGACGATGACAGCTTTTTTGCACGCGTTCTATTTAGCGACGAAGCGTCATTCACCATCAGCGGTAACGGAAACCTGCATAATATGCACCATTGGCCAACGGAAAATCCACGATGACTAGTGGAACATCAGCGACCTTGGCGGGTTGATGTCTGATGCGGCATTATGGGAGGAAGGATAATTGGCCCCCCATTTTATCGATGACAGTCTAAATGGTGCAATGTATGCTAATTTCCTACGTAATGTTCTACCGATGTACTGCATAACAGAATGTCGATGTACTTCCAACATCATGGATGTCCGGCACATGGCTCGCGTGCGGTTGAAGCGGTATTGAGTAGCAGATTTCATGACAGGTGGATTGGTCGTCGAAGCACCATACCATGGCCCGTACGTTCACCGGATCTGACGTCCCCGGATTTCTCTCTGTGGGGAAAGTTGAAGGATATTTGCTATCGTGATCCACCGACAACGCCTGACAACATGCGTCAGCGCATTGTCAATGCATGTGCGAACATTACGGAAGGCGAATTGCTCGCTGTTGAGAGCAATATCGTTACACGTATTGCCAAATGCAATGAGGTTGACGGACATCATTTTGAGCATTTATTGCATTAATGTGGTATTTACAGGTAATAACGCTGTAACAACATGCGTTCACAGCAGAAATGATAAGTTCACAAAGGTACATGTATCACATTGGAACAACCGAAATAAAATGTTCAAACGTACCTACGCTCTGTATTTTAATTTAAAAAAACTACCTGTTACCAACTGTTCGTCTAAAATTGTGAGCCATATGTTTGTGATTATTACAGTGCCATCTATCACAAAGCGAAAAAAGTGGTCCAACTAAAACATTCATTTTTTTTACGTACAACACGAATATGTAATAAAAAATGGGAGTTCCTATTTTAAAAAAACGCAGTTGATATCCGTTTGAAATATGGCAGCGCCATCTAGCGGGCCAACCATAGCGCCATCTGGTTTACCCCTTCAAGCTAGACCAGTTTCGTTCATTGTAGTTTTTTCGTTTGACGCTTATTTCGTGAGATATTTGACCCGGTCACGATCAATGGGCCTCTTTGTATAGGGGCAAGGAGGCATCCCATGACTTTCTTTCACCTCACTGTAAAATTTTAACAACTACATCACCGTATCTACATCTGCATGTACACACACACTCCACAATCCACCATATTGTGCATGGCGGAGGGTACCCTACACCAACGCTACGTAGTTATTTCCTTTCCTGTTGATCTCGCGAACAGGGCGAGGGAAAAACGACTGTCTGTGCCTTCGTACGAGCCCTAATTTCTCTAATATTACCTTTGTGGTTCTTAGGAAGAATGTACGTTGGCGGCAGTAGAGCTATTCTACAGTCAGCTTCCAGCGCCAGCTGTCTAAATTTTCTCAATAGTGTTTCTCGAAAAGAACGTCACCTTACCTCCAGGGATTCTCATTTGTGTTCCCGAATCATCTCTGTAACACTTGTGTGTTGTTCGAACCTACCGGTAACAACCCTAGCAGCCCGCCTCTAAATTGTGTTTCGATATCTTCCTTTAATCCGACTTGGTGCGGAGCCCAAACACTCGAGCGGTATTAAGGATGGGTCGTATTAGTTTCCTATATGCTGTCTCGCTTACAGACAAACCACACGTTCCTGACATACTCTCAATAAACCGAAGTGGACCCTCATCTTTTTACCTCAACCCTTATCTGCTCATTCCATTACATATCGCTTCACAACTTTGTGTCTATATATTTAACGGAAGTTCAAATGGTTCAAATGGCTCTGAGCACTATGGGACTTCAAATCTGTGGTCATCAGTCCCCTAGAACTTGGAACTACTTAAACCTAACTAACCTAAGGACATCACACACATCCATGCCCGAGGCAGGATTCGAACCTGCGACCGTAGCGGTCATGCGGTTCCAGACTGTAGCGCCTAGAACCGCTCGGCCACTCCGACCGGCTTTAACGGAAGTGACTATGTTAATCAGCACACTACTAATGCAACATTCGAACATTACGGGCTTATTTTTCCTACTCACCTGCATTAACTTACATTTTTCTCTATTAAGAGATAGTTGCCATTCATCACACTAACTAAAATTGTAAGTCATTTTGTATCATCCTACAGTCATTCACTTTCGACATTTTCCCGTACACCACAGCATCGTCAGCAAACAGCCGCTGATTGCTTCTCATTCCATACGCCATATCATTTGTGTGTATAGAAAAAACAGCAGTCCTGTCATACTTCCTTGGAGTACTCCTGACGATACCCCTTGTCTCTCATGAATAGTCGCCGTCGAGGGCAACGTACTGGGACCTATTATTTAAGAACTTCTAGAACCACTCACATTTCTGGGAAATGTTAAACTTTTACAGTGAGGTGAAAGAAAGTCATGGGATGCCTCCTTGCCCCTACACAAAGAGGCCCATTGATCGTGACCGGGTCAAATATCTCACGAAATAAGCGTCAAACGAAAAAACTACAATGAACGAAACTGGTCTAGCTTGAAGGGGTAAACCAGATGGCGCTATGGTTGGCCCGCTAGATGGCGCTGCCATATTTCAAACGGATATCAACTGCGTTTTTTTAAAATAGGAACCCCCATTTTTTATTACATATTCGTGTTGTACGTAAAAAAATATGAATGTTTTAGTTGGACCACTTTTTTCGCTTTGTGATAGATGGCACTGTAATAATCACAAACATATGGCTTACAATTTTAGACGAACAGTTGGTAACAGGTAGTTTTTTTAAATTAAAATACAGAGCGTAGGTACGTTTGAACATTTTATTTCGGTTGTTCCAATGTGATACATGTACCTTTGTGAACTTATCATTTCTGCTGTGAACGCATGTTGTTACAGCGTTATTACCTGTAAATACCACATTAATGCAATAAATGCTCAAAATGATGTCCGTCAACCTCATTGCATTTGGCAATACGTGTAACGATATTGCTTTCAACAGCGAGCAATTCGCCTTCCGTAATGTTCGCACATGCATTGACAATGCGCTGACGCATGTTGTCAGGCGTTGTCGGTGGATCACAATAGCAAATATCCTTCAACTTTCCCCACAGAGAGAAATCCGGGGACGTCAGATCCGGTGAACGTACGGGCCATGGTATGGTGCTTCGACGACCAATCCACCTGTCATGAAATCTGCTACTCAATACCGCTTCAACCGCACGCGAGCCATGTGCCGGACATCCATGATGTTGGAAGTACATCGACATTCTGTTATGCAGTACATCGGTAGAACATTACGTAGGAAATTAGCATACATTGCACCATTTAGACTGTCATCGATAAAATGGGGGGCCAATTATCCTTCCTCCCATAATGCCGCATCAGACATCAACCCGCCAAGGTCGCTGATGTTCCACTAGTCATCGTGGATTTTCCGTTGGCCAATGGTGCATATTATGCAGGTTTCCGTTACCGCTGATGGTAAATGACGCTTCGTCGCTAAATAGAACGCGTGCAAAAAAGCTGTCATCGTCCCGTAATTTCTGTTGTGCCAAGTGTTCTATGATATCATGTGAGAGAAGGGCAAGCTGAGTTCCGCAGGAGCGATGCTCTCTAAAAGGGCGCTGATTCGTTGACAGAAGCTTTTCCATCTCAAGGAAAGTTATTATTCTCAATCTCATAATATGTTGAATTCTGCAGCAAACCGGTTTTAAGGATATTGGTCTGTAATTTTATGGGTCCGTTCTTATGCCCTTCTTACATACAGCAGTCATTTACGCTTTCTTTCAGTTGCTTGGGACTTTCCTCTGGACGAGAGATTCGCAATAAATGCAAGCTAAGTAAAGGGCTAATACCGTAGAGTACTCTGTGAAACCGAAGTGGGGTTACATCCGGACCTGGCGACGTATTTGCTTTCCAGTCTTTTACTTCTATCTCTACGCCAGGGACGTCTATTACAATGTTCTCCGTACGGGAATTTGAGCAATGATCAAACAACGGTATGTTCGTAAGATTCTCCTGCGTGAACGATTTCTTAAACGCGAAATTCTACTGCCACATGTACGAAGGAACTTTTCATCGTAATCAGAATAACACAGGCACTGCAATGTCGTATTTTTCTGCTGATACCGGGCAAGCGACTTTCAAATACCTGTAAGGGAATATACGTAATGGATGTACGAGTCCACGTCGTAGACGCATGGTTGAGGACATACGGAAGTTTGGGTCTGGTCGTGAGTCGGGCACGGATAGCCAAATGGTAAGGCGACCGTTCCCGGTAAGCGGGAAATCAAGGTTCGAGTCCCGGTCCGGCACGAATTTTCATTGTCGTCATTCCATTCTAAATCTGATGGTATGGAAAGATATAAGTTATTGTTTTTCACGTGAGCTGTGAGAGAGTGGGGCTGTAGAGAAATAACGAGGAAGTGGTTCGATGAACCCTCTGCCAGACACTACAGTGTGAACTGCAGAGTAGTCGTGTAGATGTAGATCAGGTGCCATCACATTCAGAAAACGTTCACTGGAAGATTATCTAAAAGTAACCCTTCAATTCCACCATGGAGAAAGTTAAGAAATGCTGGAAGTCCAAATAGATGATAAATGAAGAAGAAGAACGAATATTAAAAAAATAGCGTCCTCCACACCACTATTATTGGCTTCCGTGTGGAACTGAACGCCCAAGCTGTTTCCGTCCGGACCAGACTGTCTGCGTTAGCTGTGTCTGTGACTAGCTGGAGACACACAGCCCTCTCCTTGATCTGGCCGTGCCCCGCGGGGCTTCACTGTTATTGTTTGCCCGCTCCTGCCAAGTTCTGGCAGCACTGGCTTCCATGTTCTGTGAGTGGCTCGACTTGCGACTGCTGCGCCATTCACGGCGCTCTGTGTGCAAACTGGCCTCACTTGCTACGTCGCTAAATCATGAAGGGGCTCGAGTGTAATTTCTCGATATTTACACCCGTAAATAGTAAAAATACTTACAGGCTGTAACTGACTACTCAAGTTCTTAAGCGCCCTATATGTACGGCTTGAAATTTATTGAACCTGCTTGTAATGCTGATAAATTTTTGATTATCGCACGCAGCGATTAATGTGTGTCCCACTATCAGTGAGACTGGCCTGCAAGTTCTGTGGCAACCCGGAGGAGCCGCGAATCCAAGGCACTGTTCTGCGGTGGGGGTCGGGGGCGGGAGAGGTGGTCATAGTTTGTTACAGTCTCTATCTTCCCCCATTCCTAAACGCAGCTTCCCCCCTCCCCCCTCTACTTTTAATGTGGTACATAGGTCTACAATAACAATAAAATAAATAAAAAAGTTATGATGATAATAATAATAATAATAATAATAATAATAATAATAACTTCTTATTCGTTTACATTAAGTGCTTAACCGCTCCCTTTAGCAAAACTTCCAAGAAATTTCAGTCCAGACAAATACATTGTTTGAAAGTCATTCGGCTGAAATTTGAAATTTATATTTGGCATGTAATTTACCAGTACAATATACACTCCGTTCATCATAAGAATAAACCTGATGTAAACATTTACCGGCGCATCAAACTTGGACAGCACAGGCCAGCCAGCGGGTCCAGCTAACACGCAATGATTTGATCAGTTGCAGTTGAGAACTAAAAAGAGACGAGCAAAGAAACAACATAGCTTCGAATTACTTTAATTTTTAAAGAGAATCAAATAATATACGGCAAAAAGCCAGCACTACCGCACGTTTCATGGGTGACCAGACGGAAAGCATAAAATGCTCTCGTTCTCACCTAACATAGCAGTCCAATTACTAACGAGAGTGGTGAAAATTCCTAACTTAAACACGGGGTAACGTTACTGAGAGAGCTATGTCTTATGTAAAAGCACACTTCAAGGATTTCATGGTACTGTTGAGTACTGAAGCCACTGAAGGTATTAATTACACTCAGTCGTCTGGTAATCTCTTAGCTCCTTCCTTATCCGAATCCGAGAAATACATTTCAGTTCTGGAACTGTCATCTGCTAGGTCAACAACAGAAGCCACACAGGCGCCGCATTTTCTCCTCTTCTTTTATGACGTGTTGTTCTACACTGAAGCGCCAAAGAAACTGGTATAGGCATGCGTATTCAAATACAGAGATACTGTATGTAAACAGACATAATACGACACTGCGGTCGGAACGCCTATGTAAGGCAACAAGTGTGTAGTGCAGTTGTTAGATCTGTTACTGCTGTTGCAATGGCAGGTTGTCAAGATTTAAGTAAATTTGAACGTGGTATTATAGTCGGCGCACGAGATATGGGACAAAGCATCTCCGAGGTAGCGATGAAGTGGGGATATTTTCACCTCTGACCATTTCACGAGTGTACCGTGAATGTCAGGAATCCCGTAAAACATTAAATCTCTGACATGGTTGCGGCCGGAAAACGATCCTGCAGAAACGAGACCAACGATGACAGGAGAGAACCGTTCAACGTGACAGAAGTGCAGCCGTTCCGAAAATTGCTGCAGATTTCAATGCTGGCCCATCAACTAGTGTCAGCGTGCGAACCATTCACCTAAAGATCATCGATATGGGCTTTCGGAGTCGAAGGTGATAGGGGACAAATCGCAGAATATCTGAGTGACCACCATCAAACGTTCATTTCTGAGGAAGAGGATGTGGAACAAAAATGGAAAAAATTCAGAAACATCGTCCAGTACGCCTTAGATAAGTTCGTACCGACTAAGGTCCAAAGCGAGGGGAAAGATCCACCGTGGTATAACAATCATGTACGAAAGGTACTACGGAAACAAAGAAAGCTTCATCATAGGTTTAAGAGTAGTCGAATCATAGCTGATAAGGAAAAGCTGAACGAAGCGAAAAAGAGCGTAAAGAGAGCAATGAGAGAAGCATTCAACGAATTCGAACATAAAATATTGGCAAACAATCTAAACAAGAACCCTAAAAAGTTTTGGTCATATGTAAAATCGGTAAGCGGATCTAAATCCCCTATTCAGTCACTCGTTGACCACGATGGCACCGAAACAGACGACGACCGAAGAAAGGCAGAAATACTGAATTCAGTGTTCCGAAACTGTTTCACTGCGGAAAATCGTAACACGGTCCCTGACTTCAGCCGTCGCACGGACGCCAAAATGGAAAATATTGAAATAAACGATATCGGAATTGAAAAACAACTGCTATCACTTAGTAGCGGAAAAGCATCCGGACCAGACGAGATACCCTTAAGATTCTACAGTGATTATGCTAATGAACTTGCCCCCTTTCTATCAGCAATTTATCGTAGATCGCTGGAAGAACGTAAAGTACCTAGCGACTGGAAGAAAGCGCAGGTCGTTCCCATTTTCAAGAAGGGTCATAAATCAGATGCGAATAATTATAGGCCTATATCGCTTACGTCAATCTGTTGTAGAATAATGGAACATGTTTTGTGTTCTCGTATTATGACGTTCTTAGATAATACAAATCTCCTTCATCATAACCAACATGGATTCCGCAAACAGAGATCATGTGAAACTCAGCTCGCCCTATTTGCCCAAGAAATTCACAGTGCCGTAGACACTGGCGAGCAGATTGATGCCGTATTCCTGGACTTCAGGAAGGCATTTGATACGGTTCCGCACTTACGTTTAGTGAAAAAAATACGAGCTTACGGAATATCGGACCAGGTTTGTGATTGGATTCAGGATTTCCTAGAAGAAAGAACACAACATGTCATTCTTAACGGTTCAAAATCTGCAGATGTAGAGGTAATTTCGGGAGTACCGCAAGGAAGCGTGATAGGACCTTTATTGTTTACAATATACATAAATGACTTAGTTGACAACATCGGTAGCTCCGTGAGGCTATTTGCAGATGACACGGTTGCCTACAAGAAAGTAGCAACATCAGAAGACTCGTACGTACTCCAGGAAGACCTGCAGAGGATTAATGCATGGTGCGACAGCTGGCAGCTTTCCCGAAACGTAGATAAATGTAATATAATGCGCATACATAGGGGCAGAAATCCATTCCAGTACGATTATGCCATAGGTGGTAAATCATTGGAAGCGGTAACGACCGTAAAATACTTAGGAGTTACTATCCGGAGCGATCTGAAGTGGAATGATCACATAAAACAAATAGTGGGAAAAGCAGGCGCCAGGTTGAGATTCATAGGAAGAATTCTAAGAAAATGTGACTCATCGACGAAAGAAGTAGCTTACAAAACGCTTGTTCGTCCGATTCTTGAGTATTGCTCATCAGTATGGGACCCTTACCAGGTTGGATTAATAGAAGAGATAGACATGATCCAGCGAAAAGCAGCGCGATTCGTCATGGGGACATTTAGTCAGCGCGAGAGCGTTACGGAGATGCTGAACAAGCTCCAGTGGCGGACACTTCACGAAAGGCGTTACGCGATACGGAGAGGTTTATTATCGAAATTACGAGAGAGCACCTTCCGGGAAGAGATGGGCAACATATTACTACCGCCCACATATATCTCGCGTAATGATCACAACGAAAAGATCCGAGAAATTAGAGCAAATACGGAGACTTACAAGCAGTCGTTCTTCCCACGCACAATTCGTGAATGGAACAGGGAAGGGGGGATCAGATAGTGGTACAATAAGTACCCTCCGCCACACACCGTAAGGTGGCTCGCGGAGTATAGATGTAGATGTAGATGTATTCGTATACCCTTGATGACTGCACGAAACAAAGCTTTAAGCCTCGCGTGGGCCCGCTAACACAGACATTGGACTGTCGATGATAGGAAACACATTACCTGGTCGGACGAGTCTCATTTCAAATTGTATCGAGTAGATGGACGTGTACGGGTATGGAGATAACCTCATGAATCCATGGACCCTGCACGACAATAAGACACCCGACACGTCTAGAATTGCTACAGAGTTGCTCCAGGAACACTCTTCTGAGTTTAAACACTTTTGGTGGCCACCAAACTCCCCACACATCAACATTGTTGAACATATCTGGAATGCCTTGCAACGTGCTGTTCAAAAGAGATCTCCGCCCCCTCGTACTCTTACTGATTTATGGACAGCCCTGCAGGATTCATGGTGTCAATTCCCTCCAGCACTACTCCAAACATTAGTTGAGTCCATGCCACGTCGTGTTGCGGCACTTCTGCCTGCTCGCGGGGGCCCTACACGATATTAAAGAGGTGTACCAGTGTTTTTGGCTCTTCAGAATATATCCTGCCAGCGTTAGACAGTGATATGCGAGAAAGTTGCGTGCGTTAGTTCCAGTACGTCCAATCTTGCTATTTCTCGGGACAAATCCCGTAACTTGGGTCCAGATCTGTTCTGTTTGGTTCATACTGTAATGGTAAAGTGGCAAATGTAAAAATGCAGTATTTTTATGGTGTGTTCCACGCTGTGAAAATGGTTGTATTCATGTTTCTACGACTCTTATCACTCTGGTTCGTGAGGAAAAAAAAAAAAAGTCCAAATGTGTGTGAAATCTTATGAGACTTAACTGCTAAGGTCATCAGTCCCTAAGCTTACACACTACTTAACCTAAATTACCCTAAACACAAACACACACACACACACACACCCATGCCCGAGGGAGGACTCGAACCTCCGACGGGACCAGCCGCACAGTCCATGACTGCAGCGCCCTAGACCACTCGGCTAATCCCGCGCGGCTCGTGAGACTACATCTGTTGTATAAAACAATGGACATAGTATTTGGTTTTCCATTTTTGCCATAAAAATTAAATAGTTATGTTTTCTTAGTTTAAGCAACCCTTACCAACAATCTTTGATATAACGTCGATAATTAAGAATTTACGAGGGCAGTTCAATAAGTAATGCAACACATTTTTTTCTCGGCCAATTTTGGTTGAAAAAACCGGAAATTTCTTGTGGAATATTTTCAAACATTCCCGCTTCGTCTCGTATAGTTTCATTGACTTCCGACAGGTGGCAGCGCTGTACGGAGCTGTTAAAATGGCGTCTGTAACGGATGTGCGTTGCAAACAACGGGCAGTGATCGAGTTTCTTTTGGCGGAAAACCAGGGCATCTCAGATATTCATAGGCGCTTGCAGAATGTCTACGGTGATCTGGCAGTGGACAAAAGCGCGGTGAGTCGTTGGGCAAAGCGTGTGTCATCATCGCCGCAAGGTCAAGCAAGACTGTCTGATCTCCCGCGTGTGGGCCGGCCGTGCACAGCTGTGACTCCTGCAATGGCGGAGCGTGCGAACACACTCGTTCGAGATGATCGACGGATCACCATCAAACAACTCAGTGCTCAACTTGACATCTCTGTTGGTAGTGCTGTCACAATTGTTCACCAGTTGGGATATTCAAAGGTTTGTTCCCGCTGGGTCCCTCGTTGTCTAACCGAACACCATAAAGAGCAAAGGAGAACCATCTGTGCGGAATTGCTTGCTCGTCATGTGGCTGAGGGTGACAATTTCTTGTCAAAGATTGTTACAGGCGATGAAACATGGGTTCATCACTTCGAACCTGAAACAAAACGGCAATCAATGGAGTGGCGCCACACCCACTCCCCTACCAAGAAAAAGTTTAAAGCCATACCCTCAGCCGGTAAAGTCATGGTTACAGTCTTCTGGGACGCTGAAGGGGTTATTCTGTTCGATGTCCTTCCCCATGGTCAAACGATCAACTCTGAAGTGTATTGTGCTACTCTTCAGAAATTGAAGAAACGACTTCAGCGTGTTCGTAGGCACAAAAATCTGAACGAACTTCTCCTTCTTCATGACAACGCAAGACCTCACACAAGTCTTCGCACCCGAGAGGAGCTCACAAAACTTCAGTGGACTGTTCTTCCTCATGCACCCTACAGCCCCGATCTCGCACCGTCGGATTTCCATATGTTTGGCCCAATGAAAGACGCAATCCGTGGGAGGCACTACGCGGATGATGAAGAAGTTATTGATGCAGTACGACGTTGGCTCCGACATCGACCAGTGGAATGGTACCGTGCAGGCATATAGGCCCTCATTTCAAGGTGGCGTAAGGCCGTAGCATTGAATGGAGATTACGTTGAAAAATAGTGTTGTGTAGCTAAAAGATTGGGGAATAACCTGGTGTATTTCAATGCTGAATAAAACAACCCCTGTTTCAGAAAAAAAATGTGTTGCATTACTTATTGAACTGCCCTCGTATATCTGAAATGAAAACAGGAATTTATAGTGCAATACGCAATTAGAAGCAAAAATACGTCCATTATTCACAAAAAATATTGAATATAACAATTACGAGATGTATGTATCTCAAATAGAACGAAAAAATAAATGACTAAGGCGAGGCTTGAACCAGCGATCCATGAGCTGCACTATCTTATCAATTTACTTCGCTGCCGATTCCGTTATACATCCAATGTATACCTGTATCTCAAATATAACAAATACAGTCCCTCGGCAAACTTCAAAGCCTATTTTTTCTGTAAATTTATAAAAAAAACATTGAGAACAACGTAATTATCGGCACTTTTTAACCGTGTTGACACGCATTTTTCACTACGGAACAGGAAGCAGCCTCAGCCATTTTCATACTATTAACAGCGCAACAATCAGAGGATAACAGTGCTGAGACTTTGACTGTACACGATTTTTGAAATAAAAATTACATAGCTAAAGGATGATTACGGAAAACGCTGATGGCCGTTAATACATTAGAATATCTTAAAGTTTCATTTAATGTAACTTAGTGATAAGATATCTAATACAGAAGTATGACATACTTCCAAGGGCGTAACAACACCAGAGTACGTGTGTTACGGCTTCTGACCAATCACCGCATTTGTGTTTGTGTACATCAGGTTAATTCTTTTGATAAACTGAGTACAGCAATATACGGTCACAACTTTGACAAGGCCATAATTTAGACGATATAAAACCGAAGTGAGCGCTCATCAGTATCAGTATTTCACTTAGCACTACGATTGCTACCACACTTACGTTTATTTCGGTCATTTCCGCCACGTTAGGTTAGTTGGATTTCCTATCGGCAGCACGTGTGGTCAGCCTGTGAATAGGCGCATTTATGTGTACGGATGTACTCAACAGGCTGCTAGGGCGCAGGACATCCACGTGGACAAGAAACTTAAGATTATCCTGTGTTAAACAAAGCTCGTAATTTTCTAGAATTCTTTGCCACTTTCGTGATTCTTAGCTTACATATTACATTATTCTCCGAAATTATATACACATAAATATATAAACGCTTTTCCTAATTTTTGTGTGTGGCGGAGGGGGTAATAAAATCTTCCCTTGCCCCCTTTCTTCCCTGTATCTTAGCTGGTTCGCCTCGGTAGTAAGCATGTAGGTGTCCAATAGCCGATGGTTCGTTAGTACTCTGACCTACACATATGGCTCTCACCGATGAAAGGGAGGTTTTTTCTAGACATGCTTTACGTGTACACCATTTAAGTATTTTAAGGAAGATACGCAGAAACAGTCACTGGTGACCTTGCAGATGGTGGGAGGGAATATTGCTCAAGAAAGTTCTCCAGCTTTCCACAGAAGTCGCTACCTACCTCCTCATACAGCTTGTTAACGTAGAAACAGCTTTTCTGTATTTCACCCAGGGAGAGAATGGCACGTCCTTAGTCGCTACCATAAGCAGTTTTTTGTAGCCTGCAGTGGCCAACCAATGTCTCAGTATAGGACGTTGTATGGTGCACAAAACACCAAGATTTTATCGTCGACGCCTTCGCACTGAGGTAGCATGATTAAAGCAGCAGCTGAAATTCGCAGTTTGACTAATTTTCTTAACAGGAACACATGGGACCAACTCATCCCGACATGGAATCCAGCGCTGGCCATGTTGAAAGAACAGCGAACATATAAAACTCTGCTGGTCGTACGAAGGATGACGCTGCGGTAGCGACATAGATATTTGGTTGACAACGGCGAGGACAGGCATACGCCAACGCGGAAACCTTTTCCTGCAGGCGGTTCCCAACAGATGGCGCGGGGGACGGACGACGGCAGCGCTGAGTGTGATTGACAGTCTCTGCGTGTGGGTTCATCGTCTGACAGGTGGTGTAGGTGTCCCTCTCGCTACCGATCTGTACGTCTGTGCTTTTGGTCCCCGAAAATTGTCGCCTGCACGCCTGCGCAGTGTTTTCTCTAATTGACACGAACAGGAGCCTTCGGCCACAGCCTGAGCAATGCGTTCGCCGCACCTGAAGCTGTCGGTCAGTTGCGCCGACGAAATATTGTGGAATTTTCAAAACGACATCCGACGCCTCGTCCGAGAACCATAGTAACAGGGAAGTTTTTTTCGTGAATTTGCTGTAAAAAGGCTGTCGCTGTATCAGACTCATATAGGATGTGTTTTAGAGCACCTGCTTTTGCAGCGCTCTGAATTCCATTTATGTTCAGTGTGGTCACACTACGTGTGTTCCATTTCCTAACCGAACTCGATATAAAATACACACATGAAAAAAGTTTTGCATCACCGCGGTTCCCAGAACTCCTGAAGATAGACGTTGAGTGTGGATATTGTATCGCAGACACAGTCCCTTTGACTGTTCAGAGATGTCACTGAACCCGCCCTAAGATTAAACAACCCTGCATGAACAGCGCCTATTAGAAGCAGGGGGTCCAACAGCCGATCATTTCCAGTCATTTCACCAGGAAGGAGGTACACGGCTCGTGTTGTCTGTAGTTCAACCATGCCTAGACGGTCAATACTGCGTTTCGATCGCGTCCGCATTGTTACTTTGTGCCAGGAAGGGCTCTCAACAAGGGGAGTGTCAAGGCGTCTCGGAGTGAACCAAAGCGATGTTGTTCGGACATGGAGGAGATACAGAGAGACAGAAACTATCGACATGCCTCGCAAAGGCCGCACATGGGCAGTGGATGACCACTATCTACGGATTATGTTTCGGAGGAACCCTGACAGCAACGCCACCGTGTTGAATAATGCTTTTCGTGCGGCCACATGACGTTGTGTTACGACTCGAACTGTGCTGCATGATGCGCAACTTCACTCTTGACGTCCATGGCTAGGTCCATCTTTGCATCCATGACACGATTCAGCGATGTAGAGATGGGCCCAATAACACGCCGAATGGACCGCTCAGGATTGGCATCACGTTCTCTTCACTGATGAGTATCGCATATGCCATCAACCAGACAATCGTCGGAGACGTGTTTGGAGGCAACCCGGTCAGGTTGAACGCTCTTCACACACTGTCCAGGGACTGCAGCAAGGTGGAGATTCCCTACTGTTTTGGGGTGGCATTTTGTGGGGCCAACATACGCCGCTGGTGGTCATGGAAGGCGCCGTAACGGCTGTACGATACGTGAATGCCATCCTCCGACGGACAGTGCAACCATATCGGCAGCATATTGGCGAGGCATTCGTCTTCATGGACGACAGTTCGCGCCCCCATCGTGCACATCTTGTGAATGACTTCCTTCACGATAACGACATCGCTCGACTAGAATGGTCAGCATGTTCTCCAGACAAGAACCCAATCGAACGTGCCTGGGATAGACTGAAAAGGGCTGTTTATGGACGACGTGACCCACCAACCACTCTGAGGGATCTACGCCGAATCTCCGTTTAGGAGCGGGACAATCTGGACCAACAGTGCCTTGATGAACTTGTGGATAGTATGCCACGACGAATACAGGCATGCATCAAAGCAAGAGGACGTGCGTCTGGGTATTAGAGGTACAGGTGTGTACAGCAATCTGGACCACAACCTCTGTAGGTCTCGCTGTATGGTGGTAGAACATGCAATGTGTGGTTTTCATGAGCAATAAAAAGGGCGGAAATGATGTTTATGTTGATCTCTATTCCAGATTTCTGTGCGGGTTCCCAAACCGAGGTGATGCAAAACTTTTTTTGATGTGTGTATATTTCTTGCTGGAAACAGCTGGCTTCGAATCCCTTACAGCTAGTTTTTCCTTCTTTTAATTTGTTAGGCTTCATTTTAAAACTCTTTATTAAAAAAAATTCTTCCTGAAACATATGTTCCGTTTCTATACAATATGTCTGATCCGCTGTATTTCCCGCCCAATCAATTCTCGCTTCTGAAACGTCATAACTTATTCGCCCACTTCCAGTTTTGTACTATCGAACACATTTTATTGATAACTCATGAGGGCTGTCAGCATGTCAACAGGAAGTACCCCGATGGGAGCACCTGTTGGTGCAACTCTCGACTAGCAATCGCGACAATGATATGTAAAATAACGCTACATTATTCAGCTGACTTATTTTTTGAAACAATAGTGTGAAACTTTGAACTTGCTGAACACGCCGTCATAGAATTTGTAGGTTTTGTAATATTCGACAGACTTCCTTCCTCATTTTTCCTCGCAATCAGAATGTGTGCTCCTTTTCTAATGACTTCGACGGGACGTTAATCACTAATCTTTCTTCCTCCAAAACATTGTCTTAACATGATTGACACACAACTGCACACTTGCGAAGGCAACAGGCGTTTCAGCTTCAAGGTTGCGGGCAGATCCATTAATTCATTAACTTAAATACTAAGAAAAGGGTGGTTGCATCATGTTTCTAAAAAAAGAACATGTAGGAACTTTGAGTTTGTTAAATAATGTAAGTAGTAAGACATCGTACAAAGCAGAGAGACCGAGCGAGGTGACACAGTAATTAGCACACTGGACTCTCATTCGTGAGGGCGACAGTTCAAACCCACATCCGGGCATCCTGATTTAGCTTTTCCGTGATTTCACTAAATTGCTTCATGCAAATGGCGGGATGGGTCCTGTGAAAGGGCACAGCCGACTTCCGTCCCCATCCTTCCCTAATCCGATGGGACTGATGACCCCGCTGTTTGGTTCCCTCCTCCAAACCAACCAACCAACCAATGCAGATAGGTAACAAGAAGATGATACTTAAGGTGGAAATCTAGGCTGTTGGGCCACATGATGTACCTTTTCAAATTGCTTCTCACACAATCGGTATTTCGATCCCTCTGCAGGTACTGTCTCCAGGATCTTACGGCGTCTCTGGTCAGAAATGGCTCCAAGCACTCTGGGACCCTACATCTGAGGTCATCAGTCCCGTAGACTTAGAACCACTTAAACCTAACTAACCAAAGTACATCAAACACATCCATGCCTGAGGCAGGATTCGAACCTGCGACCGCAGCAGCAGCGTGGTTTCGGACTGAAGCGCCTAGAACCGCTCGGCCACATCGTCCGGCTGGCTCTGGTCAGCTGAGCATTGTCAAAGACCAGTGCCGCGTTCAACTGAGTTTTCCTGTGCTTGTTCTGAAGGAGTAGGACTGCCGGGTGAAATTTTTTTGGCTACTATTTGTGAGCAGAGAATGGGCATATCTATCAAAGTATTAATACGTTGCCGCAGAGATGGCTTCCTGGTAGTTGTTAACATTCCTCGCGCACCGTGGCTGGGTGTTTACTTCCTGGATGACGGGAAGCTATGAAGCTGGAAGCGCATATGACTTATCTTTACTGAAATTTCTTTGATCTCAACTGGTTTTCGGACTTTCGTTCTATAAATATTATCTTCTCTGGCTAGCACTCATACGTTGTTGTTATCTATATCCTCGCCGTAGTGTTCCTGACGTTTCGGTAACACAGAGCTTACACTTTGTTGTGGTGTTCTTTTACCCCAGTTTCGCCTATATGCAGGGTTATTCGCGAGTACCTCACGGTTCAGAAGACGACAGCTTGACATGTAGAAGACATACAGAAAAAAAACTAACCCGCCCGGAAAGCCGCGCGCCTTAGCACGCCGATTCCGCGAGTCGGTGACGCGCTCTGGTCTCTGATCGAATCCGCCCGAATGGTCAACTACAAGTGTCCATGAGCCGGCCGGTCTGGACGTGGTTTTTGGGCGGTTTCCTTCATCAGAAGGTGAATACCGGGCTGGCGCCCACCTCCTGCGTTAGTTGCACGGTTTGCAAATATTGAGAAAGCGTTCACACTTTTCCACATGTGATAACACTAGACGCAGACAGATGGGGTACACAAATCCGTCCCGCAGGGCAGGGGAAGGGTAGGGTAGGTTAGGGTAGGGTAGGGTAGGGATGGTGATGCGGATGGAGGTGGGGGTGGGGCACGCTGGTGACAACAGGAAGGGCATCTGGTCACCCTCTCCCACAAATACTCCCAAGTCCATAAATTAACATGCCGATCCAGCGAAGATATGTGATAAAGGCCAGTAAAAAGAAGATGAAGCAGAAAACAGAAACATATGTGTTGATAAGACATCTCTCAAAGTTTTTAAACTCACATTACATGTATTTAATCAATATGGGCACCGTTTTTGATGCGGCAGACATCAGTGCATGCATGCAGTTCATTGAATTTGCTGATGTAACTCAGGAGAAGCCGCAACATCAGGAGCCTCTTTTGGAAATCTGTTCAATGAGTTGGCTATCTGCCGGCGCGAACTAACTCGATGCCACAGTAAGGAGTAGATGACTTATCTACTCGTTCTGACACGCCTGCCCCGTGATGGTGTACTCTGCAACTATGCCACAGCTCGTATTACGATTCGAAACTTGGAGAGGCGATCTCGTATTCATTGATGTGTGTCCGTTTTTCAACTTCTGTAACACCAGAGATACTTATGTGTAACCCTGTAAACTTCGCCACAGCCACACGTGAAACCCGCAATGTGGAGCTGATCAGGTGCGTCTGTGAGTGTCTAAGGAATTCTGCAGACTTATATTAGCAGGTCATATGTTTTCGGCTGTACTGCTGATTTAAATAAGTACATTTTCGCGAACCTATTTCGTTTGACCCCCTAGATGTCTTTACCAATTTCGAACAACAATCACATCATAAAAACACAGGTAGCAAATATTTCGACACTTCCCAAAATCATGGCGAAACTAATAAACCGAATGATGAGGGCTGCGTCCTGACGAAGCTGTTGACATGCATTACTTATTGGCGATAGCATATTGTCCTCCTGGATCAAAGCCCTCAGACTGCAACAATGAAAATGAAATATCATGGACAAAATACCAAAGTGAACGAAGGGTACAGTGACATTAAAGAAATGGAAGGTGACATTATTTATTCATTCATTTATGTTTTCTCTTTTATCTGTCTGCACAAACGCTGTTAACACTGACTGTGACACTAACAAGGGAACCTCCCCATCGCCCCCCCCCCACCAGATTTAGTTGTAAGTATGAAAAAAATTAATAAAGTATACAAACTGAGTAGTCCATGCGAACATAGGCAACATAAAGGAGAATGTGAGCTCAGGAGCGTCGTGGTCCCGTGGTTAGCGTGAGTAGCTGCGGAACGAGAGGTCCTTGGTTCAAGTCCTCCAGCGACTGAAAATTTTACGTTCTTTATTTTCGCAAAGTTATGATCTGTCCGTTCGTTCATTGATGTCTCTGTTCACTGTAATAAGTTTAGTGTCTGTGTTTTGCGACCGCACCGCAAACCGTGCGACTAGTAGACGAAAGGACGTGCCTCTCCAATGGGAACCGAAAACATTTGATCGCAAGGTCATAGGTCAACCGATTCCTCCACAGGAAAACACGTCTGATATATTCTATAGGACACTGGTGACGGCATGTGCGTCACATGACAGGAATATGTTGTCGGCCCACCTAACTTGTACACTTAGCGAATGGTTAGAAAGATTCTTCTACCTTGCCCGATTTAGGTTTTCTTGTGGATGTGATGATCACTCCCAAAAAAGTGATGAAAACATAAGAGTTTGTCACATAAACTGAAAATAAAAAATTAAACTTTCCACTCGAGGGAAGACTTGAACCTAGGACCTCTCGTTCCGTAGCTGCTCTCGCTAACCACGGGACCACGGCGCTCCTTGACTCCCATTGTCCTTGATGTTGCCTATGGACTACTCAGTTTCTAAATTTTACTAATTTTTTTCATAGTTCCACACAACTTCTTCCTGTTTTCTCGATTGATCTGTGTTCAGTTTTTCAAGGCCTATCCACTGTGCCAACTTATAACTAAATCTGAGGGGGGTGCGATGTGGAGGTTCCCTTGTAAGTATCCAAATGAAACATACAGCATATTACTATTGTATGTTTTTCCAAGATGCATTTCGATTGTTTTATCCCCCCATATTCAGATGGACAGTTCTACTACAATGATGATGATGATGATTATGATGATTTAAAAACGTTTCTTTGAAGTTCTGTAACAAGCCTCATGTCTCCACAACATGGCGAGCAGACACGGCATGCAGTGTACAGTAATGTGTCTGTTCGCCCTGCAATGGTCTTCGTTAATCATTAACATCAGCATCAGTTGTGGTGCTCACCGAGATCAACATTGTTAGATGTTTGTATTAATCTTGCCTTGATCGCTTTTATTTACATATACTACCGGAAGTAGCTTTCCCTTTCATTCACCCCCCCCCCCTCCCTCTCCCAGTCTACCTCCTCGTGGCTTTGCCCGAGTAGGCACACAGCACATATATTTAACACGTTTCACGCACATTTGTATACATATTTCACCTTTATCTCTAGCGAATTTCTCCTTGCGGTTTCGTTTCCACGCAGCTAAATATTTATGACGTCATTTCTCCTGATCTACTTGGTGTACAATGATATAATTTTGCAGGTAGATTCAGTGGTACATTTAAACACTGTCTGAAAAATGTGTTGCAAACAGTGTTAGTAATAAAGAACTAATAAATTAGAACGTGCTGCGTGATGCGGCAGGTTTAGCGCATGAACTTCGAAAATTGAGTAAGTGCTAAATTTTCTTCCATTCATAATTTTGTGAGAGCTGTCAGCGAGAAAATGTTTGGTAAAGGTTTTAAATTATGTTTAAAGTTTGTTGCAAGTCACTAAGTGCTCTCGTTCTCAAATACTGGATGAATAACGTCTGGGTATTCGCGCGTCTTGGGCTGCACCTCTCTTTCACTCTCAACTTCACCCTTTTGATTGGTCAGTGATTTTTACCTCCACAGCGCTTCTTTCCTGACTGTAAGTGACATGCGTTCCAGATTTGGTTGAAATCGGTCCAGTAGTGTAGGGGGAGATGTGGAAAATACATACTTAAATACATACCGGGTGATCAAAAAGTCGGTATAAATTTGAAAACTGAATAATCACGGAATAATGTAGACAGAGAGGTACAAATTGACACACATGCTTGGAATCACATGGGGTTTTATTGGAAAAAAAAAAATACAAAAGTTCAAAAAATGTCCGACAGACGGTGCTTCATCTGATCATAATAGCAATAATTAGCATAACGAAGTAAGACAAAGAAAAGATGATGTTCTTTACAGGAAATGCTCAATATGTCCACCATCATTCCTCAACAATAGCTGTAGTCGAGGAATAATGTTGTGAACAGCACTGTAAAGCATGTCCTTAGTTATGGTGAGTCATTGTCGTCGGATGTTGTCTTTCAGCATCCTTAGAGATGTCGGTCGATCACGACACAGTTGCGACTTCAGGTAACCCTAAAGCCAATAATCGCACGGACTGAGTTCTGGGCACCTGGGAGGCCAAGCATGACGAAAGTGGCGGTTGAGCACACGATCATCACCAAACGACGCGCGCAAGAGATACTGTATTTCACGCGTCTAGCAATATGGGGTGGAGCGCCATGCCCCATAAACATAGTACGTTCCAGCAGGTGTTTATCAGCCAGGCTGGGGATGACGCGATTTTGTAACATATCTGCGTACCTCTCACCCGTCACGGTAGCAGTTACAAAATCAGAATCACGCATTTCCTCGAAGAAAAAAGGCCCGATAACGGTAGATGTGGTAAATCCAACCCATACCGCGACTTTCTCGTCGTGCAATAGAGTTTCTACGACAGTTCTAGGATTTTTGGTAGCCCAAATTCTGCAGTTGTGGGCGTTGACAGACCCTCGGAACGTGAAATGAGCCTCGTCGGTCCACAACACGTTACTCAACCAATCGTCATCTTCCGCCATCTTTTGAAACGCCCACATCACAAATGCCCTCCGCTTCACTAAATCGCCAGGTAAAAGTTCATGATGCCGATGGATTTTGTACGGATAGCATCGGAGGGTACGCCTCAGTGCCAACCAAACAGTAGTGTATAGAATGCCGGTGCGACGTGCGACTGCACGAGCGCTGACTTCCCCGTGCATAGACGAACACGCTACAGTCTCCATTTCTTCCTGAACTGTCTCACCAGCATTACGCCTTGTGCTCGGTCGGCCATTACGGGGTCTATCGTCTAAACAACCCGTGGCTTCGAACTTCGAAATCATTCTCGCCACAGTTGCATTTGTCAACGGACCTTTACCTGTTCGAATCCCCTTCCTATGGCGATAGGATCGTAGCGCTGAACTAGCAGATTCCCCATTCGGATAATGCAGCTTCACTAAAAGCGCCTTTTCAGGTAACGTCAACATGCTGCGACTGTTGGCGCATCTGATTCTCTCTCTCATTACAGTTCCTTTTATACACGATTGTCATGCGCAGTCACTGACGTTTTGCTGTCGAGTGCCATCTGTCGGACATTTTGTGAACTTTGTTTTTTTTTTGTTCTAATAAAACCCCATGTCATTCCAAGCAAGTGTGTCAATTTTTACCTCTCTATCTACATTATTCCGTGGTTTATTCAGTTTTCAAATTTATACTGACTTTTTGATCACCCGGTACATACATACATATACCGGGTCTCTCTCGTGTGGGACATCAGGCGTATTTTCTCTGGCGTTTCGGCAGATGTTTGCAGTTTAGTTTTTGCAACGTGCTGTTGGTGTCGGCCCAAACAAATCCTGTCCACACCGAATATGTCGGTTTGTTTCTCGTTGCAAACAAAAATTAATTTTAAATCGAAATTTTTCATGTTCATCCGACACAGCGCTACCAGATTAGTCTAGTGCGATATTCGTTTTACCGCCACATATTAAGTGTAACAGCGAAACACTAACAGTTATCAGTACTCCACCAGCGCCGGCTGGAGTGATCGAGCGGTTCTAGGCGCTACAGTCTGGAACCGCGCGACCGCTACGGTCGCAGGTTCGAATCCTGCCTAGGGCATGGATGTGTGTGATGTCCTTAGGTTAGTTAGGTTTAAGTAGTTCTAAGTTCTAGGGGACTGATGACCTCAGAAGTTAAGTTCAATAGTGCTCAGAGCCATATGAACGATTTTTTTACTCCAGCAGCGACTGAACAACGCTCTTCTGCACGGCGGTAGCAGTCAGCATGTGCCTGGGTGATGCTTCCACTGCTGGGGTACTCTTTATTCTTCGTGTTTTACTGTCCCTGTTAACACACATCGGTAAACCGAATTTCGCACTAGACTTACATGAGACCGCTGTGACGAAGGGGTACGTAAAATTGCAGTTTTAAAATAATTTCGTTTGGAACGGGAAACTAACCGACGCTGGGCGTCGCATCAAAGACGTGATGAGCAGCGCTTGTTTTGGTTGATTCCAGCTACACGTTGCAAAAACAAAATTGCAAATACGGGGTGAGTCACCTAACATTATCGCTGGATGTATTTCGTAAACCACATCAAATACTGACGAATCGATTCCACAGACCGAACGTGAGGAGAGGGGCTAGTGCAATTGGTTAATACAAACCATACAAAAATGATCGGAAGTATGTTTTTTAACACAAACCTACGTTTTTTTAACTGGAACCCCGTTAGTTTTGTTGGCACATCTGAATATATAAACAAAAACGTAATCAGTGCCGTTTGTTGCATTGTAAAATGTTAATTACATCCGGAGATATTGTAACCTAAAGTTAACGCTTGAGTACCACTCCTGCGCTGTTCGATCGTGTGTATCGGAGAGCATCGAATTACGTAGGGATCCAAAGGGAACGGTGATGGACCTTCGGTACAGAAGAGACTGGAACAGCTCATTACGTCCACATGCCAACACCTTTTTATTGGTCTTTTTCACTGACGCACATGTACATTACCATGAGAGGTGAGGTACACATACACACGTGGTTTCCGTTTTCAATTACGGAGTGGAATAGAGTGTGTCCCGACATGTCAGGCCAATAGATGTTCAATGTGGTGGCCATCATTTGCTACACAAAATGCAATCTCTGGCGTAATGAATGTCGTACACGCCGCAGTACATCTGGTGTAATGTCGCCGCAGGCTGCCACAATACGTTGTTTCATATCCTCTGGGGTTGTAGGCACATCACGGTACACATTCTCCTTTAACGTACCCCACAGAAAGAAGTCCAGAGGTGTAAGATCAGGAGACGGGCTGGCCAATTTATGCGTCCTCCACGTCCTATGAAATGCCCGTCGAACATCCTGTCTAGGGTCAGCCTAGTATTAATTGCGGAATATGCAGGTGCGCACCGTCATGCTGATACCACATACGTCGACGCGTTTCCAGTGGGACATTTTCGAGCAACGTTGACAGATCATTCTGTAGAAACGCGATGTATGTTGTAGCTGTTTGGGCCCCTGCAATGACGTGAGGACCAATGAGGTGGTCACCAATGATTCCACACCATACATTTACAGTCCACGGTCGCTGCCGCTCTACCTGTCTGAGCCAGCGAGGATTGTCCACGGACCAGTAATGCATGTTCCGTAGATTCACTGCCCCGTGGTTTGTGAAACCCGCTTCATCGGTAAACAGGTAGAACTGCAACGCATTCTCTGTTAATGCCATTGACACAATTGCACTCGATGATTAAAGTCACCACCATGTAACTGCTGATGTAGTGACACATGAAACGGGTGATAGCGGTGACGATGCAGTATGCGCATGACACTACTTTGACTCAGTCCACCGGCTCTCGCAATGTCCCGTGTACTCATGTGTGGGGTTCATGGTAACAGCAGCTAACACACCAACTGTACCCGCTTCTCCAGTGAGGGGCCTGATACGGACCCGTTTGCGTGCTACGACCATACCTGTTGCATACAGTTGGCGGTAGATGTTTTGCAATGTGCGGCACGTTGGATGCTCTCTGTCCGGGTACCGTTCTGCATACACCCTGTAGGCTTCAGCTGCATTTCGTTGACACTCGCCATAGATGAGTATCATCTCCGCCTTTTGAGAGTTCGAATACACCATGGTCACAGTTCCTACAACACTAAACTATCACAGACGTCTGGTAACACGGTGTACTACAGTTGGTCTGCGTGCGGAGACGAATGCAGAATAACAATAGCAGCAAGCGCTACATGCGGACACTGCGACAGTTAGACCAAACCACAACAGTACACTACAGCCACACTCGTAAACACGGTCGTCATCGTAAACATGTCCCTGCAGTTGCTGCTCGCCGACCGTGGCCCGTGTTTATTACAACACGCAACTGAACGTCGGAGGTTTCAAGCGTCAACTTTAGGTTACAATATCTTCGGATGTAATTAACATTTTACAATGCAACAAACGGCACTGATTACGTATTTGTTTATATGTTCAGATGTGCTAACAAAACTTAACGTGGTTCCATTTAAAAAAACCTAGGTTTGTGTTAAAAAACATACTTCCGTATATTTTTGTATGGTTTGTATTAAACAATTACATTAGCCCCTCTCCTCACGTTCGGTCTGTAGAATCGGTTCGTCAGTATTTGATGTGGTTTACGAAAGATATCCAGCGGTAACGTTAGGTGACTCACCCTGTATATGCCGAAACACCAGAGAAAAAGCGTCTGACAACTCTCAGGAGACGCACCCTGTATATACATCCATCCATTTTTGCAATATGTATGGATTACAGGTCTACATAAATACGTAATGGAACATACCTCACTGAAAAGGACAAGCATACACACTGTCACTTCAGGATCCCACGTGGAAGAGGAAAAGAGGACCTGTGAGACCGTATTACGAACATGGCACGCATTCTTGGATGCTGTTTGTAATTTTCGACTGGAAAGGGGTTATGTGACATATTAACAGATAGACAATTTCAAGATAAAAGTGGTATCTTTCACTTGAGCATAACCTTATTCACTCCCGAGTGATGTCACATTTTGTACCGAATTTAAAAATATTGTTGATAAACACGTAAAGACTACAGTATGTGCTCGACATGTTGGGCAACACGTTTTAAGGTTGGCCTTTACCGGTTTCACCCATTCCTCGTGGAGGGCGTTCTCCTGCGAGATGCGGCGGCTGCCGCGCTCCAGCGCCAGAACGACTGTTAATGTTGCTCCATCTGTAGCCGTTTACTATCACAAAGCTTTCGGTTTATGTGCGACAGGGCCAATTTCACGGAATTTCATTAGAATTTCGCCTCCATACTGTGGATAATGGGTAATGTGTTTGGGCGTGGTAGGTTGAAATCCTCTGACAACACGGGTGCTGTCACACTCTATTTCTGTCTCCTGATATGAGAACGATCTCAGTGTGTTCGGCCTGTGTTACCACCACCAGCTTTCACGTTACCTGTTAGGAAGAAAAAGTTATGCTCAAATGAAAGGCACCATTGATTTGCTGGTGAAATCTCCTGTTTGATGTGTTATATTACCTCCTTTCCATTAGGAAATTAAGAATTACGTCCAAGATGGCGGCTTTAAAAATGGCCGCCATGTTGACAATATAGCTTCATAGGTTTTGATCCTCTCCAATGTGATATTACTTGTTTTTAAATTTCTGTTCAGGCGCCAGGTTTTGGTTTAGAAGGGTGGTTAAACATTTCTGACTACGCTTTATTCGACTTGGAGATACGCCGGTTCGATATATGGTGGTGAAAAATTTGCCAGTATTTCGTCGGCGAGATGAAGAGAATGTTCCTGAGCACCAGTTTTTGCGTCAATGTCCTGGATTAAATTCCTAACCTTTTGGCAGTGTCTCATTAAGCGAGGGCCTGTGACACTGCTGATGGTCATCAGTCCGTCTGATGGGGACGCTAAACTCGGCGGCTCCCTCGGTGTTATTCGATAGGAGTAGGCTGTGTGCCGGCATTACGTTTCACCCTCTCCCTACGCTCTTTCCCTGAGAACTGGACTAGCCTGACTTTGAAACTGTACGCTCGGTACATTAGTTAATTATATATTTTATCATTTTTCAAGATTTTAAACGAAAGACATGACCGTCTGCTTTAAATAAATTTCGTATATTTTATTTAAAACGAATTTACGTGAAGAGATTATTGAGCAAAACGACGCCTTTTGGCCATAGTTGTGTTTTACTTAAAGCAGTCTGCCTCACTGGACAGAGATCACGTCTTGGCCGTCTGGGAAAGAGACGTCCTGCACACGTCAAGCAAGTCACCGACCTTACTCCGTATACATATTAGCGCATTTACGAAATAAAAACATTTCCTGGTTCTGGCCATGTTTACCAGAGGGTTTCCTTTGTAAGTCAAATTCCAGAACTATAAAACCCGCATTAAGTATTACGTGTGGCATGCCCTCTACGTCAGAGGTATTTGGATCAAACTATCTTGATTCTACAATGCGTAGAAACTCTAACAACCCGCTGTACCTTCAACGGACCGAGAAGCAAAAGTACAGAAAAAACATAAAAACTAAAATTGAGCAGACAGCACTAGTCTGTGGTACGTTTTTGTATACAGAGATCTAGCGAGATACGCCGAAGAGTTTCATTTCATGTAGCCACTATATGCGGATTTGTAATGTTTCGTATAAAATTGCTTCTTTTTTGTTTCCTTTATTTTTAACTCTCAGATTAAGCTGATTGTATAGGCCGAAATGTGTACAGCTGTGTGGTATAACAATCAAAACGATCAAAACGTAACTTCGTATTCACATGTGGTATTATGATCGCGGCTCGTATCAGATTTTCATGTTCTTTATTGACAGTGATATTTTGTTGACTGGAGGTCTTTAGAATCAAACATATCCATAAAATGACAGGTCTTAGTCAAACGAAGTCTCTTCCACATTAAAGTCTACACCATCCATGTACTGCAGCTTAGGAGTTCTGGTGCCTTTGTCAGACGTGTACACAAACATGCTGGCTTTGCTGTAGGTCTTTGCGAGCTGTTTGTTTGAGTGCTGCGCAATAGTTGTAAGAGTCCGGTACTGGCGCTTGGCGCATTCAGTAGACTGTGCCACATGTGGCGTCTGCCAACCCGCCAGTGTCTCGTCTTTGCATTTTAGGGCAGGAGCGACTGCCTCAGGCAGTGCAAATAGTCGACTGAGTGTACACCCCAGCAGGGAGCGCTCTATTTATGTTGTCGCATCGCTGCTGCTTCACCATTTTCTGCGCCGCTGGTTTACACCGTGAAATCCTGGGGCTATCGCAGTAATGTAAACACGTAGTACTTGCTCTATAGCACCGAACTGTGATCAGACTTTATTTTAATCTTCGAATGGTGAGGTACTGTAGCTTATGAATTAACTCTGCCTCAGAAGATTTACCTGAAGTAAATTAGTTTCCATTAACTCGTGTCAAATTCTAACACAGGTTAGTACGGAAATCCGCTTACTATCTGCTAGAAAATCTTCACGATTACACCTCAGCGCAGTTTACTAAACCTGTTACCAAACTGGTGGTCTGCTTAAATTCCACAATGCTTCACCGTCAGAAAATAGTAACAGTTCACGAAACAAGTAAAATCAATGAACAGATCTAAACATCCAGTCTCTCGCTATTCAAGCTGGTGTTGAAACTGAAGACATCAGGCAGGATTCGGGAATATTAAATTGCACCTTTAAAGTTCCATTCAGCCATGAGGATACCACAATGTTTTCAATGTCTAAAAATCTCATTAACGCTATCTTCAAGCTCCTACATGTTAAAAACAACGAGTATACATGTAGTATATGCTAAGGTTCACCACTAATTGACATTAGAGATAATGAAGCGTATGAAAGTCCTTAAAACCTACAAAATAAAACATGCAGCTTTAAAAAGCGTACCTGTGCACACAAAGCAGAACAAAGGAGAATATGTACACATACTGGTTAGCATAGAACCTAAATATTTTGACATACCAATTACAATAGAACATGCCAAACATAAAAACGAAAAAAATAGACAATATACAAAATTGGGCGCACAAACGAATGAAGCTTGTCTAGTCTTCTTTCATTACAGATAATTTCCATAACTCATATAGACGATAATCACCACAATTCTTAAATAAAAATATTCTTTTAATTTGAATGTGGACAGTTCCTCCTAGTAATAATGGTCATTCTCATCTATGTGAGTTATGGAAATTTTTTATATAAAAAAAATACTAGACAAGCTTCATTCGTTTGTGCGTCCGATTATGTATATTGTTAATTTTTTGTTTTTGTAATGTTTGGCATGTTCTATCATAACTTATGTTCAAAATGTTCAAATGTGTGTGAAATCTTATGGGACTTAACTACTAAGGTCATCAGTCCCTAAGCTTACACACTACTTAACCTAAATTATCCTAAGGACAAACACACACACACCTATGTCCGAGGGAGGACTCGAACCTCCGCCGGGACCAGCCGCATAACTGTTATGTGAAAATGGTTTCGATGCTAAACAGTCTCTTTACATATTCTGCTTTGTTGTGCTTTGTGTGCACAGATACTCTACAAGCTGCATGTTGCATTTTGTAGGTTTTAAGGACTTCTTATTACGCTTCATTTTCTGTAATGTCAACTACTGGTATACCTTGACATATACTACATGTATTCTCGTCTTTCAGATGCAGGGGCATGAAAATGACAATGATGAGGTGCCGAAACTGGTATTCTGAATAAAATAACTTCTGAAAACATGCTGCTGTTTATTGATTTTTATTTGGTAAGTGAACTACTATGCTTGCCTACGATAACCGCGCACAATCGCAAATGAGAAATACGGAAATATAAGCGCCAACAGTAATTACAAACAATTACGACTACTCAAAGCGAACAAGGCACTGGACACTGATGGAGTCTCCACCACATTTTAAATTGAATACGCTGCCGAAGTATCCCCCTTCCTACCACACATTTATCGGAATCTATGGGGTTGCGAGGTGCCCAGCGTGAATGGGAAAGAACACAGACCACTCATGTTTACATATACTCTGTAAGCCGCTGTACTTTGCATGGCGGAGGGTTCATCATATCAGTATTACCAGTTTTATTTCGTGTTGAAGGGGAAAAGATAGTCTACATAACTCTGCACGCGCTCTAATCCTTCTTATCTTATTCTCGTCACGTCTACGCGAGATATACGTTGGTGGCCGTATACTGGTTGCACAGTCCGTACAGGGATCCTACTATCGATAGTAGTATGACGTAAATCGTATCCTTTACGCATCGCTGGTTCTCTGGAACTTTCGTAGCTGAGTGCGCCTTTTCCAGCAGGGGCACTGTGTTCCTATTTTTGTTCAACAGTGCCCAAACGCCACGGGTCACGCACCAGAATGCGAGGGGGAAGAGTCGTCGATCGGGTTTCACGTGAAACTGTCCCACAAGTTATTTGAATAGGTTGTCAACGTGATGAAATACGAGCTTGGAAGTTTTCCTTCGATTGATAGGGCAACAGTGAGTAATTATTCGGTTTATTCGTGGAGGGTGCACATAATGACACACGAAATCAGTGAACAAATCAGTGTAATCATTGTTAGTAATATCCGTTGACGCGGCATATTATGTGAAGAGTTATAAAGATTACCGTGGACTCTCATAGGGTGGGAGGTTACTTTGGAAAAGCAATTCAGTAATGTCGAATGTCAGTGCGAAAGTGGGAAAAATTTAACTCTTATGTAGCATGGTTGGACTTAGGTACTGTTAGGAAATGTTACCTACGAAAGTAATAACGAAATAAACTTGTATATAGTGTGTCAAACATAAGCAATTTAGTTAACGAGGTACTGTTTTCAAGTAATCAATAATTTACTACAGCAATGTGAGCACTACTGATTGCTGTACAGAATTTTTGGTCACTGCCCTGTGGTTTTTGAATGGTCTGTTTGAATTCGGCGTAGTCTGTTGCACTGTTGATATAACATTCTGTACCAGTGATGGGCACTGAATGGGTTACAACAGCCGGCCGTTGTGGCGAGTGGTTCTAGGCGCATCAGTCCCGAACCGAGCTGCTGCTACGGTCGCAGGTTCGAATCCTGCCTCGGGCATGTATGTGTGTGATGTCCTTAGGTTAGTTAGGTTTAAGTAGTTGTAGGTCTATGGGACTGATGACCTCCAATGTTAAGTCCCATAGTGTTTAGAGCCATTTGAGCGATTTTTTGGGTTACAACATTACTTTATGTTGTTTTCCCTACTGCGAGGTTGTGAAGCGATTTTCAAATGATGATCTGAAATACAAGGGTTGGTCGAACATATGGAAACACAGCGAGAAATGCGTGCTTCAACATAATGCAGATACTAACCAAGCCTGCAGGTTGCACCGTTGTATTCAACCACGAATGGTACCTGTGCAATGTCCTCAATACGTTGCAAGCGTTAATCGTGGTCAGAACGTATGCTGCGCAGTTGAGAGTGCATTATGTCGGAGTTAAGCGAATTCGAACGTCGGCAAAGTGTTCGTGCTCGTATGGTGGCTGCTTCCGTAACCAAGGTAGCCGAGGTGCTTAGTGTTTCGAGTGGCACCGTCACGAAGGTTTATACAGCATACAGGCAAGGCGGAAACACATCATCTGCTAAGTCACAAAGCGGATGCAAATGTCTGTTTAGTGGTCGTCTCAGAAGATCATTAAAGAGAATTGTGATGAAAAAGAAGGGAACGGCATTTACCGAAGTCACTGTGGAACTGAATGTCGCATTCGCGAACCCTCTCAGCACCAAAACAATACGAAGCGAGTTTCGTAAGCCGGGAATTGCAGGGCGAGCTGGAATTACAGACAGGCGAGCTGGTATTCGCGTAATAGTAAAAACGTGGTTCCGAAGCCATAAAACCTTGACTATAAAGCAGTGGAAGAAAGTCGTTTGGTTGGATGAGTCTTGTTGCATACTGTTTACCACTTCTGGCCGAGTACGACCCATGAGTGAAACATGGTGAACCGGCTGCTGTGGTCGAGCGGTTCTAGGCGCTTCAGTCCGGAACCGCGCTGCTGATACGGTCGCAGGTTCGAACCCTGCCTCGGGCATGGATGTGTGTGATGTCCTTAAGTCAGTTAGGTTTAAGTAGTTCTAAATTCTAGGGGACTGATGACCTCAGAAGTTGAGTCCCATAGTGCTCAGAGCAATTTTTAGGTTTAAGTAGTTCTAAGTTCTAGAGGACTGATGATCTCAGATGTTAAGTCCCATAGTGCTCAGAGCCATTTTTTTACTGCCAAGGATTATGTGACCGTTTTGGCTGATCAGGTCCATCCTATGGTACAATGTTTGTTCCCAATGACGATTATGTGTCCCAAAACGATAGGGTCCCCGTTCACACAGCCGTTATCAGCCAGAACTGGTTTTGTGAGTAGTAGCATGAATTGTCGTATCTCTCAACATCTACATTTACACTCCGCAATCCACCCAACGGTGTGTGGCGGAGGCACTTTATGTGCCACTGTCATTACCTCCCTTTTCTGTTCCAGTCGCGTATGGTTCGCGGGAAGAACGACTGTCTGAAAGCCTCCGTGCACGCTCGAATCTCTCTAATTTTACATTCGTGATCTTCGTGATCTCCTCGGGAGGGATAAGTAGGGGGAAGCAATATATTCGATACCTCATCCAGAAACGCACCCTCTCGAAACCTTTCGAGCAAGCTACACCGCGATGCACAGCGCCTCTCTTGCAGAGTCTGCCACTTTAGTTTGCTAAACATCTCCGTAACGCTATCACGCTTACCAAATAACCCTGTGACGAAACGCGCCGCTCTTCTTTGGATCTTCTCTATCTCCTCCGTCAACCCGATCTGGTACGGATCCCACACTGATGAGCAATACTCAAGTATAGGTCGAACGAGTGTTTTGTAAGCCACCTCCTTTGTTAATGGACTACATTTTCTAAGGACTCTCCCAATTAATCTCAACCTGGTACCCGCCTTACCGACAATTAATTTTATAAGATCATTCCACTTCAAATCGTTCCGCATGCATACTCCCAGATATTTTACAGAAGTAACTGCTACCAGTGTTTGTTCCGCTATCATATACAATAAAGGATCCTTCTTTCTATGTATTCGCAATACATTACATTTGTCTGTGTTAAGGGTCAGTTGCCACTCCCTGCACCAAGTGCCTATCCGCTGCAGATCTTCCTGCATTTCGCTACAATTTTGTAATGCTGCAACTTCTCTGTATACTACAGCATCATCCGCGAAAAGCCGCATGGAACTTTCGACGCTATCTACTAGGTCATTTATATATATTGTGAAAAGCAATTGTCCCATAACACTCTCCTGTGGCACGCCAGAGGTTACCTTAACGTCTGTAGACGTCTCTCCATTGATAACAACATGCTGTGTTCTGTTTGCTAAAAATTCTTCAATCCAGCCACACAGCTGGTCTGATATTCCGTAGGCTCTTACTTTGTTTATCAGGCGACAGTGCGGAACTGTATCGAACGCCTTCCGGAAGTCAAGGAAAATGTCATCTACCTGGGAGCCTGTATCTAATATTTTCTGGGTCTCATGAACAAATAAAGCGAGTTGGGTCTCACACGATCGCTATTTCCGGAATCCATGTTGATTCCGACAGAGTAGACTTTGGGTTTCCAGAAATGACATGATACGCCAGCAAAAAACATCATCTAAAATTCTACAACAGACCGACGTCAGAGATATAGGTCTATAGGTTTGCGCATCTGCTCGACGGCCCTTCTTGAAGACTGGGGCTACCTGTGCTCTTTTCCAATCATTTGGAACCTTCCGATCCTCTAGAGACTTGCGGTACACGGCTGTTAGAAGGGGGGCAAGTTCTTTCGCGTACTCTGTGTAGAATCGAATTGGTATCCCGTCTGGTCCAGTGGACTTTCCTCTGTTCAGTGATTCCAGTTGCTTTTCTATTCCTTGGACACTTATTTCGATGTCAGCCATTTTTTCGTTTGTGCGAGGATTTAGAGAAGGAACTGCAGTGCGGTCTTCCTATGTGAAACAGCTTTGGAAAAAGGTGTTTAGTATTTCAGCTTTGCGCGTGTCATCCTCTGTTTCAATGCCATCATTATCATCATCATCCCAGAGTGTCTGGATATGTTGTTTCGAGCCACTTACTGATATAACGTAAGACCAGAACTTCCTAGGATTTTCTGTCAAGTCGGTACATAGAATTTTACTTTCGAATTCACTGAACGCTTCACGCATATCCCTCCTTACCCTAACTTTGACATCGTTTAGCTTCTGTTTGTCTGAGAGGTTTTGGCTGCGTTTAAACTTGGAGTGAGGCTCTCTTTGCTTTCGCAGTAGTTGTTGAACCACGGTGGGTTTTTCCCGTCCCTCACAGTTTTACTCGGCACGTACCTGTCTAAAACGCATTTTACGATTGTCTTGAACTTTTTCGATAAGCACTCAACATTGTCAGTGTCGGAACAGAAATTTTCGTTTTGATCTGTTAGGTAGTCTGAAATCTGCCTTCTATTACTCTTGCTAAACAGATAAACCTTCCTCCCTTTTTTTATATTCCTACTAACTTCCATATTCAGGGATGCTGCAACGGCCTTATTATCACTGATTCCCTGTTCTGCGCTTATAGAGTTCGGGTCTGTTTGTTATCAGTAGGTCCAAGATGTTATCTCCACGAGTCGGTTCTCTGTTTAATTGCTCGAGGTAATTTTCGGATAGTGCACTCAGTATAATGTCACTCGGTGCTCTGTCCCTACCACCCATCCTAAACATCCGAGTGTCCCAGTCTATATCTGGTAAATTGAAATCTCCACCTAAGACTATAACATGCTGAGAAAATTTATGTGAAATGTATTCCAAATTTTCTCTCAGTTGTTCTGCCACTAATGCTGCTGAGTCGGGAGGTCGGTAAAAGGAGCCAATTATTAACCTAGCTCGGTTGTTGAGTGTAGCCTCCACCCATAACAATTCACAGGAACTATCCACTTCTACTTCACTACAGGATAAACTACTACTAATAGCGACAAACACGCCACCACCGGTTGCGTGCAATCTATCCTTTCTAAACACCGTCTGTGCCTTTGTAAAAATTTCGGCAGAATTTATCTCTGGCTTCAGCCAGCTTTCTGTACCTATAACGATTTCAGCCGAGATGCTTTCTATCAGCGCTTGAAGTTCCGGTACTTTACCAATGCAGCTTCGACAGTTGACAATTACAATACCGATTGCTGCTTGGTCCCCGCATGTCCTGACTATGCCCCGCACCCTTTGAGGCTGTTGCCCTTTCTGTACTTGCCCGAGGCCATCTAACCTAAAACCCGCCCAGTCCACGCCACACAACCTCTGCTACCCGTGTAGCCGCTTTCTGCGTGTAGTGGACTCCTGACCTATCCAGCGGAACCCGAAACCCCACCACCTTATGGCGCAAGTCGAGGAATCTGCAGCCCACACGGTCGCAGAACCGTCTCAGCCTCTGATTCAGATCCTCCACTCGGCTCTGTACCAAAGGTCCGCAGTCAGTCCTGTCGACGATGCTGCAGATGGTGAGCTCTGCTTTCATCCCGCTAGCGAGATTGGCAGTCTTCACCAAATCAGATAGCCGCCGGAAGCCAGAGAGGATTTCCTCCGATCCATAGCGACACACATCATTGGTGCCGACATGAGCGACCACCTGCAGATGGGTGCACCCTGTACCCTTCATGGCATCCGGAAGGACCCTTTCCACATCTGGAATGACTCCCCCCGGTATGCACACGGAGTGCACATTGGCTTTCTTCCCCTCTCTTGCTGCCATATCCCTAAGGGGCCCCATTACGCGCATGACGTTGGATGGTTGGTTGGTTGTTTGAGGTTAAAGGGACCAAACAGCAAGGTCATCAGTCCCTTGTTTCAAATAGACTCCATTCTGCTAACGGGACATCTCAGTATAGTCAGAAAAATAAAACGGATAAAGGGGAAACGTAAAAGGGCAGTCACGTTGTCAATAGTAAAAACAAATGAGAGAAGTTGGCAAGAGAACGAACCCAACACTATGCTGAAGCAGCATAGGCAAGACCACCTGTGACTTAAAAGGTACAACTGCTATAATGCAGAAAGTACGTATGGGAATAGAAAAACTAACCAAGCCTTAAAAAGAAGGGGTAAAAACAGAGTAAAAGGGAAAGAAAAGAGGATTCCGGTCAGGGAGGTGAATCGGGAATCTCTGAACACTGCCTACAGTGGGAGACACCCAAACACTCACCGCCCTGCCCCAACACCAGAGGGAGATTAAAAACTTTAAAAATGAGAATAAAAACCACTCTCCCGGAGGAAACCTAGAACCAGAGAGACCATCCGGGAATCGTCAGCCAACATCAAAGGTAAAGTGTGGGGGAGTCTGTACTTAGCACGCAGAGCCAAAAGAAGGGGGCATTCAACCAAAATGTGGGCCACTGACTGGAAGGCTCCACAACCACATAGCGGGGGTGGCTCATCACGCAAAAGGAAACCATGGGTCAGCCTGGTATGGCCAATGCGGAGACGACACAGTGTGGTCGAGTCCTTGCGGGAGAGGCGAAAGGAAGAACGCCATGGGCCTGATTCACTTTAATGGCACGAAGTTTATTAGACAGTGGAGTAGCCTCCCAAGAATTGGCCCATGACTGTGCAAAGTGGGATTTGATGTGAAGCCGTAAATCCGCTGCAGGAGGGGTTACAGAAAACGGGGGGTAAGTAACTGCTCCCCCAGCCAAACGATCAGCGAGCTCATTACCCGGGATACCCACATGGCCCGGGACCCATAGGAAGATCAGCGAGATGGTCATGGATGGCAGAGACCAAGGGATGGCGCGAAAAACACCGGTCAATAGCAAGAAGGCCACTCATCGAGTCCGTACATAACAAAACGCGGTTTTGTTGGGATTGTTTAATAAAGGTAAGGGCCCGGGAAATTGCCATCAATTCCGCAGTAAACACCCCACATGAGGGTGGCAGTAGATGATTTTCCGTTCCAACAAAGGACGTGAAGGCATACCCAACATGATCAGCAGATTTAGAACCATCAGTGTAAAAAACAACAGCATCCCGAAACTCCCATAAAATTTGGCGGAAAAAGGAACGGAACACCACCGGGGGGATGGAATCTTTCGGACCGCGGCGGAGATCCATCCGAATTCGAGGCCGAGGAACTAACCAAGGAGGGGTGGAGGGCAGGGAGCGAGGAAGACAGGACAAAGAAGGAAGCCGAAAATCACGGTTAAGAGACGCAAGGCGCAGTCCAACCGGTAAACCCGCCCGAGGGCGGGAGTCAGGCGGGCGACGTCCATGGTCTGGGAATAGGATAGAATAGGAAGGATGAGCGGGAGAAGAACGGATAGTAAGGGCATAAGACACCAGAAGCTGGGACCGCCGAACAAAAAGGGGGGGGATCCCAGCTTCAACCAGGAGACTATCAACAGGGCTAGTAGGGAAGGCACCGGTGGCCAAACGGATACCACGATGGTGGACCGGATCCAGCACGTGCAGCGTGGAAGGAGCAGCTGAACCATAAACTTGACAACCATAGTCCAAACGTGACAGAACTAGAGCACGATAAAGACGGAGGAGGAGGGAACGGTCCGCACCCCAAGAGGAGTGGGCAAGGAAGCGAAGGACATTGAGTTTACGGAAACATTCTACCTTCAGGAGTCTGATATGGGGCAGCCAAGTGAGCTTGTTGTCGAAAAGAAGACCTAGGAAACGAAACTGTGGAACCACAGGCAATCTTTGTGCAGCGAGATAGAGCTCTGGATCAGGGTGGACCGTAGTACGGCGACAGAAGTGGACCACCCGCGATTTTAAAGGAGAGAATTGAAACCCGTGTGAGAGGGTCCATGCAGAGGCACGCCGTATAGCCACCTGGAGCTGCCGTTCTGCAGATGGCATCGAGGAGGAACTAACCCAAATGCAGAAATCATCCACATACAGGGCAGGGGCGACCAAGGGACCGACAGAGGCCACAAGTCCATCGATAGCAATGAGGAAAAGAAGGACACTCAAGACAGAACCCTGTGGGATGCCCGTCTCCTGGGTCCGTGGAGAACTAAAAGCAGTACCAACTCGAACTCTGAATGACCGATGGATCAGGAACTGGCGGATAAAAATCGGGAGTGGGCCCCGAAGACCCCACTGATGAAGGGTTAGTAAGATGTGATGGCGCCAGGCCGTGTCATAGGCCTTGCGAAGGTCAAAAAACACTGCAACCAAATGGCGGCGCTGGGAAAAAGCCTGCCGAACTGCGGATTCCAAGCGAAGTAAATGATCAATTGGAGATCGTCCCTCTCGAAAGCCACACTGGTAAGGGGACAATAGATCCCGAGATTCGAGGACCCAAGTGAGCCGACGGGCTACCAGCCGTTCAAGTAACTTACAACCAACATTGGTCAAACTAATTGGCCGATAGCTGTCAACAGATAGGGGGTTCTGACCAGGCTTAAGGACAGGAACCACAATGCTATCCCTCCACTGAGAAGGGAAGTCACCCTGGAGCCAGATACGGTTAAACACCCGAAGAAGATGGTGCCGTTGTGGAGCACTGAGATGTTGAAGCAGCTGGTTATGAATGGAATCTGGGCCAGAGGCCGTATCGTGAGAAGAAGATAGAGCAGAAAGAAATTCCCATTCAGTGAAAGGTTCGTTGTAAGATTCTGACTCACAAGTGGTGAAACATAAGGTGACAGCTTCAGCCTGCTGTTTTTGATGAAGGAAAGCAGCTGGATAGGAGGCCGACGCTGATGCCACTGCAAAATGGGTCGCAAGATGTTCTGCAAGAACTAATGGGTCCGTACAAATGCCATCTGGGAGGTGAAGGCCTGGGAGGGTGGACTGCCGATGGCAACCTTGGAGAGAGCGAAGTGTAGCCCATACCCGTGACAGAGGGACAGTGGAACCAAGGGAAGAAACGAATCGTTCCCAACATATCCGCTTGCTCTGTTTGATTAAATAACGGGCTTTAGCGCGAAGGCGCTTAAAGGTAGAAAGGCTGGCTACAGATGGGTGCCTCTTAAAGTGTTGCAAAGCTCGACGGCGATCACGGATGGCAATGGCAATGGCCGTACTCCACCACGGGACTTGCCGACGACGAAATTGTCCAGATGAGCGCGGGACAGCAAGGTTAGCAGCGCGAACAATCGCGTCAGACACGTCACGTAGGACGTCATCAATACAACCCGACAAAGAGGGAGAAAACTCGACCTGTGCAGTATATAGAGGCCAATCGGCGCGGTGGAAAGACCAACGAGGTAACCTCTCCATCGGGGAGCGGGAAGGGAGCGTGATAATCAACGGGAAATGGTCACTATCACAAAGGTCGTCATGTGGCGACCACTGTAATGAAGGGAGGACAGAGGGAGAAGAAAGAGAAAGATCAATGGCAGAAAAGGTACCATGACCAGCACTGAAATGAGTAGGGGAGCCATCATTAAGAAGGCACAGGTCGTGGTCTGCAATAAATTGGTCTGTAAGAAGACCTCGTCTAGATGGAAAGGCACTGCCCCACAAAGGATGATGAGCATTAAAATCCCCAAGGAGGAGGAAGGGAGGAGGAAGTTGCTGAAGAAGGGTGGTTAAGGCAGCAGGTGTAAGAGTCCTGTCAGGAGGGAGATAAAGATTGCATACTGTGACTGCAGAGTCTAAGTGGACCCTAACAGCAACCGCTTCCAATGTAGTTTGGAGAGGAATCCACGTGCTAGCAATGTCTGTACGGACCAACGTACAAACGCCACCAGAAGCCCGCAAGGGTCCGACCCGATTTCGACAGAAAACACGGAACCCACGGAGGGTCGGTGAGTGAGCATCAGTAAAATGAGATTCCTGGAGAACCACACAAGCTGCTGAGTAGGACGAAAGAAGGGATTTCAATTCCGGAAGGTGACGATAGTAGCCATTACAATTCCATTGGAGAACCACAGAACGATGGTTTAAATGAGGGCTGAACACGCTAAATCCAGTCATACCGCCGGGTCCCCACCCGTCACCGACAAGGAGGGGGCGACATCCATAAACGACAGGTCAGAATCCGGTTGTGAAGTCGCGGAAGGGACCTCCGGTGACACCAGAGGCTCTTTGTCCCGGGACTTATGTTTCTTCTTCTTTTCAGGCTGAGATCGAGGAGGGCTGTGTGGCATAATGGAGCCAGCTGCAGCAAGATCAGGAACAGAAAGAGACCGGGCGACCTGGGGGCCGATAGACAGCGGCTCTCGCGGTCGCCGCGCTGCAGCAGACCTTTGACCTGGAAGGTGCCGGGAAGGGGCATCCCGGGAGAGGCGCCCTTGACCGGCAGACGCCGAAGGAGTGGGACACTTCTCCGGCTGGGGAGGGGGAGCAGCGCCCAGAGGAGAAGGTGTGGGAGCCGCAGGGGAGGGGGGAAGGAGAGGGGTCCGGGATGGGGGTAAGGAAGGGGGAGGAAGGGATGAAGATGTAACCAAGGCGTAACTAGATGTCATGGACACAGGGTGCAATCGTGCATATTTCTTACGGGCCTCTGTGTAGCTTAAACGATCAAGGGACTTATACTCCTGTATCTTTTTTTCTTTCTTATAGACTGGGCAATCTGCTGAACGTGGAGAATGACTACCATGACAATTTACACATACAGGTGGGGGAACACAGGGACTCCCCTCATGGAGTGGACGTCCACAGTCACCACAGAGAGGGTCCTGGGAACAGCGAGAAGACATGTGGCCAAAACGCAAGCACTTAAAACACCGCATAGGAGGTGGGATGTACGGCTTCACATCACAGCGATAGACCATAATCTTAACTTTCTCAGGAAGGGTATCTCCTTCAAAGGCCAGGATAAAGGCACCAGTATCAATACGATTATCTTTAGGACCCTTCTGAACACGCCGAACAAAGTGAACACCCCGCCGTCCGAGATTGTCCCGAAGTTCCTCATCAGTTTGAAGGATGAGGTCTCTGTGAAAAATCACACCTTGTACCATATTTAGAGACTGGTGAGGGGTAATGGACACGGGTATTGTGCCAAGATGGGTACAGGCACGAAGGGCCGCAGATTGGGCAGCCGAAGCAGTTTTTATCAGCAACGAACCTGACCGCATCTTGCTCAGGGAGTCCACTTCGCCGAACTTGTCTTCAATGTGTTCCACAAAGAATAAAGGTTTGACACTGGTGAAAGTATCTCCATCAGTCCTGGTGCAAACTAGATAACGGGGGAAAGGTTTTGCCCCTAGACGACGGGCCTGACCCTCCTCCCAGGGGGTAGCCACGGAAGGGAAGGCCGAAGGGGCAAGAGAAGCAGCACTTGAGGAATCAGTACCACGCAGAGAGACGGCCGCAGAAGAGCGGCCAGAGTTTTGGACCCGTATGCGTTTCATCTGCATAGCGTCCGCCCTGATACCACCCACTCCGATCAGGGGCTCTCCTCACGGGCGCCACCCAGCCACAGCAAGGGCCGTCTGGCACGGCGGCCATTGCCGGGAGTTCCGATGCTCCAGGATGACGAGCAACCACTCCAAGGCATGCATGAGGAGGTCACAGCTCAGGTATCAGAAGTGTGATCCCTGTGTGTTCAGGGGGCTCAACCAAAAGGGTACATAGCGACCCCACCACACGGGCTGGCTACCGTGCTGGCTATGCACCCTAGCATCAGACAACGACGTAAAAGAAAAGGTGGAATGTACTAGGAGGGCACACGTCGGAGACACTAGGTAAGGTGCTCTTCCCCAAATGGCTCACACTACGGAAGAGAAATTTTGGAATGGAGGTCAAACCCCAGAGGGGACCAAGGAATGCCAAAAGGAGGAGATGATTACGCAACAAAGCCGGAGTGTAAAACCAACAGAACCAGGAGGATAGCGGGGGCCAACATAAGCAAGGACACCAATAGAGGGAGAGGAGAGGGCGAGGGGAAAGGGGTATGGAGGGGAAAGGAGGGGAAGGGAAAGGAAATGCAGCCCGGGAGAGAAAGAAGGCTGCAATGGCTCGGGGCCCCGTGCTCGCCACGCACGTATCCACAAAAGAGTTGTGGACCCCCTGGGGGGGCATGACGTTGGAGCTCCCAACTACCAGTAAGCCCACCCTCTGCGACCGCCCGGATCTTGCAGACTGAGGGGCGACCTCTGGAACAGGACAAGTAGCCATGTCCGGCCGAAGATCAGTATCAGCCTGAGACAGAGCCTGAAACCGGTTCGTCAGACAAACTGGAGAGGCCTTCCGTTCAGCCCTCCGGAATGTCTTTCGCCCCCTGCCACACCTCGAGACGACCTCCCACTCTACCACAGGTGAGGGATCAGCCTCAATGTGGGCAGTAGCCCGTGCAGCCACAGTCTTAGTCCGATCGGGGGATGCGTGGGACGAGCTGGCCGTCTCCGACAAACCCCCATCCGGACCCTCACAGTGATGCCCATTGGCAACAGCCTCAAGCTGTGTGACCAAAGCCAACACTGCCTGAAGCTGGGAGCGATGGGATGCCAACTCAGCCTGCACCCGAACACAGCAGTTGCAGTCTCTCCTGGCTACCATAGTCACCACATCTCAATATCCACCTCCATCATCGTTACCTGAACCTGCTACTATTTGGCAGGAATAATGGTATAAGATTCCGTTGAAAACCATACAGAATCCGAATACATCCTGTTGTATCCACGGAACCAACCAACCAACCAACCAACTCGCGCCCTGACCGTGACATCGCTGGCCACAGTTCCTGTCGCGGCCGTCGGCGTCTCAGGGCGTTACCGCCGACGGAAGATGTCGCGCCATGGCTGAGCTCGGGTCCGCAGCGCCCTCTGGCTTTTGCATATAAGGAGGAGCGCTGGCCCTGAGACGGACAGTCTATTGTCAATTGTTTATTGCTAGCCTTTCGTGGAGTTTATGGCGGAGCCATTGCAGTGTGATATTTGCTATTGTATTCGACTAGGCTCAGTACACGGATTACTCTTGGATATTACTTGAACTTGTATTGCTGGTGCACGTTTCGTCAGAAATAAAGATAAGTTATCTCTTCATTCTAGCTGACGCAATTCTTGTCAATTATTTTTCGGCCAACTGCCATAGCAACATCCTGGTCACTACCCACGCTTTATACAATTTGTGGTGGCTGCCCCAAAAGTACCGCCGAGGACCTTGTGTTTGGGAGCCGTCACAAAATATCCATTTCGAGGCGAGTGGAAGCCGTTATGAATGTCAACGGTTTTCCTTCATCGCATAGGCATGGTAATATGTTGTTTTTCCACGTTTCCATACTTTTCTCCCCCATGTACATATAAAAGGTAACATATTTAAGTTGTAAAATGTAAAGCAAGCATTCGCTGTTTAGCCAAAGGATAACAATATGACTTACATAGTGTGACCCATTAAATCTATATACCCTAATTACAGCCGAAGCACTCCTCGAATTGCACAATGGTAAACACGAAGGACTTTGGTCTAGTATACAGCAAAATTACACAGAAGTTCAGTATAATTAAAAATGATGGGGACATAATAGAGGAGAACCTTATTTAACAAGCAAGAACGGTATTACGTTTCTAAGTGGTATTCTACATCAATTTTATTCGAGGAATACTTGGTGCCGTATATTTAATCGTGACGCCAGATAATGTTTTAAAACGGTTTATTATATGATGCAACCCTATCTTGTTTGGCAACAATTTTTCGTTAAGCATAACTTTTACTTCATTGCACCGTAGGCCAACCACCAGTTTCTTGTTTGTTACTGTGTGATTGGATACACTATGTAAGTCTTCTTTTTGTTCTTTCATGTAAATAACCTATGTTTGTTTTGTATTTTATTTCTGAGCTATGTTAAGGGTGATGTGTATTTCAAACAATTTGAACGTGGCTTCACAATCAAAACTGCACAGGAATGGAAGAAACACAAACGGATACTTTTACCCACCCAGTGGCAGCGATGGTGGTAGAATGTTACCATCCAGGCAATTTGTGGTGGTGGCGCACGTTATTGCAACTAAAATAGTTATGACTAAAGTTTCGTGGTAACCGAAGCTACCGATACAGACATTCGCTGTTCAGTTCCTAAATCGCTGAGTGCTCTACTATATATACGAGTAGAGGAATCCAATGTAGAATGTAAAAATTAACGGTCTGAAGAGAATGTAAACTGTGTTTTCTACAGCCTTGCTACCAACCAGAGTAGACCAGTGATGCATAGACTTCGCGTTGATAGAACTGGAAGTACAGATATACGAACAGGACACCACCACACGCTACTGATTTGGTTTTTGCCATAAAATGACCAGGTGGTTAAATGTTTCAAATTCTGTTGTTCATCCACTGTTTGGAGTATCTCGATCCAACATTTGGCTTCCAGACAACGAGCCAAAGACAGGCTACGTGTCCTGTTATGCAGGCGAAGGAACAGGTTCGCAACCCCACACCAATAATGTGACAAATATTTGCAAATGTATTACTGAATTATATCGTGTGAACACTGAATGTTCAGCTGAATGGAAGAAGGTCGTAAATAACAAAATTTACATTGTAAACTGAGCGGCTTTATGTGCTTGGGGGTTCACAGTCAAAATAATTTTTCTTGTAAGATCATAATCTGTACGCCGTCGACTGTAGGTTTCATTTTTCAATACACGATTGCAGTTGTAGCACTTAGACGACTGTCAATTGTTTCTGCAACATAACCACTATTGTTAAGCAATTCATAACATGTAGCAATGGAAACATTACATATATCTTATGTAAGACTGCAAATGTTGAAGTTAAAGAATAAATGTTTTGCACATGCAACAGTCGCTAGCTTTAAGTAGTTCTAAGTTCTAGGGACTGATGACCTCAGATATTGAGTCCCATAGTGCTCAGAGCCATTTGAACCATTTTTTTCTACATTTCCCCCTCGCGTGTAGGCGAACGCAAAGTTTTAAAAATAAATGACCTTGACGTGTGGTAGAACAACCATATCTCCGAATTTTACAATAGTCAGCTTTAGTCGTTCCTGCTAGAGTATTGTGGGGTGTCATCAGGATGCAAGAAGTCATTAGTTGATTTAGTTCCTGCTGAACAAGCACAAGTGAACCTTATAAACTTGTTAAGACTACTTTGACACCGTGATTCCATTGGAAAAGTTCTAATGTCATCCAGTACTGCGCTCCGCAGACTTACTGGAGATTGTGGGTATGTAAGGACAACGACAATTTATATACCTTTCGCCGTTCGCTAGACAAAGAAGCATTGGCAATAGGTACGCCAGATTACAAACTAATCAAAGACTGAGAATGGCCGATGAGCTTTCTGAAGACAGCTTATTCCATGTTTTGGTTAAGCGCTTAACACTGGCCGCTAAGCTCCGTGGTTTATATGTAGCACAGCTGACTTTCAAGACACTAACTATTACTACATATTCCGATAATTTAAATTGTCACCAAGCTCATGGAAAAACTTTTTAAACCTTGGTTAAAAATTATTTGGTGGCTAATTTTGTCTTGCTGTGAAGTAATCTAAATGTAATTTTGTACTAAGTTTGCCAAAAAAGCACAGACAATTAAGCAGCACTGACGCTAGGACAGAAAAAGTAAAAACTTGGATTAGGAGTGAGTGTCGTCTTAATTCTGAACTTCGGCGAGGCACTTTAACAGCACTCTGTTAGAGTTATTATGAAAGAATGAGCTAATGTGCGCTAGCAATACTAAACAGCACGGTCGGGAACGGCTCATCTCTGTTGGGACACATCTGATACCAACAAGACTGCTGCTTTAGGCTACTTATTACGCTCAACTACGAGAATTTTGGTCCTCTGTCGGAGTCCTGAATTACCTCATTTATTCTCAGAAAAATATACCCGCTTAAGTGTATTAGCTAGATAAATTCTAAGAATTAATTAGGAATGCTGCTGCTTCTGAGGTGGTTTATTTTTCTCATTCATTCTAAACTAGGTAGATAGGGATACAACAAAATGCAAAGATTTTTTCCAAGAAATACTATGTAAATCATAGTGCTGGAATATGTCTCCTGAACATGTATTAATCATTTATCAAGCTGCAATAAAAATCCTCTTTCTATTTAACAGTGCCAAACAGAAGAACATGCACATCATCACATGAGTTTCAAGGAAGAAGGGAAACCTAGCATCGGTTGGTCAGAGGATGAATAAAGGGACCAGAACAGTATGCCGTAATGTAGGCAGCGGGAAAGGTCTCAAATAGTGTCGCTTTGAGTGCTCTCCAAGAACCCAATAAGATTTTTTTAAACTGCGACATATACTCGATTTTTATTCTGTTAGGCTGTTTAATTGCTGCTTGCGGCCGCATGATTTCATGACTTGATTCTCAGTGGATAATTATGCGTTTTTCCGCTACACACTCTTACAACTGCAATGATTGACTTTATACCAACGTATTTTCTTAAATAAACAATTTTCCATCGCCTTTGGTTTGTTTAGTATGTTTATAGCTTCGCTTTTTCCTTGAACAAAAGAATTTGTGAATTTGGAATGTGGTGATTAAATTGTAAGGAAAGGAGGAAGAAAAAAACGTTTCTAATGAGTCGTGCAGTGCGACGCACAAATTCCATTTTCAGTACTAACATTACAGCGTATTGGTTTCAGTCACTGAAAATACTATGTTTACACCAGAAAAATACCTATAAGAGCTATACACTATATAGGATAGGTCGGCCAGGGTGGCCGAGCGGTTCTAGGCGCTACTGTCTGGAACCGCGCGACCGCTACGGTCGCAGGTTCGAATCCTGCCTCGGGAATGGATGTGTGTGATGTCCTTAGGTAAGTTAGGTTTAAGTAGTTCTAAGTTCTAGGGGACTGATGCCCTCAGAAGTTAAGTCCCATAGTGCTCAGAGCCATTTGAACCATTTTGAATATAGGATAGTGTAACAACTCAGAGAACTACAGGGTAACAAAAATAAAATTGGACAGCAAGTTATATACGGTCTGGTGCAGCTTGACCAGATATGTGAACTGAGACTGATGACCTCAGCAGTTAAATCCCATAGTGCTCAGAGCTATTTGAACCATGTGAACTGACAGAGCAAACACGGTTAGGCGCCACAATATCCTCTTCATTGCGTTGAACTACCGTTGCATTATGTTGAGATTCCTTCCTGGCATCCTATGTTGGGTTTTAGAATCATAGCACAATTCATTCATCAAACAGTTCGTTCTGGGCTATATGGTTATTATGTTTAACCATTTTTTGGATCTACTGACAGAATATGGACAACAGTTCGCATATTTTCAGCAGGATAGAGGAACAGCATGCGCCATACGTAAAACTTTTATGTGGTATCCGAGGAGGCGATGGAAGGTGGAAAAAGTCACTGAAGTCTCCTGAACGACTACGTTGCGTTTTTCCAGCATCATCTTTGAAGTAAAGTTTTACTTTTCATGATCTTGGCTAACTTATTTCAGGTCAGGCTCAGAAAATATTTTACGAGAAAATTTTGTTTTGACCAGATGCACAGGTCACTCCAATAATACAGAAAAGAAAGTAGTAATTCGCTGAAGTATCAATGACATCGATTTGTAGTAGGATTTTGGAACTCACATTGTGTTCCAATATTATTAAATACTTTGAAGACAACCATCTATTGACAATACAGAAAATATCATTCTTGTGAAACACAATTGGCTTTTTATTCACACAAAATAACGAGTGCTATTGAAAGGGAATCTGAAACTGATTCCATATCTCTAGATATCCAGAAGGCTCTTGACACCGTTTCCCACGTACTCTGATTGCATGCCGATGGCGTATAGTCTCAGTTGTGCACCTGGATTCATGAAATCTTGTCAAAAAGGTCACAGTTCGTATTAACCCACGGGAGGGCATTGAATGAAACAGATTCATATCTGTTGTTCCACGCCGGCCGGAGTGGCCGTGCGGTTCTAGGCGCTACAGTCTGGAACAGATTGACCGCTACGGTCGCAGGTTCGAATCCTGCCTCGGCCATGGATGTGTGTGATGTCCTTAGGTTAGTTAGGTTTAATTAGTTCTAAGTTCTAGGCGACTGATGATCTCAGAAGTTGAGTAGTGCTCAGAGCCATTTGAAAAATTTGTTGTTCCACAAGGAAGTGTTTTAGGTCTTCTGCTGTTCCTAATCTACGAGGGCGTGATGAAAAGTAATGACTCCAAATTTTATTACGTGAAAACAAAGTTTTTTAATAAAACAAGCGTTACTAACATTCTACATCCTTATTCTTCACGTCTACATATTTATTTCCCAATATCGTCACCCTGGCGACGAACACAGTTCTCCCAACGAGAGAAGAGTTTGTTGATACCGTCAGTGTAGAATGTTTGACTTTGCTGACGGAACCACAACCTCATCTCTGCTTGTATCGCTTCATCGCTATCAAATTGAAGCCCTCGAAGGCGTTATTTAAGTTCTGGAAACAGATGGAAAACGGATGGGGCAAATCGGGACTGTATGGGGAATGATCGCTGATAGCTAACTCAAGGCGTCGGATTGTTGCAAACGTCGCAGCACCCGTGTGTGGTCTGGCAGTGTTATGCGGAAGGAGAGTTTGCTCCATGTGTGGACGAAATCTTTGAATTCAAAACTCTATTACTGCATGCTCTTACTCTCTTACACAAAATCTATTAAATTTCGGTCACATGATCAATGACACAAATTTAAATATTGTCGATTCAACTATACACCGATGGATTACAATTACGAACCATTTAAATTGAACCCATCACATACAAGATGCCGCAGGGAATGCGAACCAAAGAATACGTTCATTATCAGCGCACTTAGAAGATGCAAGAGATGATCTACTAACTAAAAGGCTCGTCCGTCCTCTTCTGCAGTACTACTACGCGGTATGGGGTCCTTACTAGGTAAGATTGACGGAGACCACTGAAAATTTTTTAAAAAAAGGGCAAATCATTTATATTATCGCGGAATGAGGGAGGGGGTGTCACTGATATAACAAGCAACTTCGGATGGCTGTCATTAAAACATGACAGTTTTTGTTGCGGCTAGATCTTTTCACGAAAAATAAGTCACCAACTTCTTATTTCGAATACAAATATATTTTGTTGGCGCCTACCTACATAGGGAGATGTGACCATCATAATAAAATAAGAGAAAACAGAGCTCGCACGGAATGATTTAAGTGTTCGTTTCTCCCACGCGTTATTCGAGAGTGGAACGGTCGAGAAACAGTCAAAGTGGTTCTATGGACACACTGTCAAGCAATGAGGAGTGAACTGCATAGTAGTCACGTAGATGTAGACCAACCTGTTCTCTTGTTTCCCTTAGTTTTACGAATACATTTTGCAAAGCTTTTGCACCATTACAACACTTTTCATAGTTAATCAAACAGCAGCATTCAAAACGTTTTACTGTGAGGCTTTCGTGTTACTTCCACCTACAGATTTCTCCCATGTCGATAAACGTCTATACAGAAAGCAGCCTGATGACGTCGAGGTAAGTATACTGAGTTGTTAGAGAGAGCTACAGAGTTGAAAACATGGGAAATGATGCGGGGAAAGATTGACAAATAAGTGCGGCGATTATCTGTCAGCCGCAGTCGCTGTGCGTTTATCTTGCGATATGGAAAGGTTAGGTGCCGTGACACTGACCCCAAAGTCACCAACGCTACACGACGACCAGCTCTCGAAACAAACTCCAGTTTCAGTTCTTTAGTCTGTGCCATCATCTTAAGTGAATTGTAGCAGATGAGTGCTATAAGATTACACTATTTCTTATAAATCACTAGAAACAGTAGGAGAAAACAGACTAGGTTGCAAAAATAGCGTAAGCTTTATTGACGCCTTTCACCTTCTTGAGGAATGTGCAGAAATCGTACAGAAACTGAGGGTAACGCATCATAAGTAGTCGAAATTCTGATGTGCACCTTCGGCGAAGGCATACAGCTATGCTTAGAAAGGGCCACTCTTCCAAGCTCGACACAAATATTGGTACACAAATTGTAGCGGTCAGGAATGCATGACCACATATGCACACGCTAAGTGAGTCTCATCTTTCGGAAATGTTATTCATCCACGAAAGAAGTGACTTACGAAACACTTGGTTCACCGGTTGTTGAGTATTTCTCATCAATTTGGGACCCTTGCAAGGCTGCATTAAGGGAAGAGATACGTAAGATCCAACGGAGAGCGACGTCTTTTCGCGTCGTGTTCGTTTACTCGCCGCGAGAGCATTACGGAGGTACTCAGCAAACTCCAATGGCAAACGCTACAAGAGAGGCGTTGTGCATTACGGAAAAGTTTACTACTGAAATTCCAACAGAATACGGGCCGGGAAGAATCGGGAAACATTTACTTCCACCAACATACGTTTTGCAAAATGACTACAACGAGAAAATCCGAGAAATTAGAGCTAATACAGAGGTTTATTTACAATCACTCTTCCCACGTGCCAGTCGCGAATCGAAAAGGAGAGGGGAAAAAGACGGTGCTCCAGAAGTGCCCTCCACCACACACCGGGAAATGACTTTCGGAGTTTAGATGCAGATGTTTTGAAGGTATTATGTGCTTTGGCTGCACTGGACAGAATCAATGTCAGCTGTTTTCGTACTTGTCTCGGGGGAACGATGGATGGTACAGAATTTCAAATCTATCAGCTGTATTTACACATTTAAAACACTTTTAAAAAGTTCGCATATTTAAGAAGAAAACTGGGAAACTCGTCATGATTCGTAATGCTTTTACAATGCGCTATGGCCTCTTCCCACTTAATTCACTGACTCAGCTCATGAAGAATGATTACTTACATGCTATTATTAGCCTAATACACACAGATGGGCCAAAACATTATGACTACCTGCTTAATAATGTGTTTGTACACCTTTGGAACGCAATAAATCAGCGATTCTGCGTGTTACTGATTAGACAAGTCTCTGGTAGGTTCCCAGAAGTAAGTGGCACCAGATGTCTAAGCAGTGGTCATGGAATTCCTGTAAATTAAGGTTGTGGGCGTGGAGCTGGCGCCCGTTAATGCCCCTTATGCGTTCTACTGGATTCGTATCAGGAAAAATTTGTGGTCAAGGCATTAAAGTGACTTCACTACTACGCGCCTGAAATCACTGTAGCACGATTGTGGCCTTGTGACACGGACAATTATCCTGCTGGAATATGCCATCGTCGTCGAGAAAGACATCAAGCATGGTTCGCAATAATGTTGACATAGTCCACAGCTGTCATGACGCATTACATTATTTACATACGTAACATGGTAGCCCAGGGCAATGTATTCCATATCATTATGCTCTCTCAACAGTCTGAGCCCGTGACGCGTTTCGTGTTTCCGAGCAGCTGTTCGTATGGATGGCAGCGTATCTTGACACGACCTCGTGTAACAAGAAACGTGATTCATCCGACCTAAAGACGATCTCGACGACACTGTTTTCACTCCAGTCGTAATTTACGCTGTCGCTGGGTCAACATGCGAAAACGTATGGGTCGTTTGCTGCGGAGTGCCATGTTCAAATGTGCGCTGAACGGTGTGCTGCGAAACATTCGTGCATGCATCAGCATTGTACCCAGCTGTTAGATTGGCCACAGATATCGACCTAACCTGCTTTACAGAGCGGGCAAACCTCCCATCTCCACGTTGTGTTCCGGTCTCCACGCTCTGTGATAAAGTATGCACGTTCAACAACTTGTCGCCTATTCGTGTTTTAAATGTTGTTCAACCACTTTCCACAGATGGTCACAGCAGTACCACGCGAACAGCCGGCCATGTCTGCCGTTTCCGAAATGTTGCTTCCCACGCGCCGGGCTATAACAATTTGTCAAAGCTGCTTTTGTCAGTGGGTTTCCCCCACTTGCGGCCCATATCGCCGCTAGAATAAATCCCTGTTCATCTCTGCTCTCCTTATACACCTTCCCTACCACATCATTCAGTTGCGCTGTGGGCAGTGGCCACAATGTTTTGGCCTATCAGAATATACACTCCTGGAAATGGAAAAAAGAACACATTGACACCGGTGTGTCAGACCCACCATACTTGCTCCGGACACTGCGAGAGGGCTGTACAAGCAATGATCACACGCACGGCACAGCGGACACACCAGGAACCGCGGTGTTGGCCGTCGAATGGCGCTAGCTGCGCAGCATTTGTGCACCGCCGTCGTCAGTGTCAGCCAGTTTGCCGTGGCATACGGAGCTCCATCGCAGTCTTTAACACTGGTAACATGCCGCGACAGCGTGGACGTGAACAGTATGTGCAGTTGACGGACTTTGAGCGAGGTCGTATAGTGGGCATGCGGGAGGCCGGGTGGACGTACCGCCGAATTGCTCAACACGTGGGGCGTGAGGTCTCCACAGTACATCGATGTTGTCGCCAGTGGTCGGCGGAAGGTGCACGTGCCCGTCGACCTGGGACCGGACCGCAGCGACGCACGGATGCACGCCAAGACCGTAGGATCCTACGCAGTGCCGTAGGGGACCGCACCGCCACTTCCCAGCAAATTAGGGACACTGTTGCTCCTGGGGTATCGGCGAGGACCATTCGCAACCGTCTCCATGAAGCTGGGCTACGGTCCCGCACACCGTTAGGCCGTCTTCCGCTCACGCCCCAACATCGTGCAGCCCGCCTCCAGTGGTGTCGCGACAGGCGTGAATGGAGGGACGAATGGAGACGTGTCGTCTTCAGCGATGAGAGTCGCTTCTGCCTTGGTGCCAATGATGGTCGTATGCGTGTTTGGCGCCGTGCAGGTGAGCGCCACAATCAGGACTGCATACGACCGAGGCACACAGGGCCAACACCCGGCATCATGGTGTGGGGAGCGATCTCCTACACTGGCCTACACTGGTGATCGTTGAGGGGACACTGAATAGTGCACGGTACATCCAAACCGTCATCGAACCCATCGTTCTACCATTCCTAGACCGGCAAAGGAACTTGCTGTTCCAACAGGACAATGCACGTCCGCATGTATCCCGTGCCACCCAACGTGCTCTAGAAGGTGTAAGTCAACTACCTTGCCCAGCAAGATCTCCGGATCTGTCCCCCATTGAGCATGTTTGGGACTGGATGAAGCGTCGTCTCACGCGGTCTGCACGTCCAGCACGAACGCTGGTCCAACTGAGGCGCCAGGTGGAAATGGCATGGCAAGCCGTTCCACAGGACTACATCCAGCATCTCTACGATCGTCTCCATGGGAGAATAGCAGCCTGCATTGCTGCGAAAGGTGGATATACACTGTACTAGTGCCGACATTGTGCATGCTCTGTTGCCTGTGTCTATGTGCCTGTGGTTCTGTCAGTGTGATCATGTGATGTATCTGACCCCAGGAATGTGTCAATAAAGTTTCCCCTTCCTGGGACAATGAATTCACGGTGTTCTTATTTCAATTTCCAGGTGTGTATTTGTGGTCTCTGTGAAAGAGAGACATAGCACGCTCGAAAACGGTTCCTGCAGTTTTCTAGTATGTATTCCTGACTATAAGGTGTCCGTCTTGGAGCGTCTGCCAGTTGAAACTTCTCAGCGTTTGTGTTGCATTCACTTGTGCAGCGAACAAACCTGTGATATTTCGCTCCACTCTTCACTGTACAACCGCGAGGTACGCTGTGTGACAGTGTAGGCTTATGTCTTCTTTATCATATTCAATAAAACCTTTCCAGGCACATGACCGTATCTTTATACTGTTATACAGAACAACGTTTCATCCACTTGTAACTTGGCGACGTAGTCACGTGCCCGGTAATTTTTAACGAAGACAATGTAAATTGTTAGTCCGACCTGACAAAGAAGTTACAAAAGCAAAGAAAACTCTCGTCACAGATGTAAACAAACAAACAAGTGCTGAATTATGTCAACTTGCGTGAGGAGAAAATACGAGAAGCGTTCAATTATTCCGAAAGCAATATCTTATCTGATGAGAAACCGTAAGCAGTTTTGGTCTTAGTTTAAGGACTAAACTGATGAAGACCACGTATCCAGCCCTTCATTGAGGTAACTGGTAACGAATCGAATGTTGACAGTTAAGTCCCAAACATTTCGTCTTCTGACAATTTTTTCACCGATCAATTTTTCACCGTTAAAGTGAAAGCGGAACTGAAAGACTGCAAAAATCGTTGAATAAACGAAAGGCCATCTGTTCAAGTCTATACAGATCATTTGAAAGCATTTGACTCCGTCTAGCAACAGATCATCTCGAGTCGATAGATCAACAAAGCGTTCCAAACTGTTGCGGAAAAGGCGCTTGTCATTCTCCCCTTCAGAGAGAGTCTTTCGATGGATTAACGTAACTGAGGCTTTTATCGTTGACGACCGTCTGTTTTCTAGTAATTGAGCATGTTTTACGCTCGCGCATTATGAAACACACAAAATCGATTGGCAGTAAGCCTAAGAAATAGGGAATAATTGAGTAGTAGCAAAACATGAGATTACCAATATACTCGTACTTAAAATAAAAATTTGGCATCAATTAATAAACGAAGTGCAGTAAGTTCGCTAGCAAACCAGTCAGAAGATACGAAAAAAATAGAGAAAAAAAACGAAGGAGACTTCCGCTCTCAAAATGTTCCCGCGACTAGCGGTCGTGAGAAATTCGGTTAACTATGCTCATAATTTATTTCCAGATGGCACTAAATAACAGAGCTCTGGTTAATATCTTATTCTTCGCTTTCCGGAAGGTATTCTACACAATTCTACACTGTCACCTAGTGCAGAAATCACGGGTTTACGGGATATATTACCAGTTTTGTGATTGGATTGAAGACATCTTAGCCCATAGAGCTCTTCACATCGGTTCTAGGCGCTCAGTCCGGAACCGCCCGACTGCTACGGTCGCAGGTTCGAATCCTGCCTCGGGCATGGATGTGTGTGATGTCCTTAGGTTAGTTAGGTTTAAGTAGTTCTAAGTTCTAGGGGACTGATGACCACAGATGTTAAGTCCCATAGTGCTCAGAGCCATTTGAACCATTTCTTCACATCTTTGTGAACTGGGAAAATCATCAGACCAAAAATAAACTGTCAGCCATTAGATCTGTACCACCAGAAAGGTTAACAGATACCGAAAAGTTACTTATTTTGCGGATCCAGTATAATACGAAAAATGCAGTATAATTTCGGACGTACCTCAAGCGAATATCATAGCACTGTTACTTCCGAGATATGCAGAACTGACCTAGCGCGTAACTTCGAGACTTTAATGAGACGGTTCAGCAACGGTATGTTGTGTACAGCGAAATCGTAATGTAAAACTTTTTGCGAAATGCAGAAAAATTTCGTTATGTGCCATTCTCCCTGTGTTACAGTTTTAATCGTCATCAGAATGTGTAATGCCGAGAAAGCATGAAAAGTCAAGCAACACATTAGTTTGTCCCACATTAGACTCGAAAAATGACGATAACCGTAAAATCAAAGAAATTCAAACCTGCATATAGACTTGCCGCTAGTTGTTCTTCCTGCGTAGCATTCGCTAATGAAGTAAGTGAAAAGTGGGAGAGTGAGGGTTGGAAATATAGATACAAAAGCGATACGTTCCACACACTCGAACAATCACTCAGTATGGGCTTTAAAAATGGTTTGTAAGCATTGCTCACATACATGCTCTACAGTTTCCCACTATCCAATCAATAACTGCCATTTGCTTCACTCACCACTGTAACTGCTTGACTGGTCAGTTTTTTCCTCACGTATTGCTACTATATGTTTAAATAGTATCGCATATTCTACGTGTGGCTCATTACGCTCAAAATCAAAGGCTACATTTTATGTTTCGTGAGGCGCACGACATTACATTTGTATACATTAAGAGCAGGTAATAAATATTTGCATTATAATAAATATTTAATGACAATCTGACTGGATATTACTACGGTTTTCACCATGTAACATTTCCTCAAAAATAAACGCGTCATCTGCGACAAGTCTGTGATTGGAACTAATACAATCTAAAAAGAGTGCTACTTTAAGCTTTTAATGGACAATGCATAGAAAAATATATACATCCTACGACAAATGTGTTTCAGATAAAACTCGGTGTACACGAAGAGTGGTCACAAGGAAACCATAATAGGTTCATCCTATATGGTGCTGAATTCCTTAAATATTGGGTCATTTATATATAAAAGAGAGGCATTCCAATTTTTTTTTATCACGATTCTGTGTTAAAAACTAAGTAACTTTTTTGTGAAATGCGTTTTTAGTAGTCGGTGACAAGACGGACCTCTCTTTTTAGTAGGAACCCCTATGATCGTTCTGAAGTTTTGCTGGCGTATTGAGTGTTCTACGAGGTTTCGGGATTGCAGCCAGATGACGTCGACATCTTGCATGATAGTTTGGGTAACAATCATTCAGCCACCTTCAGGTGAGTTTTACACTGGTGACAGCTGGTGCACATAGCTTAGTTTATTCTACAAATTGGTGCGATGGCGCATGTGCATAGGTTACCCCTGCATAACCACCGTCTGCCGAACATTACACGCATCTAAGACGCGCAAGCCCTTGAATAACGATGATATTTCATGCAGGTCTCCGTAGAATTGTTGGCCCACGAAGTTACAATTCAGTAGTCAACAAAGTGAAATTAACTGTCGCTAGGCGTCTCTCTATGTGAAGAAGAGCTGTCACCATGTTTACAGCATCTAAATTCAATCCACGAGAATATCAGCTTACAACGGAAGTGAAAAAGTGGCTGTCTACCGTTTATAGACGTCTTAGCCAGTCGATAAGTTGATAGGTCGTTAGGGCATTCGGTTTACAGTAAACTCACACATACGAACATATATTTGCTACCACCTTCATAAACTATGGGCGTCTTTCGAACGTTAGTACTCTGGGTACATGTTGTGTCTGATAGAGAGAGCCGCGCAAAGGAGCTGGAACACATTCTGTGTTCAGAGATAATGGATATTCTTCATATCAGATCCGGAATAACTGTGACCATTTACACGATCAAGATGAAAAAGAGCTGTTCAACTTCAGGTCGTTCCTCCCTTCTGTGGGAAATATTTCATCTGATTTAGGCAGAATCCTAAAGCAACATTCTGTTAAAATAATCTTCTGACCTAATAGAAAGACCTGTACTTTCCTCGGCTCGGTAAAGCATGATCTGGGTTTTCGGAAGTCTGGAGTCTACAGAATACCCTGCCAGTGTGATAAGACTACACTGGTCAGATCACACGAACAGTACATGAAAGGTGCGTGAAACATGATCGCCATACTCGCCGTTCGGATCACATTAAGTCAGGAATTGCTGAGCATTACATTCTATAGGAGATTCTACGGATTATTCTGCCACAGAAATAGTGGCCACGACGAGACACACACGTCTAGCCACAATTAATTCTATTATTTTGGCCACTAAATTTTAATTTTGTGCATCGATAGTTCAACAGAGTGTGTGCGCGCAACATCAACGCTACCCACAAGCTTGCGCACCTCAGATGGGGCAATATTCGACAGAGGTTAGTAAACTTGACAGAGGGCGGTCGTGCATAGGTAACCTATGCGGTATGAACTCAGCGACATACACCAGCTATCTCAGCCTGAAGATGGCTGAATGGTTGTCAGCCGAAATGCCATGGCGAGATGTCGACGTCATTCGACTTCTATCCCGAAACATGGAAAATCCGTTTTAATTGTACGATGATTATTCATAAAAATTAAATTCATAAAAACAAACAGTTAGCTTTACTTGACAAGCACCAAGATGAAGATGCGAGAGGAGGCTTTGTAGATAATACGGGCGAAATGAAGACCGAATACTTGCACTACTTGAGAATTCGTCTGCACATTGTTTCAACGATGTTCAAAATTACCATCGTTTTCTTGACGACAAAAGCCCAAGTCTAGTATGGACGTTGGTTATAGTTGCTTGCAACATTGTTGATGTTACTGCTGCACCGTATTTTGTTGACAAGCTATTCCTACTGAGTGAGAAAGACGATGAAATCAAATCCAGAAGCTAGTTTTATGGAACGGTTTGCTCAACCGATCTCATAAATAACGTATAGTAATACTACCACTGAGTTCCATTTACTTTCCTACTTTTCTTCACTCTTTATTTTTTTTACTTTTTAAATCCACACTTCAACGGAACATGTCTGTAGCTCCCTGCGAATATCTGCGGACGCCGCCGTTGTGTACGAGGTGGTGATGTTGCTAGGAAACTGTTATGCAACATAAAAAGACTTATAGATGATTAACACTTGGAGGGAGCACTCTGAGAAGATCCTGAACGTACGTAAACGTAATGTATAGTCACTGCCGTGAAACGCATACTATGTGTAAAGTCAAGATTGACGCTTAGTCTTTGGTCGAAAAAGCAGAATACAGAGAACGATACTACTGCAATTAACGTGACCTCAAATCAGTTCCCATGGGAAAAGCCGGAATTGTCTTATACAGCAACAGACAATCACACAGAGATCCAAACCAAAGTCCAAGTCCAGAAAGCGAGGTAACAGTTGTATTCTTGAATTAGATTACAGAGGATTCAGTACCATACACGAACTGCGATTCACTTTCTTTTTAATTACTGCTGTTCTTCAGCCAACTGCCGACCTACTTGGCGGGCCAGTTATCTAAATATCCTGTAGAGGGCAAACGGCCAACCAAGTATGACGTATTTCCGTGATCACTGAAGTCGCTCCAGCCGAAACGGGAACTATACATATATCGGGCAAATAATGTCACCGCCACTCCCAGAACCTGTGTTCTTATCGCTGGAGCGGCTGGATGTTAGACAGCACGCACAAACAGCGGAGAAAACCCGATATAATTTCACTAGGTGACCGACGATCTGTCAAAAGCGTCTATTATCTAAGAGAAGAAAGATCAGGGTTTCACGTCGCGTCGACATCGAGGGCATTAGAGACTGAGTACTAGCTCGGATTGTTTCAAGTGTGGGGAAGGAAATCGGCGTGCCCTTGCAAAGGCACCATCCTGGCATATGCCTGGAACAATTTAGTGAAATCATGGGAAACCTAAATCAGGATAGACGGACGCAGTATTTGAACCGTCGTCCTCCCCAGTGCGAGTCCAGTGTGTTAACCACTGCGGCGCCTCGCTCGATAAGTATTTAGGAGTACCTACACTCCTGGAAATGGAAAAAAGAACACATTGACACCGGTGTGTCAGACCCACCATACTTGCTCCGGACACTGCGAGAGGGCTGTACAAGCAATGATCACACGCACGGCACAGCGGACACACCAGGAACCGCGGTGTTGGCCGTCGAATGGCGCTAGCTGCGCAGCATTTGTGCACCGCCGCCGTCAGTGTCAGCCAGTTTGCCGTGGCATACGGAGCTCCATCGCAGTCTTTAACACTGGTAGCATGCCGCGACAGCGTGGACGTGAACCGTATGTGCAGTTGACGGACTTTGAGCGAGGGCGTATAGTGTGCATGCGGGAGGCCGGGTGGACGTACCGCCGAATTGCTCAACACGTGGGGCGTGAGGTCTCCACAGTACATCGATGTTGTCGCCAGTGGTCGGCGGAAGGTGCACGTGCCCGTCGACCTGGGACCGGACCGCAGCGACGCACGGATGCACGCCAAGACCGTAGGATCATACGCAGTGCCGTGGGGGACCGCACCGCCACGTCCCAGCAAATTAGGGACACTGTTGCTCCTGGGGTATCGGCGAGGACCATTCGCAACCGTCTCCATGAAGCTGGGCTACGGTCCCGCACACCGTTAGGCCGTCTTCCGCTCACGCCCCAACATCGTGCAGCCCGCCTCCAGTGGTGTCGCGACAGGCGTGAATGGAGGGACGAATGGAGACGTGTCGTCTTCAGCGATGAGAGTCGCTTCTGCCTTGGTGCCAATGATGGTCGTATGCGTGTTTGGCGCCGTGCAGGTGAGCGCCACAATCAGGACTGCATACGACCGAGGCACACAGGGCCAACACCCGGCATCATGGTGTGGGGAGCGATCTCCTACACTGGCCGTACACCACTGGTGATCGTCGAGGGGACACTGAATAGTGCACGGTACATCCAAACCGTCATCGAACCCATCGTTCTACCATTCCTAGACCGGCAAATGAACTTGCTGTTCCAACAGGACAATGCACGTCCGCATGTATCCCGTGCCACCCAACGTGCTCTAGAAGGTGTAAGTCAACTACCCTGGCCAGCAAGATCTCCGGATCTGTCCCCCATTGAGCATGTTTGGGACTGGATGAAGCGTCGTCTCACGCGGTCTGCACGTCCAGCACGAACGCTGGTCCAACTGAGGCGCCAGGTGGAAATGGCATGGCAAGCCGTTCCACAGGACTACATCCAGCATCTCTACGATCGTCTCCATGGGAGAATAGCAGCCTGCATTGCTGCGAAAGGTGGATATACACTGTACTAGTGCCGACATTGTGCATGCTCTGTTGCCTGTGTCTATGTGCCTGTGGTTCTGTCAGTGTGATCATGTGATGTATCTGACCCCAGGAATGTGTCAATAAAGTTTCCCCTTCCTGGGACAATGAATTCACGGTGTTCTTATTTCAATTTCCAGGAGTGTATATGGAGCGACCTGCCGTAACTCTGCCAGTTTTTGAGTTCTGTTTGTTACTTTATAACCCTTGTAAAGTCTGATTAATGGAAGTGACTCGCATTTTGATATACTAAGTCCTTCTATAATTATCTGACAAATACGGAGACTAGATCTAATGTTTATTGTCTGGTGGTTCTGGTAAAGACAGCTCTGTTGCTGTATGTATCTATACGTACAACAGACAGCAGATCTATGTGAGATGGTCTGGCTGCCAGAAAACGCTCTAGCTTGTTTAGCGTTACCCGGCGTGGACCAGGAGGACCTAAGTCAGATTTGCACCAATCTGGTTGAATACTGTTTACTCCAAAACGAGAGACATCCAGTCATGGTTACTGGATGCATCATGCCTAATCTACTGTATTCACTTCTAACACTCAGCCACGCAGCTCCACCCCCTCTGCGTGGACGGAAAATATTCATAGAGGAATAATACAAGATAATGAACAATCCTCAACTAAGCATCCACCAAGACAAATACCGACTGGTTAGAAATCGATAGAGATCTCGGAACTCGCCCTGACGCATTGCTTAACAGATCGTTACCGACAGCTTCAATCTCCATGGCAAATGGTTGTAATTATGTAATGAAAACGCACTGCACTATGTACGTGGCCTAATAGAGCCACCAGAAATGACCAGTTGTTGTGAACTCCCACATGACATATGGATATGTTTAAACAGAATTCCCATGGGACACGAGATTTGTGCAGAAAATATATGCAAGGGGGACAGGCTTCCAACGCCAAACTATTACTGTGGAGCTCCAAGACAATCCATCAGGGACTTCGTCGAAGAATATGAGCTGAGAGCATGGCCTGGTGATCAATTGGAATTCTTCGTTCGAACACCCATGTGCCTTCGGCGGATACCTGCAACTAACCTTAGAACATAAAATTTATACTACACGAATTTCTTTAAGAAAATTTTAATGTTGAGTGTTCCATACGCTAAATGAATAACGGAGGAGGCATAAAATATTCAAAGAAAAGGTGGGCGCTTCATTTCGGGTTTGTAGAGTCAGTGTGGAAGCGTCACAGAAGTGCTCAACAAGCTCCAAAGGGAGGCGTTGCAATACTGTCGCTCTGCACTGCAGAAAGTCTTAATCCAAAGAAATTCGATAAATAAACTTTCAAGAGAAACTCAAGAAACAAGTTACTTCCCCAACTAATACTTCGCGTAATGGTCAAGAGGTAAAAATTAAAGAAATCCAATCGTATGGAAGAGGATGCTATCAACATTTCTTCCCGTGACAGTCACGAATGTAAGCTGGAGGATGGTGGAGAGCGGGGAGGGGGGGGGGGCTATTCTGCTATTCTGGTATATAACTAAATATAACTAACTCTCGCTATACGCTTTAAGGTGGCTTGCGGCGTACAAATGTAAATGCATATACAAGAGGATTCCTTTTTGGATTCGAAAGAGAAAAATATCAGGGTTTCATGTCCACTAAATAATGAAGTTATCTGAGACCTAACAAAGCTCGCATTGGCCTTTGCAAAGAAATCGCCACAACATTGGCCTTAAGTAATTTAGAGATACTCCAAAACGCCTATCTGGAAGACCAGACGGAGATTTAAAGCCCACTGCCTCTAGCTTCGCGCTGCATCGCACGTTGGGACTGAGGAAGTGAGGACGTCAAGGAGTCGAGAAAGTCGTTCTCGACGATCAAGAGGTACCAAATACTCATCCAACAACTCAATTTTTCTTTCTAGTACAGCTTAGCCGCTAGAGCTATCATACACTTCCGCAAAGCAATCTAAACTCTTACAGTTCTCTGTTCTAGAATAAATATCTAGGGCGAATGCGTCCAGAACATGTGATTGTCATGTACTCTGCGTCTAAAGGAGAATAGTTTTATGTAAATGAAGTAATGTCACATCCTTTCCTGAACTACGTTTCTAGGGTAAAATTGTAAAAGGACACTGTTTTATACATCCTCGGGTCTAGCTACTCAACGGGTAGCCTGATTTAAAAAACTCCGATTTTTTTATAGAGGTTGCATCCAGGATGGTCCAATATCATTGTTAAGTGGTACCTGATTAACACAATGAGAAGATCTTTTCTGATTTTGCGCTAGTCACTAGTGCATTAAGTGCCTGCCACGGATGGTGCCGCGAAACAGTCGCTTTGCGGGCTACCTTCACACCACATTGTAGGCGCGCCGATTCAGCACCAGAAGTTCAGACAACACAATATTTCATTCGAGGCACTGAAAGATTCTAAACCCAGAATCAGTCTAATGGTTTACCAGATTGTTTGCGTAACTGATCTCTAACTTTTTTAACTGAACCCCTATTCAAGGAAGGCTTTCCTCACGCACCGAGTTACTTTCTACACTTTGTTTCATCGCTTGTGTTTTCTCAGCTTTCTCAAGCCGTAAATTTTTCAGTTGTTGCTTTTCTTGCAAACCATTTTTTTCATGCTGGCTGCAGCTGATGGTAGCGAATCATAAACAAAAGGATATGAAACCTAACAATCCAATCAGTAGTTGGTGATTTTTATTTGCTTACAGTTAAAACCAAGTTCCAAATAAGACTGTAAATAAAGAAACGTGAAATCATAGTTTTACTCTAAAAATAAAAAAAGTATTATTTATCAGATAGAAAGGTCCAAACGGAACTTGAGATCGACGCCAAATCTAAGGAAATAAACGATGAAATAACACGCTAAATAGTTCAACACCACAATTAAGTAATGTTTTTGAAATAATTGGTTCATCTAGGAACTTGACAAATACAAGAGTCGTTAAACAAGAAATGCCCCAGAATTTTTTTCGTCAAAACGTATTTATTCTTAAGAGTTAGAATCAAAGTCTCCAACACGATCTACGTCTTTACGACAGCTTTGTGTAAGAGATGCATTCCCTTTTGGTAAAAATTCTCGTCCCACGCGCGTAGCCATTTTTCACTGCATGAATTACGCGCTCATTATTTTCAAAGAGTGACCCGTGTAGTGACTCTTTAACTGGCCCTAATAGATGAAGCCTGACGGCGTCATGTCTGCGCTACAGGTTGGATCAGGCAGTGATGCACCTACGTAACGCTCCGTGACAGCGAGACATCCCCATTGGCCTCAGATTGCTACAGCAGTTTAGATGAAATTATTTTTCTTTGAAACTTGTGGTATGTTGTGAGCATTTGTAGATCACATCTTGAGCAAAACTTTGAATATCCATGAGTCTCAGTCAAGGCAAAGTAACTTCCAACGCTCACCAGTAGCTGTAGAGCCAACTGTCGATTTGTGATGCACCCGTCTGCGCTAATGATAACAACTGCACGATTCACAATGTCGTGAGCAGTGGATGTGAAAGAGCGTCCTGAACCTGGCCTATCACGGAGCTCAGTTTTTGTTCTGCCTGACGCTTCAACTCCCTATAAACTGTATAATTACTACAGAGTACACAGAAACGTTTACTGATGTTCACCACTGGTTCTTTTTCCCCAACTAATAATTCAATTATAGCACTTTCCTTGTGACGTATTTTCATCCCGTAATAGTTGGGTCCAGTATGACAAGGAAGTGTGGCTGTTTAGCATTTGACAGATATAAAAAGTACACAAGACAATCTATTTATCACAGAGATCGACATCAGTTTTTATATCACAAAGATTTCGTACTTCAGACGAACGACCCTTGATAAAGACGTATGAATATATGCCACTGCTGATGGGCTACGTGTCCGAATACCGATCTCGCTGATGTTGTGCAGCAAGTTGTCTTAACAAGTGTGTATGATGTTCAAGTCGACTCAACTTTAACTTCAAAAACGCGAACTGAATACCGGGACTTAATAGATAAATTTTATGTTTAAATTATATAGATTGAGTTCTGAAGTTTAGTTTTTCAGGACACATACATGATATTCAATACCACTCTATGTATTTGGGGCAATTGAAACTAATGACAGAAGTTTTTTTTTTCATAGCAGCCAGTAGGGGAAGATAACTATTTTTGAGAAGTATACGTGAATCTGGAGCACCGCCAACTTCAAATACGGATGAAAAACATTTGAGAAAAGCCCTGTATCGAAAATTGGTAGAGACGATCTTCTATAAAGACAATTTAATGTGCTTTGACATAGTCAAAACTGAAGTATTAAAAGAGCCTATTATTGGAACACCCGCCCCACTGACCTAATTTGTAACGACGATATTGCAGTGCCTGTTTTATACTGATTACGACGAAAAGTTCCTTTGCACATGCATGCATGCATGCATGCATGCATGCATTCATCCATCCATGTCCAAAGAATTTTTGTAGCGTAATCAGTATAGCACAAGCACTGCAACATCGCATTTATCTACCGATAGCGTCTAACCTGTACGGGAATATACATAATGGATGTGCGAGGTCAGGTCGTACACGCATGGCTGACAACATATGAAAGTTTGGGTCTGGCCATGAGTCGTGCACGGATAGCGAAGTAGTAAGGCGACGGCTCGTGATAAGCGGGAAATCAGGGCTAGAAACCCGGTCCAGCACAAATTTTCATTGTCGTCATTCCTTATTCGCAAATGCGAATTCATTTTATGTAGTTTGTAACGTGTGTGTAGATGTGAGGTAAGAAAGTCAATTCACAGCTGCAACACTTTTCGTATTGAATAAGAGGCAGTGGAAGCCATGGCTGGGTATCTCACAGACCTTCCAGAGATACACCACAGAAGAAAACGAAGGCCTTAATAAAGAGACAATGTGGCAAGTAGATGTTTGGAATTTTTTTATATTTATGGTACGTGGAGTTCAGAACTCAGATATCAATCCACGAAGCCTTGGCGGTCCAACTCTCAAAAATTGCCGATAAAATCGACTTTGAAGTTTTACGAAGGCCTATTTTCTCAACAGGCAGTGTGTCTCTACAGTACAATGCTCAACCCTGATGTACGGGTCCAGCGTTCAATTCTTAGTCAATCCAAATTTTTATAGCAAGATTCATGTTCCACGAGCATTTCCGAGAATAGTAAAATACATCTAAAAATTTAAAAAAAAGAAAAAAAGAAACGAGGAACCACGAAAGAATTATCCGAATGGGACAGAAATCGGGAGGACGAGGAGATTAGTGTTTAACGTCCCATCGACAACGAGGTCATTAGAGACGGAGCACAAGCTCGGGTTAGGAAAGGATGGGGAAGGAAATCGGCCGTGCCCTTTCGAAGGAACCATCCCGGCATTTGCCTGATGTGATATAGGGAAATCACGGAAAACCTAAATCAGGATGACCGGACGCGGGATTGAACCGCCGTCCTTCCGAATGCGAGTCCAGTGTGCTAACCACTGCGCCACCTCGCTCGGTAGAAATCGGTAGATGTGATGTTTTTTTTTGTTTTTTTTGTTTGTGGTTTTAGGGCACAAAACTTCTATGGTCATTAGCGCCCAGCCCGTGATGTAGGAAACAGGAAAAAAACGAAATTTAAAATCAGCAGCAAGGGGAACAAAGTCATAAAATTTGAGAAACTAAAGGCAGAAGGAATGCTTAAATATCCACTATAGAAAGGGGTTGGTTGTCCCCCAAAAAAAAAAATCAAATGACTGACGTCATTTCACTGTCACTAATAAACTGTAGAACGCGGTCAGCTGAGCGCGTGTCATCTGCTAAAATCAACGATAGATCAGGCGATAGCTGTAGACGGGAGCGTAACGGATTAAAATAGGGGCATTCAATTAAAAGGTGTCAGACCGTCCACAGCTGAGAGCAGTGGGGACAGAGTGGGGGAGGATCACCGCTTAAAAGATGTCCATGGCTAAAAAGACAGTGCCCTATCCGGAGTCTAACTAAAATTACCTCCTCCCGACGACGCGTTCGGGAGGAAGAGGTCCAAGCGCAAGGAAGGGCTTTCACTTCCCGCAATTTATTATGGGGAAGTGTTGACCAATGCGCATGCCATAAATGAGCAACTTGGCGACATAAACCGCTCCGTAGATCGGTAAACGGAAGAGACTGAATAGCTGGCCGAGGAAGAGAGACTGCAGCCTTGGCCGCTATATCGGCCGCCTCATTCCCACAGATACCAGCGTGTCCCGGGAGCCAGAGGAACGCCACTGAGACGCCCCCCAGGTGGAGCAAGCGCAGACAGTCCTGAATCCGGTGGACCAGAGGGTGCACAGGGTAAAGAGCTTGGAGACTTAGGAGAGAGCTGAGAGAATCTGAGCAGATTACGTACTGTATCCGCTGATGGCGGCGGATGTAGTGGACAGCCTGGAGAACAGCGTAAAGCTCCGCAGTATAAACCGAACACTGGTCGGGAAGCCGAAAGTGATTTGGGGTGTCGCCAACAATATAGGCACTCCCTACACCTACCGATGTTTTCGAGCCGTCGGTGTAAATAAATGTGGCTTTCGTCATTTGTGCACATAGAGCAGCAAATGCCCGACGGTAGACAAGTGTAGGGGTACCATCCTTGGGAAATTGACATAGGTCTCTGAGCAAGTCGATCCGGGGACGGAGCCAAGGCGGTGCTGTACCCCAAGTTGTCAAGAAGGTTTTAGGAAAGGGGAAGGAGAGAGAATGGAGCAGTTGACGGAAGCGGACTCCCGGGGGTAGTAGGGAGGAGGAGCGGCCTGCATACCCGACATCAAAGGAGGTGTCGAAAAAAAGGTCATGGGCTGGATTAGCAGGCATGGAAGACAGATGGCTAGCATAACGACTCAGAAGGACTGCCCGCCGATTGGACAGCGGAGGTTCAGCAGTCTCAGCATAAAGGCTTTCCACAGGGCTGGTGTAAAAAGCTCCAGACACTAAACGTAATCCACGGTGGTGGATAGAGTCGAGACGCCGAAGAATAGACGGCCGAGCAGAGGAGTAGACTATGCTTCCATAATCCAATTTCGAGCGCACTAAGGCGCGATAGAGGCGGAGAAGGACCACTCGGTCCGCTCCCCAGTAGGTACCATTCAGGACACGGAGGGTGTTAAGGGAACGCAGACAGCGAGCCGAAAGATAGGAAACGTGGGAGGACCAGCACAGTTTTCTGTCAAACATAAGACCCAAGAATTTAGCGACGTCGGAAAACGGAAGGTTGACAGGACCTAGATGTAAGGAGGGCGGAAGAAACTCCTTACGTCGCCAAAAATTAACACAAACGGTCTTACTGGGTGAGAAACGGAAGCCGGTTTCGATGCTCCACGAGTGGAGGCGATCGAGACATCCTTGAAGACGTCTTTCAAGAAGGCGGGTCCGTTGAGAGCTGTAGTAGATCGCAAAATCATCCACAAAGAGGGAGCCGGAGACATCAGGAAGGAGACAATCCATAATTAGATTAATGGCGATGGCAAACAGTACAACACTCAGCACGGAGCCCTGGGGTACCCCGTTTTCTTGGGAGAAAGTACGGGAGAGAGTAGTGTTCACCCGCACCCTAAATGTGCGCTCTGCCATAAATTCGCGAAGAAAAAGGGGCAGCCGGCCTCGAAAGCCCCAAGAGAACAGTGTGCGGAGGATGCCTGTCCTCCAACAGGTATCGTATGCTCTCTCCTGATCAAAAAATATTGCTACCGTTTGGCGTTTCCGGAGAAAATTGTTCATGATATAAGTGGAGAGAGCAACAAGATGGTCAACGGCAGAACGATGCTTTCGGAATCCGCATTGGGCTGGTGTTAAAAGACTGCGGGATTCCAGCCACCAAGCTAAACGGTAATTCACCATACGCTCCAAAACCTTACAGACACTACTCGTGAGAGAAATGGGGCGATAGCTAGAGGGGAGATGTTTGTCCTTTCCAGGTTTCGGAACGGGAACGACAATAGCTTCCCGCCATCGCCTGGGAAAGGTACTGTCGGTCCAAATTCGATTGTAAAGGCGAAGGAGGTAACGCAGGCTATGGGTTGATAAATGCAGCAACATTTGGACATGGATACCATCCGGTCCTGGGGCGGAGGAGCGAGAAGAAGAGAGGGCATGTTGGAGTTCCCGCATGGAGAAAACAGTATTGTAGCTTTCGCGATTTTGAGAGGAGAAAGCAAGATGTCGCACTTCCGCTGCACGTTTCTTCGGGAGAAACGCTGGCGGGTAATTTGAAGAGCTCGAAATCTCAGCAAAGTGCTGACCCAATGAGTTAGAAATTGCGACGGGGTCCACTAAGGTATCATGCGCGACAGTGAGCCCAGAGACCGGGGAAAAACTAGGCGCGCCTGAGAACCGTCGAAGCCGACTCCAAACTTCCGAGGAGGGAGTGAAGGTGTTAAATGAGCTAATAAAGAATTTCCAGCTTGCCTTCTTGCTATCGCGGATGACGCGACGGCATCGCGCACGGAGCTGCTTATATCGGATACAGTTTGCCAAAGTTGGATGGTGACGGAAAATGCGAAGAGCACGTCGCCGCTCACGTATTGCGTCACGGCATGCCTCGTTCCACCAAGGAACTGGGGGGCGCCGGGGCAATTCGGAGGTGCGTGGTATTGAACGTTCCGCAGCTGTGAGAATAACGTCGGTAATATGTGTGACCTCATCGTCGACGCTGGGAAAGCGACGGTCATGGAATGTCGCTAGAGACGAAAAAAGTGTCCAATCGGCTTGGGCAAACTTCCAGCGTCGCGAGCGCATGTAGGGCAGTTGAGGCTGCAGTCTAAGGACACATGGAAAGTGGTCACTCGAGTGTGTATCATCAAGGGCGAACCATTCGAAGCGCCGAGCTAGCGGAACAGTACCGACCGCAAGGTCCAAATGAGATAAATTTGTCATGGAGGCAGACAAAAATGTGGGGACCCCAGTGTTGAGGCAGACTAGATCCGCTTGGTGGAAGACGTCTAGCAATAGTGAGCCATGTGAACAAGGATGTGGAGATCCCCAAAGCGGGTGGTGGGCATTGAAGTCCCCAACCAGCAAATAGGGGGGTGGAAGCTGACCAAGAAGATGAAGGAGATCAGCTCGTGCCATTGGTGTGGACGATGGAATGTATACCGTACAAAGAGAGAACGTGTATCCAGAAAGGGAAAGACGGACGGCGACAGCTTGGAAGGAACTGTTTAAGGGGATTTGGTGATAATGGAGAGTATCGTGGAGCAGAATCATGAGTCCTCCATGGGCTGGAGTGCCTTCAACAGAGGGGAGGTCATATCGGACGGACTGAAAATGAGGGAGAACAAAGCGGTCATGGGGACGCAGCTTTGTTTCCTGAAGACATAAGATGACTGGCGAGTAGGATCGTAAGAGGATCGACAATTCATCCCGATTGGCTCGAATGCCGCGGATATTCCAGTGGATAATGGACATAGGGTGAACAGAAAATGGAGCAATGTGACCAAGGGTGCTGTCAACTCAACGACTGCTCAGAGCTTGCGACCGACAGCATGGAATGGCATTCAGTCGAAGGCAGAAGATCCTGATCCATAGGTTGGTCAGGAGCAGCTCCAGCCACCAACGATCGGCCAGTTGACCGGCCACCAGCAGTGCGCCTCGGCGACACAGAAGACGGCCGAGGGCGATTTCCGCCAGGTGGTGCTGTAGATGGGGACACGCCTTGGCGGAGAAGGAGAGGAACTGTGTTTCTTCGTAGCCTTCTTGGAAGTATGATGTTTAGATGAAGGAGGAACCGATGGTTGTGAAGTTGCGGTACGTAAAAACTCTTCACGAGAATGCTCTTTTTTCAAAGACTTGGCGTCTGACTTTTGGGCTCGAGATTTAGCAGAACCCGACGAAGGGTGAGCCATTGAGTGGGCAGGCGAAAGTGGTGAGGTTGAACGGGCGATCTTTGTGCTGGCCGATCTGACGACCGTGGTACTAAAGGTGAGGTCGCAAGTCTGCGTGGCTGCCTCCTTTGTTGGCCGAGGAGAAGCAAGGACAGTGCTGTATTTTCCTTTCTGAGGCACAGTGGGCTGTCGACTGGCGAGTAACTTTCGAGCAGCAAAGGTCGACACCTTTTCCTTCACTCTTATTTCCTGGATGAGTTTTTCGTCCTTAAAAACGGGGCAATCTCGAGAGGAAGCAGCGTGGTCACCCATACAGTTGATGCAGCGAGGGGATGGAGGTGGACAAGCACCCTCATGGGCATCCTTGCCACACGTAACACATTTGGCCGGATTGGAACAGGACTGGCTGGTGTGACTGAACCGCTGACATCGATAGCAACGCGTAGGGTTTGGGACATAAGGGCGAACGGAAATTATCTCATAGCCTGCTTTGATTTTTGATGGGAGTTGAACTTTGTCAAATGTCAAGAAGACAGTGCGGGTTGGAATGATGTTCGAGTCAACCCTTTTCATAACCCGATGAACAGCTGTGACGCCCTGGTCAGACAGGTAGTGCTGAATTTCTTCGTCAGACAATCCATCGAGGGAGCGTGTATAAACGACTCCACGCGAGGAATTTAAGGTACGGTGCGGTTCCACCCGGACAGGGAAGGTGTGGAGCAGAGAAGTACGCAGCAATTTTTGAGCCTGGAGGGCACTGTGTGTTTCCAACAACAGGGTGCCATTCCGTAATCTGGAACAAGACTTTACAGGACCCGCAATTGCGTCGACACCTTTCTGAATAATGAAAGGGTTGACCGTGGAAAAGTCGTGACCTTCGTCAGACCAAGAAACAACAAGGAACTGTGGCAACGATGGAAGAACTGACTGTGGCTGAGACTCAGTGAACTTACGTTTGTGAGCAGACATAGTGGAAGGTGAGGAAACCATTGCGGAAGAATCCCCCATGATTACCGGCGTCTCCGATGGCGCGCTCCTTCCTTGTGGGGTCCCTCACCAAGGGCACACCCGCCTTAGGTGATTGTTCACACCTCAGGTCACACCTCCCGACAAACGGACGGAGGGACCAATCGGCACTTTCGGAAGGTATCAGCTCGGGTAATCACCCCTCCCTGGGCCTGGCCGTTACCAGGGGGTACGTACGTGTCCTACCTGTCTACCCGGGGCGGGGAATTACGCGTTACCCCATCACCGGCTACGCATGGAAGTGCGTGGGTCGGCCTTCAGACACGCACAGGGAGGAAGAAAGAGACAGGGAAAGGAAAGAAGAGAGGTCTCAAACGCCGCAGCGGAGAAAAGGGTAAAGAGAAGAGGTAAAGAGAAGAGGTAAGGAAAAGAGAAGGACGAAGAAAGATGAAGACATACAAGCAAGGAAGGCGAAGAGGGCGGTACATTTACAAGTGTCCGTCTCCGGACGTAGGCATAAACTATACTCCCAGAGGGGGAGAAAGGGAAGGAAAGAGCCAGAGGTGAGGGGGGGGGGGCGAAGATGGGGGATGGGGAAGGATACGAAAAGGGGGGGTATGCAGCCCGGAAAAGAAGGAAGGCCACATTAGCTCGGGGTCCCGTGCTTGCTACGCACGTGTCCACAAAAGAGTTGTGGACCCCCTGGGGGGGGGGGGTAGATGTGATGTGTATGTACAGACAAACAAATGATTACAATTTCAGAAAAACTGAATGATTTATTCAAGAGAAAGAGCTTCACAAATTGAAAAGTTAATTACGCGTTGGTCCACCTCTCACTCTTACGCAAGCAGTTATTTGGCCTGGCATTGATTCATATAGTTCTTGTATGTACTCCTCCGGGATATCATGGCCAAATTATGTCCAACTAACGCGTTAGATCGTGAAAATCCCGAACTGGTTAGAGGATCTTGCTCATATGCTCCAGACGTTCTCAATTGAGGAGAGCTCCGGCGACGTTGCTGGCCAAGGTATGGTTTGGCAAGCACGAAGACGACCAGTAGAAACTTTTGTCGAGTTGGTTGGTTGGTTGGTTGGTTTGTTTGTTTAAAAGAGGGGGGAAAGGGACCAAACTGCGAGGTAATCGGTCCCTTGTCCCGAAGGGAAGGAAACAATGCCACAAGGGTGAGAATGAGAATGAGACTTACAACACAAAACAGAGCGAAAGGAAAAACCACAACAACGACTGAAGGGCAACAAACACTTAAATGGACAAAAGGGGACAAGAAAATCACGAAGACGCAAGAAACAGGTAGAAGAGGTTAAAACAAGAAAGCAGGTTACCATGGCTGGCTGGCCATGAGGATAGAAAGGAAAGCCAGCCACTCTGCAACACAAAGATCTCCACCCTGAAAGTACTAGGGTGGAGGACACATAGGGACATAGGACATGCGCTAAAACTTAGAGCAAATGATAAAACTCACCCTCACGAATAAAACGTAATACTAAAGCTGCTGTTGAGGCATTGTCGCCCAACACTGAAGGTAGGGTGCTGAGAAAGTTGGAAGTCTGCTGCAAAGCGGCTAAAAGTGAGCAGTCCAGCAAGAGATGGACGACCGTCGTTCGTGAGCCACAGCGACACCGTGGTGGGTCCTCGCGACGTATGAAGTAACAATGCGTCAGCCACGTATGGCCAATGCGGAGCCGACAGAGATCCACAGAGTCCCTGCGAGAGGCGTGCACGGAGGTCTTCCACACATTCGTAATTTCCTTAATGGCGTGCAGTTTGTTGTACTTACTGCGGTTATGCCACTCAGTCTCCCATGGCCGCAAAACCCTGCGGCGTAATACTGAATGCAGGTCAGTGTCACAGAAGCCGAGCTCCATAAGTGGTCTCTGCGTAGCCTGTTTGGTCAGCCTGTCGGCAAGTTCGTTGCCTGGGATTCCGACGTGACCTGGAGTCCAGACAAACACCACTGAACGACTGGACCGTTCCAGGGCATAGATGGACTCCTGGATGGTCGCTACCGAAGTATGACGAAGGTAGCACTGGTCGGTAGCTTGTAGGCTGCTCAAAGAGTCAATACACAGGAGAAATGACTCGCCTGGGCATGAGTGGACGTGCTCAAGAGCACGAGTGATGGCCGCCAGCTCTGCAGTGAAAACACTGTAGCCATGTGGTAAGGAGTGCTGTTCTGTATGTCCTCTATGAACATAGGCAAAGCCAACGTGACCATCAGCCATCGAGCCATCGGTGTAAACCATTTCATGGCCCCGGTACATGTCGAGGATCGAGATGAAGTGACAGCGGAGAGTCTCAGGGTTAACTGTGTCCTTAGGGCCATGTGAAAGGTCCAGGCGAAGCCGCGGCCTAGGTATACAGCACGGAGGCGTTCGTGAATGAACCTCAAGTATAGGTGGTAAAGGCAAGGACTTCAGTTCGGAGAGAAGGGATCGCACACGAACTGCAATTTCAGTTTTAGCAAGAGGAAATGGTCTGGAGATGACCAATCAGTAATGTAGGTAGTGTAATGTGGGTCTTAATTTTCAGGGAAGAACTGGTGATTAATTGTAGCCGATTGAGCCCGTTTGTTGTCCAGCAATCACAGGCAGAGAGATCCAATAGGACTCATCGGTTTCGACAAAGAGGCGTTTTGACAGACCCTGATAGAATTCCTTACCTCCTGTCTTAAATGGAGGCACGAATTCTTAATAGACCTCGCCATTTCTATCAGGAAATACAGCTATTATACTTCCCCTCTCTAGATTTTTAAATACAGTCTGGTCAGCCTTGGAGATGTGTCACCCATTCATTGGGACGGAATTCTGACGTTTTGTTTGAGAATAGACAAAACATGTAATTTAGCACGTAGTACTAATAGTGTCTAAAGTGTCAATTTATTTCTACCCATGTCAGAGTATACGGAACATACAGGGTTGGAATTAAAAAAATAAAATAAAATAAACACTACACATTATCATGACTAACACGGTGTTGGCCAACCGTCGCCTTTAGAAACAGGTTCCAGTCGTCTAGTAATGGATAAATAGAGGTCTTCTATGGTTCTCAAGGGAATCTTGTACCATTCTTCTGCGAAATCTCCATAACTACACCACAAAGGCTAAATACTATTGAGATATGGTGACCCTGGTTGCCAGGGGAGATGTGACAATTCACCCTCGTTCTCACAAACCCATTTCCGTGCGATACGAGCTGTGTGAACAGGGACCCTGTCGTCTTGGAACATAGCATCATCAACAAAGAGAACCGAGCAAGGTGGGGCAGTGGTTAGCACACTGGACTCGCATTCAGGAGGACGACGGTTCAGTCCCGCGTCCGGCCATCGTGATTTAGGTTTTCCGTGATTTCCCTAAATCGCTCCATGCAAATGCCGGGATGATTCCTTTGAGAGGGCACGGCCTTCCCTAATCCGATGGGACCGATGACCCTGCTGTTTGGTCTCTTCCCCCAAACAACCCAACCCAACCAACAGAGAACAAATATTGAACTGTGGAATGGACCTGATCGGCCAAAATGGCTACATAATCCTTGGCAATAATGGGACCCTGCAGAGTAACCATAGAGCCCATGGAATATCACGCTATGGCTGCCTGAAATATCACCGAACCCTCGCCATGTTCCCGCTTGGGACGTAAACTAAGCCAGAAGCTGCAAACAGTGTGACACAAGATTCATCCGACCAAATTACATTCTTCCATTGCTCCATAATTCCGCGTTTTATGGCTTTGGCACCACGTTTTCCTCTTACGGTCATTTTCATCACTGATGAGTGGCTTTGGAATTCCAGCTCGCCCTTTAATTCCCTGACTAAGGAACTCCCTTCGTGTTGGTTCGGTGCTGGATCGGTTTGCAAGTGTGACACTGAGTTCTACGGTGACCTTTGCAACTGTCGCCCCCCCCCCCTTATTTTTTTTTTTTTTTTTTGTCACAAGCCTCTTCAATGACCCTCTGGTACGCTCACTCAACACAAACTTTCCTCCGCGTTGTGACTTGGCGGGTGATGTTTTTCCGCTTTCCTTGTATGCTGTATAAATCTTCGATACGGTGCCTCTTCAAACACCAAACACTTCGGCTACCTTGGCTGCGGAAGCACCCACCTTATGAGAACCAACAGTTTGCCCACGTTAGAATTCACTTTGCTCTGTCATACTGTACTCATAGCTATAGAGAACAGTGTTCTGACCACAGCTCACACTTGCAACCTGCTGAGGATATTGGCCAGGCGCCGTTCGTGACCAGATACAACAGGGCAACCTGCAGGCTGTCGTTACGATAGTGAGCATGCCGTAAAAAATCTGTCCGGAAACTTATCGATAGCTGTATGTTTATCAGCTGGTAATTCAAATGTAGCTGGCTGCAAGAGCGCTAGATTAGATTTTAATCGATTATAACGAGCGGTCTTACAGTTTACAAATACACAAAAGTTCGTAATATGATCAAGGGCGTGCTCTAAGAACTGGACGTTATTTAATTTCTTTGAATCTCTTCGTGATGTTCGATTACGCAAGCTCAACTCTGATTCCTTTTCACATCGTTCAATTTTCCCACGGCTTCTGCCTCAAATTAATGCACCACAACTAAAAAAATTAAGTACTTCCACCAGAACACGTACAATAGACAGCCGAATTCCAACGTATATTACGAATTGTTCGATTCAATGAATCGATACTGAACAACCAATTGAATAATTTAAAATTCGCTTCTTTCCTTCCGTCCGAATCTAAGTACCTAAAGCGCTGTCTGCAGAACAGATTTCCTCTTAGAAGATCAAGAATATAAACTGCACTGCACTCCGTGAGTGTCAAGCTAAATAACAAAAGCGCACGATCAACGTGTTGCAATGGCAGCTGCTTGTAGTGCATGTTAATAAGTTTTTTAGTTTCGCGTTTTATTTAATCTCGTGACAAGAAAGACAACAGTGATTTACGGACAGAAGCAGATTGGATCTTCACTACGTCGGCATACAGGAATCTATCGGGATGGGTGGCGTAGTTTCTTTGGATCCTGTGCGTAACAGAATCTCTATCAATCTTAGATAAAAACTTCCTGGCAGATTAAAACTGTGTTCCCGACCGAGACTCGAACTCGGGACCTTTGCCTTTCGCGGGCAAGTGCTCTACCAACTGAGCTACCGAAGCACGACTCACACCCGGTACTCACAGCACTTGCCCGCGAAAGGCAAAGGTCCTGAGTTCGACTCTCGGTCGGGCAAACAGTTTTAATCTGCCAGGAAGTTTCATATCAGCGCACACTCCGCTGCAGAGTGAAAATCTCATTCTGGAATCTTAGATAACTCTTAAGCAAGACTCAAGAGTCGTGCTTATCAATGATGTAGCTCAGCCACTTAAGATATAACATACACTATGTGATCAAAAGTATCCGGACACCTCCAAAAACATACGTTTTTCATATGAGGTGTATTGTGCTGACACCAACTGCCAGGTACTGCATATAAGCGACCTCATTAGTCATTAGACACAGTGAGAGAGCAGAATGGGGCGCTCCGCGGAACTCACGGACTTCGAACGTGGTCAGGTGATTGGGTGTCACTTCTGTCAAACGTCTGTACGCGACATTTCCACACTCCTAAACATCCCTACGTCTACTGTTTCCGATATGGTAGCGAAGTAGAAAGGTGAAGGGACACGTACAGCACACAAGCGTTAGGGCCGACCTCATCTGTTGACTGACAGAGACCGCCGACATTTGAAGAGGGTCGTAATGTGTAATATGCAGACATCTATCCAGACCATCACACAGGAATTCCAAACCGCATAAGGATCACTGCAAGTACTATGACAGTTACGCGCGAGGTGAGAGAACTTGGATTTCATGGTCGACATGGTGTAAGGAACGTAAACATTGGACAATTGAACAGTAGAAAAACGTTGTGTGGACTGACGAATAACGGTACACAATGTGGCGATCCGATGGCAGACTGTGGGTCTGGCGAATGCCCGGTGAACGTCATCTGCCAGCGTGTGTACTGCTAAGAGTACAATTCGGAGGCGGTGGTGTTATGGTGTGGTCATGTTTTTCATGGATGGGGCTTGCACCCCTTGTTGTTTTGCGTGGCACTATCACAGCACAGGTCTACATTGAATGTTTTAAGCACCTTCTAGTTTCCTACTGTTGAAGAGCAATTCAGTGATGGTGATCGCATCTTTCAACACTATTGAGCACCTGTTCATAATGCACAGCCTGTGGTGGAGTGGTTACACGACAATAACATCCCTTTAATGGACTGACCTGTACAGAGTACTGACCTGAATCCTATAGAACATCTTTGGGATGTTTTGGAACGCATACTTCGTGCCAGGCCTCACCGACGGACATCGATACCTCTCTTCAGTGCAGCACTCAGTGGAGAATGGGCTGCCATTCCCCAAGAAACCTTCCAGCACCTGACTGAACGTATGCCTGCGAGAGTGGAAGCTGTCACCAAGGCTAATGGTGGGCCAACACAATACTGAATTCCAGCATTAGCTATGGAGGGCGCCACCGACTTGTACGTCATTTTCAGCCAGGTGTCCGGATACTTTTGATCACATAGTGTATACACTGAAGATACAAAGAAATTGGTATAGGCATTCGTATCCAAATACGGTGATATGTAAACAGGAAGAATACTGCGCGGCGGTCGGCAACGCCTATATAATACAACTAGTGTCTGGCGCAGTTGCTAGATCGGTTATAGCTGCTACAACGGCAGATTATCAAGATTTAAGTGAATCTGAATGTAGTGTTATAATCGACGCACGAGCATTGGGACACAGCATCTCCGAGGGAGCGATGATGTGGGGATTTTCGCGCACGACCATTTCACGAGTGTACTGTGAATATTAGGAATCTGGTAAATCATCAGATCTCCGACATCGCTGCGGTCGGATAAAGATCCTGCTAGGACGGGACCAACGACTACTGAAGAGAATCGTTCAACGTGACAGAAGTGCAAACCTCCCGTGAATTGCTGCAGAGTTCAATGCTGGGCCAAGACGAAGTGTCAGTGTGCGAACCATTCAACGAAACATCATCGACATGGGCTTTCGGAGCCACAGGACCTCTCGTGTACCCTTGATGACTGCACGAGACAAAGCTTTACGCCTCGCCTCCGTCCGTCAGCACCGACATTGGACTGTTAATGGCTGGAGACACGTTGCCTGGTCGAACGAGTCTCGTTTCGAATTGTATCGAACGGATGGACGTGTATGGGTATGGATACAACCTCATGAATCCATGAACCCTGCATGACAGCAGGGGACTGTTGAAGCTGGTGCAGGCTCTGTAATGTTGTGGGACGTGTGCAGTTGAAGTGATATGGTACCCCTGCTACGTCTGGATACGACTCTGACAGGTGACACGTACGTAAGCATCCAGTCTGATCACCTGCATCCATTCATGTCCACTGTGCATTCCGACGGACTTGGGCAATTCCGGCGGGGCAACGGGACACCCTACACGCGCGGAATTGCTACGGAGTGGCTCCAGGAACACTCTTCTGAGTTTAAACACTTCCGCTGCCCACCAAACTCCCCAGACACGAACATTATTGAGCATATCTGGGATGCTTGCGACGTGCTTTTCAGAAGAAATCTTCAGATTTATGGGCAGCCTGTAGGATTCATGGTGTCAGTTCCCTCCAGCACCATTTTAGACATCAGTCGAGTCCATGCCACGTCGTGGTGCGGCACTTCTGCGTGCTCGCGGGGCCTCAAACGATATGATACAGGTGTACCAGTTTTCTTGGCCCTTCGGTGTACAACAGTTAAAACTGAATTAGGGTCACGTTAACAAATGGTGTCATTGACTTTGTCTTCCCTTACGAAAAGATACAATAAATAATTTGAAAGTCGCTCATCCTTGATTAACAGTGCATCGATAGGTCGTCGCACTAAAGGTAAGAGCTAGAAATGAAGCGAAGAACGAAACAACTATATTATGAAACTCAAATGTAGAGCAGAGATTAGGAACTGCAGTTCGATTTTGTTTTTGCTTGCCGCAGTTATCGTGACTTGAAGTTTCAAATACCATGGGTATTTGATAAGTAATAGGAATTTTGTAATTTAGTGTGTTGCATTAGTCCAATTCACACGATTTTTTCATTGTTGGGTTGGTAAACTTGTTTGCAAAGTAGATACACAGAGTTAGCCATATCAGCTGCCGTCAGTTGTCAAAAAAATTACATGGGCTTCAGTAGCATCGGCGATTATCTATTTTGCATAAAAATAGCTCTCAGAATTTGCAATAAATTTTGTTACAAGACCGAAATCAAGACCAGTGAAGTTTTACAACGGTAAATACTGATTTTGGTGAGTCTGCTGCGAGTGTAACAAGTGTTTATATGTGAAGTAAGCGTTTCGAAAGAGGTCGTGAAGCCGTTGAAGATGACGAGCGCCCTGGGCGCAGCAGCATATCATCAACAGATGAAATCGTGAAAAGTGAAACAAATGACAATCAATGATCCAAAATGTTCGATGGGATTCATGTTAGGCGATCTGGGTGGCCAAATAATTCGCTCGAACTGTCTTGAACGTTCTTCAAACCAATCAAAAAAAACTGTGGCCCGGTGACAAAGTCCATGAATGGCAGCAAATTGTCTGAAAGTAGCCGAAAATAGCCGTTTCCAGTCAATGATGAGTTCAGTTGGACCAGAGGACCCAGTAAATTGCCTGTAAACACAGCCCATACAATTATGGGGCCGCCACCAGCTTACTCAGTACCTTGTTGACAATCTGGGTCCATGACCTTGTGGAGGCTGCGCCACACTCGAACCCTACCATCAGCTCTTACCAACTCAAATCGGGACTCATGCTACCAGGCCAGGGTTTTTCAGCTGTCTAGCGCCCAACCGATATGGTCACAAGCCCAGGAAAGATGCTGCAGGAAATGTCATACTGTTAGCAAAGGCACCTGCGTAGGTCATAGGCCATTAATGCCAAATTTCACTGCACTGCTGCACTGTTGTAACAGATACGTTCGTCGTACGTCCAACATTGTTTTCCGAAAAGGGCAAAGCGGGCATCGCCCCACACTGCACTGTTGCCAGATTTATTCAAGATGGAATGGCAGTATCACCCCACTCCGCAAGGTTGTCAAATTTATAATCCCCCCTAACCTATTGTTCTGTTCCAAGTCACCCTCTCCCCAGAACCTATTGTTCAGTTCTCATCACACTCTGCTTGGTTACCAAATTTATAATGCTCCTTAACCTACTGTTCTATTATGTATTTTTCATATCACTCCTTTCCCTTCTGGGAAATCCCCAGCCTCCCTCCCTCCCTCCCTCCCTCCCTCCTGGAAACCCTGCGCCTCTTTTGGTATCAAATTAATTTGCTAATTAGTTAAATCGTTCAGAAATTGTTGAGAAATAGCCTGTCGACTCTTATGTGGTCATGGGTTTTCGTTGCACAATTAGGTCAAAATCCTTACTGCTTCCACTAGAATACGATAACACAGCCCCTCTATTCACTAACACACTTTTGACTGATAGGAATGACTCATCAAATTGATTTCCACGTGTGGAATATTGTTTATTTAAGCAATTTGTGGGATACGAGGCAGTGTGTGGAAAATTTAAATAACGTGCATATTTTTTTCCGATCATTCAAGGAATACCATCAATATAAAGTCATCACACATAATTACATTGCAGTCACCTCCTTCTGAAGAAAACTTGCGCTGCGGCTGTGGCATAACACCAGAAACGCCACGTGTGCCTTGTAGTAGCCGTGTTGCCAGCAGGAGCATGAGGAGCGTCCAAACATTGAAACCACTGTCAGAGCATCGGGGCTGGATCCACGCGCTGGGCTCCCGCCACTGCAGCAGCCCCTGGACTGCACTAATCCCCCTCTGTACAAAAGCTTCAAGTGGTGGAATCCCTTTGATACTGATACCCAACAAATTCCGGATGAAAAAAATTATCTCCTTCCATCTCTCCCTCTCCCTCACCCTCACATAGATACTTCCTGTTTGTGTGAACCAACATATGAAAGAACACACAGACCAAGATGTCCCCGCCAACCCTCCTCCATTCCATCCTCCTCCCCTGCTCCCCTCCCACCTTGCTGCTCATGCAGATCTGGCATTGGTAGTCGGTACATCCCTTTCTTCTTACACTTCCACTGCTATGAAAACTTGTAGTATGTGGAATAAAGACATTCATTCAAGAAGTAAGCAGTGTCTTCTGCAGTGTGCCACACTTACCCCACCTTAGTCCCGAACAAGGTAGTGGATATCTGATCAATTTCCCCCCCCCCCCCCCCGCCAAATTTATGGATGTCTTTGAAGTATTTCCTCACTCTATCAAATCGATTGATTAATTAATTAAATTGATGCCCTTTGTATTGGACAGTTTTTCCTTGCTCCTATAGGTGGATACTAGGACTGGTATATGTGGTAACATTCGATCCTGCAACCACCGCTTTCCAAACCCTAGTCTTCCCCCTTCCAGATTTTTTTCCCTTACCTCCTGCTGGTGGATACTGGACAGTTAATGTCATTTGGTAGGAAGTCCATTATGTTGGAGGTAGCTGAAAATTTGAATTTTCAGCTCAGTTGCATGCTACATCCTTAAACAATTTGCAGGAGGCACTGAACAGATATGTGCTAGCAATACCACTATCGGAAACAATAAACTGATCAGCAGCGAATCTAATGTTATGAGTGGGATTGCTATATTCAGGAGAAGGAGGAGGAGGAGGAGGAGGAGGAGGAGGAGGAAGGGCCTACTTCGTGATAGTATAGAGACAACAGCAAATACCATTGCAAGACAGAGTTCACTGCGACATATTGAGAAGCACTAAACAGGACACACTTAAACCACAATCCAATCCCTAGCAGCAGCTTTCGTGGATAAATGTCAGAGGATGCTGAAACACTCACACATCCTGTACCTGTTGGTTCATTCATTTGGGGGTGGGACCAAACAGCACGGTCATCGGTCCCGTCGAATTAGGGAAAGATGGGGAGGGATGTTGGCTGTGTCCTTTCAAAGTAACCCTCCTGGCATTTGCCTGAAGTGGTTTAGGGAAATCACAGAAAACCTAAATAAGGATGGTCGGATGTAGGTTTGAACCATCGTCGTCCTGGATGCGAGTCCAGTTTTCCTGTGCCTGTGACCCAATATCCATATGCAGTGCGCCAATCCCCTCATACACTCCAGTGCCAATGCTCAGAGGTAGGAGAAACTGCCGCCGTGACCACAGTTGCAGTCGTGGATGCACGTGGAGGAGGAGGAGATTAGTGTTTAACGTCCCGTTGACAACGAGGTCATTAGGGATAGAGCACAAGCTCGGATTAGGGAAGGATTGGGAAGGAAATCGGTTGTGCCCTTTCAGAGGAACCATCCCAGCATTTGCCTGAAACGATTTAGGAAAATCAGAGGAAACCTAAATCAGGATGGCCGGAGACGGGTCTGAACTGTCGTCGTCCCGAATGCGGGTCCAGTGTGCTAACCACTGCGCCACCCCGCTCGGTGGATGGGCGTGGATGACACAGTGCACCAACACCGGCTATGGAGGGCATCCAGGGATCACTGGAGTGTTAAAAATTTATATGTTATCAATATGTCCAGTGGTAACACTTGGCAATGATTCATATTGAATCGCTCATTTTTCCATGGAGAATACATGCAACACATGCGATCGTGGAGACAGCCCAACACATACTGAGTATTAATTACCTGTTCAGCTATCCAGAGGGCGCCGCCCCTGTAACTGAGGGAGAGAGCCGACTAGCTGGCCAGCCGGGATTTTTCTTTGTAAATGCTGCTAACGAGAGCCTTAAGCCGGAAATGCCCGTTCATTTTTTTAAATTGAAATCTTATGGGACTTAACTGTTAAGGCCATCAGTCCCTAAGCTTACACACTACTTAATCTAAATTATCCTAAGAACAAACAAACACACCCATGCCCGCGGGAGGACTCGAACCTCCGCCGGGACCAGCCGCACAGTCCATGACTGCAGCGCCTGAGACCGCTCGGCTAATCCCGCGCGGCGCCCGTTCATTCTGCCGACAGGCCCTCTCTGCCGTGTGACCCAAATGCCAAATGGTTTTGTCCTAGGAAACCGCACACAAGTTTATCACTGTAATTAAATTAAATATTACGATTGCAGCCCCAATCTGATGACATGCAACAATGAGTGAAGTACTGGAAATACCTCGTCCTCATAAGAGTGGCCTGGAAGTACCAAATCTGTTCCATTCTTATGAGTGGACAAAATATTTCATCCCCCTTACGATTATCAATGCACTGAAACTGCAATTTCTCACATCAAATCCATACCTCCCTTGTGACCAGACAGTATTTTTTTTTTTTTTTTTTTTTTTTTTTTTTTACACATGTTGGAAAAATTACCACAGTAAATTTAGACCACAGTCTAAACTTTATAAGCCTGCCAATCACAGCGAATCTGTCACACATCCCCTACTACGTATAATACTTTGGCAATAACTGAATGATGGTGGCACCAAACAATACTGAGCGAAAAGGCGCAATGGATGGACAGCCTCATTTGTTTTTCTTGCGAGTAGTATCAATGTGTCTTAGGAAGAGAGATTTAATTACCTTATAAGCGGCCAGATGCTAAAAACACGATCGCAATGACCATGTTACTGTCACCCTGCGTACAAAGTGGTTTTGGTTCTACAGGCGACAATAAGTACCGATAACAATATTCATGTTAAAAGCTGTACATGCTTTCTAAATCGAGTTATGGTATTGATTCCAAACGAAGTGGTCTTCCACACATTTCCCACGATATTGAATACAGACGCCGATCGCAGGGTGTGTATTAATAGATTGAAAGTGCGAGTGCACGTCGTCAGTGGTCTAAGCTCGTAATGAAATCACGATTTTCACTAAATTTAGAAAGTGATTCGGCGAAGGAACGTGGTATTAAGCCGATATTTGCAAATCGCTCTTAGATATTTCCCACACTAACAAACAGTATCTGTAATGCACAGGTTCTACGATATACCCACAGAGTTATAGGCGAGAGGATGACATCTGACTGAGAATGATCACACACAGCAGATGGTGTGGTTTGTGAGGAATCACTTAAAAATGCAACGCTTGACTGAGGTTGTAAGAAATTTACAAAATACTATGACCAATATACTGGCTTTTCAGATCTAACTATTGTGCTTTCTGCTAGAAATTCTGTCTGCGATTTGGAATCAAGTCTCTCCATTCAACCACATACTTATGTTGGATCCTATGGAGATGTCTTTTCATGATTACAGCCATTGGTGAATCATATTCGTGGCACTCTCTTAATTGGAAAAAAGAGTCACCTTTTTCGAAGCTATCGCCTAAGTACCCCATACAGCAGAACTCCACTGTGGTTTTCGTCAGTCTTTCTGCAACTTTTAACTGTTTCTCAGTTTCTGCCCCGCCATCCCTGTAGCTTTGTCCATGTGATCATACCGATTTAAATCAGAACTGAGCGGAACTCTGAGAGATCTACACTACTGGCCATTAAAATTGCTACACCAAGAAGAAATGCTGATGATAAACGGGCATTCCTTGGACAAATATATTGTTCTAGAATTGACATGTGATTACATTTTCACGCAATTTGGGTGCATAGATCATGAGAAATCAGTACCCAGAACAACCATATCTGGCCGTAATAACGGCCTTGATACGCCTGGGCATTGAGTCAAACAGAGCTTGGATGGCTGGTACAGGTACAGCTGCCCATGCAGCTTCAACACGATACCACAGTTCATCAAGAGTAGTGACTGGCGTATTGTGACGAGCCAGTTACTCGGCCACCATTGGCCAGACGTTTTCAATTGTTGAGAGATCTGGAGAACGTGCTGGCCAGGGCAGCAGTGGAACATTTTCTGTATCCAGAAAGGCCCGTACAGGACCTGCAGCATGTGGCCGTGCATTATCCTGCTGAAATGTAGGGTTTCGCAGGGATCGAATGAAGGGTAGAGCCACGGGTCGTAACATATCTGAAATGTAATGTCCACTGTTCAAAGTGCCGTCAATACGAACAAGAGGTGACCGAGATGTGTAACCAATGTCACCCCATACCATCACGCCGGGGGATACGGCAGTATGGCGATGACGAAAACACGCTTCCAATGTGAGTTCACCGCGATGTCGCCAAACACAGATGCGACCATCATGATGCTGTAAACAGAAGCTGGATTCATCCGAAAAAATGACGTTTTGCCATTCGTGCACCCAGGTTCGTCGTTGAGTACACCATCGCAGGCACTCCTGTCTGTGATGCAGCGTCAAGGGTAACCGTAGCCATGGTCTCCGAGCTTATAGTCCATGCTGCTGCAAACATCGTCGAACTGTTCGTGCAGATGGTTGTTGTCTTGCAAACGTCCCCATCTGTTGTCTCAGTGATCGAGACGTGGCTGCACGATCCGTTATAGCCATGCGAATAAGATGTCTGTCATCTTGACTGCTAGTGATACGAGGCCGTTGGGATCCAGCACGGCATTCCGTATTACCCTCCTGAACCCACCGATTCCATATTCTGCTAACAGTCATTGGATCTCGACCAACGCAAGCAGCAATGTCGTGATACAATAAACCTCAATCGCGATAGGCTACAATCCGTGCTTTATCAATGTCGGTATCGTGATGGTACGCATTTCTCCTCCTTACACGAGGCATCACAACAACGTTTCGCCAGGCAAAGCCGGTCAACTGCTGTTTGTGTATGAGAAATCGGTTCGAGACTTTCTTCATGTCAGCACGTTGTAGGTGTCGTCACCGGCGCCAGCCTTGTGTGAAAGCTCTGAAAAGCTAATCATTTGCATATCACAGCATCTTCTTCCAGTCGGTTAAATTTCGCGTCTGTAGCACGTCATCTTCGTGGTGTAGCTATTTTAATGGCCAGTAGTGTATATTTCAGACCCTCTGCATCACGTGGAGGAACATGGTGAGCTCAGTTAAGGCGACAGGACCGTGTTTTGACCATTCAGCGGAAATGAGAACATGTCATAGTTCCACCAACCGTGTACAATGCATAAGGCCAGCGCCAAACGAAGCTTTCTCCCACAGCATGAAGTAGTAGAAAAGACAGTACGAGCAGTTACAGCGGTGTTTCTTATTGGACAAATTAGGAAGACTCCACATCATATGGGAACTGGAAGAATGATTAGGATTTTGTTATTGCATTGTTGTGCGTCTACAGACTACATGCAGGTACGGCATGTCAATGGTTCAAATGGTTCTGAGCACTATGGGCCTTAGCATCTGAGGACATCAGTCCCCTAGAACGTAGAACTACTTAAACCTAACTAACCTAAGGACCTCACACCACACATCCATGCCCGAGGCAGGATTCGAACCTACGACCGTAGCGGTCACGCAGCTCCAGACTGTAGCGCCTAGAACCGCCCGGCCACTCCGGCCGGCTACTGCATGTCCAAAGGATATCTGTGCCCCTAAGAGTGCATTTATGTCTGTCTCTCAACATTCCCTCTATTATCGTTATCGTTATTTTGTACCATCCAACAACGAACTATAAAAACTTCACAGATGTCACTCACAAGGGAACTTCCCCATTGCACCCCCCTCAGATTTAGTTATAAGTTGGCACAGTGGATAGGCCTTGAAAAACTGAACACAGATCAATCGAGAAAATAGGAAGAAGTTTCGTGGAGCTATGAAAAAAATAAGCAAAATATACAAAGAGTAGTCCATGTGCGACATATGCAAAATCAAGGAAAGTGTGAGTTCGGGAGCTCAGTGGTCCCGTGGTCAGCGTGAGCAGCTGCGGAGCGAGAGGTCCTTGGTTCAAATCTTGCCTCGAGTGAAAAATTTATTTTCTTTATTTTCGCAAAGTTATGATCTGTCCGTTCGTTCATTGACGTCTCTGTTCACTATAATAAGCTTAGTGTCTGTGTTTTGTGACCGCCTCACCTCAAAACGGTGCGATTAGTAGACGAAAGGACGTGCCTCTCCAATGGGAACCGAAAACATTTGATCGCAAGGTCATAGGTCAACAGATTCCTCCACAGGAAAACACGTATGATATACTCTATACGACACTGGTGACATATAATAATTGTCTGAAAATAAAAAATTAAACTCTTCACCCAAGGGAAGACTTGAACCCAGGACCTCTCGTTCCACAGCTGCTCACGCTAACCATGGGACCACGGCATACCTGAGCTCGCACTTTCCTCGATGTTGCCTATCTTGCACATGGACTACTCAGTTTGTATATTTTGCTTTTTTTTTGTAGTTCCACACAACTTCTTCCTGTTTTCTCGATAGATCTGTGTTCAGTTTTTCAAGGCCTATCCACTGTGCCAACTTATAACTAAATCTGAGGGGGGTACGATGGGGAGGTTCCCTTGTCAGTAGAGAACTTTATAAGATATTACCACATCCATATAACAGACAGTTAAGGAGAAATGTGTGGCTTATGTATGATGGAGCTATAGACAGGCGGAGCTTGAAGCATTTTACATGAATCAGCTGTGCTATCAATTCTAAAATATTGTTCTAGTGTGTGTCAGTACCAAGAAGGTATTGACAAGAGAGAAATGATCATAGAACATAAACACACACATTCCTAAGGGTACGTGGCTCTGCACGTAAACACTTTATAGTGTTAATGCCAGGTGGTTTCCAAAACATTAGTCTTGCATAATGCAAGCTCTTAATACTCTATTGCAGGACAGACATGTCCAGTATCTGACATTCATGTACCCTCCAAGTTTCCTATTCGACTCACTATGGTGACAAACTTTAAGATGATAAAACTACTTCGTTCTACACCAAAGAAAAAAAAAACACAGATTTTGTGATACATGCAAAACATAGCTTTCTGGATATGTATAGCAGCCACTCTTTACATCTGATTACGGTTAATAAAGGTAAGAAAAGGAGAATGGATTCTGTATTCGAACCTGTGCAAGAGTGTTTTTGTGTATCAGACACCAACAAACAGTATTTAAAACGTGCTCGTCTGTGCTCTGTGCCAGTTGCTACCAAGTGGCGTCAATTAACAGATAACTTACAGAAGAACTGTTGCGTTGTGTTATGTTATGTTATGTTGTGTTGAACAACGTTCTGCAGATTGTGTACTGGGGTGGTAAGAGTACCCGAAAATTGACAGGTGTAAAAGTAAATCCTCCAAAAACTCAAGATCGAGAAACGCTTATCAGCTATGTTCTGTCAGTATACAGTTTAAGTTATCTGCCTATAAACTAACTGGAGATTCCTAACTCTGACTCCAATAAAGACAACATAAGTATTATGGAGAAGTGTTATGTTAAAACAGGAGACTCTCCATTTTATCAGTCTAGAACATTGTTCTCCACGATACCACCTGATATAGATACTGCAGAATTAGGACTGGTTAACACAGACAACGCTATACAAAAAGTCCTAAGAAAAAGTACCAATGTATCAAACAGACTTAAACCATTCTCTATTAAGGAAATTACACCTTTAAGTACAGTTATTGTGTTATACACATGGAAAAGGAAACTGGAAATGGACGACCTCGAAGTAAAGTAAAGAAACCTGAAGTATACGGAGAAGACAGCTGCTATAAAGGAAGAATATAAGCAGCAATTGGAAAAGGAAGAAGCTGTTGCAGATGTGCAGGCCAGGTTTATGTATGGCTTTAAACACATCCTATGGAAAAATCTGGCTACAAAGGGAGAATATAAAATATTGGCATTTACAGTAAACAGCAATGGAAACTGGTGACGTTTTGGAGTACTGGCTGAAATCAATGGAATTCAGAATGTTTTCTATATTAAAGGATACATAGAAAATGTGTTCATTAAACTCTATTCGCATTTGGATTAGCTTAAAAAGGCTGGTTATATTCTCTACAAGTATGGTGAACTGGATGTTGTCCACTAGCATCAGAACAGCGAAGTCTAAAACTGATGGAGTAACTACATTTAATCGACATTCATTTGCAAAAGTTGTATACTTAAACATTATTCAGAAATCTCACAAGAATGTGGAATAGAAGAGTTGCCAACATACACGTAGGAGTATGTGGCACACATTAAAATAAGCGTGATGGAGGAGATAACAGGAAAAATAAAAATCCCTGAATACTCTCGCCTGGAAGAACTGCAAGAAGAAACAAAGCTAATAGTTAAAGCCATAAAACAATTTTTTCAGGAGGAAAACTAGAAATATATTAGAATTCTAAAATATACCTTGTGTAAATTTCTAAACTTACTGGCTGGAGAAAGAAACAGATGAGTCAGATGTGAATTTAAGCTATAAATTAAAAATTAAATTGGACATTACTGAAACTACACCTAACAAAAATAAGGAAAGAGTTACTCTCTTGGTGTAAATGTATAAGCAAATGTTAATAATAATTCTGTATGAGAATGTTTACCTGTCTTATTCATTAATGGGGTGATATTGAATGAACACTAGGTTAGGCAGGGATCATAAATATGGCAACCATGTGGAGTGGGGTGATACCACCATTTCTTCTTGAATAAATCTGTCAACAATGCAGAGTAAGATAATGCCCACTTTGCCTTACTACTCAAATGACAGCTCTGTCAATGTACTGTCCTTCCATGCCTTGTGTTAGCGATACCACAGCCATCCGTTTATTTGCACATAACTGTCCCATAACTTTTGTCACCTCAGTGTATTTTTCTTTCTTTTGTTGTAACGCTGCATAACTGCGTAATTGGGTAACTAAGTCAGTCTTTACTTTGTTAGCTGTTTGCGCATATTATAAGAATTTGTGGAATTTCGTCGCGTATTTTCTGTAATTAATGCGACTGGGTAAATTAGCTGGACTTCTTTGTGACGGTTAATAATTCAGGTGGAAGATAGGAATGTAATCAAATCTCCGTTCTCGTCCTGAATTTCAATGTATGACAGGTAATGGCAGGGTCGGAATTTCGATTTCGAAGAAGAAGAAGGGGTGCAGAATATTAATAAGAAGAGGGTAAGAATACTGAACTCCTCAACGAAAGGACGAACACGCAACTTTCGCTGTCTTCACCTGTTACTTAAGAGTACTGTTTATGGTTGCAAGAACACTTAACTAATAGCAACTAATCCATACTAGAAGTCAGTCCTGTACTATACTGCACAATAGCACATTTTTAATAACACCAACTACAAAATATAGCCATACTGTTGTGAGAAATGAGAAGTTTGCTCTCTGGACAAAACATTAATCATCGCCTTAGGAAGAGATCTGTTCGCCCTGGAACGCCGTAGATGATGTGGATCTGGTACTAGGCTTTCACGTGACCCTACCCCCGTTGATGTAAGCCATGGCAGTGGAGAGAGAGAGAGAGAGAGAGAGAGAGAGAGAGAGAGAGAGAGAGAGAGAGAGTGTGTGCCACTCGCATCTGTATAATAAACAATGGTCGTAAAAACATTCTAACAGCCAGGGACCTTAGACGAGCGTCATGGCCCTTACAAATAACAATATTTTTCAAACCGGGCAGGAACTGATACTTTGAGTGAATGGAGGTTCGCCTCAACCAGTTTCTGATCGAATATTACGAAGGAAACTGCCTGTAATAGACATTTGGTGTTGGGTATCTAGGAAAAGGCTACTGCTTACAGTGTCCCATATGCTGCACGTCTTCATCTTGCCAAATAACATGGAAAATGGTCAGCAGCTGACGGTTGTCGTGTATTATGGTCAAGGTTTTGCCTTGTTTTCCCAAATGATGCAAGGTGTCGAGTGCACCGACGGTCCTATGAAGCATTTAACCTGCAACGTGTAATGTGCGAACGTCTTCAACTAGTTCTCTGATGTATGGGGATTGTTGTTTGTACCTTGACTTGGGCCTACTAATTTAGATTGCCGTGAACACGAACCAGCACTTTTATTTGAACATTCTCTGTGACCAAGTTTTGTCCTTCAACCTACATCTTCACGATGAGTGTTCTGTGGACACACCCACTTTCTAAGATGACATCAGCCGTGTTCATGCGCTGCACGCATACGCTCTTGGTTTGATGAAAGCTCGTGCATCTGTCGCACATCGATTGTCCTGCAGAAAATGTCGGAGTATCTGGCACAGTGGGTGGAAGACAGCTGTCAACATACCCGCAGTTTGGTAACTGTACGGGATCTTATCGTCTATGGTTGTCTTCAACTGGTTATGACATAACCGAAGAAACTTGTGAACTCTCTTCCTCACCAAACTGAGATAATTATCGAGACCGGAGGTGGTGTTGCACGGTATCAGCGATGTCTCTTGGGGTGACAAATTTTTGGCTGACGTGCACAAGCTCACCGGACAAAAAATTGGTCCCCCGCTGCGAATGCACAGATGTGTCGTTAAGCCTTTACAGACAGCGCAGCGATCGAGTCACATGCTCAACCGCATAGGTACCGTAAGGCAGTAGCGATCAGTGAGATTTCTGTTTCAAGCGGACATTGTACGTAAACGTGGCTATTTTTAAGGATGTTGTAGAGCGGCAAAAAGGGCTAATACCGCCCATGCCCATGGCCATACCGCGTGTGAAGTTCCTAGATTTGTTGTTGGTTCGAGGCAGACTGTTCAACATGTCTACAAGCGGCGGTGTAACACATGTGGCGCCGGCCGTGGTGGTCTAGCGGTTCTAGGCGCTCAGTCCGGAACCGCGCGACTGTTACGGTCGCAGGTTCGAATCCTGCCTCGGGCATGGATGTGTGTGATGTCCTTAGGTTAGTTAGGTTTAAGTAGTTCTAAGTTCTAGGGGACTAATGACCACAGATGTTAAGTCCCATAGTGCTCAGAGCCATTTGAACCATTTGAACACATGTGGCCACGACACACGTCAGATTTGTTGCAGGAAAGAGATCCTCACTCAGAGGGACCGGAGACAGGTTTCACGGCTTGTGAATCAACATCGCTTCCAAACCCGACAGGAATTGTTGCAAGCAGAGAATGAAGGTCCATCCTAATCTGTTAGCGAGAGAACATCGCGACGGGAACTGAATGCAATGAACACTCTGAGTCGTTCACCGTGTAAGAGGCCATTGCTCGCATAGGCACATAAAAACAACAGCAAACTTCATCGGGCTCGAATTATATATAACTGTTTTTCTGAACATCCCCGCCCCCCGCTCCATCTCAATTGGCCTGCACGATCACAAAACGTGAATTCCACAGAAAATGTGTCTGACATGTTGGAACAGCAGGTAAGATGCCGACATCAGCATCCCCGAAATTTGGTGGAGCTGAGCAATCAAGTCCTCAATGAATTTCTTAACCCGGATGCGACACACCAGCAAAACCTTGTGGACTCGCAAAATAGCCGAATCCAGGCGGTTATCGAGTCCAGGGTCGGAATTACACGGCATTATGAGATGCTTGTAATGATTTCTCTAGGGGTGAGTAATTTTTTGTTCGGTGAGCTTATTTAGAAACGCCTTTTCCCACGTAGCCGTGTAAGGTGGCGCAGTGGTTAAGACACCAGACTTGTATTCCGAATGATCGTGGTTCATATCACTGCCAGGCCATCGAGATTTAGATTTTCCGTAGTTTTCCTAAATCTTTTAAGGCTAGTGTCGGGATGGTTTCTTTCTTCAGGACACGGCCGATTATTTTCCCCATTCTTGTCCCAGGAATTTAAAAGCCGTCAAACACTAATCTTCTTTTTCCCCTTCTTTTGCATTTGTCTTAAATTCAGAGTCCTTATTGCCGTTTCATTCGACAGGCAACTGCGATAGATTGAGTCATTTGGTGTATCACACGTTGTTAGAAGTATTTGATACCATTTACAGTTGACCTACCTTCTGGTCTCTAACGCAGGTCGTATTTTCACGGTATTAAAATGTACATGCACTTAATATAAAGTTTATTTGGTTTCTTGGCGTCCCAACAAATTTGCAGTTCTATATACATGGAAACATAACTAATTAGGAAACAGAAATGCCTGAAATTAACAATTTATGTAGCGAGAAGAAAAGAAAATAAGAAAATAGAAGAAGGCTTCAGATTTGTAGACTGCCACCATCGATGCTATCCAAGGTGGAGTACTTCAGAAGGAAACTGGAACTCTCGTTTCTGGGCAGTCACTGTGTAACACTACGCTACCGCGCACGATACTTATTAAAGCCTGTACTATGGTAAGTTGACGGGCTTCACCTTAAGAGAAAGGATTTTTGTATAGCTTTTGACCGCGTGTACCTGAATGGAGGCAAATCAGACTTACACCCACTCAGTAATAACAATGATACGTCAAGCAATTCCGGAGTGCAACCACACAGCAGATGCTACCAAATTGTTAATAATACGGTCGCCAGCCTAATTAGGCATTAACTGAGTTTCTTCCCAGTACAAGTTGGAGTACGTTCATACAAAACAACACGTAATAACACTGCATAATATGGTAACTTTTAGAACCAGAAAATCTACTGAACTAATAATTCACTTTCTGTACTAATATGGACGAGCCATAAATACACAACAATACACTATAATGTTTACTACAAACTTCGAACTGTCTATTGATCTGATTAAATGCGGGCATAGGTTACCCTAGCAATAGCACTTTCGAAACACACATACAATGTCAATTTTGAAAAGGGTAAAACACTAATAAATTTTGACTTTATATTGACTAGCTTTGCTGGTCAAATCAGTTCAGTGCACTTCACAATTTAAATGAATAGAAAAGGAAAAGGGGGGGGGGGGATACCCTGAAACTGTTATGATCACTGTATTGAAACTTAACTATTGAAAGCATTAAGCACTCAGGATTTCCCATATATGAATTACTACTCTTTTTATCATATTTCCTGCTCATTTAACTACCATTATTTTTGTCTCAAATGATTAAACTTCATTACTAAACCAATTTCAACATTATCTTCCCACTTTGCCAGACCTATATATTCATTAACAACAAAGTTCTTTAAACATCATTCCAACATAGATAGGTCTGCAGGTAATTATTATTAACATAAATTTTAATTCTTCATCTCGGGACACTCGGATTGCACAACATGTGGAAAGGACCCTGTCTAGGTTAGTGATGAGGATAATTAAATGATAGGACAGTTCAGGTAAAAGTTAAGTTGTTATTGAACAGTCTGAAACAAAAGTAACACTGGTCCACACGAATACAATACTAAAAGTTTCAACCTGTTCGTATCGATGCGGCGGTTGGCGGGCAGCGAGATGGCGAGGCGCAAAGCACACATACAATCACAGCTTTGGCTCTTGATGTATCGGCACTTTGCTTCTTCTTAGCGTCGCAATACTTTTCCATTTAGTGCCTATGGAATACAGCCATGCTGTATAGTCGTCGGAAACGGCACATCCGAGGCTCAATGAAATCACGTTTTCCAGGAGAGCCTCCTCGATCCAGAGCGTGTTTCTCAGACCGATGCCCAACTCCGACTACTACTGCTGAGCCCGTTATGCCGTGCCGCGCCCGTGTGCATTTTCCCGCGCTCGCCTGCCATCCACCTTTTACCGCTCCCCTACAGACAGGGTATTCACCCGAGGTTTTGCATTCTACATATCCTAATACATTGCCTACGTATGGACCAGACGCACAAGTATAACTTTAACATCTTACAACAGTTTCAATGTTTCTTACATTTCAATTTTGTTATAATATTGCTTGCAATTTGACATAAACATTAATATTCACATCGAAAGTTGTTTATAGTTTCCTCAACACAATGACATGAAAAGAAAAGAAATGAAATCAGAATATCGATTACACTAATTTATCGAAAATCAGAAGAAAAAATTATTATATGTACAATAGTATAGCGTTGGTGTTGTTACAACTGCCCGGTATACTACTACTCGCTATCCGACAGCTAGCACCTCACGAATACTTTGTGCCTCTCGCCTTCAGATGGTTGGTCTTACACCTAGGTTAGGTTCTATTTTTTTACCTACTGTGCAAGGCAGAGAGTGCTGTCCTCCGGTCCTGCATCTGTGTTACAATCTAGTATTACTGTCTGATGTACACTTTTTTCCGTGAAACTCCGGAGCGAATAACCAGTCACGTTCAATTATGATCATATTTATAATTCTGCTATTCTAGGTTCAGTAGACTTATAATAATAAATAGGTCAGTATTGTCCGTTCCTGGGATACAGGATTCACCTGCATTAGTTGTTATTAATTATAATGTGTCACCTAGCCTACGTTAGTATTTTACATTTAATCATTCTGCGTTGTCCGTCTTTTAGCTGTGCCGCTGTCGTCTCATCTGCTACAACTACTACTGTTATCCGTCTCCCTAGTATCGTCTGTGGAGTCGATCGTCGCTTGTTGTCTTTGCCACCTGTACTCTCCTCGTTGCAAGTTGTCTTTATGCAGTGTTCTATATATTCTGTATGCACTACAGTATAGGAGCATATGTCAGTATAGAAACGGGCATTCGCGATCAATACGTAATTATAGCAACTATGGTTATGAAAGTTGAATCAGTCAAGGAGACCAGGATAGTGTTAATGCTAGATAGAGTAGATAAACAGTTGTTAGCATCTCGCTTAGACAGTGAATTGTCATCACTGACGTAGAGGAATTATGAGCGAAGTTTAATCAGACTGTAAATCGGTATCTGGAGAGTTCTGTACCTAGTAAGTGGATAATGGACGGAAAAGACCCGCCATGATTTAATACCGAAATTTGAAAGATACTAAGGAAGCAGAGGCTGTTGCCCTGTCGGTTCGCCGGCCGGTGTGGCCGAACGGTTCTAGGCGCTTCAGTCTGGAACCGCGCGACCGCTACGGTCGCAGGTTCGAATCGTGCCTCGGGCATGGGTGCGTGTGATGTCCTTAGGTTAGTTAGGTTTAAGTAGTTCTAAGTTCTAGGGGACTGATGACCTCAGATGTTAAGTCCCATAGTGCTCAGAGCCATTTTTGAACCTCTCGGTTCAGAAGAGAACGCACAAATGACGGCAAGTAAAGGTTAGTAGAAATTTGTGCGTCTGTGAAAATATCTATGCGCGAAGCATACAAAAACCACCTTCGTCATAGCTTAGCAAAAGATCTGGCAGAGAACCCGAGGAAATTCTGATCCTATGTAAAATCGCTAACCGTGTCTAAGGCTTACATCCAGTCCCTTATTGACCACTCTGGTGTGTCAGTTGAAGATAGCAAAACAAAAGCCAAAGTTTTAAATTTGACGTTCAAGAAATCATCCACGCAGGGGAATCGTACAAACATACCATCACTTGACCATCGGACAGATTCCTGTATGGACGACGTAGTAATGATCATCCCCGGCGTAGAGAAGTAACTGAAAGATTTGAAAGCAAATAAACCACCAGGTCCGGATGGAATCCCAATTCGGTTTTACAAAGAGTACTCTAAGGCATTCGCCCCTTACCTAGTTTGCGTCTATTGTGAACCTCTCGCGCAGCACAAAGTCCTAAGAGACTGAAAAAAAAAATGCAGGGACTCCAGCATATAAGAGCAACATGTGAGAACTGTGGTAGGGAAGGTAAATGGTCGACTTCAGTTTATTGGGAGAATTTTAGGAAAGAGTGGTTCACTTGTGAAGGAGACCGCATACAGGATGCCGGTGCGACCTATTCTTGAATACTGCTCGATTGTTTGGGACACGTACCAGGTCGGATTGAAGGAAGATATCTATGCCATTCAGAGGCGGGCTGCTAGATTTTTTACCAGTAGAATCGAAAAGTGTTACGGAGATGCTTCGGGGATTTCTACGCGATCTCTTCATCGTAATGCACAAAGAAGAGCATGCTCTGCAAAAGAAGAAGAAGATGATGATGATGACGGTAAAAAGGAGAATCTTGTCCCGTACAAACAATATGTACATGCTACATGTCCGACCCGATCGTGAGATTTTATGATTTTGCTGTAATTAGACAGGAAAATACACAGTATATCGAGCTGTTCTGCGCAAACATATTTGCTTTTTTTTAAAGAACAAATCCTTATCTTTAGTGTGGAACTATCCAAATATTTACCTAGAGAGGTGGCACAGTGGTAAGACACTGGATCGCATTTGGGAGGTCGCCCGTTCAATTCCCCATCCGTCCAACCACTTGCAGGTTTTTCGTGGTTTCCCTAAATCACTCTAGGCAAACGCCAGGTTGGTTCTTCTGAGAAGACACGATTTCCCTCCCCATCCGCCCCCAATTCGAACTTCACTACCGTCGCCGAAGGGGCCTAAAAGTTTAATTTTCCTTCCTTCCTTCCTTTTTTTCAAATATTTACGCAGATAATCCTTATGGCTGGAAGAACTATACCAAGGAAGATGAAATAATTATTCTCACTGTGACTTTTTTATTTCTCACTTTTATCATGAATACGATTTATTTGTGGTTTGTTGGCAAAATTTAGTCGAGCGTTTTTGGAACACTTAGAAGCGTGTTGACTATTAAAAATCGTTTCGTTTCACCAGTACGTGTGTGAACCTGTGGTTCTGGTGTCTGAGTTGCTGTGTTGCCGACGGTCACGATGCTCCCAAGATACACATGGTGTGTGTGTGTGTGTGTGTGTGTGTGTGTGTGTACTAAATTTTGCACCGAATGTAGTCAGTATTGTCGAAAAACAAATTCATTACAAAGTATGCCTATTCGTTAATCGGTGCTCGTGAATGCGACATTTGAGCTGGGTCTCTCCCCTGATAATATTTTTCTTTTCTGCATCTCCACGAACAGTCGCCATGGCTGTACTCGTATTAATGGTAACAGATGAAGTTGTAAGAGTGTATAAGAAAATAGTTCCAGATTGAGTCGACGCGCTACTACAGCGACCACAACGGCGGTCGGCCTCTGCAGTAGCAAAACGGAAACGGTAGCGTTTGAATAGAAGGAATTGGAGGATTACGAATACTGCCGACTCCATCCGAGTCGGGCAGGAATTTGCATGCGGGGAGAGAAAACATGGCGAGTGCCTAATTGTATTCGAACTCCGTGTTACTAACAACTTGATCAGCTGAGAATATGAAACTGGAGAAACTCTATTCAGTGCTTGTTGTCCCTCTGTATTTTCCCTCAACACTATTCTCTGTTATCAAATGACATATTAAAGTATGTTACAAAACAGAACGCAAACACGAATTTGAAGCGGTAATTAAATATATGCAGGCATTAGCGTGATCAATTTTTCTGAAATAATAATTAAAAGCATTAAAATAAGTAAAATAAATTGTGAATCGAAAAATTTTCAAAATGCGTCGTTTACAATCTCGTTTGAAAAGAGCTGTGGGTTTCAGGCATGCGTTTAGGGGTCTATTGAGCACATTAGTGATATAATGAAAATTAAAGTGATTTCAAAGAAGTCTGTTTCGGTGCATAGAAGACACCAACGATTTTGTGGGCGCTACTTTTTACAACGACATTTATTCCCTGATCTTCTCTGACGACAGCACGTCTTCTGTGGGTAACCAGAGTGTACTTCAGCAACATTATAGCACCCCCATCACTGATGTGCTGAACAGTGACTAAACTCTCAGCCAGATGGAATAGACACCGCACTCAGCTAGACAAAATGCAATTTAGTTTTCTGCTGCAGCTGCCGAATCAAAGCCAAGCTCTCTTTTGTTTGTCGATCCGTGTCCGCCTGTAGGGTCCGCATTAATAAAGGAGCAGACTTCTCGGACGGAAGCAATTTAATCTTTCTCCTAGTACTGGCGTCTTCCTACAAAGAACCGGACACTTTGATGCTTTTTCTGATGCAAGAACTCTGTGGCGCCCACATAAACTGACTTGCTCGGTGCAGCAGGAGCAACACGAACGTTCCCATTCTCGTTTCTCCTCGTCTTTTAAACACAGTAAGCGCCGTTTTTTCCCCTGGTTAACAACAGGCTACTGTCTGCTGATAGCGTGCAGATGACAGACGTAGGAGTTGGAATTACCGGTGCTGTTTTGGTTTTGGAGATTTTTAATAGCTTTAGCGAGTACTGTTCCTGTGAAACTACAGTAGTGGAAGATGATTTCGTAGAATTTTCTTTTTATAACTTGAATTCCTGGTACTGACCTGCGACTAAACATACTGATACGAGTAGCGGCAACAGTGAGACGTCACTGACAGGAAGGGACCAGTTTTTCTTCGTTTATTAAGTGCACTAACATAAGACAACGCAACAGTCTTACATACTGCTACAAGAAGAAACGCCAACAGCCTTGCCGCAGTGGTAACACCGGTTCCCGTCAGATCACCGAAGTTAAGCGCTGTGGGGCTGGGGTAGCACTTGGATGGGTGACCATCCGGTCTGCCGAGCGCTGTTGGCAAGCGGGGTGCACTCAGCCCTTTTGAGGCAAACTGAGGACCTACTTGATTGAGAAGTAGCGGCTCCTGTCTCGTAAACTGACATACGGCCGGGAGAGCGGTGTGCTGACCACATGCCCCTACATATCCGCATCCAGTGACGTCTGTGGTCTGAGAATGACTCTGCGGCCGGTCGGTACCGTTGGGCCTTCCAAGGCCTATTCGGACGGAGTTACAAGGAGAAACCCTACTGCTAAACTACTACTACTACTACTACTACTACTACTACTTCGTCTTTTTCTGCCTTATGCAGGATCGATGTTTCTACCAATTTTCCTCCTTGTTTACCGGTCCTGCGTGTCGTAACCCGTCAGTTGTTTCTCACTCTGGCCCTCTCGACTGCATTCCGACCACCTCTTTTTAGCACTTCCTCTTTACCTAGAGCCTTACACTGCCATCTCAGTCACTCTCATTGCAACATGATTTTGGGCTCTTTTCATGGTATGTCTATACCACTGGAGTCTTCTATCCCGTACTTCTTTCGACATTTCATTAAGTTACGCGGTTTCACAGATTTTATCGTTTGGAATCCGGTCCATTCTGGTGACTCAGAACATCCGTCTCAACATCAGCTTAGCTAAATCTTGCCTATTGCACTGGTTCTTACTTGTTAGCCATGTCTCTGCTTCAGAAAGTAATGCATGTCTTACGACAACCTTATATGCCTCCCCCTTGACTTTGATATTTATATTTTTGTCACAAAGTATTCCAGACATGATTTTCCAATTCTTCCATCCTGTTTTCACCTCTGTTACGTATCTCAGAATTAAGATTTCCATTGACTTTCACAGTTGATCCGAGGTATTTGAAACTACCTGTCTTTTTTTCTTTGTTTTTGCTCCGCCCATTCAGTATGACTGGGTCATCATCATCTTCGTTTCCCAGACATAAATACTCGGTCTTCCCTCTGCTGATTTTAAGCCCGCTATCCTCCAATACACTACTCCAGTTTTCCAGTTAACACTCCAGATCACCTTTGTTTTGCAATATAGTTTGCAAACGGCACAACACAGTAAGTGAATGCCTTCTGACAGATCGTCCATAACAAGATCAAATATGTAGGGGCTGAGTGTAGATCCCTTATGCAAAACGTGAACCGTTATCCGTACTGCCATGCCTATACTGAATAAATGGAAATAACATAATAAGAAACTTGGTTAAAAGATTCTTGGGCACTGCCTGAAACAAAAATTAAACTTTAATCGCCACCTGAAAACATATAACAAACCAAGATTTAAGGCAGCTTCCTGGGTTAAACGAAGATTGCGATTCCTCCACCTTTTTCGCTAGTATTTACTCCGATTTTCAGCTATAAGGCATGAGATTCATGTTTCTCATATAATCAGGCAATACATACGAAAATTAGTTATCCTGCAGTTTTCGGTTTACAATAACATAGACTGAGAATAGAATATTTGCATTTGCAAAAACTTAATCAGGTTTATATTTTTTATTATTCATAACTAATACTACATGGGCATGATTATTTTTCAAATTTATTTCACGTAATAATAAACAAAACTTCATTGTTCTTCAACCCGATAACCATTATTATATTTCACAAACACATCTAACTTCTTCAGAATTTATTTTTCGTAAAATATTAATACTGCAATATGTAAACAAATATTGTGACGTGACCTATGAAACTTTTTACTACTGTTGTTCTAAGATTTTTGTAAGCAGTGATAACATAATTTTATCCAAAATTATCTGCAACACAAAAGCCAGATGTTATGATAATCACAAATTTGAACAAACAGCTTCTAGAAAATTCTGGAAAAATAAAATGAAAGCGCGCCAAGCTAGCCAGTTTGCATGTAGTCTGTGATCAGGCTGCATTCTTTAGTCACATTGTGGTTACTAACTGTACTGCCTGCACAGTATGTGTTCTATTCAGAGAAATTACGCGTAAATGTCTTTCAGGTGTGAAAAAACTGTTCGTTGTGTTTTTGTGAACGAAACTTATAGTAATCAAGGCATGTGACGAGAAATTGTCGAAATAAAAATTTCAAAGTTAAAATTCAGCTAAGATATTCTTTTGTATATAAAAGTCCTTATTAGCTCCGCTGTAATGAAGACCGTCCCTCCCCCCCCCCCCCATGAACCATGGACCTTGCCGTTGGTGGGGAGGCTTGCGTGCCTCAGCGATGCAGATAGCCGTACCGTAGGTACAACCACAACGGAGGGGTATCTGTTGAGAGGCCAGACAAACGTGTGGTTCCTGAAGAGGGGCAGCAGCCTTTTCAGTAGTTGCAAGGGCAACAGTCTGGATGATTGACTGATCTGGCCTTGTAACAATAACCAAAACGGCCTTGCTGTGCTGGTACTGCGAACGGCTGAAAGCAAGGGGAAACTACGGCCGTAATTTTTCCCGAGGGCATGCAGCTTTACTGTATGATTAAATGATGATGTTGTCCTCTTGGGTAAAATATTCCGGAGGTAAAATAGTCCCCCATTCGGATCTCCGGGCGGGGACTACTCAAGAGGATGTCGTTATCAGGAGAAAGAAAACTGGCGTTCAACGGATCGGAGCGTGGAATGTCAGATCCCTTAATCGGGCAGGTAGGTTAGAAAATTTGAAAAGGGAAATGGATAGGTTAAAGTTAGATATAGTGGGAATTAGTGAAGTTCGGTGGCAGGAGGAACAAGACTTCTGGTCAGTTGACTACAGGGTTATAAACACAAAATCAAACAGGGGTAATGCAGGAGTAGGTTTAATAATGAATAGGAAAATAGGAACGCGGGTAAGCTACTACAAACAGCATAGTGAACGCATTATTGTGGCCAAGATAGATACGAAGCCCACACCTACTACAGTAGTACATGTTTATATGCCAACTAGCTCTGCAGATGACGAAGAAATTGAAGAAATGTATGATGAAATAAAAGAAATAATTCAGATAGTGAAGGGAGACAAAAATTTAATAGTCATGGGTGACTGGAATTCGATTGTAGGAAAAGGGGGAGAAGGAAACGTAGTAGGTTAATATGGATTGGGGCTAAGAAATGAAAGAGGAAGCCGCCTGGTAGAATTTTGCACAGAGCACAACTTAATCATAGCTAACACTTGGTTTAAGAATCATGAAAGAAGGTTGTATACATGGAAGAACCCTGGAGATACTAAAAGGTATCAGACTATATAATGGTAAGACAGAGATTTAGGAACCAGGTTTTAAATTGTAAGACATTTCCAGGGGCAGATGTGGACTCTGATCACAATCTATTGGTTATGACCTGTAGATTAAAACTGAAGAAACTGCAAAAAGGTGGGAATTTAAGGAGATGGGACCTGGATAAACTGACTAAACCAGAGGTTGTACAGAGTTTCAGGGAGAGCATAAGGGAACAATTGACAGGAATGGGGGAAAGAAATACAGAAGAACATGAATGGGTAGCTTTGAGGGATGAAGTAGTGAAGGCAGCAGAGGATCAGGTAGGTAAAAAGACGAGGGCTAGTAGAAATCCTTGGGTAACAGAAGAAATACTGAATTTAATTGATGAAAGGAGAAAGTATAAAAATGCAGTAAATGAAGCAGACAAAAAGGAATACAAAAGTCTCAAAAATGAGATCGACAGGAAGTGCAAAATGGCTAAGCAGGGATGGCTAGAGGACAAATGTAAGGATGTAGAGGCTTATCTCACTAGGGGTAAGATAAACACTGCCTACAGGAAAATAAAAGAGACCTTTGGAGATAAGAGAACCACTTGTATGAACATCAAGAGCTCAGATGGAAACCCAGTTCTAAACAAAGAAGGGAAAGCAGAGAGGTGGAAGGAGTATATAGAGGGTCCATACAAGGGCGATGTACTTGAGGACAATATTATGGAAATGGAAGAGGATGTAGATGAAGATGAAATGGGAGATACGATACTGCGTGAAGAGTTTGACAGAGCACTCAAAGACCTGAGTCGAAACAAGGCCCCCGGAGTAGACAACATTCCATTGGAACTACTGACGGCCTTGGGAGAGACAGTCCTGACAAAACTCTACCATCTGGTGAGCAAAATGTATGAAACAGGCGGAATACCCTCAGACTTCAAGTAGAATATAATAATTCCAATCCCAAAGAAAGCAGGTGTTGACAGATGTGAGAATTACCGAACAATCAGTTTAATAAGCCACAGCTGCAAAATACTAACACGAATTCTTTACAGACGAATGGAAAAACTAGTAGAAGCCGACCTCGGGGAAGATCAGTTTGGATTCCGTAGAAATACTGGAACACGTGAGGCAATACTGACCTTACGACTTATCTTAGAAGAAAGATTAAGGAAAGGCAAACCTACGTTTCTAGCATTTGTAGACTTAGAGAAAGCATTTGACAATGTTGACTGGAATACTCTCTTTCAAATTCTAAAGGTGGCAGGGGTAAAATAAAGGGAGCGAAAGGCTATTTACAATTTGTACAGAAACCAGATGGCTATTATAAGAGTCGAGGGACATGAAAGGGAAGCAGTGGTTGGGAAGAGAGTAAGACAGGGTTGTAGCCTCTCCCCGATGTTATTCAATCTGTATATTGAGCAAGCAGTAAAGGAAACAAAAGAAAAATTCGGAGTAGGTATTAAAATCCATGGAGAAGAAATAAAAACTTTGAGGTTCGCCGATGACATTGTAATTCTGTCAGAGACAGCAAAGGACTTGGAAGAGCAGTTGAACGGAATGGATGGTGTCTTGAAGAGAGGATATAAGATGAACATCAACAAAAGCAAAACGTGGATAATGGAATGTAGTCGAATTAAGTCGGGTGATGTTGAGGGTATTAGATTAGGAAATGAGACACTTAAAGTAGTAAAGGAGTTTTGCTATTTGGGGAGCAAAATAACTGATGATGGTCGAAGTAGAGAGGATATAAAATGTAAACTGGCAATGGCAAGGAAAGCGTTTCTGAAAAAGAGAATTTTGTTAACATCGAGTTAGATTTAAGTGTCGAAGTCATTTCTGAAAGTATTTGTATGGAGTGTAGCCATGTATGGAAGTGAAACATGGACGGTAAATAGTTTGGACAAGAAGAGAATAGAAGCTTTCGAAATGTGGTGCTACAGAAGAATGCTGAAGATTAGATGGGTAGATCACATAACTAATGAGGAGGTACTGAACAGGATTGGGGAGAAGAGGAGTTTGTGGCACAACTTGACAAAAAGAAGGGACCGGTTAGTAGGACATGTTCTGAGGCATCAAGGGATCACAAATTTAGCATTGGAGGGCAGCGTGGAGGGTAAAAATCGTAGAGGGAGACCAAGAGATGAATACACTAAGCAGATTCAGAAGGATGTGGGTTGCAGTAAGTACTGGGAGATGAAGAAACTTGCACAGGATAGAGTAGCATGGAGAGCTGCATCAAACCAGTCTCAGGACTGAAGACCACAACAACAACAATGAAGATCGTTATTTGTAATAACTCCCTGGCTAAAAAAATGGTTCAAATGGCTCTGAGCACTGTGGGACTTAACATCTGAGGTCATCAGTCCCCTGGAACCTAGAACTACTTAAACCTAACTAACCTAAAGACAACACACACATCCATGCCCGAGGCAGGATTCGAACCTGCGACTGTAGCGGTCGCGCGGTTCCAGACTGAAGCGCCTAGAACCGCACGGCCACACCGGCCGGCCCCTGGCCACTGACGCCGAATGAAGGTAAGTGTTGGGTAACATCTTCTCTTGCAACATTAAATAGTAAATGCAACATTAATGATACTAGAAGTGCGTACATGAAGTTTTGGCAGTCAGTCCAAACGTGGGTGGGTTATAAACATCTACAGCAAAGGCATGCAATTTACTCCATAAACCTGTCAGGATCAACACAGTTAATATAGATTACTCCTAACTATAATTAAAAAATACCACTGCGCTCTCATCAGTACAGCTGTGCACTTTGCTGCTGACGTGTTGGCACATCGATTCTGTACCGCGGTTAAAACGACGGTGATAAGGTGCGGACACAGGATTGTGTTCACACTGTATTCGAGGCGTTCGGCACTGTGCGTGGTGGTCAGGATATACCCGATAGACGTAACTGTACTTATAGAAGACAATGTAAGGGAGTAATGAAGAATATAATAGAACAACAGAGTCGCTTGTCAACATAATGACTGAAAACGCTCAGAGTACACTCAGACATGTTAGGGGAGGAAATACAGATCCTGAGAGAGTTTAAACACTGGAGAGTGAATTCATGGTGAAGGTAATGGGACAATTTTGGAAAGGCCCTCCTCAATATGGGAGGGCGGTTGAGGATGAAAGATACCAAACTCAGACGCGCCATTGTTCATTTCTTGTTAAGCCACGAACCATACGCGACGCCTTTGCTGCGTGTAAAGCTGGTTCAAGCAAGAGTCTGATTGTGCCTAAGGGGAGAGAGAGGAGTCCAAGAACACATCTACATCGATTCTCCGCAAGCCACTGTACAGTGTGTGGCGAAGAGTAGCCTGTACCGCTACTAGTCATTTCCTTTCCTGTTCAACTCGCAAATGGAGCGAGCTAAAAACGACAATCTATATGCCTCCGTATGATCCGTAATTTCTCGTATCTTATCTTCGTGGTCCTTAAGCACAACGTATGTTGGCAGCAGTAGACTCGTTTGACAGTCATCTTCAAATGCCAATTCCCTAAATTTTCTCAATTGAAAATATTGTTCAAATGGCTCTGAGCACTATGGGATTTTACATCTGAGGTCATCAGTCCCCTAGAACTTAGAACTACTTAAAGCTAACCAACCTAAGGACATCACACACATCCATGCCCGAGGCAGGATTCGAACCTGCGACTGAAGCGCCTAGAAGCGCTCGGCCACTCCGGCCGGCTTTCTCAATTTTGTTTCTCGAAAAGAATAAGAGGATGTCCGACTATTCCCTTGGCCAAGACATTCTCAAGACATTTTACCAACTGAAAACATCAGGCTATGGGTTTCCGAGAGACTGGCACATTACCACTTTCCCGCCACTACGATTCATGGAGTTTAAGCAGCATGGAATGACGTACTCTTAACTGATGTCATAGCTCAGTTCCACTAGATGCCCAGTCAGGTTACAGTCTTGGATGCTGCCAGTGATGGCAGTCCCGTGCAATAAATTTCGCAGCCTGTATTACCCAACTCAACTACAAATTTAATTATGTATTATTCCTAGTACATGTGTACGGACAATGAGTAAAATTTCTTTATTTGCTATCCTTCCTGAGTTGTAGTTTGAGTCGCTATCAGTGTATGTGAATCTTTCGTGTTGATCAAGTAATTTAAAAAAAATCTACCACGTAAGCTTGTTCCTCCGTATTGGAACCTAAAGCTGTCTAGGAAGAAGCACCAGCGCGCTATGTAGTCAAATTTCAACGATTGCGAGACGATCAAGCACCAGCTTACCCACTCGTGACCTGTGAGTGGCACTTATTAATTCCTGTCATACCCGCCTGTATCACACTTTCCTTTATAAAAAACGACCTGTTACGGAAGATCAATCTTCCACCCTCAGACATTTGACAGTGGTCAATTACAGCCATGGATTACCAACCGCCAGTAGTAGGGAGTAAAATTACGACATCACACATCAGACGCGCGGCGCAACATACCGTATTGGCCATCCGTCAATTGAACGGAAAGAAGCTATAATATGTTTGGTCTGATAGATAGCACTCTCTGCCATAGACTTCATTGGTTCACAAAGCATATGTATAGATGAAGCGTTGTCTTTTTCTTACACAGTGTTACGTATTCATTCAGAACATTCAAGCCTTGGATTATACCACCTGTTGGATATGGACGTTTTCTTGTGTAGCTAGTTTTTGATTGTAACTATTTCTTCCTCGCAGGCCCTTCCGATGAGATCCAGTATTTTTTGGAGTGGCGATTTTTCTCCAGGATGCGATCTGCCCTTTTGTCCGACTTGTTTAAATCAGCAGCCTCCATCATTAAGTGGTCGTTTCTAATATCACCCCGGCACGTGCAGCTGCTTTGCGGTGTGGGCAAAGCGATTTGACACATAATAGTGCTCTTGCCACTGGAAGACAGGTGATCACTGTGTATCGCCTGAATGTGATAACTATGTCTTTGCTCTATGTTATCTGGTTTGGATGACAAATGAAAGTGAAAATGAAAATTTCTGGTTGGCTAGGAACGAACAAGTATCGTGAGCACTCACGTCAATGATTTTAGCTAGCCAAGACACAAGAAATCTAGGTTCTAACTGCGGTCTGGCAGAATTTTCATTTGCCACATTAAACTGCAGGTTGAGCACTTCCAAACAAATTTTACTGATACTCCAAGAGATTCCTTTTTTTTTTGTTTCTGTGAACATAATTCAACTTACAATGTCTGGATCTCCCATTACATCGTCTTGGAACAGTTCTTACCCTATAAGCGTAAATATAATACTGCCAAAGAATTTCACAGTTTTGTAAGTGAACGGCACAATTTGATAAAAGTTGCTTCCTTGACATCCTTTCAAAATGGTAACGAAACTTACCTGCATAGGAAGTTCAAGCCCCATAATGTAAAGAGAAATGTAAACAGCTAGGATGCAGGCAACGTGCAGCTACGGATTCGAAATAATCGGAGCGCAGGCAGAGGAAGAATTGGCTTTAATTTATGTCGATATGCTGTCAGATATGGATATAGCCTCATCTAACAGTGCCGAGCCTTAGACTACGTCATCGAACACCGTAACAGAAAGAAGAATTGTTAACAATAGTGTGTTTCGACTGAGAAATGTCAGACCAGACTTTATGAAACATAAGCTAAACTAATAGCAAATTAGAAATGATGATGATTATGAGTTTTAAAGTGAAAACATTTATGGTTTTCTGTCTCCCGCAGGACGACACCTGTAAACTACATTTGCTTGTGCCTAGAGTAAATTTCTTGTGCAAGTGTGAGAACGTTTTCTAACTCTTTGCGCATCGCGTCTCGGAGGCTGGACGTGAATACGAGGTAGCTGTTTACCTAGAGGGACGTGGGAAATCGCCCAAAAATCACATCCACGCTGGCCGGCTCACCAGCCTTCGTCGTTGTTCCTTGAGGCTGGTTACATTCATGCCAGGCTCGTCACCCCGTTTCCCGGAAGCGGCGCGTTAACTCTCACGGCTGTAATATCCAGCCGGTCGCTATGGTCGAGCGGTTCTAGGCGCTTCAGTCCGGAACCACGAGGCTGCTACGGTCGCAGGTTCGAATCCTGCCTCGGACACGGATGTGTGTGATGTCCTTAGGTTCGTTATATTTAAGTAATTCTATGTCTAGGGGACTAATGACCGCAGATGTTATGTTAAGTTCCAAAGTGCTTAGAGCCATTTGAACCATTTTTGTAATATCCAGAGGGGTGCAAATTAAAAGTAAGGCAGTCGTCTTTTCAGCCAATTTGCTTCCCCCATTCTGTTTGTATGTTGTTTCCATTTTATGCAAACTTGCTCATTTGTCTCTCTTCTACAGTACATATCACGTTGTTCTCTTACAGTAGTACTTTGTGCTTCAAGTCTGGGGGTACGTCCTTTAACTTTCCTTAAAAACTGCGTTTTTCATTTTCACCGATTGTATTCTCCTTTTGTCTATCTTGGTTCATGTTCAGGATTCCATATATTAAAATAGGGGTACTAATTACTTTATATAATTTTTACTTTCTATCTTTCCTTGTCTTGTCACCCAGTAGTGCGTGTATTGTGCCTCATATAATTTGAAACCTATTTTATTTATTAGTGGCGTTGTTTTCATCATTTCCCATCTCCTTAAAAATTATTTCGTCATCGGTAAAGAGCAGAGTATTTATGTGATTGTGTCCTGTTATTAATGTAACACCCTGTTTAACTTTCCGTTTACACTCTCTTAACAGTGTCGTCCCAGAATATATTAAATATAGGGCGTGAAGCCTTCAACCTTGTTGCACTCCTCTGTTGACCTTTATTGGGTCTTTCTATTCTTTCCCCGAAATTGTTATAATTTTTGTGCCCTGATGGAGTATTGTAGGAAATTTTATTTTATTTTATTTTGCTCTTTGTGCTATCACTGGCTAACGGGTTTTCTTCTTTGAGGTTACAGAATAATCTATGTTCCATGATTTCTTCTGCAGACGGGAAGCGCAGAAGCAAAGATCAGTCACTTGGACTGGTTAACTTCGAAGCAAGAAGTGTGATGAGCTGCGCGCTAGAGGAGACCAGCAGAGTATCTAAGTTTGGTGCAGGCACTGGAAGTTGCTCCTCGATTTAAACACAGGGTGGATGTAGTCCAACTTTCGCTACTTCAGCCAGTGTAGACGGAAAACTATTTACTGTATGGGTGCCCAACTTCATACAAATGATGTTGAGACATTCTGCTGCATGATTTGCATTGTTGGTAGTGTTAGTGCCATAACTTTGCGTTACAAACCGGTACTGATACAGCCACTTACGGTTGAAACACAAGCATTAGTGTGCATTACAGTTGCAGTCAGTCAACATGGGTATGGACAAGGTGAACAGGGCTTTGCTCGTAGAGCTGTCTTTATCAAAACAACAGGAATAGCGCTGCTGCTCTTCCGAGTATCGACACATTAAGCGAATACGGAGAGTTCCTCTTTCAGCACCGTGATTAAAGAACACGATTCGGAAGTTCGAATTAACTGGCGATTTGTGAACTGCTCCTGGGAGAGGCCGACAGCCAACTGCGCCACAAATTGCTGCACAAGTTACTTTCTCCACGTTTGAGATTGCTGGACGTCTGAAATCTTCAAGCAGTGCACCAGTCCATGGTCCTCCGTTGTTTCGGGCAGCTGTAGAACACTCTCTTTTGTGGTTCCAGGCTGTCGTGAACGCTGATAATCGCCACACTGAGCAACGTCTGTAACCTGGAACGTAAACATAGTACACATTTAACAAATGTTACCCTCTCATGAGGAAGTTAAAATGTGTTTCTTTCAACGGTTTATTCGTTGTTCAATGGCGGGCCTCTCAATTAGCGAAAGTTTAACTATAACCACCCTGTAAGTATGAAGTACTGCAAATAAATAAGGGCAAAGATCCATTAGTTTTCGAATACACTCATGGCGATAAATCAGTGGCGATAGGAATAACTGTAGTAGATCTGGGGGTAACCGCACAACGCGGGCTACTTTTGACTAATGCTGAGGCCGCGCGGGATTAGCCGAGCGGTCTGAGGCGCTGCAGTCATGGACTGTGCGGCTGATCCCGGCGGAGGTTCGAGTCCTCCCTCGGTCATGGGTGTGTGTGTTTGTCCTTAGGATAATTTAGGTTAAGTAGTGTGTAAGCTTAGGGACTGATGACCTTAGCTGTTAAGTGCCGTAAGATTTCACACACATTTGATCATTTTTTTGAACTAATGCTGAGGAAGTGTAGCTCATCCACAGAAAAGGTGACTTCGAAAATACTTGTTCGATCAATGCTTGAGTGTGACTCATCACTCGGGTTCTCTTACGTTGTTAGATTAATAAATGAGAAAGAGAAGATTGAATGAAGATGGTTGCGTTACGTCATGAGGTCATTCAGTGAGTGTGAGAGCATTACTGTTAAAATTCCGAGAAAGCACGTTTCGTAAAGATTCAAGGAACGTGTTACTTCTTTTGAAACACGTTTCTCGAAATGACGAAGGCAAAATCGGAGAAATTTGAGCTTATACGGGGGTTTAGCGACAGCAGTATTTACCACGCGGCATTCGCGAGTGGAAAAGAAATAGGAAGACACAAATACGATAATGACATCCGATATCAAAGATGCAGGCGCTGACAAGTGTGAATATTACCGAACCATCAGTTTAACAGCCTACCTGGAAGATTAAAAGATTGGGTTCCTATGACTGTAGATATACTCAGTTACATGTGTAACTTGAATAATGATGACAGTTGTCAAGAATTTTACGAGGATCGTTCAGTAAGTAATACAACACACAATTTCTCAGCCTGTTTCAGTTGGGGAAAAAAAAACCAACGGAGTTTGCTGTGGACATCGTGAAAAATTCCCGCTTAGCTCCTATAGTTTCGTGGGGTTCCGATAGATGTGACGCTATACGTAGTCTTCAAAATGCCGCCTGTGACGGAGATGCGTGGCGAGCACTGAGTTTCTTTTAGCGGAAAACCAGAGTATCGCAGATATTCATAGGCGCTTGCAAAATCTCTACGGATAGATGGCAATGAACAAATGGGCGATGAGTCGTTGGGCGAGGAGTCTGCCACCATTGCAACAAAGTCGTGCAAACCTGTCCCATCTCCCGCGTGCCGGCCGGCCGCACACTGCCGTGACGCCTGCAACGTGGGAACGTATGGACGCACTCATTCGAAGTTATTGACGGATCAAAATCAAACACCTCGCTGCTAATCTGGACGTCTCTGTTGATAGTGGTTACACACTCGTCCACTAGTTGGGATACGCGAAGGTGTGTGCCCTTCGGGTATGGAAGACCATAAAGAGCAACGAAGGATGCACTCAGCGGGAAAGCGGGAAGCACTACGTGGTTGGTGGGACCCTCCCAGTAAAGTGGCGTAAGGTTGTCGCAGTGAACCGTGATTATGTTGAAAAATAGGGTTTTGTAGCCTAAGAGTGGAGAATAATAAGGTGTGTTGGAATCCTCAATAAAATCATCCTGCTTTCGGGAAAAAAAATGTGTTGATTAGTTATAGAATGCCCCTCGTAATTTGATACACTGCTGTGCCCAGCAAGCCGTCTAGACGATGAATAATTACACTGGGAAGGCCCATTCAATCTCAGAAGATAGATTTGAAGAATGGAAAACCCTCATTAATACCGTATCTACATCTACGTGATTACTCTGCTATTCACAATAAAGTGCCTGGCAGAGGGTTCAGTGAACAACCTTCAAGTTGTCTCTCTACCGTTCCACTCTCTAACGGCGCGCGGGAAAAACGAGCACTTAAATTTTTATGTGCGAGCCCTGATTTCTCTTATTTTATCGTGATCACCAATTTTCCCTATGTAGGTGAGTGCCAACCGAATGTTTTCGCAATCGGAGGAAAAAACTGGTGACTGAAATTTCATGAGAAGAGCCCACGCCTTTGTTTTAATGATTGCCACTTCAATTCATGTATCATGTCTGTGGCACTATCTTCCCTACTTCGCGATAATACAAAACGAGCTGCCCTTCTTTTACTTTTTCGATGTCATCCGTCAGTTCCATCTGATGCGGATCCCACACCGCACAGCAATACTACAGAATAGGGTGGACAAGCGTGGTGTAAGCAGTCTCTTTAGTAGACCTGTTGCACCTTGTAAGTGTTCTGACAATGAATCGCAGTCATTGGTTGGCTCTAATGGGATCGTTCCAATTTAGGGTATTTGTAATTGTAATCCCTAAGTACTTAGCTGAATTTACAGCCTTCAGATTTGTAAGACTTATCGCGTAATCGAAATTTAGCTGATTTCTTTTAGTACTCATGTGAATAACTTCACACTTTTCTTTATTCAGGGTCAATTGCCACTTTCCGCACTATACAGATATCTTATCTAAATCATTTAGCAATTCGTTTTGGTCATCTGATGACTTTACAAGACGGTAAATGACAATATCAGCTGCAAAACAATCTAAGAGGGCTACTCAGATTGTCTCCCATGTCGTTAATATAGATCAGGAACAATAGAGATCCTGTAACACTTTCTTGGGGAACGCCGGATATTATTTCTGTTTTATTCGATGGCTTTCCGTCTATTACTACGAACTGTGACCTTTGTGACAAGAAATCACGAATCCAGTCGCACAACTGATGCGATATTCCATAGGCACGCAGTTTGGTTAGAAGACGCTTGTCAGGAACTTGTCTAAGGCTTTCTGGAAATCTAAAAATATGGAATTAATTTGACATCGCCTGCTTATAGCACTCATTACTTCATGAGTATAAAGAGCTAGTTGTGTTCCGCAAGAACGATATTTTCTGAATCCGTGCTCACCAAGTGTCAATAAATCGTTTTCTTCAAGGTACTTCATAATGTTCGAATACAGTAAATGTTCTAAAACCCTACTGTAAATCGACGTTAGTGATACGGACTTTTAATTCAATGGATTACTTCTGCTTACCTTTTTGGGTATTGGTGTGACTTCAGCAATTTTCCAATATTTAGGTACGGATCTTTCTGTGAGCGAGCGGTTGTATATAATTGCTAAATATTGAGCTATTGTATCAGCAAACTCTGAGAGGAACCTGACTGGTATACAATCTGGACCGGAAGTCTTGCTTTTATTAAGTGATTTAAGCTGCTTTGGGACACCGAGGATATCTATTTCAATGCTTCTCATCTTGACAGTGGTTCCGAATGGGAATTCAGGCCGGCGGTTCTATGCGCTAGTCTGGAACCGCGCGACCGCTACGTCGCAGGTTCGAATTCTGCCTCGGACATGGATGTGTGTGTTATGTCCTTAGGTTAGTTAGGTTTAAGTAGTTCTAAGTTCTAGGGGACTGATGACCTCAGAAGTTAAGTCCCATATTGCTCAGAGTCATTTGAACCATTTTTTGGGAATTCAGGAATATTTACTTCGTCTTCTTTGGTTTAGATTAAGTAAAGGCTTTCGACAATGTTAATGTGAATAAGTCTTCGAAATTCTTAAGATAGCAGGGATGAAATACCAGGACTGAAAGGTTATCTAAAACTTGTACGGAAAGCAGGCTGCAGGTCTAAAAGCCGAAGGGAATGAAAGAGAAGCGGTGATCGAGAAGGGAGTGACATGACTGTAGTCTATCCCCGATGTTATTCAACCTGTACATTGAGCAAGCAGTAAAGAAAACAGAAGTATTTGGAAAAAGAATTAAAGATCAGGAATACCAAATAAAAAATTTTTAGGCTGGCTGATGAGATTGTAATTCTGGCAGAGATGGCAACAGAAGTTAAACATAGGTAAGGGAATGTAGGAGAGTTAAATCAATTTATGCTGGGCAAATTAGATTAGGAAATTAGACGTTGATAGTTGTAGAGGAGTTTATTTTATTTCTAACTAAGGATGGCAGAAGTAAGAAGGAAATAAAATGTCGATTGGCAATAAGAAGCAAAGCTTTTCTGACACGGGTATTTTCGACTAACGAAGAGGCACTGAACGAAGTTGGGGAGAAAAGAACTTTATGATGCAACCTGACTAAAAAAGGGACGAATTAAAAGGACACATGCTTAGCCATAAAGGTCTCGTCGATTTGGTATTGGACGGAAGAGTAAGGGGTGAGAGTGGGGGAGGGAGACCAAGATTCGACTGTAGTAAAAAGATTCAGACGTATGTTTGTTACAGTAGTTACGCAGAGATGAAGAGGCACGCACAGGATGGAGAACTGAATCAAACCAGTGACGGTGACGATGACGACTACAAGTATCTCTCACTACATACCGCAAGGTGGCTTGAGAAGTACACACTGATCAGCCAGATCATTATGACCGCAGACCTACTATCGATATAAACGCATCCAGGGGATAGCAGCGTCACCTGGCGAGGAATGACTACAAGTCAGACACACGCACGGTGCATGTAGTATCAGTGAGTGTGCTGTTTGACCGAGGGCAGACTGTGATGGCCCGGAGGCTGGGTACGAGCATTTCGGAAACTGCACGACTTGTCGGATGTTCGAGGGGTGCTGTGGGGAGTGTCTTCAACACGTGGCGAAACCAATGCGAAACCACCGTTGGGTAGGACGGCCACCCCTCATTACAGATGTCGGATGTCGTAGGCCGGGCAGACCGATAAAACAGGAGAGGCAGCGAACTGTGACAGAACTAACATCAGGCTTTAATGCCGGACAGAGTACAGGCGTATCTGAGCGCATTGCACCGAGGACTCTTAACGATGGACCTCCGCAGCCAACGTCCCATGCATGTGGCGATGTTATCACCACGACATTGCCAACTACAACTGAAATGGGGACTGACCATCGGCACTGGACGTTAGCGCAGTGGCAGAGCATTGCATGGTCTGATGAATCCCTGAAACAACTTCATCATGTCGGCGGGAGGGCGCGAATCCGTCGTCTTCCAGCGAAAGAGCTCCTTGACATCTATACTGCGGGACGAAGACAATCTGGTGGTGGCTCCATTATGCTCCAGGGAACATTCACGTGTACATCCATGGGTCCAGTGCAGCTCGTACAAGGCACCATGACGGCCAAGGAGTATCGTACACTCGTTGCAAACCATGTACACCCATTCACGACTATGCCTCCTGACGGTTGGTTGGTTGGTTGGCTGATTCGGGGGGAGGCGACCAAACAGCGAAGTCATCGGTCCCATCGGGTAAGGGAAGGATGGGGAAGAAAATCTGCCGTGCCCTTTCAAAGAAACCATCCCGCCATTTACCTGAAGCGATTTAGAGAAATCACGGGAAACCGATATCAGGATGGCTGGACACAGGTTTGAACCGTCGTCCTCCCGAATGCGAGTCGAGCGTGGTAACCGCTCCGCCACCTCGCTCTGTTTTCCCGAGGGCAGTGATATATTTTCAGCAAGATAATCTGCTACGTCACGAGGTCAGGAGTGTGATGGAGTGGTTCGAGGAACACAATGGTGAGTTGTAATTGGTGTGCTGTATTCCCAGCTCGCCAGGTCTGAACCCGATCGAATTATTCTGGGATGTGTTTGAAGGTGGCGTCAGAGCTCATCGCCACCCCCCCTCCTCCCCGGAATTTACGGGAATTAGTGACATGTGTGCGCAGATGTGGTGTCAACTCCCTCTAGAGACCTACCAAGGCCTCATTGCTTTCCTGTCACGTCGTGTCGCAAGGTCTCATTGCTTCGCTGCCACGGCGTGTCGCCGCTTTTATCCGTGGCAGGTAGGAGGTCATAATGTTGTGGCTGCTCGGTGTATATCTAGATATTTAAAGCAGTGAACTGTCAATAGCTCACATTAATGGGAGTTTTTTTTAGATGTGAACGTTTTTCAGATTTAGCCGATACACGGCACTTCGTGGTGTGGTTGACCTGAATGTCTCCCGTTCGACACTCCGAGAGTTACGATAGTACTCTTTGACACACTAACTGTTTTAAGTGTTACGCGGGTCATGTGTAAGCAAAGAGAACAAAGAAAATGGGTTACCTGCACACGAACGTTTGGGCCGGGACTGAGACAGGCAGTGCCCGGACATAATCAGGCTCCCAGCGAAATAATGGGCTGCTGAATCGGTAGCTGCCGTTTTACGGCGAACGACATGGTTGTTAGTCTGCATGGGTAGCAGCACGATTTACGTGACCGCCAATTTGGCGCGCAGTTACCATTCCCCTGTAACAAAGTAAGCTCGGAAGTCGCCGAAACCTTTAATATAGTAACTACAGTTGCAGAATGATGTTATGTTCTTAACAAGATCGTTCCTGAGTATTAACACAAGCGTAAGTCATTCCCATTTTCAAGAAGGGTCCTAGAACAGATGCACGTAATTATGAACCTATATTGTTGATATCAGTATTTTGTAGAATTATGGAAAATGTTTTATGTTTGCGTATTATGACGCTTTTGAAGAACGAAATCTCATCTATGAAAAAAACACGGATTCCACAAACAGATGTCAAGCGAAAATCAGCTCGTTCTGGTCATCCATGAGTTACAAAGAGCCGTAGATATAATCATTTAGGCTGATTACGTCATCCATAGCTTCAGGAAGGCATTTGATACAGTTCCACGCCGTCGTTTAAAGCAAAAAATACGAGCTTACCAAGTATCGGACCAGATTCGTGACGAATCAAAACCTCCTTGGAGATACAACTTACGACGTCGCTCATAACGGAACAAAATCGATGGATTTAAAGGTAATTTCAGGAGCACCGCAAGAAAGTGCGATAGGATTATCGCTGTTTACAATATGTATAAATAATCTAGTGGATAACGTCGGAAGCTCAATGAGGCCGTTTTCAGATGATGAGGTTGTCTATAAGAAGTTAGCAACGTCAGAAGACTGTAGCAAACTGTAGGGAGACTTCCAGAGGATTGATGAATGGTGCAGTGACTGGCAGTAGGCCATGAACGTAAATACGAGGCCGTGCTTAAAAGTAATGTCTCCGAATTTTTTTATTCTGTTCACAATATCGGTTGAGGTTTTACTGGTCATGCATAATACTCCGTCGACTTTCCCGCTTCGCCGATACAAGTTGAAAACCTCTGCTGCTAGAAGGGTCACAGTTGTAGCGTGTTACATGGCGGTGTGTAACTTAACTACGGTACAGCCCCTGTAATCCGTCACTTTTTGTGACAGGGGTATGGATCGGAACACGAAAAGATATTGGGGTATCGGAAAGTACAGAAAAATACGGATTTACGTTAAAATAAACAATCTCTGAACTCCTAAATACTGTACGTATGTGTATTCCTTTCTACAGTAAAAACGTTGCAATAAACCGCACGAAAGCTGTTATTATTACATATTTGAAAAGAGAAATACTGTACAGTATATACCGTATGTACTGCACAGTACGTTATTTACAGTAATGAAAGCTTAAAGGTAGACTATACAGGGTGTTACAAAAAGGTACGGCCAAACTTTCAGGAAACATTCCTCACACACGAAGAAAGAAAATATATTATGGTTCAAATGGCTCTGAGCACTATGGGACTTAACATCTGAGGTCATCAGTTCCCTAGAACTTAGAACTAACTAACCTAAGGACATCACACACATCCATGCCCGAGGCAGGATTCGAACCTGCGACCGTAGCGGTCACGCGGTTCCAGACTGAAGCCCCTAGAACCGCACGGCCACGCCGGCCGGCTAAAATATGTTATGTGGACATGTATCCGGAAACGCTTACATTCCATGTTAGAACTCATTTTATTACTTCTCTTCAAATCACATTAATCATGGAATGGAAACACACAACAACAGAACGTACCAGCGTGACTTCAAACACTTTGTTACAGGAAATGTTCAAAATGTCCTCCGTTAGCGAGGATACATGCATCCACCCTCCGTCGCATGGAATCCCTGATGCACTGATGCACTGATGCAGCTCTGGAGAATGGCGTGTTGTATCACAGCCGTCCACAATACGAGCACGAAGAGTCTCTACATTTGGTACCGGGGTTGCGTAGACAAGAGCTTTCAAATGCCCCCATAAATGAAAGTCAAGAGGGTTGAGGTCAGGAGAGCCTGGAGGCCATTGAATTGGTCCGCCTCTACCAATCCATCGGTCACCTAATCTGTTGTTGAGAAGCGTACGAACACTTCGAATGAAATGTGCAGGAGCTCCATCGTGCATGAACCACATGTTGTGTCTTACTTGTAAAGGCACATGTTATAGCAGCACAGGTAGAGTATCCCGTATGAAATCATGATAACGTGCTCCATTGAGCGTAGGTGGAAGAAACTAAAATGAGCTCTAACATGGAAATTAAGCGTTTCCGGACACATGTCCACATAACATCTTTTATTTATTTGCGTGTGAGGAATGTTTCCTGAAAGTTTGGCCGTACTTTTTTGTAACGCCCTGTATACTAGTAAAAAATTACTTAGGAAGAAAGTCAGTTACAGATTTTTGTGCAGCAGATGAAATTCTAGACTAAGCAGCAGTGATACACAAAATGTCCGTAAGTGTTGCGTTTGAATTCTGCTTGATATACTGAATAGCAGTATCAAAAGCGTTGTTGGCGTCGGTTTGTGAAATCGGGGTAGGGGGTTCGTCAACATCACCGTCCGAGTCCTGGTTCACAGTTTCTTCACCATTTTTTTCCAAAAAAGGGCAATAATCTGGTTGTCATTGAGCTCTTCACTTGTCTCGCAGTCTTTGTCACATCAGGTAATCCTCTATTCAACTTCAATGGCAGGGACATTCGGTTGTACAGCTTGTAGAACTTTAAAGATCTCCTACGTGTCGTCGTTTTGCTTGCCTTCGATCTGATCACTGTCGCCCATAATTTCAGGCCAAAGGTTACGCCAAGATTTTCGTAGCGTGTCAGTTTGTAGTTCCTGCCATCACTGTGCAGCCGCATAAATAGCTTCTTTGACGCTGAGGGATTTCATAGCTTGAAGTATGTTACAACCATCTTGGGACGTTTCTAAAATTGAGCTGATGTACTTACTGCGATACCGCCTCTTTAACAATTCGATCACTCCCTGATCCATTCGTTGGGTAAGTGATGTGACATTTGGTGGAAGGAAGATAGCTTTTATGTCCCCTTTCGCTAAAATCTCTTCAGATGGATGTGATGACGCGTTATCGAGCATCATTAGAGCACGGACAAGGAGCTCTTTTTTTGTTTCAAGTCTTTTTCAACACATGGAAAGATCTCTTTGAAAAACCAAGATTTGAGAAGACTGCAGCCCATCTAAGCAGATTTTTGATTGTGGTAATAAATCTGAAAGGAAGATAAGTTAGTAATGTTTTTGAATATCCTAGGCTTAAACCTTTGCAGTAACGAACAAGAGATTTAAGCAGAAACGTACAGTAAATAACATCTTTGACAGTACAATGTAGAAAGTAAAACGTTGAACAGTAAATAAATATAAAGGAAGTAAAAATGAAAAGAATTTATCAAAAAACTGTAACAGGAAGCCCACATAACAGTTCCTGTTAATAAACAAAACCAATATAATAAAATAAAATTAGTACGAGACGAGGAAACTTCAGGAGGTATAAAGAATTCTTAATGTAACTACAGAATATAACGAACTCGAGCAAACTACATAAAATAAACAGAAATGAATAAATGCAGGAAAATGGAGAGGTGTGAGGGAATATACAGTAAATGCCATCTTTGAGAGTGTGGTGGCACTGCATTTAAAAAAATAAAAAGGTGAACAATATACAAAGATAAAAGAAACGAACACGAAAACATTAACACTATACTTAAGACTGTAACAGTTCGCATTAAATAAATGTACCAAGTAAAACAAAGACAGTACTTGATGAGACAACAGTGGTTTGTACTGTATGATAATGGTTGCATGTTGATGTCTCTTACATCAAATTCGCCTAATCTGAAATCCATGGATCATAACTGGGACACTACTGGGCACCAACTCCGTGCCAGAATCCACAGGCCTGTAATTTACGGGGAGCGCAATATTAGTGCGTAGTCATCTGGTCCCTCAAACCTCCGGAAATCTACGGAGGATACCAAGCGGAATCGCTGCTGTACTGCGTTTCAAAGGTGGACGAACACGCTATTAAGCAAGTGGTCGTAATGTTTTAGCTCATCACTGTATTAAAGTAGTCTCACATTTAGGAATGATACATTGCTCCTTGTGATACAGTCTCTCTGCTTTGCGTTACCTACGGTACGGGGAGAAGAGTAGCGGTCCCCGCTAAGGCGCGCGAGCGGCGAACAGGCACGGCTGGGCTTATCAGGCCGCCGGAGCCAGACAATGCCGCCACACGGCCACTTGTTGGCTGTTTCTCACCCGCGTTCTATTTATCGGCACGCGATACGTTCGGAAAACGCCGCCCGCCGCCGGCAGCGGATGCCATCGACTCGTGCTACCTGGCGCGCTTTCAATGCCTCCGCTGACATCCATTCCACTCGTTAATCGCCTTTCTTTAAAGTTCCTTTTGGTAGCTGGCTGGCAGTGCGTGGCGTGAATGCAGAAAATACACCAATGTTTGCGAAAATTGCTGCCTCTAGAAAGAATAGTCTGTAAAGTTCCTAATTATGAGGAGTCGTGAAAGAAAAAGGAAAATTACGATTTCACGTTAAATCGACTAAGAGGTCGTAAGAGACGCTGCACAAAGTCTACTTTGGAAAGAATGTGGAATAAAATCGGCAGTGTCGCTTGCTAAAGGACCACCCCGCAATTTGCTTCCAGTGATTTGGAGAAATTTTTATCTGTTTATTTTTGTTAAAATGACTCCACCGTCTTGCGTTTTTAAGGCGAGTCGTCATATTCTGTGCGTTTTGTATTTTCTTTCAGTATGTGAATATATAATACGAAACAACTACAGCTATATTAACAGATTGCTGTAGAAATGAAATATAGCAAAAAGTGTGAAACAGAAGGGTGGGAAAAACCCACTAACACACGACCGAATGTCCCTAGTCTGTTGCACTGAAAGTCAGCCATCTTTGAATTGTTCATGATTCTTCATTGTGGAGTTCTGTGTGTCTGTACTTGTAGCTACACTGAACTACCGCCAAATGATTATCTGTTGCTTGCCAGAACTCGAGACTTCGCCCTAAAATTTGGTGTTGCGTGTCTAAAAATTTTGATAATGTACTATTCGCTTAACAGATATCTTTAAATGTATCATTTCGTTCTGGAATTCAAATACAGTAGCCTTAAAACACACTTCAGGATATTCTGCGCAAGACAATAATAATTAAAAATCAGTGAAGCCTACAGACCAATGAAACAGAGTTATATGACTGTGTTCTCGAACTGAACACATTACAGTAGTAATTAGTCTACACGTCATCGGTTCCCATTCTGACTGACCACCACCACCACCACCACCACAACCACCAACACCACTACCAAACTCAGAATTCCTGGTGAGAATCCTTCCTCATTGTTTCATTGTTGTGCTTCTTCTCAAGGTAGTTCAGCTGCTACAGTTCGTATACGCATACATTCTGAACCTCTCCAGCCTTCGTTTACCAGGTATAATGCACCATACTGTGACAACAATATCCTGTGTTACTTCTCATAGAACTGATAATACAGTGCTTTTAATATTCTACTGGCAGCAGAGTTAAGTAACTTGCATCTGTCGGTATTCTGACCAGTCCTTTCCAGGTTCAAGTCATCCAGTTCATTTCCCATTCCAGTTGTTTTAAATTACGATGAAACACCGTATGTTCAGGCTTGCCGTTCAACACTGTGCAGAGGTGCACGATAATTTGGAATACTGAAGTGGACCATTTCTTTCGTCGAGCTATTCAGGTGCGATCATAGTCTGTCTTTTAAGGCAAAAGGCTAATATCAGTGATCCTGTCGTTCCAGGCACGCAACCACTCATCTGTTTTCCAGGCCCAGGGTTGGATTTTGTTAATTATGTTTACCACCGTAATCATTTGCAGCAGGGCGCGACACAGGTGGGCCGAGAAAGTATAAACACCCTTTGCAGCTTCTGATCACGTTCAAATTTCGTCGAACGGTTTTGCACGGCCCCTAGTGGTTCCACCCTGTATACCACAGCGAAAATTGCAATCACACCACACTTCAAATGGATGCGATAGAGTTTAATGTGATTGTAGGCCTGCGATGTCGTTAGACAAGGGCTGAATCGTCTGGGGAGTGTCAGCAATGTCAAACGTTGTCAAGATACTCGTCTTGTTGCTCATCGCACTGCGAACTGTCGTCTTCGACAGCGAAATGTGTGGAAATCAACGCCCAAAGAGAAGGGGTTTTTGACTGACGTCTTTTCTTGTACGAGGAACGCTCGGTAAGTAATGCAACACATTTTTTTCTGAAAGCAGGTTAGTTTCATTCAGGATTCCAAAACACCGTATTATTACCCATTCGTTTGGTGCAGAACCCTATTTTTCTACATAATCTCCGTTCAGTACGACAGCCTAATGTTACCTTAATGGGAGGTCTGTATGCCCGCATGGCACCGATCTACTGGTCGACATCGGAGTCAACGTCTTAGTGCATCAATAATCTTGTAATCATCCACGTACTGCTTCCCGCGGGGTTCATCCTTCGTTGGGCAAACAGATGTGAGTCCGAAGGTGCGAGATCCTGGCCGTAGGATGAATGAGGAAGAACAGCCCAATGAAGTTTTGTGAGCTACTCTCGAGTGCGCAGCCTTGTTCGAGGGCTTGCATTGTCATGGAGAAGGAGAAGTTCGTTTGAATTTTTGTGGCAGCGAACGCACTGAAGTCGTCTCTTCTCGTTCCTACAATACACTTCAGAGATGATCGTTGCTCCATGAGGGAAGACATCAATCAGAATAACCCCTTGAAAGTCCCACAAGGCCGTCGTCCTGAGATGACCGGCTTTGAACTTTTTCTTCTGAACAGCGGAGGCGTGGCGCCACCCCTTGGATTGCCGTTTTGTTTCCGGTTCGAAGTGATGAACTCAAGTTTCATTGCCTGTGACGATGATCGACAAAAAATTGTCACGATAAGCCCTCTGGTTTACTGCCAAAAGAAACTCCATGACAGCTCTCTGTTTGGAACGCACCTCCGGTACGGAGGCCATTTTGAAGGCTGCGTATATTGCAGTCATATATCGGAGCTTCAGGAAACTATACGGGCTGAAACTGGAATATTGCGCAATGTACCACACCAAATTCTGCATTTTTTTCAACAGAAACTTGCCGATAAAAAAATGTGTTGCACTAATTACTGAAGGCCCCTTGCATATGTGGTACTAATTTGGAACCGTGAGTGAAACGCAGTAATCATCATCCCCGCAGTTTGATACTTATTATGAGTGGCTTCAGCTGATTGTGGCACACCTGAGGAAACTTGTGGACTCTGGTACTCTCCGGACGGAGGCCATTATCAAGGACAGAGGCGGTGTTACAGGGTATTACAGTGATGTTCCCGAGTGTGACTAATTTTACGTCCGGTGGGCTTAAAAATCCATGACATGATTCTCGCTGGTCGTAGAGCGAAATTGTTAGAAGTGGAATGGTGCCGGCGGCAACGGCAGGCATAATAAATGTCGGTGCGATGGGAGCCGCTATTGCTGACGGAGGACAATAAGCGGCTGAATTTTCATATTCAAAGTTATATTAGAGAAGTTCAAATGTGAGACGAAAGACGTTTTGCATCGCTTTGTTACCGTCGAGCAGACATGAATTTATCATCGTATCCTGGAAACCTAACAACAATGAAAGCAATGGGCTATTCCCATGAACAAGGAAGGCGAAAATGGTCCCGTGAGCAGCAGAAGTTGACTTTCTTTTGGATGCGAAGGGAATCATACGCACACTTCTAAGGAACAGGAAAAGCGTTCACTGGACTATACTACAGTGACATTTTGAACGGCTTCGTCAGGAAATACAAGAAAACACGGCACCGTTTGTCGCTGAAGGTTACTGCACAGCAACAGGGCATCAGTACTTGCATTTAGGTTTGTTACCGCCAAAGCGGATGGAAAGCTGCCACACACAATGGTATTCACACAAACTGGCCCCGTGAGATTTTTTTCCCTTACTCCCTAACGTGAAGAAATAGCTTGAAGGTAAAAAAAAATCTGCTCGAAAGAAATCATCATCTAGACAGAGACAATGTTGTTTTTGCGGTATAACCCTTCATTTCACCCTTTTAGGTGACGCAGTTTGACGACTTGTTTTGTAATAAACAGTTCTCTAACATACATTTGCTAGTGTCCTCAAGTACTGTTAATAATAGTATTTCTTTCCGTTAAAAAGTACATCGGCTCCTATTTCTTTATAAGGACTTGTTTCGATATAATGAACCATTAGCAAAGATGTATGCGTTTCCATGTAACTTTGGGAAGCCTATATAGGATTATTCTGAAGTAGGTCTGGGTTTTCAGAAGACGAAAACTACGTGGCATACAGAAAAGCGACACTTATAAGTGGACAGAGCTTCTCTCCAAGTTTCAATTCGTAATAAGCTCCGTGGTGTAGTTGCACTAGGGGCGGCGTGTCAGAACACAGACAAATCATCCGCTTCGTACTGTCGCATGAAATTAGTTCGCGCCTGCAGATACGTAACCCGATTAACAAAAGTTCAAAGCAGGCTGCTGTCACACCTTCCTGAGCAGTCCGTATCGGCGACTTCAGTGAATTTTGCACACGTATTGACATTTGACGGGTCACAAATGGTGCCCACATCTGGCATCCATAATGTGAGTTAAAAACTCAAGAGATGCTCTATTCACTAATACGTGACTATTTACTGTGTCTCTCGTAACTTTCAGACGGTCATCTTATGCAACCCAGAACGTACTTCCGAATAACGCTGTATACCTTGGCAGCACGTGAGATGACCAAACCCAGCGTTCCGGCTGAACACTGAAGACATGGCTTCATAAAAAAGTACCAATTACTCACTCGCTCTCTCTCTCTCTCTCTCTCTCTCTCTCTCTCTCACACACACACACACACACACACACACACACACACACACAAAGATTAATTGATAAGCGGCGCTTACAAAAAAACAAAAACAACACTCACGCTAAAAAGTAATTTTTGAAATAAAGTATAGTTTATATTCCGTAGCTAGCCTGTAGGAAGTATTTTTACTTATACTATACTACTGTTCCAACTCTGCCTGAGATTAGCCTGAATCTGATTCTTCGCTGACTGCTTGGTTCCTTTCCATTTTGTCGTTGCTTGGTTTGTTCAGTGTGTGTTTTCCCTTGGCATCAACATGCCTATGTCGTGTTCCTGCTCCATTCATCAACTTCCAGTTATAGCAAAGTTAAGTTAGTTTTGCAGCTATCTTTGATGTCAGTCTGTTGCCTTTTTTTACTGTGGATCCTTCCACAAGTGCTGAGGCAACGTTCTGCAGCAGCAGATGGAACTGATGCAGCCAGAATTTTTACGGTAACTTCTGCCATTTGACAAGTTCCGCTTAAACTTCGATACCACAATAAATTATTTACACGACGACTTTTATCTTCCTGAGGATGATGACGACGATTGGTTTATAGGGTGCTCAACTGTTTCCTAAGGGTGAGGTCCCTCTCCTTCCCTCACAAAGTATCTGGACCAAATTTCTTGTTTGTCGCTATAATCAGCCAATTTATCTCTAACTTGAATAATAACATTTAGTCCACTGTTCTTTGCTGTGCCACAAACAAAACTTATTACATCAAGCATCTCTACAGGCGAAAGGTTACTACCTTGTACTGCTCGATCAAGAAGATTAGCTGCAAGGTGGGCATCGATTCTTTGTTATTAAATCCTTTTTATGTTAGTGTTTTCATTTTATCTTCACAGATACAGTCATACGAAAGTAGATAAAGAAAGGAGCAGAATAGGAAACTACAGTCTGTCTCGAATGTTGATACATCTGAAAATTAACCATTCTTTTTTTGTTTTTTTTTTCACTGAAAACAGTTTAACGTTCAAGAAAAAAATCATCATCAAGAAACACATGCCACCTGTTTATTACATTCAGTAATAATGTTGTTATCACTAACCATTCTTGAACAGTACAGAGAAATTTGTCACGGATTATGAAGTGTGTTACATCACAAAGCAATGACCTAAGGACAATGTTCTTTCATACCGGCTTTTCACTACACAGTTGTGTGTGTGTGTGTGTGAGAGAGAGAGAGAGAGTGTATGAGTGCGACAGGGCGTTAGTGAAGAGTAGAACGGAAACATGATAGGCAGCTGTCAGCAACACGCTCCCTTCCTTGGTATAGCAAGTTGGAATGCTAGCAAAAAAGAAAGACCTTCTCTCATCGTTCCTTTTGTTCGTAGTAATACAGTAAATGAATGATATACGTAGGATAAAGTGTAAACATTATCAGGAGTATCATCCCATACCTTATTTTAACTGCTAAATTATACATTATAGCCCTAAAAACTATAAAAAGGATTTTTTTAATAAATGTCCAGATTTTGGGCATTTAAAACTGCTTTGGGAAAATACCCATTTATAAATGTCCTGCCCGCTTGGCATTTTCAAGGCCCACATTACTAGACTGGAGGCACTTTGCCTACAGGCCGTTGTAATTTGCCGTAACTGCCCTACCAACCATTTAAGATTTCGTCTGATTGTTATTTATAAATGTCAAAATTTTTCATGGTGACCTTTTCAGATTTCAGATAGGCATGCGGTTCAACTGACGGGGCAACTGTTATTGAAATCATGAAAAATTTTAGCTTAAAGAACAAAACAAGCATTACTAACCGATAGGTTCTTACAGACACCTCCATCGATGTGAAATATATAGCAGATATTTCAGATTCTTCTGAAATCACGAGGGGAATTGGGAAAGGAGATGGGATCGCGCCTCTACTGTGGTTTCGAGAAAGTCATTTACGAATAACGAAAAAGAATGAGTAATATCTTATATGCAGGGTGGTCAGAAACAGCCAGAAAAGCTTGTAAGGGTATTTCAGAGTAGTTTGTGTAGAGAAATACGAGGCCTGTCTGAAAAGTATCCGACCTTTGGCCAGAAAAATTATTTCTAATACCTGACGGGGTTGGGACCCTAATCCCCTTCAAAGTAGGTCCCCTTTGCTTGCACACACTGCCGGAAACACCTCTGGTTGTCTTCTTTTGGAATGGTGTTCAGCTCCGTCGTCGTGTTCCGCATTATCTCTTCTCTACTCTCAAAACGGGATCTTTTCAGTGGCATCTTCAATTTCGGGAACAACCAGAAGTCGCAAGGAGCCATGTCTGGAGAGTAGGGAGGTTAGCGAACGGCTGTAATTCCATGTTTGGCCAAGAAATTTTGGATCAAGTGGGATGAAAGGGCTGCGGCGTTGTCGTGATGCAGTTGCCAGTTTTTCGCTGCCCCATGTCTGGTCTTTTGCGCCGAACTGCGTCATGAGTCACCGGAGAACATCTTGATAATACTCCTTTGTCACTGTTTGTTCTTCCGGTGCGTATTCGTGATGTACAGTTCCACGGACATCAAAGAAGACAGTCAGCATCACCTTGATTTTGTTTCGCATCTGCCGCACTTTCTTCGGCCTTGGAGACTCCGATTGCTTCCATTGCGACGACTGTCTTTTTGTTTCTGGGTCGTACCCGTACACCTATGACTCATCTCCTGTTACTAAGGTGTTCAGAAACCCAGGATCAGTGTTGGTGGTGTCCAGAAGGTCCTGTGCAACGTCGAAACTGAGATCTTTTTGTTCTGGCGACAACAACTTGGGCATGTATTTCGCAGTCACTCGGTGCATGTTCAAATCATCCAACCTCTTGGGCAATCTCCTGCACGGTCGAACGACGATCTGCCATCACCAAATTCAGCACCCTCTCAACAACAGCTGCACTCCCAGCAGTTCGGGGCCTGCCAGCACGCTGCCCACTCTCCGCTGACTTGCGGCCGTTTTTGAATCGGTTGAACCACTCCTTAATTTGTGTTACACCCATCGCATCTTCTCCAAACACCTGCTGAATCTTACGAATTGTTTCGCTTTGAGAATGACTAACCTTTTGACAAAATTTGATGCAGTATCTTTGTTCAACACGTTCAGTCACCTGGAGAGAATCGGTAATGCGACGAACACGTTATATAGCACCTCACTCAGCGACCGACAGGCAGCGACTGACGCGCTGGAAGGCAGGGACAAAATTCACGCATGCGCATAAAGGTTTCTTCCTTTACTGTGTACAGCGGCGCCGCGCTATCGTCTCTATTTTGCGCGGAAAATCAAAAATCGGATACTTTTTAGACAGACCTCGTAAATGCTAAGAAAAAAGATTGGAACGTTGCACCGTTTCACAGTTAATTAGCATTGAAGTTAGCCAATCAGGCCGTTGCGCGCGCAAATTCAGGCGGGCGGCCAAATACAATTAGTGTCAGTTGTTCTCATAGCGTAGATGATGGCGCACGGCCCTGTTCAGCCTTTGGGTCGGGTTCGATCCTTAATTCTGTCCCATGACCAATTTTTGTACGCGCTCTTTTTCAGATTTAGGAAACCCAACGAAGTACACGTTTGGCGACACCGTCTCTGGCGGGTAGCTCGAATCTGCGCGCGCAGCGGCTTCATTGGCTAACTTTAATGCTAATTACCCAAATTTTTTTCTTAACAATTATTCCTCAGCACAACCTACCATAAAATACTCTTACAAGATTTTGAGACTATTTCTGAATAATCTTTATAAAAATTAACTCTTCGGTTGACAGCCTAGCCTTTCCATATTACCTACCAATACTTTCTAATTCGGTGGACAAACTGCAGAACCAATCAATGAAATTAAGACAGAATCAGCAACGGCGGTACACTAAATCTCCTCCCAGAAAACAGAATTTAAAACAAACACCAACTCAGCACCCAGATTTAAAACGGACAGAGAACTTTATATATGAAAGAGAGAGGAAGGATTCAAACAATTCTAAGAAAGAACCCATTGCATCACGGAACAGGGAAATGGAAACGGCGTATCCACTAACCAGAGTGTCTAGAAGAAGACATCGATATCCATTAACGCACTGATACGAGATTTCTGCACAATAATGCGACCGGAGGACCTGCAGGCCTCAGAGTGCGTTTCTACGAATAGTAGAGGTCTGATCTAGAAATTAAAAGTGAGAAAAATATAGATCTTAAGGAAAATTATAGATGTATTGAAAGAAAATGGTGAATTCAAAAAAAAGATGTTGAATTTAGAATACGACACAATCACTAACTCTACACGCATATAGAAAAAAATGACAGATACCATTCATAGGAGAAGGACTGTATTCTACAGCTACTTTGCTTTTAAGATTTCTAAATGATTGAGCAGTCGCATCTCCCGTTGCGTTCCGAACAAGATAACCAAGGAGGCGTCGCTCGCCGAGGTAGGAAAAGACTTGCAAGAAGAGGAGATAACGCAGGAGGATATCTAAAAACTAATTTCGCTCAAGAATGAGATTCAAGAGCACCTTCGTTTTCAAGAAAATCGAAACTACCAACTGGCAAAACGTGGACTATAGTGAAGAAGGAAGAGCATAGGAAACGAATATTGTAATAATTGTCTAGAGTTAAAGTCCTAGCCCAAGGAAAAGGAAAATTAAAGACGAAATAGCGTGGTCCGCAGATGGGCGAAAGGAATTTTTTAGGAGACAAATTTATTTCGTTGAAGTGTATGTTTCCACCGAAAATAAAGTTCTCGATGATTAATATCTGTCCACGGACAAACAATGAATGGTAATCTGTAAATTCATTTTTTTATATTGTTTTAGACAAGAAAAAAAAGGCAACAGAAAACTATCTTACACCGTTCCATACTTCTCTTAGATAACTGAATGCGCTTTAGGAATCAGACATTCAACACTAAAACATTTCAGTGTTTAATTTATGTTATAATACGATATGCGTGTGCTGTGACTTTTTATTAATCCACATTGATGAACCATAATCAATATATTGTTTCATCGTTACTAAGATTAGTGATGAGATACTTACAAACAGAAAAATAATGGTATTACGTTGACCAGCAAGTGAAGACGGCCCCGACAACATTTAGTTCGCTACCTTTTTCCGCCAACACTTCCACCTTCACTCCACGTCCTTTCACCATAGCTACAAAAATAGTAGATGGTTTCTAATCAGTTTGTTTTCGCTCGACCTTTCACGGAACAAGCGTCGCTGGTTATTTCAATATGCACAGTAAATAAGAAATCAGGACTCTGCTGATAACCATACTGTGAAAAACGCCAAATATTATGATAAAGCCACTGTGTATTAAAAGAAATCACAAACGTAAACCAAATAAATTTTCGTTTCCTTCCCAGTTTGCATTTAGTGATGCCTCGGGATCTGTGATGAAAACGTTAAATCATAATTATTGTATCTGATGTATCCATGAAAATTGAACACGTCAGAGACTGATTTTCACCATAGCCAAATATGAATCAGAATATTATGTGAAGAACTAGAAATAAAACATGCAATGTTTTCTTGGACAAGCGTATCGTCAAGACATAATAAGTGCGCATTGCGTGGGAAGATGTTTCAGATGCTTCTGAAATCACGATGGGAATCGGGCAAGAGAGATGGAATCTCGCCTCTACTTTTCAACTGTGGTTTCGAGAAAGTCATTTAGGAAACCAAACTGTGCGCAAAGCCTTTCTATCGGGAATCATAGCCGTATGTATTGGAAATGATAGCAAATCTACTTGTTATGGCGTTGTACGAAGAACACAGCTTTCATAATGCTTTAATTTTGCTTTTATTTAACGCTCTGGAACCGAAACCAAGACACTAGCAAGTAATGGGGAAAAGATCAGCCGTAATCTCATTACAAGGGCTAGATTGGTACCCTCCTGGAACGATTTCTAGAGTCAGACCACGAAAGTCTATGAGGAAAATCCGAACGCAACAAGCAGACTGACAGCGGATGTTTGCTGAGTGTTTATGCACCGGTATTCGTAAGTAACTCTGAGGTTTGAGAAAATGACGGCAAAAAGCACGAGACAAACAGAAACTAGACAAATATCAGTGGATAGAGCAACTCTTCAATTCACTGTAGTTGCCGCCACATATTGCTCGGGAAGGAGTGACTGGATCCCGCTTTGGAAATCTGTTCGAAGGGTTGGTTGCCTGTGTGCAAGCGCGAATTAATTCCAAGAGACGGTACGTCGAAGTGTTCAGACATGCCTGCCCTCGAGTGAAACAACGCCGCGGCGCGTATTACAAACTGAAATTTAGAACGATGCTCTATCCACTGAAATGTGTTCACTTTATGTACGTCTTGTAGTTATCGTGCATTAAACAGGTGGCATGTGTTTCTTCTGAAACGACAGAGGCACTTATGAATAACCCTGCATTACCCGGCAAACCGATCTGAAGACTTGGCCAGGATTGCGGCACAGTCAGGCTTACGCCCGACAAACAGGGAAGGGAGATAGTGTAACAGGGTACACCCAGTACTCTTACAAGTGGAGGATCATCACAAGCCATACATCCATATACGCGACTAAATTAATTGTCCATTTAGGACAAGAACAGAAACAGGCTGTGCAATGTATCTCACCTCTGCTTCTTACGCCGCTTTGCTAGAAGCATCCGTAAAGCAACTTCTCTCAATTTCGTTATCTTCTTCAGATGTGTTTGTCGATTCGTCGTCTGCTGTTAAAGTCGCGGAAGGTAATGACTCAAAGAGTGCCTAAGAATATCTGCGATGCTGTGGTTTTTCGCCAAAAGAAACTCAATAACAGCTCTCTGCTTGAAACGCATCTCCGTTAAAGATACCAGTTTGAAGGCTACATATAGTGCCGCCACCTATCGGAATTTCATGAAACTATAGGGGCTGAAGCGGGTATATCCCACAATATCCAACAACAAATTTTACATTTTGAAACTGAAATTGGCCGAGGAAAAAAAACTGTATTGCATTAATTATTGAATGCCCCTCGTATCTGAAAGAATATTCGCGTTTTTTCTAGACACAGTCCCTCATATCTTCCATGAACTTGTAATGCCTAAACAGTTTTAGTCTTAAATAACAAGCAAAAATGGACCCAAAATTTTATGAAATTTTTGTCAAAATTACATACTGTCTCAGTGGGTTTGCTTCAAAACTACTCATAAAAGCAAGAGAACAAACTCAAAAGTCTCTAATGGGAATCATTTGAAGAAATGCAGCGATGTCGTTGCTAAATCCTGTTGGGAAAATTTAGTGCGGCATTTGGAGGTATACTTTGCACTATTTCCATTGCTCCCAATCGTGTATCTTGCGAGGCGATCACAAGAATAAAAAAGACTGATATTAGGGTTCTAAGGAGGCGCAAGAACATCCAGTTTTACCTCACTGCGCACACGAAAGGAATGAAAAGTATCGTCACTATTTTTGGCTGGAAATATCCATCGCCACGAACTATACAGTCGCATCTAGGGAAAGCGCTTGACTGGTTCCCTGAAAATTTCTGTCTCCTACTCTTCAAGATGACCAAGTTTTTCCCTTTCTGATGACTCCAACGTCGACGGGACGATAAATTTTAACATTTTTTGTCGCTGGCGTAGTAAAAATAAATGAATGGAAATTCTAGCGTCTCATATAGCTATATATATTTTTAAACATTAATAAATGGCAGGTGGGTGAATTGTAGCTGCAGAAACTTGTATCAACTTTATCATCGTACAATAGCAACGATGAGACTGAGGCTAAGGATGTGGGTGAGTAGGTGTGCGTGGGATTCGGATGCCGGTCTCTGGGGTCCACGCTGGCAACAAGAACGGATGAGCTCGTCGGTTTATAACTCTGTTGCTTGTACCATCGATTCCACTGCGGCCGATTAAGATGCTTGCGGCATTCACGCACGGTTCGAGTACCACGCACAATATGAAACGGTTGGAACGAAGGGCACAGTCAAAGTCTGCAACACAGCACTTATCTAGGAAATAGTCCCGCAGAACAATTTGGGACTGCAACATTTGTGTCATTGCGCTTGCAGTCTGTTACGTGGAAAAGGCGAGGATACATTAGAAAATTTGGCTTAGGGTCGACTGTAGCAATGAAAAGGATAACTAAATAACAGATGGTGACAAAAGAAACAAGTGCTAAGGAATTACCAGTTGGGGCGTATTAGTGCGCGATGGATTTTCGATCTCTGTCTATATACTTAGGATGAGAAAAGTTTCATCAAATTTCAACAACTCAGCGGCGGTGAACAAGCAGTCCGCTGCAGTCTTGTGTCCTGGCTTTACTGGAAAATGTGTGTGAAGTTTACACAAAAAATCTGTACCCCACAAGCAACCTTATGGTGAGTGGCGGAAGGTGCTTCTGGTTCTACTTTTTTCTTTTGTTCTCAGTCCTTAGTTCGGTCGGCGGTAATTCTCCCCCCCCCCCCTTTCTCTGTATGTTCAGTTCACAGAGGACGTTGTCAGTTTTAAATTCTGGTTTATCCGCCTGATGTACTGAAATCGTGCAGTCTTCCAAAGTTTCTCCTGTTATTTTCATTCCTTGATAATCCTCCACGACGATCTTCCCTATGTTGTTGAATACTTCTTCATTGCTCATTGTCTTAGCTCATGAAATCTTTAGGATTCTTCTCAAATACCACGCCTCAGAGGCCTGTAGTCTTTTCCGTTGTGGCTCCTTTACTATCCATGTCTCCAAGCCATATAGAGCAACACTCCAAAAATAGTTTTTACGTCCTGTTTCCTGTCGTGTAAATGAAGATTTTTCGATGTTAGTAGCTGCTTCTTCTTGAATGCTGTTACAGCTTGTGCAATTCTGCATGAATCTCATTCTACAGCTTGCAAACAGGCGTTGCCGCATGTTACAACAGCATGATATTCTTCACATTGTCTCTGAAGCCCTGGGCCAAAACGACTCGTAGGGCAGATGGGTAATAATAGCATTGGACTGCCGTGTTTGACCTATTTTCTATGCGTCACACGGGTTATTTCACATTCGGATTCTGTTATGGCCTCAACAGATATTATCGAGTTCTTCACGGTAATGAATACACCGCCACTAATAGCGTCTAGCTTATCCTTAAGGAAAATATTCCAATCTCAGTTTAGGATTCGGGATGTAGCCAGCTCTAGTACTATGTGGGCTTTACTACCTTTAATAAGTTAGGCGAAGTCTGGACCCTTACCAAGGATTGCCCTTCAGTTTCCTAATACATTAACATTTTTCACGTACTGTTCTCTATGGATGAAGTTCTTTTGCGAGATTAACTTGGCTGATATTTCTTCGATTACAACAGGTAAATCAACGCTGACCCTAAGGAGGGGATCCTCTAACCTAAAAAGCCCATGTACACGCCACACTCAATCTGCTACCCTAGTAACAGCTTCCTTTGTGTAATGGGCGAATAACCTATCGAATGGAGCCGTACAATTCTCTACCCGGTAGCCGAGGTCGAGAAATCCGCGTCCTACAGCGCGTCACAGGAACGTCTGAGCCTTTGGTTTAGGCTTTCCACTCTATTCCAAATCAGAGTACCGCGATCCATTCTGGGTGCATGCTTTCACCCCGTATGCAAGGTTAGCTGACCACACCAACCTGGGGTAATTATCCCTGAGGGTAAAAACAGAAGAGTTCAGTTGTGTTTCGGTCACAAAACTAAATAATTTTTAAAAGATCATTACTATTTCCACTATTTTGCAAAACTGTAATACTTTTACGGTTCTTATGTTTTATTCCATTATAAGTAATTAACCTTTACTGTACTGTGACAAAGATCAATGAGCGCGCTGCACGAGTAGTGAATAACATTCTTGGCTCTTGTGTTGAACGTAATGTGTGGCGCGTTTCGTCGCCAGTCAGTCGTACAGCGTTGGGGCATTTGAGGCATAGTAGCGAGCTGCTCAGTTTTTAAAGAAGAAGATGTAAATGTGAATCTCAAAGGAATTATCTGGAATACTGTATTATGAAGATGAAAACTTGTTTGTTAACCTATGTTACAGATTCAACTGATGGAGAAGATTCTTGGAGGAATGTTTTCAAGGTAACCAATGTGTGTGCAAGAATGAAGTGTGTGTTTGTCAGAACTATTAATTGAAGGAACTCTTTGTCACTCACATAATTAATAACATTCACAATTAGTGTTCATTTGATCTCTTTGTTTTCATTATGTCACAAGTAATGCAATTACTCTAAATGTCTGTAATTTCTGCGCTCAGAGAATTTCGTAATTGTTAGGGTCTTCCTATGTTGTAGAGTCTTTTTTGTCAATAATCAGAGTTTAATTTTTCGAGAAAGATTTTCTTTAAAGTAAAATCTAACACCATCACTCTTAGTAAGTTCTGAATGTTTTTGCCGTGTGTACATTTCACCTTATGACAAACGAAGCCATAGATCGTTTCTAACAAGCATAAAAAGCTTTATAGTGACTAGTTTATTTTTCTTTCGCTGCTGCGACTGGTTATTTCTATTTGCTTTCGAGAACATCATTACACTAGACAAAAAACAGCGTGCTGAGTATGAGGTAAGTTACTTTTATTTCAGGTCAGTGGTCACAGCTCGTAGTCAGAATTATCGCGTATTGCGCTAAGGGAGCAGATTCATTTGTAATGAACAGTGTAGGTAATCTCAGTTCTTTTTTCTTCTGAGTAGAGCAGTATTTTATTGTTATGGACATTTCATGTCAGAAATTGCACTTCATGATTCATGACTCGCAACTTTAAAATGTACTACAGTACTGAGTTTCAGTTAAATAGTTTTCGATGAGTACACAATTAGTTACTTTTGGCGATAAAATAGATTAGTTTTCATTGCTTCAAATTCTGTATTTCACTGAATTTAAGGTTTTCTATTACGAAACTTTACATCTACAACACAGCGCCAACCAACAGTCAGCATTGCTCAGCAGTTGAATACGATATCTAAGGCAATGTTACACTAGCAGTAAGTTCTGAACAAGGATATTCAGTATTTTCACTTATAGATAAATTTTTATTGAAAGCTTACGCGCAGATTACGTAAATTACCAATAATCACTTTTTTCCAACTACTAGCGTTACCGCATGTCACATTGTGGTGGAGGTTATAACTTATGAAAAGAATGGTTCAAATGGCTCTGAGCACTACGAGACTTAACTGCTGAGGTCATCAGTCCCCTAGAACTTAGAACAACTTAAACCTAACTAACCTAAGGACACCACACACATCCATACCCGAGGCAGGATTCGAACCTGCGACCGTAGCGGTCGCGCGGTTCCAGACTGTAGCGTCTAGAACCGCTCGGCCACACCGGCCGGCGGAACAGAATGTATAAACGTCTTCTTCACATAGACGACCCACTGTAGAATAATATCCGGCGTTCCCCAATGAAGTTTTATAGGCCCTATATTGTTCCTGATCTACACTCCTGGAAATGGAAAAAAGAACACATTGACACCGGTGTGTCAGACCCACCATACTTGCTCCGGACACTGCGAGAGGGCTGTACAAGCAATGATCACACGCACGGCACAGCGGACACACCAGGAACCGCGGTGTTGGCCGTCGAATGGCGCTACCTGCGCAGCATTTGTGCACCGCCGCCGTCAGTGTCAGCCAGTTTGCCGTGGCATACGGAGCTCCATCGCAGTCTTTAACACTGGTAGCATGCCGCGACAGCGTGGACGTGAACCGTATGTG